>NC_064638.1:566557261-567757261 GCF_023864345.2 Schistocerca serialis cubense
CCTGATATTGGAATACAGTACAATATGTATGGGAAAATAAGTCCATAGTACATTTTAAGCAAGGTTTCCTAAGTCCACTGTGTAACACATTTTTTTCATTAAAAATATGTTTGTACTTATTTTGGAACAGATCCTGTCAATGTGTTTTTCCCATATCAGAAATTTTTCCACATCTATACCCAGAAACTTGTTCTGTTTGTTTTGGAATTTGTACACATAGTCTTCTTCCTGTTGATTAATAAGTTATTTTCTGTAAAATTCCTTTCGGCCATTTACAAGTTTGCTCTGGCTCTTTTTTCCAACTCCTTCACTAAGGCACGCCATATTGGTAAAGTTGTGCCATCGGCATACATGATCACTTTTTCATTTACAGCAGTGAACATATCATTTATATTTAATATAAAGAGCAGAGGTTGTAATATTGAACCCTGAGCTACTCCATATTTTGCCTGCAGAAAATCAGAGTAGACATTTCTCTCTGTATTTCCAGATTTATGTTTTATTTCCACAAACTGTTGTCTGTTTTCAACAAATGTTTTTATAATATCAGCAGCTTTCCTTCTTATCCCATAGCATTCCAGTTTCTGTAAAAGAGCCACTGTCAAAAGCTTTTGAAAAGTCTACATAGACACAAGATATTTTCTTTTGATGATCCAATGCCTCACTGATGTGTGTTATGAAGTTTGTTGCTGCAGTCTTGGTGGATCTACCCTTTCTAAATCTGTTGTGCCTCATTTAAGATGTTATGCTTCTTTATGAAGTTTATAAATCTATCTTTAATCACTGTTTCTATTATTTTAGGCAGAACAGGTGTAATCATTACGGGCCTATAGTTTCTGGGGTCTCCTTTATCCCCTCCTTTGAATACTGACACAACTTTACTCATCTTTAAAAATTTTGGAAATACTCTTTGCTTCATTACTAAATTTATCAGTAATGCTAGAGGTTTAGCAAGATATCTAGCACAGTGTTTGCTGAGATGCCATCCAGACCTGTATTTTTATTTCTAGTGCTCCAATTTTTTTGAGAATTTCCAATTCATCTGTAGGAAGGAGATATAAACCCTTCGCTACCTTTTTGGGACTCTCCATCCTTTTTGGTACTGATATGGTTTTTTGAGAAGTTTCTACACTATAGCTATATAGTGCTGGTTGAAAGTATTGAACACTTGTTGTGAATCAGTCACTTCATTCCCTTCTCTTGTCAGTGCTATGTTTATATCTTTCAAGGCATGTGATTCTTTTCTGTTTTCATTTATATAGTTCCAGATTGTTTTATACGTGTTAAAAGAAGATTGTATTTCAAATTTTTGGTGGCTGGCCTTTGCTTCTCTTATCATCCTAGTGTATGCTTTCTTCTTATACTTGTAAGCCTCATGACTGACCAGACCTTTTCCTTTCTGATATGTTTCAAAGAACTCAGTCAGTTCATCTCTAACTTTTTTACTTTCTGTGGTGAACCATTTTTTATTTGGTTTACCCCAAGTAGTTCTGCATATCATAGGACCAGCTGTATGTTATGGGTGTGTTCAAGCATACTGGAATGTCTTTCCCACAGTGCTACAGATGTGTGTACTCACACCACTTGGTGTTTTTCTGAGTGCTATGGGGAATTGGATAGGTCAGTGGTGCACTACACAGCTACTCAGGTAGTATACATGGGGCCTTTTTAGGCTAGGTGGTAGTTTGATGTACTCTGATGAACACTTGCCATATGACACACATATAATGTAACCAGACTGTGCTCAGAATTATAACACTTTTACTGTCATACTTTTATCAGTAAATTGTTGACATAGTTTCTGAATTTACTACACTCTAGGAAATCTCTCCCCCTCAAATTATTCTTGAGACTGAGAGCTGGCTGAAACACAAAGCAGAAAGCTCACAGACATTTAGCAGTTCATCAAATGTATATCAGAAAGACAGATTACATGCCATAGGAGGGGGAGTGATCATTGCAGTTCACTAAAATATTGTCTCTATTGAGGTTGAATTTGAGTGTGACAGTGATGTTATCTAGTAAGGTGTAACAGATCTAGATGAAATTGAGTTAATTGTTAGATTTTTTTACTGGCCACCTGATTCTGCTTGTGACAGGTTTAGAATCATTCAAAGAAAGAGTATGGTCAGTCATACAGAAATACCCATATCATGCAATATTAGTTGGAGGTGACTTTAACCTGCTGAGTATAGACTGGGACATCTATGGATTCATTGTAGAGGGTAGAGACAGTCTCGCAAAGTACTTGTGAACACATTATCCAATCACTGTCTTGAGTAGCTAGTTAGACAGCCCACACACATGGGAAATGCATAGCTAAAAACAAGCCTGACCTTACCAATGACATCAGTTGAGGGATGATGATTAGTGGCCATGATGTCATCATATTGACTGTGTTTAAATGGATTGTAAATAATACTCTGTAGAAGTATGTACTGTGTAAGTGGATAAAGGATAGAAAAGAAGCACCATGGTTTAGTACTGAAATTTAGAAAATGCTGAGGAAGCACTCAGTTCAGAATAGAAAGTGCAAATGACTACAGGGAAAAGTTGTAGAATTTTGTGTGGCTGTAAAAAAGTCAGTACATGAAGCATACAGCAACTACCATTTTCATACCTTAGCAAAATATCTTCCTGAGAACCCAAGAAAATTCTGATCCTACTGAAAATCATTTAGCAGGTCTGAGGTCTCTGTCCAATCATTCATTGATGAGTCTGGTGTGGCAGTTGAAGATAGCAAAAAGAAAATGAAAGTTTTAAATTTTGCATTTAATAAATCATTCACACAGTGGAATCATATAAACATACTGTCTTTTAAGCATTGTGCAGACTCCTGTATGGAGGTAATTGTAATAAGCATTCCTGACATAGAGAAACAACTGAAAGACTGAATGCAGATAAGCTGCCATATCCGAATTGAATCCCAATTTGGTTTTACAAAGAGTACCCTATGGCATTGGCTCCTTACTTAGCTTGCTTTATTGTGAATATCTCTCCCAGCACAAAGTTCCAAGTGGCTGGAAAAAATCACAGACAACTCCTGTATAAAAGAAGGCTGAAAGAAGAGGCCTTCAAAATTACAGACCAGTATCCTTAACATTGGTCTGCTGCAAAATTCTTCAAAATATTTTCAGTTCAAAGATAATAAATTTCCTTGGCACAGAAAAGCTTCTGTCCATAAATCTGCATGGTTTTAGAAAGAATAGCTCACGCGAATTTAAGTTTGCCCTTTTCCTCACATGGTATCCTGTGAACTGTGGCTATAAGGCAGGGCTGGGAAAAGACTGTTTCGTGAGCACGGGCACTTGCAGATGCCCATAAGGTCTGTCCATGGCTCTCCTCCACTCTGCCGGCCAGCAGTACCCCCACCATCTACTTGCCCAGTCATGCACGTCACTGCACTGTGCGGAACCACTCGGTCTGTTTACTTCCCATCGTTTCTATTGTCTGTGCAGACATTGCATTTGGTGTCTGTGATAAAACAGAACTGGTGGATGGAAAATAGCTGAAGAGGAGTTAAGATTGTTGAAACAAAAGTCCTTTGAACCCATACTCGTCAATTCACAGTGGGAAGAAGAGCACTTTTTCTTAGAACACAAAGCCGGCCTCAGTTTTTCATTTGCAATGCAACATTGTCTTCATGGAAGAAGTACAATGTGAAGTGACATTATCAATTGCTTCATGAGAAGGATAGAGCCAGTTTGAATAATGAAGAAAGAAAAGCCAAACTTATCGAACTGAAGCAGAAAAAGGAGAAAGACATATGTATACATGTAGATAATTATGACACTGATTCACATTATTACTGTTATTAATAATATGTTATGTGCATTTACCATCACTTTTACCTTCACCTGTATGTATTTACAGGACAAAAACCTCATCATCCAAAATGATGCAGTGATGACAGTAAGCTATCATGTAGCCCTTAAAATAGCTAAAACAGAACAGCCCTTTGGTGATGGAGAATTTGTGGACGAATGTTTTGTTGCTGCTGCAACAGTTGTGTGCCCAGCAAGCATTGCACTAGTTGTTAGTGAAAACCATTTGGAACAGGAGAGGCCCAAAGAAAGTTTTGATGGGTTTGTAATGCTGCTACAGTCTCTTGAAGGCATTTTTGATAGTAGCTTTGAGGACTTAAATCGACTGAAATGCGATGTCAACTTTTTTGTGACTCCTTTTGCAGTTAACATTGAAAATGTGCCTTCTGAAATTCAGTTGGAACTCATTGACTTTCAGTGCAATCATGTGCTGCAGAAGTTTTGCACTGCAGAAACCTTGGAAACCTGCTACAAATATTTCCCATATGAACACTTTCCATTGTTATTTAAAATAGCTGCTTGTGTGTGTAGTTTTTTCGGAACAACATACTTATGCAAAAGTGTTTTCCCCATAATGAAACTGACAAAATCGAAGCTTGGGAGTGGTCTTACTGATGTTCATCTGACTGGTGCATTGTGCATATTGACCAGTAATTTCACACCAAATATCGAGATGCTAGTTCAAAATCATTTTTCAAACATGCAGGATGATGTAACTTAATGCCTATGTCCTATTCATTCGTAGTACCCCTCCTCCTAACTACACACGTCTGCGTGAATATAACATATCATTTACAATACAAATGTGTTCGTTTCTTAATTGTTTATGTCTATATCCTATTTGTGGCCATGAAAGTAGAACATGTTAAATGGTTTGAAACTGTGTTTCATCCATACATGGCCAACTGTTGCATGGCACAGGATACATGAATTTTGGATAAGTATGATTTACATGTACATCCCACACACACATGTTGTGCCACATATGGCTGGCCTCCCAATAACAGTCTACTCGTGCCAAGTCCATGGACACCACATATGCATGAAATGACCTCAGATGTATGTGAGCTCCATCTGCATTATATATGCTAGCTTGTCGATACTCGGCAGCATGCGCGAAGTGCTCTCTTAGTGGTATGGTTGCCCCCTGTGTTGTGTGCATACCCAAGCAGCCAGCCACATCGCACAGCTCTGCCACTTGCACTACATGCCCTTACTACTGCTTAGCATTACCCTCGCGGCTCACAGTGCCCACAGACAACCGTGCGGGCAGCTCTCATGCCCACTCCTGATATAAGGCAACAGTCAGATTCCATGTTTCTAGTTTTCTGAAAACATGTGACACAGTGTTCCACTGCAGACTGTTAATGAAGTAATGAGTGCATGGACTAGATTCCCAGATATGTGAGTGGCTTGAAGACTTCATAAGTAGCAGAACCCAGTGCATTGTCCTTGATGGCAAGTGTTCATCAAAGACAAGGGTATCATCAGGAGTGCTCCAGAGAAGTGTGTTAGGACCACTGTTATTTTCTGTATACATAAATGATCTGGCAGACATGGTGAGAATCTGCAGTGGTTTGCTAATGATGCTATGGTGTACTTGAAGATGTCGTAAGTGAGTCACTGTGGAAGGATACAAGATGACTTAGACAAAATTTCTAATTGGTGTGTTGAATGGTTGCTAGCTCTAATGTAGAAAAATGTAATTTAATGCAAATGAATAGGGAAAACAGGCCCACGGTGTTCAAATACAGCATTAGCAGTGTGCTGCTGGACACAGTCACATTAATTAAATATCTGGGTGTAATGTTGCAGAGCAATATGAAATGGAGTAAGCACATAAGGATTGTAGTAGGGAAGGCAGATGGTTGACTTCAGTATCAGAAGAATTTTAGAAAAGTATGGTTCATCTGTAAAGGGTACTATGTATAGGACACTAGTGCAACCAATTCTTGAGTAGTACTTGAGTGTTAGGGATCCACACCAGGTTGGATTGAAGGAAGACATCAAAGCAATTCACAGGCAGTCTGCTAGATTTGTTACCAGTAGGTTTGAATAATGCACTAGTACTATGGAGATGCTTCAGGAACTCAAATGGGAATTCCAGGAAGGGAAGGTGATGTTCTTTTCAAGGAACACTGTTGAGAAAGTTTAGAGAAGTGACTGTAGGAAAATTCTACTGCTGCTAATGCCCATTCACATAAGGACCATGATGATCAGACAGAGTAATTATGGCTCATATAGAAGCATATTGACAGTCATTTTTTCTTCATTCTGTTTACAAGTGGAACAGGAAAGGAAAGGACTAGTAGCAGTGCAGGGTATCCTCCACCATGCGCTGTATGGTGGCTTATGATGTCTTGAGTCTTCCAGGTAACAGCATTATTGAAGCACAATATTTCACATAAATCATTATCTTCATCAGGTGTCACCTACAACTGTTCATTCAGTAGAACGGGTCTAGAACTTATACGGCCTTCTCCCTCCATGGCCAGTTTCAGGTATTTCATTTGCAGTCTGCTCTCACTAGCAGCTGCCTAAGGCATTCCCTCTTTGCTCCAGTGCACCAGATTGAGTGCTGGCATTCTGTCTTTAATCCAATGCACCTGACCACGTGCAGGCATTCCATTTTCGGTCCACTGTAGTTACAGGTGTTCCCTCTGCAGTTTGCTTCCATGAAAAATGTTCTTAGACATTTCCCTCTTTGGTCCGATGTGTCAGCTCAAGTGCTGGTGTTTTGCCTTTGGTCCATTGTACCCATACCCATGGTGGTGTTCTGGTTTCAGTCTAGTGCAGTTCTAGGTGTTCCCTGTGTGGTCTGCTCCTACTAGAAGCATCATACGACATTCCATCTTCAGTCTAGTGCACATGTTGTTCTGTCTGTGGTTCATTCCCCACGACCACACCCTCAGTTCTTCTTGTTGTAGTGTTTGCTGATGCCCCTGTTGCATTTTCAGTAGCTCCAGTACAGGATGCCAGTCTAAACCGAGTTGGAACCCAGTATGACAAGTGATGAGATTTTCCATCACCTTAATTTCTGTAGACTCTCTTATAGCACTCCACCAGTATCTTGGGGCCTATTCAAGAACCCTTGTTTCATCATAATTCATGGAATGATAGAGTTCCAGACAGTAATTGGCAATGGCTTATTTATTTGCCTGTCTTAGTTATGTGTACCTCTGATGTTCTTTGCATTTGATGTCCACTGTCCTAGTTGTTTGGCCAACATACAGCATGCCTCACAGGCAAGTTATATTATAAGTTCTTGGTTTCTGTAGTCCCAGGTCATCTTTCTCATTTCTCAGTAGTCCTCTTATTTTGATACATGGACAGAACGCACACGTTATATTATGCTTCTTGATAATCCTGATGGTTTTGTCATAAACAGATCCCGCATAAGGCAGGTACACCGCCGTCTTTGCCTCATCTTGCTCTTCCTCTAGATGGCAGAGAGGCTTGTCCTAAGGCCTTCTGAATCTGTCTGGCTGTGTATCCATTCTTGCATAACTCTGGTTTTAGATACTCTGTTTCTACTACCAAAGTGTCTGGGTCTAAGTGTGTGCCCTATGGACTAATGTCTCCATAACTCCTTTCTTCTGAACTGGGTGGTTGACAGCTGCTGGCTTGCACATATAAATCAGGTATACATCAGTGTGTAGGATCGCAATATATGCTGTGGCCAAACAGCCCATCTGTCCACTTTTTGATGAGTACATCCAGAAATGGAAACTAATCATCCTTTCTCAGTTCCATGGTGAACTTAATAATTGGCTGGTGTTCAGTAACATGTTCCAGAAACTCAGGGCATGCAACTTATTCTCCAGACTTCGCTCCACCCGACTATCATCTGTTTGCATCACTGGGACACACTCGTGCCGAACAATGCTTCAGTTCATACAAAAATGCACAAAAATGGCTCGCTGACTGGTTCACTTCAAAAGAATAACTGTTTTTTTTGGATGGTATTCGTAGTCTGCCAGAGAGGTGGAGAAATGCATAAATAGGAATGGAGATTATTTTGAATAAAATATTGTTTATCAGTTGCAAACAACAGATGTGTAATTATTGCAACCAAATTCTGGTTCCATACTTCTACTCCTGGTAGTTGTGAAAGTGTTACTGGTGCAGGATTTTGTGCATGAACTGAGCCCATAATTATGTCCCAAAAATATTCAGTGGGATTCATGTCAGTGACCTGGGTGGCCAGAACATTTGCTCAAATTGTCCAGGATGTTCTTCAGACCAGTTGCAAACAATTGTGACCTCGTGACATGCCGCATTGTCATCCATAAAAATTCTATCATTGTTTGGAAACATGAAATGCAATAATGGGAGCAAGTGGTCTCCAAGTAGCTGAACATAATGATTTACATTCAATGATCAGTTCAGTTGCAGCAGAGGACCCAGTCCACTGCATGTAAATACAGCCCACACCATTATGGAGCCACCACCAGCTTGCACTGTGTCTTGTTGACAACTTGGGTCCATGGCTTCTTGGGGTCTGCACCACACTTGAACCCACTTCTTACCAACTGAAATCAGGTTCATCTGACCAAGCCACAGTTTTACAGCCATCTAGGGTGCAACCGATATGGTCACAAACCCAGGAGAGATGCTGAAGGCAATGTTGTGCTGTTAGTGAAGGGACTCAGTTTGGTCATCTGCTACCACAGCACATTAATGCCAAATTTTTCTGTGCTTTCATAACGTTTATGTTCATCATACATCCCACATGGGTTTATGCGGTTATATCACACAGGGTTGGTTGTGTATTAGCACTAACATATCTATGCTAATGCTGCTGCATTAAGTGAAAGCTGTCAACCACTGCATTGTTCTTGATGAGAGGCAGTGCCTGAAATTTGGTATTCTTGGCACACCCTTGACACTGTGGATCTCAAAAAATTGAATTCTCTAATGACTTCCAAAATGGAGTGTCCCATGCATCTAGCTCCAACTACCATTCAGCATCCAAAGTCTGTTAATTCCCGTTGTGCAGCCACGTGAATCACCTGAATACAAATAACAACTCCACCAATGCACTGCCCTTTTATACCTTGTGTACACAATACTACCACCATCTGTATATGTGCATATCACTATCCATTGACTTTTCTCACATCATTATATTGGCAGCCAGTGGAGACACAGAATATAAATTGAGATCAGTTTATACCTTTGCAAACAGATCCAATGTGTCCTTCAGTGGTGCCCTGGTGGACAGAGAGACATCAAAACTGACCATTATATCAAATTCTGTGATATGTAGTTGCTTGAGGTGGTGCAAGAAGTCCTCTGAAGTGTGGATGCAGTGAATACACTTCCCCTAATATGGTAACAGCTGTTTCTTCAATTACTTGGCTTTCAAGTACATTTATGTGCTAGTTTAAATTACATTTGGGCACAGTGGCACACCCTCTTTGTGTGCTTTTGGCAACTGATATTGTCCCATTGGAATTGCCACTCTTGATCATAGTTGTTTGATGACCTTGTCAGGCATACCAGTTTCCTTCAAGAGATCCCTGATCTTCTTGTTCACATTGTCCATAAGGTCACATTCCAAAGTCTGTATGCAGGGGCCTCCAGAAGTTGACACACCTTCTCATCATAAACAGACTGCTGCAAAATGACTCTGGAGTTGCCTTTGTCCACGGGAAATGCCATGATGTTGCTGTCTTTCTAGAATCTCTTGAGTGCCAGCTTCCCATTATTTGATATGTTCGATTTTGGAGGTTTCTTCTCCTATATATGGTAGAAATCTTGGGCTACTTGTTACAGTGCACTGATGAAACCTGAAATGGGCAAATTTCTAGGCACCATTGCGAAGTTGAGCTCCCTGCCGAGTACCTTGAAAGTGGTCTCATCAAACTGCTTGCCACTTAGGTTAATCACAGTGAGAGAATGTCCTCCATCTGCTATGCTTTCTTACTCAGGCAGTCAAATTTCAGTCACTGGCATGGCGGGGAATTCTTTTTTCTGCACTCCACTAGAGATGGAGAGGCACTGCCTACCCTGTGCCAGTCTTATCCTGTTAAGCAGGCTGCCATGTATGGGTGAAGATATAAAAGCTCCCTACTTTGACATCTAGCCTATGGTGCATATCTTTAATCCTCTTTCTCATAAATGTCATGTAGACACAACATTTGATGTTGTACACCACTCTGGGATTGATGTGATGCTTAATCCTGGTGCAAACTGACACTATGCCACCATCTTGACATCTGAGTAGGGAGCTGAAAGAATTCAGCACCCTCCCTCACTTCTGTCAAATTTTGTCCAGTTTCTTGGTATTTCAGTACATCTCCTAACAGTAGAGTTTCTTGATGTAATTCTTCACACTTTCCCAGTGATATGATGACGTCTTTAAATGTCAGATATTCTACTGGATATCAGTGTCATTCATTCACAGTATTTTGACAACATTACTTTCTTTCTTCACCAGTTGCAACCTGAGATGGGCTTGTTGAGGGAAATTGGTCCAGTATTTATACCTACAGCCTTAAACCTCCTTGGTTGGTTCCAGGTATTCTGCCTGCAGTCCGCTCCAGCAAAAGGAACATATGGAACTACACTAGCCCTAAAATGAACTGCCAGAATGCGGTTAATCACACAGGACCCAAAACAAAATGCCAGAGCTCGACCTGGTGCACCAGACTGAAGAGAGAATGCCTAAGGCTGCTGCTACTGGGAGCAGACTACAGACAGAATGCCTGGAACTGACCATGCAGGATAAAGGCTATATATATAAGTACTGGGCCTGTTCCACTTGATGGGCAGTCACTGATTAAGATAACAAGTTGTGTTGTCAAAATATCATGCATGAATGGCACTGATACCTGGCAGGACACCTGACACCTCAAAATGTCAATAGATTACAGGGAAAGTCTGAAGAATGATATTCAGATACTTTAAGGGAAAGGGAGGCTGCTGAGTTCTCTCAGTTTCCTTCTGAGGCATATAGATGGCAAGATAGTACCAGTTTTCACCAGGATTAAGAACCAAATCAACTCCAGAGTGGAGGACAAGACAAAACATTGGGTGAGTGAGACACTTGTGAGAGAGAGGATTCGAGATTCATGGTGTAGGCTAAATATTGTTGACAGGGAGCTTTTACACCTTCACCTGTATGTGGCAGCCTCTTTAACAGGTGAAAATTGGGACAAGGTAGACCGTCACCTGTATATGGCAGCCTCCTTAACAGGTGAAAATAGGGACAATGTAGACAGTGGCTCTAGGACTCTAGTGGAATAGACCAAGAATAATGCCTCAGCATATCAGTCTGCGAAATTTGACCTTATGAGTAAGAAAGATGGAGGACACTCACAATGTAATTATCCTAAGTGGCAAGCAGTGTGATGACACCACTCTCAAGGTACTCAGCAGGTATAAGAACTTCGCATCAACTCATAGAGATGTGCTCTTTCCAGGTTTCATCAGTGCAGTGGAGCAAGTAGCCCATACGCTACCACCAAATGTGGCAGAAGAATTTTGCTGGGAGGCCTACAAAGTGCTCAGCAAGGTAAAGCCTTCAAAATTGAATGTCTCAAGTGATGCAACGCTTGGACTTAAGAGACTCCAGGAAGACAGCAGCATCATAGTGTTGCCAGCAGAAAAGGGAACATCACAGCCATTTTGCAAGAGGCTGATTGTAAAGAGTAAGTGCATCAACTTCTGGAGTATCCTGAAAACAGACTTTTGGAATGTGATCCTATGGACAAAGTGGGCAAGACATTCAGGGCTCTCTTGAAGGAAACTGGTATGCCTGACAATGTCATCAGACAACTATGATCGAGAGCATCAGTTCTACTGAGACAAGACAGCCTGCAGAAATTACATAAAGAGGGCATGCCACTGCATTCAGTTGTCAGCAGCTTTGGTTCATCAATGTACTTAACAGTTAAGTACTTGAAGAAGCTGCTGTTCATATATGTGAGGAAGTGTAATCACCAATCTGGAACAGCTGTTCCCATAAGTGGGGAAGTTTAATCACCACATCTGCAACTCAGAGGACTTCTTGCAGCATATAGAGCAACTAGCAACTGCATATCACAGAATCTGATACACAGTAATAGTCAGTTTTGATGTTGCTCACCTGTTCACTAGAATGCCACTGAGAATCTCATTGGAACTGATTGCAGAGAAATTCAGTGATGTTCTATTAGACTTGACTATATTGACCTCAACTTAGTTTCTGGATGGGCTCAAGATTATGAGCAGGCAAAAGGTGCAGCCATGGGCAGCCCTCTTTCTCCACTGGTTGCCAATATGTTCTTGGAGAGTTTTGAAAAGAAGGCATTAGTGATGGCTAGATTCAAACCAACATGCTTCTTAAGGTATGTGGATGTCACCTTTGGGATGTGAGTGGCTCAGTGAGTTTCTGGAACATCTTAATGCACACATCCCAAATATTACATACTCCATGGAACTGGAAAAGGATGGCCAGTTGTCTTTTCTGAATGTACTGGCCAAAAGGAAAGCAGATGGTTTATTTGATCACAGTCTTGTATTATAATTCTACACACACTGATTCTCAGGAAGCATAATATCAAATGGTGTTCTGTTCATCTACAAAAATAAGAGGATTACCGGAAAGTGTGAAAGATGACCTGGGACTATGAAAACCAGAAATTTATAATATACTTCACCTAAGTGACAGGTTGTACATTGGCCAAACAACTAGGACAGTGGCCATAAGATGCAAAGAACATTAGTGGCACATCTAAGACTGGTAACTAAATCAGCCATTCCCAGACACTGTCTGGAACTTAATAACTCCATGACCTATGTTGAAACAAGGGTTCTGGCATAGACCCCCAGATATTGGTGACAGTATTATAAGAGAGTCTATAGAGTCATCACACTGGGTACCAACTCAGCAGAGCCTGGCTTTCTGCAATGGAGTTACTGAAAATGCAACAGGGGCAGCAGCAGAACCCCACAAAAAGAAGTACTGAGTCTGTGAACAAGTACTGAGTCTGTGAACATGCGCATTGGACACTAGACAGAGCACCAGGCATGCTGGACTGAAGAAGGAATGTCAAAAGATACTTCTACAGGGAGCATTTGTTTTTACATGTTTATTAGTAGGCTCAATGTTTGCTCCCATTGTGTGAGCAAGTTATCATTGTATTTGATAGTTAATTTTTTTCTGTGTGTAATTATTTGTGTCATAGCTGTAGTCCAAAAACTCAGTTTGACTTTTGTCATTGTTTTATTTTTTTCCAGTTTAGTAACACACCATATTACTTTTACTTTATTCTTGGTATGGCAGTCTAAACTGTTGCATTGGTTTTGATTTTTTTTACAACATTTTTGTGTATGCAGTGCATTCTGTGTTCCTTTTTAAGTTTTCTCTAAATATTTTGAATGTGTGACTAATTGGAATACCCACTCAGTATATTTAATTTTCAACATTTGATCAGCTTGTTCATATAAACCATTTGCTATTAGTTTCATATTTGAATGACGAAAGGTAGTTTGGTCCACAAATTATGCTGTTGCATTATGACATCCAATGGGTTCTTGGAACTTTAATATGGGAAATAACCCAAATTATGACACACCAACAACGTTAGATGTCCTTGACCACAATTATCTGACTGAAAGTCAACAGTATAGTGTCCATTAGTTTCCAGTTGAGTCTGCATAACCTTATGTCAGCTGTTTAATGAAGCTTAAGACATTTCCTATTTGTGGCATGTAAGTTGTGAAGAGTACTTAAGTTGTGTATTTCCAGACTGACTAACGTCACACAGCATTCTGAGAGCTGTCTCCAGAATGAGATTTTCACTCTGCAGTGGAGTGTGCGCTGATATGAAACTTCCTGGCAGATTAAAACTGTGTACCGGACCGAGACTCGAACTCGGGTCCTTTGCCTTTTGCGGGCAAGTGCTCTTCCAACTGAGCTTCCCCAAGCGTGACTCATGCCCTGTCCTTGGAAGAGCACTTGCCCGCGAAAGGCAAAGGACTGGAGTTCGAGTCTTGGTCTGGCACACAGTTTTAATCTGCCAGGAAGTTTCATTGTGAGAGCTGTTCATCACAATGTTCAATTATCTAGCAAGCCGAGTACTTAACTCCAATTTTTGCACTAATAATGACTGCTCCTTGTTGACTATTTGCATGTGTTTATCTAGAAGTGTGTATCTGTTTCCAAAGATTCCTAAATGATGTTCTTAAAATGGTAATTGTGTTAATGTTGCAATTACTCTGTCATCTCCTTCTATCAGTGATAGAAGTTAAACCTCTTTATTTATGCTATGAACTTCCAAAAAGACTCTAAATCACAGTTGGGAAGGCTGAGACCAACACTTGACTTTAAAATACCAGTTACCTGATAATCACCATTATGGCTTTTCCTTCTCATGACTGACACCTAGCAACATCTTCTTATCCGTTTACCCTTCCCTTTGTATTGTTCCCAAAACACTGAAGCTACCCAAGGTAGCTAGATGGAGCACATGATCAAGATACACAATTAATTTATATATAAAAATCTCTAATGTTCTTTTATTCTTGAAGGAACCTGTACCGGTGAAACCATGGCAAGGCATATGGGATGCATCACGGTTGAAGATTAACTGTCTACAGCTGGATGATGATAGGCAGAAAGTTGTTGGTGAAGAAGACTGCTTATATCTTAATGTTTTTACATCTCAGGTAAACATTTCAGTTGACTAGGAACCAATAAGTTTTATTTGTTAATGTAGAGCATATCATTGCTAATCTGACATAAAATCAAAGCCTATAGCAGGAAACCAAACATCCCATTACTGATGGAATGTTGTGTTTGTTCTGTATGTAGCTTAGTTGCCAACCTGAAGCTTTCTTTGAACACTACAGCACTTTACTAAACCCTGCAAGATAGCGTTGAAATGACAACAAGTTCATTCAGGAAAATGTAACATCGCATCAAGCTCAACACAAAATCTGTATCGTGATACAACTCAATAAATTTCATACAGAGTACAGCAAGAAGTAAAATTCACATTGGTAGGAATAAGATATATTGGAACTGATGAAGGATCAAATGATTCATAGTCTTGTCCTTAACCACTGAGCAGCAAGTTACACATATACCCTTCATGCTAAAACAGTTTGTTAGTTTGAATTTACATTTAGTTTGCTGTATTTGATTCTAACAAGGCACTGGATTCATGAAATCAAATTTCTTTATTAAACATAATTTCCATTATGCATTTTCATAAAATTTCTTTGTTAAAGATAATGTTCATTACGTATTTTCATCTGTTTTTCATATTTTCACCATGAATTTTGGAACTGAAGATAATTAGATAGCAAAGCATTCAACTGAAATGATGTGCAAAATTACCTCTTTTGTCCAGTTATGACCACAGGTTTATCTCATTTCTCAGATAGAACCAACCACTTTGACACTCAGCATTCTAACAGGCTGACAGATATTTACAAAACTGTACCAGCAGAGAATAATGTCAAGATGAATCTACTAGGTCTCAAGTTTTAGACCTTCCTTATAGTCATTTAAAACTTAACTTTACAAATACACTGCTGTCCATAAAAACTGAAACACGACAAAGTGTAGCAAATAACAGCATTTTATTTATACTGTGTTAGTAATGTAGTAGGAAGAGCACATGATTATACAGTAAAACTACATTTTTTATGTTCCCACAGTTTATGTTTTTCCTACTTTTTACATTCTCTTTTTTGGCTCCAAAAGAAGTCCTGTTCTCTCAAAACAGTGCTTTCCCACCATTATAAATTCTGTGCTGCAACATTTATCATGTTTTAAGTTTTCTTTGATGTTATCATGACCTTTAACTTTGATTTTCATATAGATTTCTGCCAAAAGTGCACCATATTCCTGCTCAAAGTTAGTCTTGGAACAAAGCAGAAAATGGAGACTGCACACATTGTTACTGATCACATAACAAAGAGCTAACAAAGGAAGCAAAATTTTCATTGTCGCTGTGTTGTGCCGCAGCCACCTGTATTATGGATTTGCAGTGTTTGGAAGGGTAGGAAAGTATGCTGAGTCACTGCCTTAACTGCTCATAACATTGTATTACAACAGCTTTACTATAATTTCATAGTCATTTATGCAAATAAACACCATTTCTGAAGATAGTCGTCTCTATAACGGGGTTTCATGAGTCACTGTTACTTCCGCATGACATACACTAATCCGTACTAGGCTTGCTGTCTTAGGTTCATATGACATGATGTTAGATGGAAACATTCCTCCTTGATGTGGTCCATAACATGGAAACAATTTCTGTCCTTTTTCTCACCCAGGATGTCCCTGAACCAAGTAACATTCTTGTCAGCAACAAGCTATAAGTTTTGTGCCTGTGGTTCTCTGTTTGTGAAGACTACCAACATCAGTGTTTTAACCAGTATTTTGTTAAAAGTTTTATTTACTGCAATTTCATAATCATTATCAATAATAAGTGTCACATTAGAACATGAATATCTTTTTAATGTGGTTTCATGAAAGACTTTTGCTTACATGTTTTATTTACACCATTCAACAGGATTGGAATGAAGTGGGAAACCTGCGCATGCATTTGTGTATGTCAGCACTCACCTACTGCCTTTGTGATTGTCGCTTTGTACACTGTGGAGGAAACCAAAACAATTATTTCAGATTTTTTTAAATAGACAAAAATTAAATAGACAATTTTTTAAATAGACGGAATTACATATTCTGAATAATATAAAGAGAATGGGAATAATAGTAATTTATTCATTTTTGCTTGTTGTGTTTCCTATGCTTTCCCACATTACACTTTCCTGCATTTTACACGTTTTTGGAACAGTCTGTGGAGAAGTATAGAAAGGGAATTTTACTGTGTATAGGTGATTTAGAGGTATACAAGATGGAAAGTTTATGACACAGGTATGCCACCTTTGGCAGTGATAGAAGTTGTATTGTTAGTTGGGTGTCGAGTCAGAATGAGCTCTGATGACAGATATGGGTATGTTGTTCCATATCGCTTCACCTCTGTGTCAGAGTTCATTACTCATAGCAACTGGCAAGTGATGGTGTGCCACTCTGTTGGCGACCTTTGATCAGATATTTGTGTTGGGTGAGAGATCTGGAAAATGTGGAGGCCGATGGCAGCAGCCAAAGACCCTCTGTATCGAGGTTCAGGACAGAACAGACAACATGTAGCCTTGCGTTACCTTATTGAAAGATAACATCATGGAGACCTCAAAGATTGGGCACAGCTACTGCCTTAACATGTCAAAAATGTAAGGCCTATTGTCCAAATTACCAGCTGCGAAAATCAGTGGTGATCATGTTGTGTACCCAGTGGCATGCCATACCATCATGCCAGGTGATGTACCCATATGACAATGAGAAATGCAATCGGGATACATAGCTGTACTAAGAACCAAGACTCACCTGAAAAGATGACATTGTACCACCCCTGTTGTAGCATAGCTGTTATCTGTACAAGTATGCCCTCAGTGGTTGTGCTTCTGGCTGAAAAGTTGGTGATAGGGACAATATACTACTGTTATTCATTTCATAATGATTGACCCCTGATTTTGAGCTCATATTCTAATTACAATGCATTACAAACATCGATTTGTTATACCTTTCCAGAACCATGTAAATATCTACTTTCCTTTAATGTATGAATATTACATCTTAGTTGAAATAGGGGCGACATATGTGGTAATATTCAAGAGAAACCATAATTTCTATAGCTTTTTTGGTGAGTGTCAACTCTAAGAATGCATAAAAATCAAGCTGAAATTAATAGAAAAATTTCCTTTGCACAGTTTAATGATAAAGCGTTGTTCTGTTCAGGTGGATTTTCATTATTTTGTGATTACCGGTGTCATCACTATAGTGTCAAATACAAGATGCTGTGATTTAGCTCACCATTTTAACTATTGTGATGGAGAAGGTACTATTGTGAAGCTTGAACTTGTTTTTGGGTGCATTATACTTCTTTCCTAATGAATATTCCTCATGTTTGTTAATTAAGCATCTGTAAAGCAATTGTATCAATAGCTGCAGTATATGTGAGTCTATGGTGGAGTGTAGTTTTCACACCAGTGCACTTCCACTGTTCTAATGTGCCATAAGCACCTATTCAGCAGTAAAGAACAACAACTTCATAGTCACATTCCAGTACAGTATTGCCATGTTCAGTTTTTGTCACAAGCAGAGAGAAATAATATGGGAAATTGCAAATAAATGCTTGATATGCAAGCAGCTCACAATAAATGAACATTTGGATAGCACACTTCAGCATTTGATGGAAAACTTGATTAGCTTGAATAGATTTTGCATTAAAGAATGATGTCTGAAATAAAACCTATCGTAATTGCTTTTGCTGCTGGCTGAGGTCTCGCTGCTGCCATTGCACTCATATACTCGAATTAGATATGGTTCTATTGGTTTGTCAAGACAGTGGGTTCTTTGTGCATAACTGTTTACAGGTTTGTTTACATGACTTACTGAATTCTTCCAGATATGTTGGGTAACACTCTCGAGAGCGGAGAGACACAACTGTAAAGTATTATTTGTTTTAAAATTCTTGTTCTACTTTACTACATTGTTCTTGACAAATGACCAAATAAGTTCAATGGCGTTCAGTGTGTGGTGAGCTACAGGCAAACACAGAAGTTTAATTTCCTTGTTCACTGATTGCAATATACTTTCCAAAAGGTATTCCTGTGCCCTGAAGTACAGTTGCTCATGATCTAGTAGGCCAGCTTTAATAAATTCCTCATATGGTTCAGCATTAGATGGAAGGTCTACATTATTGCTTTACATCCATTCAATAATAGAATCCTTCTTCCATTTCATAGATGGATTTTGTGATACTGGATTTATACCATATCATATGGAGGTTGATCTAAAACAATCACAAATTTGTTTAGTAATTTTTTGAAAACACTCCTAAACCATTCTTTGTAGTCTCTGGCATTCATTTCAGAATAATACTCTGCACCTCCTTTTTGCCCAATAAAACATAATCCAGCGTTTTGCATGAATTCATCTTTGTTCCATATTTGGCACGTTACAGTCCTTTTTCCAGAACTGGACCATGTTTGAATTCCTTCTTTCTAGCCATTCCACTCGTGAACACTTCCTCTGCAATAATTGTGTACATTTTGTTGTGTATAAGTGATTTTTGTTCCTGTCAACTAAACTTTCTGGAATGATTTGCCCCAGACCAATTCTCATCGTTGTAATAAATAGTTCATCCAGTGTTGCATAGGTGTCTTATTTCCTGCAAGAGCTCATCTCTTTTTCTTGCTACTTGGCTATTTTCCATCACCATAGGTTTTTTGTTAAACTTTATGTATCTGAAGCCCAATTTTCGAAAAATGTCCTAAATTGTTGTTTCACTCATATCTGGAAAATCCTCTACTTCAGTCTTCAACTTTTACCATGGCTGCTACTGCTGAAAACTGCTTTTTTGGCATAGAAGTCATTGGTTTTTCTTTTTATGACTCCCTGTGTAAACTCGTCCAGTACAAACTTCTGTCACATGCCAGAACTTGTTTTTGGTGATGCAAGACATGAAGCTTCTCTACATTTTTCTCCTAATTTCGGTCTGAATTTTATGACTTCTCAAATTTGACACTCACCAAAAAATGATAGAAAAAGCACGCTTCCTTTTAAATATTATCAAATACACTGCCTCCTTTCCAAATAAAATATTCATACACCAAATAAAATTAGACATTTCCACAACTCCAGCAGGGTATAACACATTGATTTTCATCATACAATGTGATCAGAATATGAGCTCAAAGTCAGAGGTCAGTCATTATGAAATGGGTAATAATTATTTTGACCACATGAGAAGTTTGCAGTTAAAACATCTTACTTGAACTCAGATGTTGACTAAAGTACTGTTTAGCACTAGTCTGGTGTCTCATCTGTTTAAATTACACACAGATGAACGGCTATCCATATACTGCACTAATATCCTGAATATTGTTGGAGTGCAGTAACCTAACATAAACATAACTAGCCACTAAAGCTCATATGTGGCAAACATGTATAGGAACACTGTCATAGACTTGTACTCTTAAAACCCTGTCCTTAAAGTCTAATGGTCATAGCAATACAAAGATGATGTGCACAACAAATAACTATTGGAAGTAAACACTGCTCCTATTCTAATCATATTGTTGCAATATTTTCAGAAGAGCAACATAGTTCATAAAATTAATTGCAAGTTCACAGTCATTCATTAACAAACAGTCACTGAATCACTAATTAAACTCATTACATTTTCAGTGTTGTACTTTGCACTACATTGTCTGCAACATGTTATCCCACATTTTCAGATACAGATTGTACTCATTTCACAACTTACTGCAGACTGACTTAAAATGGCTTTCAACAAGATTTTTATATAGACTTACAATAATTAGACCTGACTTCAGCTGTTGTTCTTTCATAGATTTTCACAAATTTTAATTAAAGCTGTATATATCTGAGTAACTCAATAGTAGAGGGCAAGTTGTGTTTAAATAGGATTTTTGATACAGTGATAATCTTTATTGCATTATGCTGGTTAGGTTGCCAAAATATGGGATTATGTTTCAATAACAATGTTTTCACTACCTCAGAATTAAATAGGTGCACATATTTTCGTCAGTGAGTGTATAAATGTTTTACTTATTTCCTGCTTTATCAGGAAATTGGCAATTGGATATAAAAAAACAAAATGTGAAATTAATGATCTTTTTTTAATTAGTGTGAGTGTTAGGCAAAGTAGCTGGTTCATTAACTCCTGATAACCAAAAGAATGTAATACATAATAAACTTGTGTTGGTTAAGCCCTGGCTAAATCTTTGGAATTTTAGATACTGTGCACATGTTCATAAAATAACATTATTTAAGATATTGGGAGGAGGAAAAATGTAACAACTGATGGAAAGGATGTACCTGCTTTGTTACAATGCATCCCGTGTTGTCGTTGACCACACCACTGTTATTGCTATTCTCTCTGCTGCAGCACCAGGAAAGCCACAAGAATGGTAGCAATACTGACAGATCACATGGAGCCTTTGAGAACCTGCATGGTGAGCCCAACAATTCCATATTTGCATGATAGTCAGGGCATCCCAACCAATACCAGCAGCAGTATTGGGGAATGATAAACCACAGTCTTTACATCCCACAATCCTGCCACTATCAAACTTTGATGTATACTGGCAGATGATTCTACTTCTTAAATGAGGCATAACATGATCTTCCCACAAACAAACAACATTCAAATGCAATTTCTGAGTGAGAAGCCATTATGTAAACTTTTGCCAAACACAGAATGTTGATGGTGTTATTTCTACCTAATTTGTGCAGCAGGAATGCAAATCATTTTAATTTCTAAGCTTACTGTATACTTTTGTCAACCTGGATGTTTGTTGCATGCCACCTTTGTGGTCATTGAATACATCCACAAAAATAATCCTGTGAAATATGATATTGCCATCTCCGTAGTGCTGAAGTTTTTTAATGGTCAACAGTATACTTTACTGTTTGATGTGTGTGCAAAAGACTCCTAAAGCCCACTGAACATGGTCTCAGCAAATAAATAAAAGCAGAATTTCTCACTTTACTAATGTATAACATATAATGTAAACTATTATTTGAGTAACGATGTATACTTTTGTTTTAAGCTTTTTATATGTATACATATATATAGAAGTAATTTAATACTGATGCATTCATGAGAAAACTGTGTGCTTGACTAGGATCCAGATCTGAAGTACTATACAAATTCCATTATCTGCAGCTTCTTTGACTTTCATGCCAACTCAGCTACTAAATATCTTATATCATATCACTGTGGCAGTCTTCTTGGTGATACTATTGTAATCAAGGGTCACAGTGTATGTGCACTAGTTTGGTTTCTTAAATGACTTTCCCCTCAACATTAATTCACACTCAGTTTTATTTGTGGATGATACTTCTGCCCTTGTTGAAAGCAGTGACTTGGAACAAATTCCCTCAACTGTCACAAATCTATTGAATAGCTTAGAAATCTAGTACTAACTAAATGGATTTGTCAAAGTAGGTATGATGACTTAAATGAATACACTAAGATTCCACTTGTAGAGATAAACACTTTAATGATCAGCTTGATATCATTATATATAAACACACAGTCACTCCAATTCAAAAGTTTGCAAAGGACTGAAGGCCCATGTGCTATCTGTCACCAACCTCAAAGATGGCAGTCCAAAGATAGGTCACTCAACTGATTGCGTGCTGCATAAACTGAATTTTGGAAAAACACATTTACTGTTGTTTAAAACTAAAACATCTGAGGCAAGTGAAACCCACATTAATCATAGAAACCAAGAACTGAAAAAAGCAGGCTGTTTTAAGTTTTTAGGAATGCCTCTGGACCAAAATTGATCCAGGACTTCACATATAAAGTAATTAGCAAATAAATCAAGCAGTCTGGCCTGTGCAATGAAGATTCTGTCATATTCCACTAGCACGGAGGCAAGAAAAGTAGTTTACCACAGCTTATTTGAGTTGGTTGTAAGGTATGGCCTTATTTTTTGGGGTAACACAAGCAAAATGATTGTTGTTGTTGTGGTCTTCAGTCCTGAGACTGGTTTGATGCAGCTCTCCATGCTACTCTATCCTTTGCAAGCAGCTTCATTTCCCAGTGCCTACTGCAGCCTACATCCTTCTGAATCTGCTTAGTGTATTCATCTCTTGGTCTCCCTCTACGATTTTTACCGTACACGCTGCCCTCCAATACTAAATGGGTGATCCCTTGATGCCTCAGAACATGTCCTACCAACCAATCCCTTCTTCTAGTCAAGTTGTGCCACAAACTTCTCTTCTCCCCAATCCTATTCAGTACCTCCTCATTAGTTATGTGATCTACCCATCTAACCTTCAGCATTCTTCTGTAGCACCACATTAGCTTCTATTCTCTTCTTGTCCAAACTATTTATCGTCCATGTTTCACATCCATACATGGCTACACTCCGTACAAATACTTCCAGAAACGACTTCCTGACACGTAAATCAATACTCGATGTTAACAAATTTGTCTTGTTCAGAAACGCTTTCCTTGCCATTGCCAGTCTACACTTTATATCCTCTCTACTTTGACCATCAACAGTTATTTTGCTCCCTAAATAGCAAAACTCCTTTACTACTTTAAGTGTTCCATTTCCTAATCTAATTCCCTCAGCATCACCCGATTTAATTCGACTACATTCCATTATCCTCGTTTTGCTTTTGTTGATGTTCATCTTATATCCTCCCTTCAAGACACAATTCATTCAGTTCAACTGCTCTTCCAAGTCCTGTGCTGTCTCTGACAGAATTACTATGTCATCGGCAAACATCAAAGTTTTTATTTCTTCTCAATGGATTTTAATACCTACTCCTAATTTTTCTTTTGTTTCCATCACTGCTTGCTCAATATACAGATTGAATAACATCGGGGAAAGGCTACAACCCTGTCTCACTCCCTTCCCAACCACTGCTTCCCTTTCATGTCCCTCGACTCTTATAACTGCCATCTGGTTTCTGTACAAATTGTAAATAGCCTCTCACTCCCTGTATTAAATGATTAGAATATTAAAAGTACAAAAATGTGTTGTTTAAAATATGTGTAAGAGAAAAGCAAGAAAATCATGTTGCCCACTGTTAGAAATTTAAAAATATTAAGTGCCCCCTGTTTGTACAGTTGTAAACATTATCTTTGTGTACCGTAACCCTAACTTATTCATTGTTGTTGTTGTTTTTGCGGTCTTCAGTCCTGAGACTGGTTTGATGCAGCTCTCCATGCTACTCTATCCTGTGCAAGCTTCTTCATCTCCCAGTGCTTACTGCAATTTACATCCTTCTGAATCTGCTTAGTGTATGCATCTCTTGGTCTCCCTCTAAGATTTTTACCCTCCACGCTGCCCTCCAATGCTAAATTTGTTATCCCTTGATGCCTCAGAACATGTCCTACCAACCAGCCCCTTGTTCTTGTCAAGTTGTGCCCCAAACTCCTCTTCTGCCCAATTCTGTTCAATACCTCCTCATTAGTTATGTGATCTACCCATCTAATCTTCAGCATTCTTCTCTAGCACCACATTTCGAAAGCTTCTATTCTCTTTTTGTCCAAACTATTTATCATCCATGTTTCACTTCCATACATGGCTACACTCCATACAAATACTTTCAGAAATGACTTCCTGACACTTAAATCTATACTCGATATTGACAAATTTCTCTTCTTCAGAAATGCTATCCTTGCCATTGTCAGTCTACATTTTATATCCTCTCTACTTCAACCATCATCAGTTATTTTTCTCCCCAAATAGCAAAACTCCTTTACTACCTTAGGTGTCTCATTTCCTAATCTAATTCCCTCAGCATCACTTGACTTAATTCGACTACATTCCATTCTCCTCGTTTTGCTTTTGTTGATGTTCATCTTATATCCTCCTTTCAAGACACTGTCCATTCTGTTCAACTGCTCATCCAAGTCCATTGCTGTCTCTGACAGAATTACAATGTCATCGGCAACCCTCAAAGTTTTTATTTCTTCTCCATAGATTTTAATACCTACTCCGAATTTTTCTTTTGTTTCCTTTACTGCTTGCTTGATATATAGAGGGAATAACATCAGGGATAGGCTACAACCCTGCCTCACTCCATTCCCAACCACTGCTTCCCTTTCATGCCCTTCGACTCTTATAACTGCCATCTGGTTTCTGTACAAATTGTAAATAGCCTTTCGCTCCCTGTATTTTACCCCTGCCACCTTTAGAATTTGAAGAGAGTATTCCAGTAAACATAGTCAAAAGCTTTCCCTAAGTCTACAAATGCTAGAAATGTAGGTTAGCCTTTCCTTAATCTTTCTTCTAAGATAGGTCGTTAGGTCAGTATTGCCTCAAGTGTTCCACCATTTCTATGGAATCCAAACTGATCTTCCCCGAGGTCAGCTTCTACCAGATTTTCCATTTGTCTGTAAAGAATTCGCGTTAGTATTTTGCAGCCGTGACTTATTAAACTGATAGTTTGGTAATTTTCACATCTGTCAACACCTGCTTTCTTTGGGATTGGAATTATTATGTTCTTCTTGAAGTCTGAAGGTATTTCGCCTGTCTCATACATCTTGCTCACCATATGGTATAGTTTTGTTAGGACTGGCTCTCCCAAGGCCATCAGTAGTTCTAATGGCATGTTGTCTATTCCCGGGGCCTTGTTTTGACTCAGGTCTTTCAGTGCTCTGTCAAACTCTTCATGCAGTATCGTATCTCCCATTTCATCTTCATCTACATCCTCTTCCATTTCCATAATATTGTCCTCAAGTACATCGCCCTTGTATAGACCCTCTATATAGTCCTTCCACATTTCTGCTTTCCCATCTTTTGCTTAGAACTGGGTTTCCATCTGAGCTCTTGACATTCATGCAAGTGGCTCTCTTTTCTCCAAAGGTGTCTGTAATTTTCCTTTAGGCAGTATCTATCTTACCCCTAGTGAGATAAGCCTCTACATCCTTACATTTGTCCTCTAGCCATCCCTGCTTAGCCATTTTGCACTTCCTGTCGATCTCATTTTTGAGACATGTTTATTTCTTTTTGCCTGCTTCATTTACTGCATTTTTATATTTTCTCCTGTCATCAATTAAATTCAATATTTCTTCTGTTACCCAAGGATTTCTACTAGCCCTCATCTTTTTACCTACTTGATCCTCTGCTGCCTTCATTACTTCATTCCACATATCTACCAATTCTTCTTCTACTGTATTTCTTTCCCCTATTCCTGTCAATTGTTCCCTTACGCTCTCCCTGAAACTCTGTACAACCTCTGGTTTAGTTAGTTTATCCAGGTCCCATCTTCTGAAATTCCCACCTTTTTGCAATTTCTTCAGTTTTAATCTACGGTTCATAACCAATAGATTGTGGTCAGAGTCCACATCTGCCCCTGGAAATTACTTACAATTTAAAATCTGGTTCCTAAATCTCTGTCTTACCATTATATAATCTATCTGATACCTTCTAGTATTTCCATGATTCTTCCATGTACACAACCTTCTTTTATGATTCTTGAACCAAGTGTTAGCTGTGATTGCTCTGTGCAAAATTCTACCAGATGGCTTCCTCTTTCATTTCTTACCCCCAATCCATATTCACCTACTATGTTTCCTTCTCTCCCTTTTCCTACTCTCGAATTCCAGTCACCCATGACTATTAAATTTTCATCTCCCTTCACTACCTGAATAATTTCATTTATCTCATCATACATTTCATCAATTTTTCATCATCTGCAGAGCTAGTTGACATAGAAACTTGTACTACTGTAGTAGGCATGGGCTTCATTTCTATCTTGGCCACAATAATGCATTCATTATGCTGTTTGTAATAGCTTAACCACACTCCTATTTTTTTTTTTTTTTTTTTCATTATTAAACCAACTCCTGCATTACCCCTATTCGATTTTGTATTTATAACCCTGTATTCACCTGACCAAAAGTCTTGTTCCTCCTGCCACCGAACTTCACTAATTCTTGCTATACCTAACTTTAACCTATCCATTTCGCTTTTTAAATTTTCTAACCTACCTGCCCGATTAAGGGATCTGACATTCCACGCTCTGATCCGTAGAACGCCAGTTTTCTTTCTCCTGATAATGTCGTCCTCTTGAGTAGTCCCCACCTGGAGATCCGAATGGGGGACTATTTTACCTCCGGAATATTTTACCCAAGAGGACACCATCGTCATTTAACCATACAGTAAAGCTGCATGCCCTCGGGAAAACTTACAGCTGTAGTTTCTGCTTGCTTTCAGCCGTTCGCAGTACCAGCACAGCAAGGCTGTTTTGATTAGAGTTACAAGGCCAGATCAGTCAATCATCCAGACTGTTGCCCCTGCAACTACTGAAAAGGCTGCTGCCCCTCTTCAGGAACCACACATTTGTCTGGCCTCTCAACAAATACCCCTCCATTGTGGTTGCACCTATGGTACGGCCATCTGTATCACTGAGGCATGCAAGCCTCCCCACCAACAGCAACTTGTTCATAGATAATAATTTTAAACATTAATGTAGCACTAGGAACAAGGGGAATATCATGTTTCCCACTCATAGATTAATGCTGTATGTACAAACCACAGAACATATGGACATGAAAATTTACAATATTCTAAAAAATAAACAAATCCACAGCATGTAGCAAGGGTAACTGAAACAAAAGGTACAAAAGTTGTTAGCACAGGAATGCAATAGTTCCTTAGAAGAATTTTGGATTGATAATATGAAAATCTGAACAAGAAAGCAAATGGTTGTTAATTAAACTTAGCAGTTTTATGTCAGATAAATGACTGTAATAATTATGTTTTTGTATTAGTGCTATTGTTATGTGTTGTTTCTGTAATGCATTGAAATTGTAATTGCAGTGTTCACAAGTCCCCTGTACATTAAATCAATGATTTAACTTTGTATGTCATGAGACAGTAAAAATTCAGATTCTGTTTCATTAGGAAACATTTGAGAGAATATTTCCAGTGGTTATGCATTTCTGCCCCCCCCCCCCCCCCTTTAGAAGAGTAGTCAGTGCAGCTGACTGCAATGCTGCAAACATTGGTTTGATTCACTGCTGGGTTAGATACATCTGCTTGGGAATGGGCTATTGTGTTGTACTCATCATCATTTCATCACCATTGATGCGCAAGTTGCCGAAGTAGTGTCAAATAGAAAGACTTGCAGCAGGTGGCTGAATGGCCCCAGATGGGGCCTCCTGGCCAAAAATGGCATTCCATCATTTTGTTTCATGATTCTCTTGTATAGCATTTTTCTTTTATGATCTGAACATAACTAATCAATATGCTTTATTCATTCCCAGAATAATCATTTACTTATACTATACATTTTACATCTAAATCTATGAAGGTCCTTGCATCTAAAAACAAGATGACAGTGGCTGCTGCAGTATGACATGCAAACCTTGTTTGTAATATTTCTGTGGGAAACAATCCATAGGTGTACATTGACAACTTTAGGTATGGTAGATTAGTACAGTCTGACAGAAAATAAACATATAAGACCTCACAATTAATCTCTAGTTAAGTTGGCATGAACTTATTAATACTCTCTCCAATTAGCTGCTGAAAGTAAATATATTTCCCTCTGATGGCCTGTTAATAAATTTGCATGGTTTTTTTTTTTTTTTTTTTTTTACATTAAGTAACTCTTCTTTTTGTTTTACAGTTGGCTATTCAAATGAATATATTATATTTGTTGTGCCATCTGAAGCAGTAAAATTGAGAAAAATTTGTATTTCATATTATAAGTTAGTAAAAAAATTATCTTTTCTTGTTTCAGCTGCCATCAGTAAATTCTATACATCCAAAATTGGATGTAGTTATCTTTTTCCACCCAGGTGCATTCATGTTTGGAGGTGGTGACTGGTATGGACCACACTACATAATGGACCGCAGTGTAGTGTTGGTGACAGTAAATTACAGGCTTAATGTACTTGGCAAGTATGATATAATAATAACAGTAATAATAAAACCTATTCAAAATACAGAATAATAATTTATATTTAATGAAATGTAAATGAAGTGCCTCTAAAAACAAATCAGCTGAAAGTTTACTGGATTTTGTTCGATAAAACAAGCATCCCTATAGAGAGGGACAGGGACAGGGACAGGGACGAGAGGGCTCGTGCGACCGAACTGGCAGATATTCTGAGAGGGGAACAGCCACCACCCACTTGCTTGTATAAACAATGAATGATAGTATGTACCTAAAACGTTTCAAGGGATCCACAAAGTCAAGTTGTATGTAACAGAACCATCCTTTCGGTAGTCTGAATTGTCCTAGAGAGAGTTGAGCATGACAACCAACCTTGCTGTGCTGTCAAAGTGAGCAGATGTGTGTCCAAGAGCAATAGGTATTTTTTACTCCAGCCCAGATGAAACATTCTGTCATGAGGCATGTGGTAGCCTTAATTCCTGGGTGTGCCATATACCTCAAGCTGCTTCTCTCCAAGTCTCATTGATGGATGCCTAGGCAGGCAAGAACACTTCTGGGGTGTGCAAAGTGAAATGGTTCAACAAAATGATCCGCACATTCAATGCTCTGGAGGTCAGCATCATTATGGACAGTAATGTCAAAGTTTTTGGCAGCATGAAGAACTAACATCATAGGGAGAAGTCTCAAGGGAATGCAGGAGGAGGAATGACACTGGCATCTGCTCCAGTGTCAACCAGAAATGTGAGGTTGCTGGTGGACTCTGAGACATTGAGTCTGCCACTGTCAGAAGCTGCCACATGGTACCAGCACATGGGATTTGCAGGATCCAGGGTGGACTGTGATGTGTGCCTTCAGACAAGCTGCATTTCAGGTCAGCCAGGAGGATTGAGGGGGGAGCAGCAGGTGCCAGCAGCAATCCACCAGGTAGCAAAGAGGTAGCTTGTTGAGCTGCAGCAGGTCACGCATGACCTTTACCAGCCAGATACAGAGGTGACGGGCAGGAAGCAGGAGAGCTGTTACTGACTTTGGAGCAAAGGCAATGAGCCAGCTATAGGGAAAATCTGTTGGTGGTGGATGCTACTATAAACGTGAGCCACCAGTTGCAGGTCAGCTGGAAGTTTGATAAGCCACGGTGCCCACAAGGTGACATCAGGCGTGTTGTCCAAACGAACATGCACTCAAATGTTCTTCCACAGCTGTGGAGGTGTTATGTCTCCAAGCTGTACCTCATGGATGATGTGATCTATCACCTCTGCAGAAGGTGCAACAGGCATTCAGTAAGAAGAACCCAATGTGATGTGTTTAGGTTGCGTAGATGGGTTAAGAAGCAAATAACTAATAACATCTGTATGATCACGGAGATGGCTGATAAGTCAAATAAAATGAACATCTTCGTTAATTATTCCATGAATGTCCAAGAAGTTGTTGACCAAGGCAAACCATGTTTTTGGGTTCTCTTTCTGCAACTGGAGCATCTGCCTACAGGAATGTGCTACCATGGAACAGGGTAGAGTAGCAGATGAGGTAGGCAGAGGATGTGGTGTGTCACCTGAGGCTTGTGTCAGAGATGATATCTCTGAGTTTCACAGCAGTAAGCACACCTTTGATAGTCAATTGACTGTTGGTAGTCACCAAAAATCATATAATTACAACTAAGTTTACTTTTATATGAGGAAAAATTATTACACTTCTTAGAAATTTATGTGAAATTGACCAAAATGCATGAAATTTCTTAGTGTTAAGACTTCTCAAAAATAAAAGTAGATCAGTAGAGCACATAATACTAGATTTAAAAAAGTTGATCTTGCTTTCTTCTTAGTATACTTCATCAAGCCAATAGGCATTAAAGAATGTTGACATATTGATGAAAATTTTCTGTCTTGCTTTCTGATAATAATAGCTTTCTAAATACAAAAATAAACACTAAATGTAAAAATAAATCTCATTAGCAGCTTGTATATTTTTCCAAAATTCAGAGTGTGAAGCCATATTCTGAAAATATCTTTGATAGACAATTTTATGAAAAGGCTAGATTTCTACACACCGTCTAGAGATGCTGAGTCGCAGATGGGCACAACAAAAAGACTGCTAAATGTGAGATTTTGGCAAAAAAGCCTATTTCTGAATTATACAACACACACACACACACATACACACACACACACACACAGACTCACTCACTCACACACACACACACACACACACACACACACACACACACACACACACACACACACACACACACACACGCATACACATACACACATTCATGAGAGCACAACTCATACACCCTTGATAAGAGGTACACAGTTTATTGAAGAAATACACTTGTTAGCCACCATATATTCAAAAACAGAAAACATAAATGTATTCTATAAATGTTGTTTAATTCACTACATAATAATTTTATAAATTATGAATTCTTGATGTAATGACAATATTATGAAAAGAATAGATTGCTACTCACCATATAGTGGAGATGTTGAGTTGCAGATAAGCACAACAAAAAACTGTCAAATAAGTAACCTTTTCTCCAGAAAAACCTTCATCAGAAATGGACAACATACACGCACATTCACGCAAACACTATTCACACAAATGGTTCAAATGGCTTTGAGCACTATGGGACTTAACATCTGAGGTCATCAGTCCCCTAGAACTTAGAACTACTTAAACCTAACTAACCTAAGGACATCACACACATCCATGCCCAAGGCAGGATTCGCATCTGCGACCGTAGTGGTTGCGCGGTTGCAGACTGAAGCGCCTAGAATCGCTCGGCCACACCCGCCAGCCACTATTCACACACACACACACACACACACACACACACACACACACACACACATATGTGACCACAGTCTGTGGCTCTCGAGGCCAAATTGTCATAACCAGTCATTTGTAAGAAAATGGACAGCAAGTTTAAAAAAGGTGAAATTTGATGTTATAACAGACATAACATGTCTTTGGTTTGAATTTATGAGTTATTTTGCAAATATGAAGAGGACCTAAACTTTTATTATTTTAATGAATGTTTGACATTTAGACTGAAATATCAGTGTAAAAATGAAAGATTAGCTGTAATGTCTACTGAGAAACAAGAATTTCATTATCATCTTTATTAGTTGCGATTTGTTCAGTTACTTATTTATTCCCATATCACATGACTATGAAGAGAGTATAATGATCTACATATGTCAAAACTTTGAAAAAAGATAGCAAAAACTTTGCTCTAAAATATATCTCTCATTGTCTTAACCTACAGGAAAAAACACTTGTGTACTTTCACTCCCAAGCTACTTTACACAATAAATGCCTTTGGGCAATTCAGTGATAAACAGATCTCCTATATAGATATCTTCAAGGGTCTTCAAATTCTTAAACTTACATGTCATTATGTTTTTTTCTTCAATGTTCTTCATGACAAACAATATCCATTCCAGTCTACAGTGATACACATAACCTCAATTAGTATATACTCCATATGGATTTGGGGTAGAAACTGGAGTATTTTCATATTGCAATAAGAGCTGTTAGTTAGTCATTCACAGATTTAAGTCTGAAACAGGGAATCTCTATATGCCTTCACTAATAATAAGAGTTTTTGTTGTTCACTACGGAAATAGTATGGTTTCAGTTGCCTGAGACTGCAGACGTGTGTACAAGTTGCGTTTGCATAGTGTGTGTGTGCTTGTGTGTATGAGTGTCTATTGTTGACAAAGGTCTTAATGGCTGAAAGCTGTAATTGTGTGAATCTTTTGGTTGTGCCTGTTGTGACTCAGCATCTCCGCTCTATGGTGAGTAGCAACTTTCCTTCTCTAATATTGTTACATTCCATCCTGGATTTTCCATTGTTTGAAATAGTAAATTATTTTTAAATATATTCCATAGTACATATGTTAACTTGTTACTTTTTCTGACGTTTCTTCTTCATAGTAGTTTCTAAAAACCATGATGTGTTAATGGAGACATAATTTTCTTTAACAGGATTTTTAAGTACTTTAGATGAGGTGCTTCCTGGCAACAATGGGTTGAAAGATCAGGTACTGGCATTGAAGTGGGTTAAGAAGAATATAGCAGCATTTGGAGGAAATCCTGACAGTGTAACAATTGCAGGGACATCAGCAGGTGCATCAAGTGTGCAATATCATTTCCTGTCACCACTTTCAAAAGGTAACGAGGACAAAAATTATTTTTATTTTACTCTCACTTACAGTAAAATTTGCATATTCCATGGATCATAATTGCTATCTTTCTTTCTATGGTGATGTGGTACAATTTATTTAGATTACTGTTGTAATACATATACTTAGCAAGAAATATAGCAACATGGTGATCATTTCCATTTATTTTAGGCTACAGCACATTTTTAACACAGTTATCTATAATTCTTGCTCTCTCTCCCTCTCTCCCACACTCACCCACCCTCCCTCTCTCCCTCCCACCCTCCTCCTCCCCCCCCCCCCCACACAAACACACACACACACACACACACACACACACACACATTACAGTTTTACACATTCAAAAATGCTTCTGTGGTGTAGAAGGATTGGTCAAGTAGATATGATTTGAGTTTGAAGTCAATTTTTTTGTCTACAAGATAGATTTTTGTAACTTAGTACCTCACTCTAAGACAGTGATGAACTGTTTAAGTTATTTGTCTTTATACTATTACATAATGAATGCTAATATATTGATCTACTACATGATATGACTTCATATGTGCAGTCTGTTTACATACAACAATATTATTCACTGATATGGTTTTGTGTTCCATGAAAGCAATCTGAGATTCCATAAAGTCACAGTAATAAAGAACAGTTTCATAGCAGTTATGGTAATTATTATTACATCTTTCATACAAACCACTGATAAGCATACTGCTTATGCTCACACTTAGCTTGGATGGTGTGCCTTTTCTTTCTACTGGTAGAGTGGAGAGTGAGGTTACATTGGAGGTAGAATCTGTGAAGTAGATTCATACAGTATGGTCAATGTGCAGCTACGATGTGTAATGACATTGTGATTTTTCTGTGAAGGTTGAGGCTTGATGATGTTTCATATGCCTAACAACATCAGGAATAAAAAGAGATTTCACAAATTATTATGGGTATATCGAATTTTGTTGGATTTTGCTAAGGTCTAAGTCATACGTAGACCCTGACAATGATGATGGAGGAAGTTATTCAGGAGCTTCAGATTTTATCTGAATTTGACACGACAAGTTAACCAAGAACTTGTTATCCAGTACACCAGCTGTTTATTCCTTTGTCAAGATTTATAATTTCATAATCCAGGTGACTTTGCTTTGAGATGCACATTAAATGTACTTAACATTTTAAATCAATATTACTATGATCATGATTTTTAATTAACTTTCTTCTATTTTGATAGCATTACTAGAATTACTACATATAACTTATTTGACCAGTTTTGTCTATTTATTATGGTTTTTGACACTCAGGTTTTGACACCCAGTCACAAGGATCAAAATGACAACTAGTATTCATATTATTCTAATAAACATAACTTTTTCTAAATCAATGTCTTTTTATGAAAATCACTATCGTGCATTTTCAACTTCTCACAGCATAATGAATAATCCATTAAAGTTCAGGCATGCAGCCATGCAAATAAAATTTCCTCCACTGATATTTTGGCTGCGTATCATCTGGCCATCCTCAGAGTGAGTCACAAGACTGACAACAAGATGCCGAGTGCAGCCTAATTTGCTCCACCGCGGAGGTACTGCGCATGTGAGTCACAGATGATGGTCGGCGGCGGAGAAATACGTTTACACGTGCACCGCCTGTGGTGAAGGCATACAGACATTAAATTCACTTACTGATGTATGATCAGTGGCGGTAACACCATGACGACTTCTCTGCAGTTTACAAGTCTTCAAGGAAAAGATATGTGGTCTACTTAGTTCTTGTGCATACCAGAAGATTAACAAAGATCCTATTAACAGGATGACAATAAGGACTGCTGCCTTGCTGAACACTACATCACTACCGAAGGAAGTCATAAGAAGTTTAAAAGTACGAGGTGCAGTACCACCGAGATTTTATGGTCTTCCTAAAGTTCACAAGATAGGTAAGGCTGAGCATCTGGAGGACTTGTCTATGAGGCCTATAATGAACACTATTGGTTCACCAACGTATTTTCCTGCCAAATATTTAGCTTTCCTATTAAAGCCATTGGTAGAAAAATGTAGTCACCACATTTGTAATTCTATGGATTTTATTCCGAGACTTAGCAATGGCGGGCTAAATAGTACGGATGTGCTTGTTAGTTTTGACATGGTATCAGTATACACCAAGATACCTTTAAAGGACTCTTTATCTCTTATTGGCCAACATTTTGATAAGAACATTATATCCTTATTTAAACATGTGCTTTTATCATCTTATTTGCAGTTGAATGGTGAATTTTATGAGCAAATTGATGGTGTTGCCATGGGAAGTCCCCTCTCCCCTCTGGTAGCTAATTTATTCAAGAAATACTGTGAGGACAAGGCACTGGACTCAGAAAGTTTTAAACCAATGGTCTTCTGGAGGTACGTGGATGACATATTCGTGGTATGCCCCTGTGGCATGGATGAATTACATCGATCTCTTGAGCATTTGAATTCCATCCATGCTAGCATTAAATTTACTATAGAAATAGAAAAAGACAGCTGCCTCCCTTTTTTGGATGTTGTTGTTCCCCATAAAGGTGATGGCACATTAGGACATGCCGTATATCGGAAATCAACACACACAAATCTATATCATCATGCTGCCATCACCCTTCACAGACCAGAGGTGTCCTTAAGACCTTAGTGCATCGGGTGCACTGTATATCCGATAAAGACAATTTGCAAGCAGAGCTCACATACCTCAAGAGCATTTTTAAATGGAATGGATTTTATGCACAACAAATTCGTAGAGCATTCGATGCAAAACCTAAAATGCAGGTATGTAATGGGGAAGAAGATAGTAATTCCTTCAGATCAAGTGTGTTTTTGCCCTATGTGGGTGGTGTTCTTGAGAAACACTGTGTTAAGGTGATCTTCCGGCCCCACATGAAGATTGCAGCTTTACTGAGCTCTGTGAAGGATGATTTATAGCTTCGTAAAGCTGGTGTGTATCAGATTCCTTGCGGAAATTGTGAGAAGTCGTACACAGGTCAAACAACATGCACCGTTCATGAGAGGTGTGTGGTGCATCAAAAATACACACGCTTATTACAGCCAGACAAGTCAGCTGTGGCCGAACATTGCATTGATACAGGGCATTCCATGAATTACAGTGATGCGAACATTTTAACATGCACTTCTTCTTTTTGGGAATCTGTCTTCAAGGGAGCTATAGAGATTAGAGTAGCTAATAATTTAATAAATAGAGATAATGGTTTTAATTTGGACAAAGCATGGAATCGGGCTCTTGGGATAATTAAACTGCAGAGAAGTCGTCATGGTGTCACTGCCGCTGATCATACATTGATAAGCGAATCGAAAGTCCGTATACCTTCGCCACAGGCAGTGCATGTGTAAACGAATTTCTCTGCTGCTGACCAGCATGTGTGGCCCACATGCGCAGTACCACCGCGGTGGAGCATATAAGGCTGCGCTTGGCATCTTGTCATCAGTCTTGTGATTCACTCTGAGGATGGCTGGACGATACACGGCCGAAATATAAGTGGAGGAAATTTTATTTGTGCGGCTGCAAGCCCCAAATTTAATGGACTATTGCAACAATTGTGTAATGTTAACAATTAAGTGTCTTACATATCGTCTGGCTGATTATTTCATTTGTAGAATAGAGAATGTAAATAAAGGAAAAATGACAGAAATATGAGCATAATTGCATAGCACTGATGTAATACTATGAAGGAACATAAGAAATTAAAGATTAACTACGAAAAATAAAATATACAAGTGTATTACGATGCTTATTAAACAAGAGTATCATATTGTTCTTTAACAATTCTCAGTCTGTTACATTACAATGTCCATTTGATATAACAGCCTCATGGTAGCCTAATGAGGTATTTGGCTTAACAAAATGTGTTCATAGAAACAACAAAACACAGAGAAGATCCAATACTCCATTAGTGACTGAATAATGTTACTGCTTGATGATAGCAGACAGACAGCACAATGTGGACCAACACATGAGACAAAATTGCAAACATCTACCAAAACATGAGATAATGCACTTGATGATTCTTAGAAGATACATCCAGTAGTGTGGGAGGGACAGAGAGAGAAAGCAGTAGGGGAGGGAAGGTGGGAGAGGGCGGGAGAGGGAGAGAGAGAGAGAGAGAGAAAAGTAATTTTCCTCTTTTCTATGTTGGGATTTAGAAGTAAGATATATGAATTAATTAATGTACCCAGAACATAAAGAAGACTTATTTTGGTGAAGATTACATGACAGTTATTGGAATCCTCAGCAAACAAACGTTATTATGAATCTATCGGAAATGTGGTGGTCAACGTCAAGGTAAGTGGCTTGTTGAACTAAAGAGCATTATGTGAAATGGCATTCAGAGAATGTCTTAAGATCTTGAAAGGAAAAAGATCAAGAATGTGTCCTTATTTTGGGAGCCAGATTATGAGAATATCATAAACGAAACTTTATACAGGTGCTTTTTCACAAAATGAAGAAAACTGTTACAGTAGTTGAATACAACAATATTTTATTGCTGATGACTGGTTTTGGTATTGTATAATTCCATCTTTTGGCATACACTGTAACTATGGAAACAATATGTCACAACTATGGAGAAGCAGTCATTCAACTATGAGGATGTAACATCAGACTGATCACTGGGCGTTGCACATATAAAATGTAAGTGTTTCAAAAGGTAATTCCTGACACTGTTTGTCCTGGATTTAACAATTATGAAATGATTTATGTTGAAATGAATTTATTGCACCTCTTTGGTACATTTTGTTTTAGTTTTAGCTAAATTGGTGAAACTGTTTGACAAAGAAATTCAACTCTTACCAACGTGTACCCGCTTACACTTTTTGTAACAAATTCACTATACTTGCTTTGGTGCTCTCTGTAACTGGTATCTCTTCTCTAAGCCATTGTAACATGCTGAACACAGTCAGTGATGGGAGGATAGCTCCAACAATGTGGCCCACACATTATGTAATGTTCAAATTAATCACTTTTAATGCCACTTTTGAAATATTAAAGGTTTAATGACAGTTAAGGTTTCACCAACTGTTTTTGCATGAGGGTAAAGGCACGTTAATACTGCACATGGTTATAGCTCTTTTTATTCAACTTAAGTTTACCTAAAGTTGACAAAATGATTAGCAATCATTTATTGTTAACAAAGTATATCAACATAACAGTCACAAGATTATTAATCTCTATCTCGTGGCAGAATAATTTCAACAGAATAACACATTTTTTATGTCGAGCATAAAACATCACAATTAAATATAATTGAACAGTGAAGAAGATTTGCACTAGTTAACACTGTCTCTACTGGAACAAATGAATCTTACAGATTAATTACACATAGATGATAAGCATTTACTTCCCAACCATAGAATGGTGATTCTGGGGAGGGGTATGCTAGTTAAAGACTGACATAACAACATATTATGATTTTGGCAACCCATAATGTTTTGAAAATTAGCTAGGTTAGATTTAGTTACTTTTATTGAAGCATAAGAGCTGTTATTCAGTTTATGAAAAATGTTGACAGTTAGTAAATTATAAAAGTATACAGAACCCTGTTACGTTTTTGCATTTGGAATGAAGATAATTTTATGTAATGACAAATTGTTCCAAATCTCAATTAGTGAAATAATTAATGAGAGGTATCATCTGAATCAGAAAAAATGTAACAACAGAAGTACAGTGTTACAAATCAGAATCTTGCAAGCACTGAGGCAAAATAGGCAACTGAAATGATGAGGGCCTGAACTTTCAGTTTCAGTTATTTCAGGTTTTCCATTTGGTACTATATTAGAATTTACTGTAGGCTACAGCTTTTGATTAAGTGGTTCTCTCATAAAATTAATGGCATTATTGACATCAAGAAGGTCAGCAGAATCAACAGGGCAATGAATTTAAGCGAGACTTTGATTAAATAACACTCTGGTATATAAATGTACATTTTACACATTACTTTTGCAACTGTATTGAAAACAGAATGAAAAATCAGAAAAGAATTTAGTATTCATAGGTGTAGAAAATGTAATAGATGGAGGTGTTCAGCATGTTATGCCTCATGATGTGCACAAGGTGCAGAGCTGGTTTCCCCCATATGCATGCATGAAATTATATCGGACTGTGCAGAGTTTCTCTTCTGCCTTCCTGCCACTAGCACTGTGGAAAAATATGTGGACCAGTGACAAAACACAACTTGCTGTAGACACTGTGGAAGCAGTGCCAGTGCACAGAGTAAATTATGATTAAAATTATGTTGAATTTTTTTCAAATGCTGTTGAAGAATACAGAAATGCTGAAGAAAATAAACTGTACTGATACATACAGTTGGTCTATTCACATTCCTTCAGCTTAGAAGAAACTAATAAAGAATACATTAATGTACTTTTGTAACACATTAAACTGATATTTTGTATTTACTACATTTAATTAAGTTTTTTTGTTATTATTTTCTTTTTTTAAATATCATAATTTGTAATATGCTTGAATATTTGGGTCAAAATCATGGTCACCACACCATAACTGTTTACTTGGGTGTTGCAGCTGCAGTGAGAAATTGTTTGTCAGCTACACATTTCTGATTTATTTGTTATTTCAAGTATATGAATCATTGTGTGTACACTTCAATCTATCTACAAGAATTATGTGCTTTGCATAGGTTTGTTTGTCAGAGGCATATCAACAAGTGGCACAACATTGTGCGCTTGGGCAAATGCAGAGGGAATGAGAGAAAAAGCATTCCGACTTGGAGCAGCAGTAGGTTGTGATACTGATTCATCTACTATGCTTATTAGATGCCTAAGGAATCGACCTGCAGGTCAACTGGTTGAGAAGGTGCTACTATTTCAGGTGCAGTAGTTGTTTGGCCTTTATATTACATTTGATTAAATATTGAGTTCCGTAGATTTCTTTTTTTAATCAAGGTTCAATAGATAAATTATATAATATAGGCAAATTCTCATTTTTGTGGTAGATATGAATGTTATTCAAGTTATAGCAATATTATGAAAAGGAAAGTTGGTATCACCATATAGTGGAGATTCTGAGTCACAGACAGGCACAACAAAACGACTGTCACAGAAAAAGCTTCCAGCCAGTAAGGCCTTCGTCAAAAATAGATCACACACACACACACACACACACACACACACACACACACACACACACGCACACACACGCACATGCAAACACAACCCACACATTTGACTGCAGTCTCAGGCAATTAAAACCACACTGTGAGCAGCAGCACCAGTGCATGATGGGAGTGGTGACTAAATGGTGGTAAAGAGGAGTCTAAGGTGGGGAGGGGAGGGAGGGGTAGCAGAAAAGGAGAGAAATAAAAAGACCAGGTGTGATGTGATGGTGGAATGAGGGCTGTGTAGTGCTGGAATGGGAACAGGGAAGGCCCTGGAAGGGTGAGGACAGAAGGTTGTGGTCAGGAAGGGTACAGGATTGTCAGATGTATTGCAGGGAAAATTTCCACCTGTACAATTCAGAAAAGCTGGTGTTGTTGGGGAGGATCCATATGGTACAGGCTGTGAAGTAGTCACTGAAATGAAGGATGTCATGTTTGGCAGCATGCTCAGCAACAGGATGGTCCACTTGTTTCTTGGCCTCAGTTTGTCAGTGGTCATTCATGCAGACATACAGCTTGTTGGTTGTTATGCCCACAAAGAATGCAGCACAGTGATTGCAGCTTAGCTTGTAGATCACATGACTTGTTTCACACGTAGCCCTGCCTTTGATGGGATAGGTGATGTTTGTGACCTGACTGGGTATATGATGGTTGGAGGATGTTTGTGGCAGGTCTTGCATCTAGGTCTATTACAGGGGTATGAGCTGTGACGTAAGGGATTGGGAGCAAGTGTTGGGTAGGGATGGATGAGCATATTGTGTAAATTCTTTGGATGGTGGAATACCACTGTGGGAGGGGTGAGAAGGATGGTGGGCAGGAGATTTCTCATTTCAGGCCACGAAAAGAGGTAGTCAAAACCCTGGTGGAGAATGTAATTCAGTTGCTCCACTCATGGGTGGTACTGAGTTATGAGCGGAATGCTCCTCTGTGGCCGGACGGTGGGACTTTGGGAGGTAATGGGAGTCTGGAAAGATTTGTTCTTGTACAAGTCTGGGAGGATAATTACAGTCTTTGAAGGCTTCAGTGAGACCCTCGCCATATTTAGAGAGGGACCACTTGTCACTGCTGATGCAATGACCATGGGTGGCTAGGCTGTATGGAAGGGACTTCTTGGTATGGAACAGGTGGCAGCTGTTGAATTGGAGGTATTGTTGGTGGTTAGTAGGTTTGAAATGGATGGAGGTGCTGATGTACCCATCTTTGAGGTGGAGGTCAACATCAAGGAAGGTGGGTTGTTGATTGGAGTAGGCCTAGTTAAAGCAAATGAGGGGAGGAGTTGTTGAGGCTCTATAGGAATGTGGACAGGTTAACACTGCGAGCATTAGGGAAGTTATTGTAAAGGGAGGTAGCATCAATAGTGACAAGCAGAGCACTGTGTGATAAAGGGACAGGAACTGAGGAGAGTCAATGGAGGAAATCGTTGGTATCTTTTATATAGGGGGGTAAGTTATGGGCAATAGTTTGAAGGTCTTGGTCTATGAGATCAGAGATTCTCTCAGTGGGGGACACTGTAACCGGCCACAATGGGGCATCCTGGGTGGTTGTGTTTATGGACTTTTATGGACTTTAGGAAGCATGTAGAAGGTAGGAGTGCAGTGAGTGGTAAGGATGAGTAGAGAGATGGACTCTGGGGAGAAATTCTGGGATGGGCCTAAGGATTTTAGGAGTGACTGGAGATCCTGCTGGATTTCTAAATTGCGGTCACTGTGGCAAGGTTTTCAGGTGGAAGTATCTGACAGCTGGCAGAGTCCTTCTGCCAGGTAATCCTTGTGGTTCAAAACAACAGTGGTGGAGCCTTTTATTAAAGTTATAATTTATGTTTTGTGAATGGCTTTGTACCACTTGTAATCCTTTCATTGTGTAATTTGAGTTGAAAATGATTCCATATTTATTACATCTCTTTGTATTGAGTTTTACATGGAAATATATGTAGAGTGCTGTCTACAATAATGGCACTTAGAGACTTGTGAGATATGGGTCCATACTGGGTGTTTCACAATTCATGTTGCACACTTCTAGAGGTTGTAGAGGGGACTTAGTAAGTCAAGTTTTACTGGGGAATCTATGTCCAGAAATGGTTCATTTCCATTTTACAAGGAAGACAAAATGTACAGATTTCAGTCCTATTTACTTTGATATTACAACAGCTGTGTGATGTGTTGACCACGAAGTTTGGTGCACACAGTATATCTGTGAGGTAAGTTCTGAACTCTATCCAACATGAGTGGTGTATGGTTAATCACTTCTGCTGCAGCCATGATCCATGCAACCAGATCTTCCTCCAACTGGACCGGGGTCTTGTAAATAAGACTCTCCATGTGGCCCTACAAGAAAAAGTCTAAAGAGGTTAAATCTGGAGATTTTTGTGACTAAGCATGTGGTCTACGTTGAATAATCCACCTGTACCCGTAGACTATGTTCAGACGATGTTGAGTATGAATCGCAAAAGGTACTGCCATGTCATCATTCTGGAAGCTCAATTCATGCTGAATGTCCAATGGGGCATCTTCCAAAAACTCCACCAGCACTTGTTGCAGGAATATCAAGTACATGGCACTCGTCAAATGGGAAGGAAGGATGTACAGTCCACTCACATGACCTTCGCAGATACTTGCCCAGACACTAATGCTGAAGGCATGCTGAAGTCTTCATGTACACTTGGGTTTTGGGTTCTCTTGATCCCAAATGTTGCTTTTTCAAGTGTTCAAAACATGTTCCTTTTGAAATGTGCTTTGTTGGTGAATAAAATTCACTTTGGAAATCAAGAAAAATCTGCACAACAGAGTAAAAACCAAGTACAGAAATTGACAAATAGCACACAATCCACCAGGAGCATGGTGTGTACCTTCTGAAGGTGATATGAGTGGAATTGCTGTTCATCCAGAATATGTCAGACGGATGAGTGAGACACATATGTCATGTGCAGTGGCTCGAATATTCGTCGACGGGTTTTCTTCAATCTCATGAAGTGCTTCCTCTTCCAATACAACAGTGTGCCTCCTTCTTTGAGCACCACAGTTTGCTCTATCGCTTGTAAATTTCCCACTTTCTCATAGTTGTTATTCTGCTCTGGCAAACATGGAATGGGATAGAGTCATACTGCAAAGTACTTGTAGTGCAGATATTAAGCTCCTCTTCCATTATGGCAAGCTTCACCATAATCTAACAACAAATTGATGTACTCTGTGAATGTGTACTCAGGCATCCTGTTTCTGCAGTACTAATCATCACAATGTCAACTAACACATTACCAGGAAGCTTGAAAACAAGGCAGATGAAAACAAAGGATATCACATGATATCACATCGTCATACCATTCACGAATGTGAGTAGCCTACCATAATACCACTGCATATGAAACATCTAGCACATGATTGAGTAGCTCATGTTTTCCTCATAACATGGAAACAAACTGTTTCTGGACATGAATTCTTCCGCAAAACTTTATCTACTAAGTTTCCTCTTCAATCTCTAGAAGTGTGTAACATGAACTGTGGAAACACTCTTTACATCAAGCATCTTTAGTATAATATGACAGAATAGTGACAAACAACATAAAGTGAATTTTTGTCCTGGAAACATGGAGGTCATTCTACAGTTAGTGGAACTACAACAGCAGCTGACAGCATCAGTACTGCACATCCTGAAATCAGTCAGGATAAACATTGGCAGTGGCATCAACTCCAGGCATCCCAGTGGTTTCAATTTTTGATGAATACAAGAAGGCTTCACATATCTACTATATATTCTTAATAGTTCTTTTCCTGGTGAATTAAATCACCAACTTATAGCAACTGAGGTATTTTTGCTGTCAACAAATCTGCATTTGTAGCATTTAATGCAGAAACCAGAGCCATTGTGAGAACCACACATCCTTTGATTGAACAGTTCCAGTACACTGACATCTGAAAATTTTACATAAAACATGCATGTCATAGTTGTTAAACTGGAATTCTTAAAGCATTGGGAAGGAGATATGGAACTGATGCAGTGTGGGTTGCAGTACATATAACCCAAAGTCCACATGTTGCAAGCCTACACCAAATCTTCAGTCCGCAGCTTGTGGTCTAGTGGCTAGTGTTGTTGCCTCTGGATCACAGGGTCCTGGGTTCGATTCCCGGCCGGGTTGGGGATTTTCTCTGCCCGGGGACTGGCTGTTTATGTTGTCTCCATCATTTCATCATCATCAGCATTCGTGAATGTGGCTAAAATTGGACTGTGTAAAGATTGGGACATTGTAAGGACGCTGATGACTACGCACTTGAGCACTCCACAAACCAAACGTCATCATCACCAAATCTTTAGTGGGAAATGTTGTGAATAATTTACCAACAGAGCTCTCTTCCCCCGCCCCCATCCTCTCTCTATCTCTCTCTCTCTCTCTCTCTCTCTCTCTGTCTCTCTCTCTCTCTCTCTCTCTCTCTCTCTCTCTCTCTCTCTCTCTGTCTGTCTGTATTCTGCTAACAATTTCTTTCCAGCTTCTACCATCTCTTGTGGTCCTGTTTGCCAAATAAGTAAGTTGCTCTGTCACTTCTAGCTTCTCACTTTCAGTTCTTATTCTCAGATGTTCATACTCTTCTTCATTACAATTCACCTTCACTTTAGTCTTTTGTTTGTTTGTTCTCTTTCTATACTTATAACAGAAAATCTTTTCCAACGTGCTGAGGACCTTCACTAGATCATCTTTTGTCTCCATGACCACACAATATCGTCTGTGTAACGCAGCTTGTCTGTATTCTGCCCATTAATTCTGATACCCACCTCACTAGTTTTGTTAATTTGTTCTATAACTTCCTAGATGTGAGCATTGAATATAAGCAGAGAGAGATCACATGCTTGTCTCACTGGACAAACAACTTCAATATTAAACCAAGTCAGATTCTTCCCTAGCAGATGGCTATAATCACCAAAGTCTTTGAGATTTTATAAGTAGCACAGCAAGCTTTCTCAACAGACTGTGAGGTTTTCAAACTTCTTTACCTACATCTACATTTATATCTATACTCCACAAGTCATCTTATGGTGTGAGACAGAGGGTACTTTGTGTACCACTCTCATTTCCCCTGTTCCAGTCATTTATGTTTTGAGGGAAGAATGATTGCTGGTAAGCCTCCAAGTGGGCTCAAATATCTCTGATTTTATCTTCATGGTCTTCTTGTGAGATATACGTAGGAGGAAGAAATATATTAGTGACCCTTCTAGGAATGTACACTGACCCTTCTAGGAATGCACGCCCTCAAAACTTGAGCGGTAGATCATAATGTGATACACATTGCCTCTCTTGCAGCATCTCTCACTGGAGCTGGTTGAGCATTCAGTGACACTTTCGTGCTTACTAAATGAAGCTGTAACAAAAAAAAAGCTGCTCTTCTTTGGATCTTCTCTATTGCTTCTATCAGTGCTGTCTGGTACAGGTCCCACACTGATGAGCAATATTCAAGTACTGGTCAAACAAGTGTTTTGTAAGCTGCTCCCGTTGTTGAGAATTTTTCCAATGAATCTCAGTCTGGCATCTGCCTTACTTGCAATTAACTTTACGTGGTCATTCTACTTCTAATCCCTGTGTATGTCTACTTCAACTTTCCTGGGACAGATGTGGACTCTGACCACAATCTATTGGTTATGAACTGCAGATTAAAACCGAAGAAACTGAAAAAGGTGGGAATCTAAGGAGATGGAACCTGGATAAACTGACTAAACCAAAGGTTGTACAGAGTTTCAGGGAAAGCATAAGGGAACAATTGACAAGAATGGGGGAAAGAAATACAGTAGAAGAAGAATGGGTAGCTTTGAGGGATGAAGTAGTGAAGGCAGCAGAGGATCAAGTAGGTAAAAAGATGAGGGTTAGTAGAAATCCTTGGGTGATGGAAGAAATATTGAATTTAATTGATGAAAGGAGAAAATATAAAAATGCAGTAAATGAAGCAGGCAAAAAGGAATACAAATGTCTCAAAAATGAGATCGACAGGAAGTGCAAAATGGCTAAGCAGGGATGGCTAGAGGACAAATGTAAGGATGTAGAGGCTTATCTCACTAGGGGTAAGATAGATACTGCCTACAGGAAAATTAAAGAGACCTTTGGAGAAAAGAGAACCACTTGTATGAATATCAAGAGCTCAGATGGAAACCCAGTTCTAAGCAAAGAAGGGAAAGCAGAAAGGTGGAAGGAGTATATAGAGGGTCTATACAAGGGCGATGTACTTGAGGGCAATGTTATAGAAATGGAAGAGGATGTAGATGAAGATGAAATGGGAGATATCATACTGCATGTAGAGTTTGATAGAGCACTGAGAGACCTAAGTCAAAACAAGACCCCGGGAGTAGACAACATTCCATTAGAACTACTGACAGTCATAGCAGAGCCAGTCCTGACAAAACTCTACCATCTGATGAGCAAGATGTATGAGACAGGCGAAATACCCTCAGACTTCAAGAAGAATATAATAATTCCAATCCCAAAGAAAGCAGGTGTTGACAGATGTGAAAATTACCAAACTATCAGCTTAATAAGTCACGGCCGCAAAATACTAACGCAAATTCTTTACAGATGAATGGAAAAACTGGTAGAAGCTGACTTTGGGGAAGATCAGTTTGGATTCCATAGAAATATGGGAACATGTGAGGCAATACTGACCCTACGACTTATTTTAGAAGATAGATTAAGAAAAGGCAAACCTACGTTTCTAGCATTTGTAGACTTAGAGAAAGCTTTTGACAATGTTGAATGGAATACTCTCTTTCAAATTCTTAAGGTGGCAGGCATAAAATACAGGGAGCGAAAGGCTATTTACAATTTGCTCAGAAACCAGATGGCAGTTATAAGAGTTGAGGGACATGAAAGGGAAGCAGTGGTTGGGAATGGAGTGAGACAGGGTTGTAGCCTCTCCCCGACGTTGTTCAATCTGTATATTGAGCAAGCAGTAAAGGAAACAAAAGAAAAATTCGGAGTAGGTATTAAAATCCATGGCGAAGAAATAAAAACTTTAAGATTTGCCGATGACATTGTAATTCTGTCAGAGATAGCAAAGGACTTGGAAGAGCAGTGGAATGGAATGGACAGTGTCTTGAAAGGAGGATATAAGATGAACATCAACAAAAGCAAAACGAGGAGAATGGAATGTAGTCGAATTAAGTCGGGTGATGCTAAGGGAATTAGATTAGGAAATGAGACAAAGTAGTAAAGGAATTCTGCTATTTGGTGAGCAAAATAACTGATGATGGTCGAAGTAGAGAGGATATAAAATGTAGACTGACAATGGCAAGGATAGTGTTTCTGAAGAAGAGAAATTTGTTAACATCGAGTATAGATTTAAGTGTCAGGAAGCCGTTTCTGAAAGTATTTGTATGGAGTGTAGCCATGTATGGAGGTGAAACATGGGCAATTGATAGTTTGGACAAGAAGAGAATAGAAGCTTTTGAAATGTGGTGCTACAGAAGAATGCTGAAGATTAGATGGATAAATCACATAACTAATGAGGAGGTACTGAATAGAATTGGGGAGAAGAGGAGTTTGTGGCACAACTTGACAAGAACAAGGGGCCGGTGGGTAGGACATGTTCTGATGCATCAAGGGATCACAAATTTAGCATTGGAGGGCAGCGTGGAGGGTAAAAATCTTAGAGGGAGACCAAGAGATAAATACACTAAGCAGATTCAGAAGGATGAAGATTGCAGTAAGTACTGGGAGATGAAGAAGCTTACACAGGATACAGTAGCATGGAGAGCTGCATCAAACCAGTCTCAGGACTGAAGACCGCAACAACAACAACAACAATAATAACTGCTTCCGTTGATTCTTGTAATTTGGTGATCACACAGTAAAGAATCTTTCTGTCTATATTTTCACAATACATTAAATTTATTTATGTTGAAGATCAGTTGTCATTCCCTACACCAAGCATCGATCCTCTGAAAGTCTTCCTGCATTTTGCTACAATTTTCTAGCATTGTGACTTCTCTATATACATTCATTTGCAAAAAGCCTTGTGGAACTTTCTTGTGTATCTTCCAAATCCCAAATCCATCACTTATTGGATTGGTCAATGGAATGGGGATAGAGCTGTGCTCAAGTAACCAAAAATACTTCAAAACCATATGCCACATAATTGTCACTGTTAGCAAAGTCACCCAGAGGGTTTTGTGAAGCATCTGTGACTAGTAGGCCAGCTTTATACCCAACATAGTTGACAAAATTCTAAGTAAAAAGATGAAGAAGCAAGCCAGGTTCATACTGTCCCCAATGAAAAACACAGATAAACGGGAAAAGAAATGGTGCAGATTACCTTTTATAACGAAAACATCAAACAGGATAAGTAATATTTTGAAGGCAAAGGGTTCCTCTGTGCTTTTCTGTGTCCCTCAGAGAACACAAAGTCACTTGTTCAATTCAAAAGACAAACAACCAGCCATCACAAAAAGTGGAGTTTATGAGATCATATACGGGGAGTCTTGCTACACTGGATAGACAGGGAGGTCAATCTGCATGAGGCTCAAACAACATCATAGTAGTTGGGGACTGAACAAGCAAGTCTTACACACAGAGGAAAAGGGGGCTAAACTCAGCCAGTTAGAAATTCTAGAAATTAAAAAAAAGTACAGATGTGTACTTCCCCACACCTATTATTAAATTAGCAAACCCAATTCAATTATTCACCTCTTTTAGATAATATCACATGTCCAGGACAGAAATAAAACTTTGGGCCTCAATCCATCAGTAGGTATAAATTTCTAGGCTGACGCATAACTTTATTCCTAAGCATGTTTAGTCACTTTAGTGTAATTGGTGAATTGTATAATTTCATATGTAATTTGTCAATATCACTGAAGTAATTTTTCATTAAGAAGTTGAGGTGACTATGTTTGCTTTATCATCATGTTTATCTTCGCATTATCATCTTTGGAATCAGTAATGAACTTGTACTTCAAAATGGGTTCATAACATGAAACCTAGGTTGTGCAGAAACATATTAAAATAGTGAAATAAGGCAAAAAAAGTGTTAGTTTAGTTACTCAGAGTTTTGTAACTCTCATGTATATCCCTAATGCTTTTTAAGATCTATCACTGATGTAAAGAATTTTTGTGCCCTATATGTTACTTATAAAATAGTAGTTAGTCTAATGTTGACCTAAGTATATTGTGTCAACAGTGATGATTATGTAAGATGTGATTAAAACTGTCTTACATAGACTTAAACTTTTTGTACTAACTGTGACTGATTGCTTTACCATATGTGTTCGAAAGATCTTCACTTTGCTTAAACGAAAATTATAGAAGCCTCTAAAGTTCTGACACTGCAGTCAGTAACACCCTACTGACAGATATAAAAGATGTGTTTTGGAAGACACATATATTTAAAGATAATCTGAAGACTTATCACATCAGTTACCTTATAAGGATTTCCAGAATCTGGGATTCTAAAATCCTGTGCAGCACTGCATCTAATAGAATAGGCATTCATAGTTTTGTAAATGCATTTTTACTTAAACACTTCCACTTTATATTTCAATACAGATATAAATTAAATATAATTTAAGTACAAGCATCTACACATGTATATACAACAAGTCACACAAACAGACTGAATCATCTCAGTTTTCATCCAAAAGAACTCATGAGCTGAAAGAGAGTCTGTGCTTGCAGTTAGATGGGAGGGGGGGGGGGGGGGGGGGGGGAGTGATGTGTTTAGCACATAAATTAACACAGTCACTTAATGTTTTGTACATAATTATAACTATGAGAAGACAGTGTTTTATGATTCTTTTGACATCATCAACTATCACTATAAATATTTCATCTATGTAACATGGCACAAATTCTCTGTTTTGATTTTACCAAAAATGTCTTTGGAAGCTTATATTATTTCTCTGTCTGTAATTGTCTGTCAGTATATGCAAACATCATACTGACACCTTCTCACTTTCACTTATTTGGCTCCATTGACAAAAGGATATCCAGAAGTGATCTGAAGAAGAGAAAGCAGGGAGTGTCTCGATTTAGTTTAATGATGAAATTGTTTTGAATGATGAAATTGTTTTGAGACTTCATAACAAATGGCTCAGGCAAACTTGCTACTATTAAACATCCATTACGTATTCAGCCTTTCTCAACACTGAGACTGAAGTATAGTTGTGCAGGATGTGACTTGGTTTTACAAAGATTTTTTCCTACAAGTTCAGCTCCCCTCCCCTGCCCTTCAGTGGCCGTGCCCTTGGCCACTGTTGTACTATGTCAATACTGTCCATTGTGTTGCACGAGAATCCCATATCTCTTTGTTAAAACACTTCTTTGTTGGCTACTTGATAGCTGCCACGACGGAAGGCATAGGACAATATGTGAAATAATTTGAGTAACCAAAAGCGTTCAGTGTAACTGACAGCAGTCATGAAAGGCCTTACATAAGGCTTTATCATTTCTATTTTAATTTATAAATTTATTTCCTTATTTTCAATGATTATTTAAATAAATTTCCTGTCATCACAATCAACCAGAAATTATTTTTGTGTGGTGTGTGTTGAGGATATTCAAATTCAGAAGGAGCAGTGTCTCACTTGGGATGAACAGATTGTCATTCTTTCTGTCAGTGCAATGAGCACCTTGTGATGATAATACTTTTGATTTGGGTCTCTTACGTGTTTTGTACAGCCATATTGTGCAGCCCTTTATATAAATAGTGTCACTGTCTTACAAAATACTGCATGGCTGTAAAATAAAATAATTTAGGGGTAGAAACACAATTTACATAGTGAAATATTATATATTTACTGTACATGAAAATAATTGAGCACTGCAAAAGTGAACCAGTTATTAATATTTCAGCCGTGGAATTTCAATCCATTTTCCCCATTTGCACCAGTCACTGAGAAGCCACACGAAGGTGCATTTATCACAGAGAATCCTCTTCAAGCTTTGATTGGTGGTAAACTTAGAAATCTACCATGGTTGACAGGTGTTACTACATCTGAGGGATTGTATCCTGCAGCACGTAAGTCTACAGTACTTATTTTCTGTTTTAATTTTTTGAATTTTATGTTGAGAACAGTGTCTGGACTAAAATTATTCTTAACATTGTGGATAACAATGTAAAACACACTTTAAAAGTAGAAAGTTGAGTAGAGATAAGTCAGTAAACTAAATACCAGTTTTAAGTGTAGTCAACAACAGTGGAAACAATAGCATAAAACATAACTATGCGTTAATTTACTCATCGTAGCTGGCAATCTGTTGCAGCAGAAGTCCTGGAAAACAGCAGCTACAGGTTTTTACTATAAAGTAAAAACAATATTTAATCCAGTATCGTGTTTCATCTGAATATTTATTACAATCTCAAAGTAAATAAAAGCATCTTGACAAATCTGAAATAAGTTGTAACATACTTACGATAATGAAATAAATCATGGTCAACAAGCTGCATGCTTCCTGTCCAAATACACTCAAAGTACTGATCCCCTTTGCCAACATGGCTGTAACTATTTATACTTTCTTAACAATTTTGAACAATCCTCGGGATTGTTTAGAATCTTTTTTGATTAATTAACAATTAAAATTGACATAGAAAAACTGAAAATACATATATAAATGTATGTTTATTCCAGAACAGCTAGTACACTACGATATAAGTACATGTCTGTTATTTTATTTGAAAATAACTTCTCGAATATGTAATTAAAATAACACATTTACATTTTTTATTAATTACTAGAGACTCCCTTCATGGGAATAGTTCCCTTCATTTACAGACCTTCTACACTTTGAAGTGAATGAGATCAAACAGTTATTTTTTCAGTTATAACTTTTTCATGACAAGTTACATAGTTTGTTCACATGTGCGATCCTGAATTAGACTGGAAAATGTTTGTTTTAAGTGGGTCTTAATGGGCTGTTACGTTTCAAGCGCCACCACCAAAATGCTGTGTGGTTATATATGATGTGCTTAAAATGGGAAGATCAGTCAAAAATAACAGTTTGCAATCTGATAAGCAACTATGAGACATTCTTCACAACCTTTGATGGTGCTGACACCCTCCCATGCTGCTACCCTTCTCTAAGTACATTGTGAGGATGCATCAACATCAAACATGATTGCACCTCTTTGGAGCATAGTGAGACTGCAATTTTTGCTCTTGTGTACAGGTTGGAACTGCTACAGGCTCTACAAAATCATTTGATGAAATTTGAATGTGATCTGAAAAAGTTAAGGGTACTTATACTTTTTCAACACTCCTATTTTGTATCCTCTTGTGGCATCATCATGGGATGTTATGACATTGACAAATGTGTGAATAAAACGGCAAAAGGGTCCCTCTAAGATCCCCCCAGTTAGGAAAAACCCTCAGTAGCACCCTCCACCTTTATTGAAAATTTTAAAAACGTGACTGTATGGACGGAACCTGAGACAAAAGCCTAGGCACTTGCAGACCAAACAACTTTTGACACTCTCTGATTTGGTATAGTGTACTACCAGACACAAGAGCATTAGTGTAGTGGCAAAAGGAAAATTGGAAATTTGTGGTAAGTTCCTATGGGACCAAACTACTGAGGTCATCGATCCCTAGGCTTACACACTATGTAATCTAACTTACGCTAAGGATAACACATGTACCCATGCCCGAGAGAGTACTTGAACCTCTGACGGTGGGAGTCACGTGAACCATGGCAAGGCGCCTTAGACCGTGTGGCTACCCCACATGGCAGTGGCAAAAGAGCAGCAGCAGCAGAAGAGCCTGCCTGCAGGTGTCTGGTCTTGTCAGGGGTTCTGTCTGTAAGGTACATTTGTAAGGTGCTCAACATAGGCATGTGGGTGACACTGAGGGTTTTTGCAAACTGGGAAGGTCTTAGTGGGTCTTTGCCATTGTATTCACACACATGTCATTTCCCAATCCCCACACTCCCCATGATCAAGCCACAGGAGGATGAAAAAGCATAAGTATCCTTTTCTGCTTTGGACCATGTTCAAATTTCATCAAATGGTATTGAATGGTTTGTAGTGGTTCCAAACTGTACGTGAGAGCAAAAACTGTGGTTGCAGTTCTCTCCAAATGAGTCAGATCATGTTTGATGGGGATGCAGCACCACAATGTCCTTACAGAAGGATTGAAATGTCCAAGAGTGATAGCAGTGTCTAAGGTTGTGAAGAGCATCTTCCTGTTGCTCAACACACTGCAAACAGTCATTTCTGACCATGAAATGTGTTGGAATCAATGCCACAGGGTAAAATTTCGTTTAATTGTGATCCCCTGAGGCATTTTCGTGCTGATTCTGAATGACAGTGTGCCTGGATTGTTTTTGATGGCCACCCATAAGGAAATCACAGGACTTCCGTGCTGGGCATGTTGGTTCCAACCTCCATCACAGAGGTGTCAAAAGAAGGGGTGAAATTTGGGTAAGAACAACTGTGATGGACAGAATTCTGGTGAAGTTTGATGCCAACGTGACATCATTAACACACCTTACACATCACATGGACTTCTGAGCTATGGCCTATTTTTGCATGTGTTGACACCTTGCTATCTGAAGCAACACAATGGGTGGAAACTGCAAGTATTTGAAAAAGTGATCCTTTAATTCTGTTGCGCAGTGTATTTTCAGTCAAAGTTCAGATTTTCTAGACAAAATAATAAAAAATCATTTGCAGGGTTGCCACAGGTTTTGGAAATCAGGGAATTTCAAACACATCAGGGAAATTTAAAAAAACACTGGAAAAATCTCTTTTTTTTCTCAGTAGAAGATATGGTTTGTTTACTGAGGTGTCATGCATCATCATTGGCTGGGTGCAAGTGAGTACATGCACTGCTTCCCTACTCCCTCATGACTAATGCTTCTCCCCTTCCTACAACTCCCCTCAGCTTGCAGTCAGTGCTGCCACTACTTCTTGTCACCAGCCTAGCAGCTGCTGGTGGGAGGCATGAGGAGCAGTTTGTTTGGATCTGATTCTCAGAGACTGTAGTTGCAGTGGCCTTAGACAGTGGTCCTGTGTGCATGAGTTGTGTCTGAGTGATTGTGCTCTCATTTTCTGACAAAAGCTATGGCTGAAAATTTAGTTGAGAGAGGATGATTGTGTTTTCTACATGCCTGTCTGTGCCTTAGCAATCATCTAATCATCTTTATGGTGAGTTGCTACCTATCCTCATTATTACTAATTCTCAGAGTATTTGAACAAGTTAACTGTTGCACGGATTGATCACTGCAGTCTCATTTCGTCAACATGTTGTCTGTGGCTTATGAATAGCTGGCCACACAAGTGGATTTCCACAACGGACTAAAACTGCAGGCTGTTTCGGAAGGTATCTGTAATGGATTGGGCCTGTCAAATTGAAGCCTTTTGTTTCCCAATAATGTGTAGGCCATGCCCGTTGGAACTAGTCTCACCAATCTGCCCACATGCTGGGTCTGTTTGTGTGTGGTGTAATGCAGCAGATTTTCATGGCTAATTAATGGACCAAGGAGGGCGCTGCTCCTCAGCAGACCAGAGGCCATGAGTGATGGATTTCAGGAACTGCAACTGCCTCACCACAAGTATGTTGTACAGTGTGGCATTTTATAGACATGTTATTTGTTCTACTACATTTCGGCACTTCTGAAGCAGTTTATATTTTAGAAAGTTGGACAATAAGAAAAAGAAAATTATGTCACTCACTGGCGGTTTGTACCCTATGTACTCATATATTTCTCAAAAGGAAAATCACACAATACCTGTAAAATAATAGACATAACACAGTGGGTAATAACTGACCATAACGAACATAGTAGAATCAGAATTTTATTGGTGGTCACCTACAGTGTTGGTTTACACAATTATTCCCTGCCTTATGCACTTCTTTCGACAGGCCTTCTTTTTTATGGGGTTATTTCTGCAGTCAGGAAGGTATTGTAAATCTGTCCTGCGACTCCCAGGAAATGCATAGTTTTGTGACCAAATGTGTTTCGTTTTATTGAAATAAAATAACATCAGTGGTCTTAATGAAACACATATACCATTTGGCTTTCTTTCTCCATCAAAAAACAGTTTGTTACAAAAGATGTTGATGTTAGTATTTAAGATATTTTCTCACATCGGGGAACACCATCTGCTCCTAAGTTTTTTTAGATGTTTCCTCATTTTCACTATTGTTTCTTCTGCAAAGACAGATTCTCAATGTACATCTTAACTTATCCTTGAGATATCAGAATTTGTCAGGAGAAAATTCTAAAACTTGTCTGCAAGTCAGGGATATATTAGGGAATTTCACTTGGGGAAACTTGTGGCAACTGTGGTTTGGTAGATTGATTAAATTAATATTATTCTATTCATATTATTATTCTTTCATATTTGCAAAGTCATCTAATTTATGAATCTACTTCATCTCTTCTCTCAGATTTTTCATTAACTCTTTACTCTAATTACAAATACTTTACCATTGTTTCATACTGCATGATTTTATGAACATAATTTACTACCATGCATGACACAGAGATCCTGACCAATTGCCTACTCAATCTACATCATATTCATCACCAAAATTAATTACACTCACACAGTATCATAATGAAACCTTAGCACACTGCCATCTCACAATATATTCTCAGTATAAGATACTTCAAAACCTCATCAACAGCAGTAAACTCCCACCTTACAGAGACATCATGACAGTAACGTAGTACTGAGACAACCGGGAGATCCAGAAAAAAATCTGGGAATTTATTCATCTGGGAGAAAACCAGGAAGAACCCAGGAGTTGTTTAGAATTCCAGGAATTTTTCACTGTTTTATTTTTCAGTTCATTTTTTGTAATTTTGACTGGTAAGAACCGATACTCTAACAGGGGATATAATACTGCAGTAATACAAATACAAATGTTTTATTCCACCGTTGAGCATATGTACAGGCAATTGGTGTTGTCAGTGTTAACACAATAATAATAATATAAACTTCGATATGACAAATGTTATTAACTACAATATAATAATCCAAGATGGATACAATACATATTTGTGCAAATGTCAGTAACAACAAGAAGTTTACTAACAGGTCAATTACAAGATAAATGAACTACATATTTCAGTTAATGACAAATAATTAATCAAACAGATAATTAACAATAAGTACATGAAACAGCAATAAAATAGTTGCACAGTTTGGCATATGTATAGTTTGCAGTTAATTTATAGTTCATTCTCGTAAGGAAAGTGGGTAATTTGTCACAAACTCAAGGAACTCTTGAGCAGAGTAAATTACTTTACTTTTCATCCACCTCAAAAGACTAGTTTTAAATTTATTTACTGGCACTGTGTAGGCATTTTGAGGTAGTTTGTTGAAGTAGACAGGACCAAGATATTTGTAACTGTTATGTCCCTTTGCAAGCTTAGCATATGGCATATCTGTTGTATGTCTACTTCTTATGTTACGGTCATGAACTGTTCTCCATAAGTCAAATTTGCTCACATTCTCTTTAACGAAGACAACGCATTTGTAAATACAGAGGCCAAGCACTGTTATTATATTTAGTTTCTTAAAATAATCTTGACATGATTCATATGGGCAAAGCCTTGCTATGCACCTTATGGCTTTCTTTTCACATTTAAACACTAATTTTGAGCCTACAGAATTGCCCCTTAATAGCATTCAATAACACAGGTGCAAATGGAAGAATGCAAAATATACTTAATAATAGAAGTTCTTTACTGACACTGCTCCCCAGCTTGTACAGCAGATATATGGCACCAATTTGCCACATATCTTCCCTGTGTGGGTATCCTAGCTGAGCTTTTGATCTACATGAAATCCTTATAATTTTGCTGTTTTGTTATCATCGCTGGGAGAATTCAGATTGAATACAATAGCTTCAGTTTCACTATCATTCTTCTGCAGTACATTATAATAATACATGAACAACAGAAATAAATGAATATAAAACTTAAATTGAAAAGGAAATGCACCATATACAACAACAAAACACAGTGCTCATAAAAGTATCTGCCAGCAGCAAAATTTGCCAAAGCTTTAGGAAGACTATGCAATGCTTCATAACAACAAACTGATTCCGATGACCATGACGTCACAACTGCTTTGTTTTAGCAGTTACGAGTGGGCTCATGCGGATGCACAGTTGAGTTGTGTATGAGCAGTACCTTCTCCCACTTCTGGTTACAGAAATGTGTCTGTTGGCTGTGTAACCAGTCGCAGCAAGCAGCTAGATGCTACCTGGAAAAATTTACTGGCACGCCCAAGCTGCCAGATTCACGCATGTGCAGCAAACACGGATCTTGGAGGGGGGGGGGGGGGCATCAATTTCATATTGTTGAGGGGAAAAACCTTGTTTCACAAATCGCCTAGCATCCAGCACATGTTGGCCTATCGATTTTTCATATGATTTTGAAATGCTTGGTTTTCGAACATTTTTGGAGACATTTCTAAGTTGATTTCTGAACGAATCATAAGCTGATTTTTGAATGCATGCATAGTGTACATGAAGTCCTTACCAGGGGAATCCTCACCCCATCTAGAAATAAACTTTCCCACAGGGGACGGGGTTATACGAGCTGAGAAGTGTGAAGCCGAATGGGTGAACGCCAACCGCTGTTTGCTTATGTGGTTGATTGGGTTTGAAAATTATCAGAATTGTTATAATTACTAGCAACATCCATAGAGTCAGACTACCAGAGTGGAAATAAACGACTAACAGAAATAACAGGTAAGAAAGATTACGTATTATCTTCTTGCTATGTCCAAGAAAACGAAATTTTGACAGAAAATTTGTGGTCAGATCACTACACCACTAAGGGCCAGTAGTACATTTCCTGGCTAGCAGCCACTTAATTTGTATTGTGGAAGCAGCATGGAAAATGTGTTGCATGAACATGTAACCATGCCTAACCGGAGAATAATCGTGGGATAACTAAACCTGTGATTCTGGCAGGGTTAGTGAAGTTAACCAGGGAATAAGTTTTGACAATGGCATGAACAGTTACAGAATTGATGATAACAAGATTGCTTGTTAGAAAGAGGAAAGAGAAGAAATGGGGACATCCCACAAATTATTGAAGAATTCAACGATTCCAAATTTAACATAAAAATTTTGTACAACCGGTACTACTTTTCAATGTCATGCTTGTGAAACTGGAGCATATGAGTGAAATGTGAAACTATTTCCTAACATTAACCTTTTGGCTTGTAGTAGATCCAATTATATTCTGTCTTGTTATAAAAATGACCATTTGTGCCAAAACAGTCTCAGTTATTTGATGTGTGTTATAATTGCTGCAATAATAGAAAGGTCTAATTTGTTTTATCTAGCAGGCAGTGACAAAATAGACGTTATCAGATAGAGAAACCGCACCAGTCTTAGGTACTATCTGTACTAACAGCTTTCCCAGTATTAGACAGTGACATTTAAATTTTTCACGTAGCAAAGCATTTGGCGAACTTTCATGAGGCAATAAATTCTTTCGCAGAAAGGAATGCATGCCATGTAAAGCTGTAGCAAGATTAGAGAGAAAAAATGCTGGGAGCTAAGGATTGAATAAATGTGTACTGTCTTGCTTGTCTCTTGTCTTTACTGGTTTTATATATCCTACATTTAATTTAATGTCGCACAAAACAACAATAGGCAATAAAAAGTGCAAATTTTCTGAAGAGTTCTTGTTCTCCCAATTACAAATAATCCCATCCAGTATTAAATGCTAGGTTTTGTCATTGTGTGTCATTAGTTTCAGTTTTTATTTTATTTCCACCTTTCTGTCAGTCAAGCATTAATAGCCTTGCAGAACAATAAAATTACTTTTGTCGATTTGCTAAAGAAATTTGACTTCTATTAATCTTAACGAAGTGTTTAATTCCTCACTATTGGCTATTTTGAACTGTTCACTGCATTTCAAGTGCATGTTTTCATGTTCTAGCACATATGGCATTATGCGACAATAAAGAACCATACATGGGCTAATACAGTACTGGCACTCCAAAATAATTTACATCCTGAAAACTACACTGAAAAACTTAATATCAGGTCGAGGCCTACTTCATTGGGAATCTGGACATACGAATGCGCACTTTAAGTATGCACTTTATATGTGCACATTTTAGTATGTTCCACGAAATTCTGATGCTCTTGGAGTATCCTCTAATGTCTAGTTTCTTTTATGACATAATGTAAGATCTTTTAATGTTTTACAGTTAACAAACATATGGACTTCCTACGTCATCGTAGCTGCGCAAGCGCGGTGGCACCTGTTAGGTGGTGCTCTCTGGCAACTGCTGAAACGAACCTATTTCTAACAGGTCGCAGGAAAATATTGCGAATGGTGGTTTGGAAAGCATTACTTTCCGAGTAAATTTTTTTTACACAAGTTGAACTATGTGCGAGAATGTATGATGAATTTCTTAAATCACAGGGCATTTGACTCTCATTTAAAAATCAACTCCTTGATGACGAGCCATTTAGGAGAATTTCGGGTCCAGAATATCAGACATTTCTGTCGTTAAAAATTTTCCTGGCACATATGTGTGATGTATCTTAAAGTATAACACTCATAAAAAAGATCAACATTATATGTGAAAGCTTAGCTTGTACTGCAGCTCATTAACCTTAGAGGTCGATATTGTAAGTAAAAGCTTTGCTTTTTTGTACTAACACTATGTATATTAATTTAATCCATTAATTTTTCCTGTTTGTGTGTTTTCACTACTTAACAGTGATCTTGCTATTGGCTGACTACATCACATGTTCTCCTAAGCTCTGAATAACCCATGGAGGTAAAAATACCTCCATGGAATAACCGCTGTCATCGTCTGGCGGGATCACGTGACATGAGCTATGACTGGCTAACATTAGCACATCACAATCTTGACTTCAATGCTTTGGAAAGAACGATGCAGTGTTTGGTGAAATTCGAATTTATACTTTCGTAATACGTAAATATGCAGCGTACATGTTGCTGCAAATCAAAGATCTTACCAAAATGTGTATTTTCTCTGAGTTTCATTTTCTAAAGTATGCATCCTGTAGTAACATTCACTTTCTCACTACTTCATTACATATAACAGTTTTAACAACATCATTAGTATATTTTCAACATTACCTACTTCACGGAGACAAAATCATAGCTGGGCAATGTTAATCAAGAAGTTAACTTTTCTAATTGTTAATCTGTTACATAAAAGTTAAGTTTTTAAAATGTTACATTACAGGATATTTATCAGAAGTTAGAGCTAACCATTAATTAGTAACTTGTAATAGTAAACTTTATATTGTAGGTGCAGTGAAATGAGCAAGTCAATCAAACATATTACTGTTGCATAAATAAAAATGTTTTGGTTGGGGAAGTTCAGGTAGAACATCAAAGGTAAATAAAGAAAATTTATTCATGTAGTTTTATAATTATTTAGTTAGCAGTCTAAAATCACGGGAGAATCAAAATACAGGAGAATAATTAGTATCTGACTTAAAGTGCTTGTGTCCCAACATGTACATGGGAAGTTTTCATTTGAAATTGAGGGTTGTTCAGGAGACAAAACGTCCTCATTGACAGAAAAAAGTTTTTCAGCTCCAGCATTCAAATGTATAGGGGAATTATACTTAAAAAATAAATTTACTACAGCCTGTTCCCCAAGAAGTACCTCATTGTTGAATGAGTTCTTTGATTTCATGTTCAGTCACATTTTGACTGGATTCTGGGCTGTACTTTTTATAGGCGTGTTACTATTCGGCATCGTTTTAGATTGAATGACAGATGGAAGGAAATCTTCTTCTTTGTCTTCGTCATTGCTGCTTCCACCACCACTAATTAAACTACCTGTGGCGCCATGCCTCAAAGCCACTCTACAACTTTTCCAATTAGTTCCCATACTACTCCCACTTGATTGTTGTCATTCATTTCCAGCCACATCGACCACAACTTTGGATGACAAACTGCAGCACATTGGCATTAATCATCATCTAGTAGATGTTCAAACCTATTTTCTGTGCCTCTTACTATGGCGCTGGCTAAAACTGTGCAGTTCGCAAGACCTCTAGCCTTTATATTCTTCCATTTAAATGCAGTTGCGCCAATTCTCAGCAGGAGTGATCTGATATACACTTGAGCTTCTCCTTGAATTTGATCAAGGTCACCAGCAACTGGTGCCATAACCTACAAACAAGTTTAGTAATATCATTTTACAGAATTCATAGATAAAAAGATAATATACTTATATTTTAGAAAATTTACCTTCACCTACTCCATTATGGTCACAGTGTGATCACTGAAAGTTTGAACCGTTAGCTGGGTCATAATTCTGTGAATAGTAGGTCACTGTGTTTCCAATATTGCATTGAGAATAACAATAGTATTGTAAGAAGAGTTCCACCTAGTTGTACTTGGCAGTATCAGTTTCCTGCCTAATTCAGTGTGAATGGTATCTGCTGCCATCATACTTCTAAGTGCTGATTTCCAAGAGCATCTAATTTGGCATAGAATTTCTATAGGAAATTTTAAAACAAGTTATTTGTAGAGCAGAATTTGCATCTTTGCTTGTGGTCAAGTTAAATGTAAGGGCAGCACACCTCATGTGAACTGGTGAAGTATTTAAGTTTTCCAGTATATTGTCAAGGCCTACACTGAACTAGCAATGTTCAAGTATGGAATGCAGGTTTCTACTGAAATAAATTCTAAATCTCATCTTCAGAGGATTCATCTGAAAGTGTGTTGGTGTCCATACCAAATTGCACAAGTGTTTTGCAAAGTTACTTAATCTAGCACTGACGCCATTACAGTCTGATTCTTCCTTGTTTACATTGTGTACTGAGTGTTTAAGATGCCTCCGATAATCGTGAGTCCTGCCGACTGTGAAGTACGGGCTGTTATAAGATTTCTTAGTGCTGAAGGCCTAAAAGTGACCAATATTCATCGTGAGGTCTGTGAAGTTTACGGATAAAACATTATGAGTGATGGAATGGTGAGAAAGTGGGTGAGAGCATATAAGATGACTGCACAAATGTGCATGATGAACAACGGAGTGGGCATCCTTCGGTGGTTAATGAAAGTTTGTTGCAGGAAGTGGACAATAAGGTGAGAGAAAACATATGCTTTACAATTTCCTCCTTGAGGGATGACTTTCCTAATGTTTCTTGTAGTGTTTTGTATGGTATTGAGACCGAGCACTTGAATTACAGAAAATTGTGCGTGTGTTGGGTACCAAAAATGTTGACGGATGTGCACAAGACCAAATGTTTAAACAGTGCATTGCCTTTCCTTGAGCAGTACCACAACAACGGTGATGATTTCTTAAGCCAAATTGTTATGGGTGATGAAACATGGGTGGCTTACATCACACCAGGATCAAAGCAACAGTCTATGGAAGTTGAGCAAGGGCATCGTTTTGCTTCAAGACAATGCCCGTCCACGTGTGGCGAATCACATCAAAGATCTCATCACATCTTTTCGATGGGAAACTCTAGATCATTCTCCGTTCAGCCCCGATCTTATGCCCAGTGACTAATATCTGTTCCTGCACATGAAGAAACACCTGGCCAGTCAGCATCTTCAAGACATGATGAAGTCAAAACAGTGGTGATGCAGTGGTTAACAAGTCAGGCGGTAGACTTCTATGAGGAGCGTATTCAAAAACTGGTACAACGTTATGACTAGTGCCTCAATGGTGATGGAAATTATGTTGAAAAGTAGATTAAGGTACAGGCTTTCATGTAAAAATAAAATTATTGAGATATCTTAGAACATCTTTTTTTAATTTCAAAACAGTACTTACTTAAAAAACATGCCTCGTACAAGTTATACAGCATATATACATGGGTTGAAGATTAATATGTCACAACTGGTTTTCCATAAAATACAATATTTAAAATGTAATAATATGAAAACATTTCATCATAAATTACTCAGTTAAAGAAATTATGCTGCACTCTCCAAGCCGGTACCACTATGATATTTTACAGTCATGAAATTCCCGAAGTAAGTAGCAAGGATTTGCAGCTAACCAACTCAATAATTTGTCTTTAAATAAATTAAATGGAGCTTCTACCCATTCTAGTGGCAGTTTGTTAAACATCTTCATACACACCACTTCGTAGCTGTTCAGTGACTTGGATAATCTGTACTAAGGTATGTCAAGATGGCTACTATTTCTGGTTCCATGAGTGTGTACATCTCTTCTACACTGGTATTCTGATAAGTTGCTCTTTATATGCAGTAGGGCAGTGTAAATATACATGTTTATAACAGTTAATATTTTTAAGTTAATAAACAATGGTTTGCAGTGGGCCAGTTTATCACTGTTTGTGATAATTCGAATTACTTTCTTCTGAAGTACCAAAATTTCCTGAAGGTGTGAGCTATTGCCTAATATTAAAAGCCCATAAGATATAATGCTTTGAAAAAAAGCAAAGTAGGTCAATCTTACATAGGCCGCAGGTACATGGTTTTTTAAATTCCTTAACAAATACGCCACTCTAGACAGCCTTGCACTAATGTATTTAATATGTCGCTTCCAAGTAAATTTTCTATCTGTAACAATACCTAAGAACTTAACACTATCCATGAAGTCTTCTACTGGCAGATCTCTTAAACTAAATACAATCTTTTGAGTTTTACTCTCATTAAGCAGGAACCCATTAGCTCGAAACCATACAGATGCCTGTGATATTGTGTCATTTGCCACAGTTTGGAGCATATCCATGTCTGAGTGATATTGAAAAAAGTGGTATCATCTGCATAGAGAATGGAGTTAGTATTTATGTAAGATGGTTGATCGTTTGTCATTAGGATAAATACCAGAGGTCCTAATACTGAGCCTTATGGCACACCGCACTTAACTTCAGCTAGCTGTGATCTCTGTTTACAGACAATTTGTTTATGGTTGATGAGGAAAGATTCAAAAATGTTGTCAACTTCATTGTTTGTGATTCCGTAATAAACTAGTTTGTTGAGGAGTGAAATATGCTCAACACAATCGAAGGCTTTGCTAAGATCACAAAATCTAACCTGAGAAAAGTAAAAGTAATATCTATACTGATAAGATGATGTCGATTGGTACATTAGGTTTTAAAGGCCTTGTGCAAGAAAGACTACAACACTGGTCATAAAAATAGAAGATAAGATTATCTTTGTTGTCAATTATTATTATTATTATTTATTTATTTATTTTTTTTTTTTAATTTAAAGTAGTGACTTGTACTCATCAAATACGCATAGGTAGGTCAGTTTGAATTTCAATGAAAAAGTATCTACTTACTAAGTAAGGTGTTGATTTGATAAAATGTGCTCATCAGTGATATATCTGCCCAATATTCTCTTCAAAATTGATCTTCTGCTGGGGTTTAAAGTTTTCGTCAACTTCTCAAGCGACTTCAATTCAGCAACACGTGAAGGAATCATATTCTTAACAAAAAATGTTGGTCCACACTAGCTTGAGACACACCAATGACAATTACAGCAATGCCAAAAGACTCTCCAACGTTTTTCTGCCATATTCTGTTGCTGCTATTGGCTCCATTGTCAATATCTGAATTAGCAAGACTGATATTTCTTTTTGGCTTTCCTTGACTAGACCCTGCTATGACCATTTGATGTGCTCTCCTTACGTGTTGTTTCAAATTATTATGGATTAAATTGGGAGCCCTAATTGGTCATTTTTAGGCAAGCATAGTTTACAATCAAAAAGTATTTGTTCTCCCAATCGGAACGAAATAATGGCTGACATCAAAATAAGTGTCCAAGGAATAGAAAAGCAACTGAAATCACTCAACAGAGGGAAGTCCACTGGACCTGACGGGATACCAATTCGATTCTACACAGAGTACGCGAAAGAACTTGCCCCCCCTTCTAACAGCCATGTACTGCAAGTCTCTAGAGGAACGGAAGGTTCCAAATGATTGGAAAAGAGCACAGGTAGTTCCAGTTTTCAAGAAGGGTTGTCAAGCAGATGCACAAAACTATAGGCCTATATCTCTGACATTGATCTGTTGTAGAATTTTAGAACATGTTTTTTGCTCGCGTATCATGTCATTTCTGGAAACCCAGAATCTACTTTGTAGGAATCAACATGGATTCCGGAAACAGCTATCGTATGAGACCCAACTTGCTTTATTTGTTCATGAGACTCAGAAAATATTAGATACAGGCTCCAGATAGATGCCATTTTCCTTGATTTCCGGAAGGCATTTGATACAGTTCCACACTGTCGCCTGATAAGCAAAGTAAGAGCCTACGGAATATCAGACCAGCTGTGTGGCTGGATTGAAGAGTTTTTAGCAAACAGAACACAGCATGTTGTTCTCAATGGAGAGACATCTACAGATGTTAAAGTAACCTCTGGCGTGCCACAGGCGAGTGTTATGCGACCATTGCTTTTCACAATATATAAAAATGACCTAGTAGATAGTGTCGGAGAATCCATGTGGCTTTTCGCAGATGATGGTGTAGTATACAGAGAAGTTGCAGCATTAGAAAATTGCAGCAAAATGCAGGAAGATCTGCAGCAGATACGCAGGGAGTGGCAACTGACCCTTAATGTAGACAAATGTAATGTATTGCAAATACACGGAAAGAAGGATCCTTTATTGTATGATTATATGATAGCGGAACAAACACTGGTGGCAGTTACTTCTGTAAAATATCTGGGAGTATGCGTACAGAACAATCTGAAGTGGAATGATCATATAAAATTAATTGTTGGTAAGGCAGGTGCCAGGTTGAGATTCATTGGGAGAGTCCTTAGAAAATGTAGTCCATCAACAAAGGAGGTGGCTTACAAAACACTCATTCGACCTATACTTGAGTATTACTCACCAGTGTGGGATCCGTAACAGGTCGGGTTCACAGAGGAGATAGAAAAGATCCAAAGAAGAGCGGTGCGTTTTGTCACAGGGTTATTTTTAAGCGTGATAGTGTTACGGAGATGTTTAGCAAACTCAAGTGGCAAACTCTGCAAGAGAGGCACTCTGCATCACGGTGTAGCCTGCTGTCCAGGTTTCGAGATGGTGCATTTCTGGATGATGTATCGAATATATTGCTTTCCCCTACTTATACCTCCCGAGGAGGTTACGAATGTAAAATCAGAGAGATTCGAGCGAGCACGGAGGCTTTCTGGCAGTCGTTCTTCCCGCAAACCATACGTGACTGGAACAGGAAAGGGAGGTAATGACAGTGGCACATAAAGTGCCCCCTGCCACACACCACTGGGTGGCTTGCGGAGTATAAATGTAGATGTAGATGTAGATGTAGATACAAAACTGACATAATCACGTAAATGCAGCCACGGATTTTCATCAGTTATAGGGGTAGAATCTGATTCCAAGACTGAGTTTCAACAGTCAGTCCAATAACAAAAATTAGTACTTAAGGCAAACTCAATAAATGAACAACAATAAACAGCTAACACCTCATTATTCTTGCTCACACCCGATTCCTCACATCAGTTGTGCAAACCACGGCATAGCCACACACCTGACTGGTCCAAACTTGTCAGAACATAATTTCTGTGGCCAGTGCAGTATCATTTTGATCATAAATAGTAGGTATGTAATCAGTGATTAATGGACTCAGAGAAAGTTGTTGTTGTTGTTGTGGTCTTCAGTCCTGAGACTGGTTTGATGCAGCTCTCCATGCTACTCTATCCTGTGCAAGCTTTTTCATCTCCCAGTACCTACTGCAACCTACATCCTTCTGAATCTGCTTAGTGTATTCATCTCTTGGTCTCCCTCTACGATTTTTACCCTCCACGCTGCCCTCCAATACTAAATTGGTGATCCCTTGATGCCTCAGAACATGTCCTACCAACCGATCCCTTCTTCTGGTCAAGTTGTGCCACAAACTTCTCTTCTCCCCAATCCTATTCAATACTTCCTCATTAGTTATGTGATCTACCCATCTAATCTTCAGCATTCTTCTGTAGCACCACATTTCGAAAGCCTCTATTCTCTTCTTATCCAAACTATTTATCGTCCATGTTTCACTTCCATACATGGCTACACTCCATACGAATACTTTCAGAAATGACTTCCTGACACTTAAATCAATACTGGATGTTAACAAATTTCTCTTCTTCAGAAACGCTTTCCTTGCCATTGCCAGCCTACCTTTTATATCCTCTCTACTTCGACCATCATCAGTTATTTTGCTCCCCAAATAGCAAAACTCCTTCACTACTTTAAGTGCCTCATTCCCTAATCTAATTCCCTCAGCATCACCCGACTTAATTAGACTACATTCCATTATCCTTGTTTTGCTTTTGTTGATGTTCATCTTATATCCTCCTTTCAAGACACTGTCCAGTCCATTCAACTGCTCTTCCAAGTCCTTTGCTGTCTCTGACAGAATTACAATGTCATCGGCGAACCTCAAAGTTTTTATTTCTTCTCCATGGATTTTAATACCTACTCCGAATTTTTCTTTTGTTTCCATTACTGCTTGCTCAATATACAGATTGAACAACATCGGGGAGAGGCTACAACCCTGTCTTACTCCCTTCCCAACCACTGCTTCCCTTTCATGTCCCTCGACTCTTATAACTGCCATCTGGTTTCTGTACAAATTGTAAATAGCCTTTCGCTCCCTGTATTTTACCCCTGCCACCTTTAGAATTTGAAAGAGAGTATTCCAGTCAACATTGTCAAAAGCTTTCTCTAAGTCTACAAATGCTAGAAACGTAGGTTTGCCTTTCCTTAATCTTTCTTCTAAGATAAGTCGTAAGGTCAGTATTGCCTCACGTGTTCCAGTGTTTCTACGGAATCCAAACTGATCTTCCCCAAGGTTGGCTTCTACTAGTTTTTCCATTCGTCTGTAAAGAATTCGTGTTAGTATTTTGCAGCTGTGACTTATTAAGCTGATAGTTCGGTAATTTTCACATCTGTCAACACCTGCTTTCTTTGGGATTGGAATTATTATATTCTTCTTGAAGTCTGAGGGTATTTCGCTTGTCTCATACATCTTCCTCACCAGATGGTAGAGTTTTGTCAGGACTGGCTCTCCCACGGCCGTCAGTAGTTCCAATGGAATATTGTCTACTCCGGGGGCTTTGTTTCGACTCAGGTCTTTCAGTGCTCTGTCAAATTCTTCACGCAGTATCATATCTCCCATTTCATCTTCATCTACATCCTCTTCCATTTCCATAATATTGTCCTCAAGTACATCGCCCTTGTATAGACCCTCTATATACTCCTTCCACCTTTCTGCTTTCCCTTCTTTGCTTAGAACTGGGTTTCCATCTGAGCTCTTGATATTCATACAAGTCGTTCTCTTATCTCCAAAGGTCTCTCTAATTTTCCTGTAGGCGGTATCTATCTTACCCCTAGTGAGATAGGCCTCTACATCCTTACATTTGTCCTCTAGCCATCCCTGCTTAGCCATTTTGCACTTTCTGTCGATCTCATTTTTGAGACGTTTGTATTCCTTTTTGCCTGTTTCACTTACTGCATTTTTATATTTTCTCCTTTCATCAATTAAATTCAATATTTCTTCTGTTACCCAAGGATTTCTACCAGCCCTCGTCTTTTTACCTACTTGATCCTCTGCTGCCTTCACTACTTCATCCCTCAAAGCTACCCATTCTTCTTCTACTGTATTTATTTCCCCCATTCCTGTCAATTGCTCCCTTATGCTCTCCCTGAATCTCTGTACAACCTCTGGTTCTTTTAGTTTATCCAGGTCCCATCTCCTTAAATTCCCACCTTTTTGCAGTTTCTTCAGTTTTAATCTACAGGTCATAACCAATAGATTGTGGTCAGAGTCCACATCTGCCCCTGGAAATGTCTTACAATTTAAAACCTGGTTCCTAAATCTCTGTCTTACCATTATATAATCTATCTGATACCTTTTAGTATCTCCAGGGTTCTTCCATGTATACAACCTTCTTTCATGATTCTTAAACCAAGTGTTAGTTATGATTATGTTGTGCTCTGTGCAAAATTCGACCAGGCGGCTTCCTCTTTCATTTCTGTCCCCCAATCCATATTCACCTACTATGTTTCCTTCTCTCCCTTTTCCTACACTCGAATTCCAGTCACCCATGACTATTAAATTTTCGTCTCCCTTCACAATCTGAATAATTTCTTTTATTTCATCATACATTTCTTCAATTTCTTCGTCATCTGCAGAGCTAGTTGGCATATAAACTTGTACTACTGTAGTAGGCATGGGCTTCGTATCTATCTTCGCCACAATAATGCGTTCACTATGCTGTTTGTAGTAGCTTACCCGCATTCCTATTTTCCTATTCATTATTAAACCTACTCCTGCATTACCCCTATTTGATTTTGTGTTTATAACCCTGTAGTCACCTGACCAGAAGTCTTGTTCCTCCTGCCACCGAACTTCACTAATTCCCACTATATCTAACTTCAACCTATCCATTTCCCTTTTTAAATTTTCTAACCTACCTGCCCGATTAAGGGATCTGACATTCCACGCTCCGATCCGTAGAACGCCAGTTTTCTTTCTCCTGATAACGACATCCTCTTGAGTAGTCCCCGCCCGGAGATCCGAATGGGGGACTATTTTACCTCCGGAATATTTTACCCAAGAGGACGCCATCATCATGTAATCATACAGTAAAGCTGCATGCCCTCGGGAAAAATTACGGCTGTAGTTTCCCCTTGCTTTCAGCCGTTCGCAGTACCAGCACAGCAAGGCCGTTTTGGTTATTGTTACAAGGCCAGATCAGTCAATCATCCAGACTGTTGCCCTTGCAACTACTGAAAAGGCTGCTGCCCCTCTTCAGGAACCACACGTTTGTCTGGCCTCTCAACAGATACCCCTCCGTTGTGGTTGCACCTATGGTACGGCTATCTGTATCGCTGAGGCACGCAAGCCTCCCCACCAACGGCAAGGTCCATGGTTCATGGGGGGGGCAGAGAAAGTTAATGGAAATTAAAGAATCAGTTAACATTTTTTAAAATTGGCTTGAAAGTTAACAGTTACTTCATGAATTAGTGGATTAATGGTCTTGTGCCCGGCTACGAACAAGAGCATATAATATTTGTTTCTTCCTTGTTAGATTTATTTTAAATTGATTACTCTGGCTTTTCATAAAGCTGTTTTCCTACAGTGTTTAAGAAATACTTCACGTTATATTTATAATGGTTCAAAATAGCTATTACGCATGATAAAGGCTTTCTTTCAGATCTATGCTTCCAGTACTACCTATAATAACTTTTGTGTTCTTCAATATTCTTCTGTTAATCATTAGAATTCACCAAAATCAAGTATTCCTTGCAAATTAGGCACATTATTAGCATTGTTACATTGTTGTTTCAGAATAATTTTGTGTAATTTCCAATCAGGTGCTGAAATATATGAATTAAATTACAAAATTTTGCATCAGAATTGAGTGTTATGTACATATTCTCATTGTTCACAGCATTACTACAAACTTGTATGCAACTATTTCTAAACTGGCTACAAAAATCATTCAAGTGCTTCGACCACAAGTTAAGCTGTAGTTGACTACAAAGAACCTTTCTGAAAGAAATACAGTTTTGAGAATTTCAGATATCTTTTTCCATATTAATAATCTGCAAATGACCAGTTTCAAACATTTCTCAGTAACTGATGTTGGAAGTTCATTTCTTTTGACAGTTCATCTAAGGATTCACCTTTTTTCAGCCAGAAAAACATTTATCTCTACACTGAGATCACATACTGTATTTACAACATCTTCATACAAATTGTCCACTTCACTATCAGCAACAACTTCTACATCATTAAATTAGTTACTTATGTGTTTCTTTTTGAGAGGTATTTCAGACACATCAGAGGGCTAGCAAAATATATTCTAGTTCAGTCACATATTCATCTATATTTTCAGCTTTTGTCTTCAACATTCTCTGTGTGAACTTTTACTTCATAACTGTCAATTGTCAATTTTTGAAAAAATCTCCGAGCTCTCAGTTACTGACAATTCATGTATGATTTTATTTTCAGTATGCACTTTTCCCATGTTAATTTTGCTACATTTTTGTCTTATCTTTTCCATCAACATTGTCATTTTTCAAAGCAATATTCTTTATTTTCTTCTCAAAATTCTGAATGTCACTGGATGATGATTCCATAGACTGTTCAAGATTATTGACTGACTGATTCATAATCATGATTTATTGTTCCACATTGCAGAATTTTTCCTGCTTTTGTAATTATGACTGCTCAAATAGTTCCAACAAAAGACTTAACAATTCTGAGTCACTCAATTCTAAATTCTCACACCCACCCATTTCTGCTTTCTCATATGTCTCTTGTTCAGTGATTCCTACACTTTCACAGAGTAGAAGTTGAATAAAAAGACTGAATTTAAAGAAAAACTCTTTTGTATTTCTCATCACACATCCATATATGCTGCCGACATTGATCAAGCCAATTGCTTTATTGCTGCTCCCATCAGTATTTTCTCTGGCGTTTCTTTTGAATCATGTTTTACAGTTCTACTATATTTATTTTCCGTCAGTTTTATTCCTGCAAATTTTAAAAGATTAATCTATATAGTATTAATATTATGTCTCACAGCACCATTTCTAATGTCTGACTGATTTTCAACAACCTTTAAAAATGTCTTTTTAAACCTTGGTTGGACAATGATTTGTTTTGTTTTACACTTCTCCGGTATTGTAAACCAGTGGAGCATAAAGTGGAAACATTACTGTTTGCATAAAAATGGGATAATAAATCCATTGCAGTTTCTTCTTCAAGTAGGCTTACTTGTCAAGAAGATTTTACTCTTTAGTACTGGTTGCTTTAACATAAACAGGTTCACTTTTTGTAATTAATATTTATAATAAATGTCACAGGTGTTCTGCATATATTTATTCCTCTTTACTGTTGCCTAATATTTCCAATCACATTCTCACAAGTCATCAAAACAGACTCAACCAACAAGCATCACTTTGCACAAAGTAGCCTATGAACTACTGTTGAGAACAGAGTGGACTCCTTCTTAATGTATGCCAAAACATGTTAGGCCAGGAAGAACAGATATGTAAAAACTCACAACACAGCAACTTACAGAGTAATGATTTTTGTATCTTGAAGAATTTATATATGATTAATTATTACTTTTACAAATGCATTCAAATTATTGAGAAGCAAAAATAATAGAAATAACAATGATGATAATGATAATATTGTGATTCTTCAGTTTCTCCCGGCGTATTTCTTGCTTGAACAGTCCACGGGTGTACTGCTGGTCCATAGTGTCCAGTGGGCACAATATTTCGGTGATCAGACATGTCGCCATCATCAGGTGCACTGATGAATTGAGCTCCTAAGGGTGGGTGTCTGTCTTAAATCCCCTATCCGTGGTCCATGCCCGTGCGTCAGCAGTTGGTAAGACGCTGGTGTCGGTGTCTGTGGTGGCGACAGTGTGATTGCCTCATCCACCCTAGTCACCCATTCGTTTCCTTTGCTGAACATCTTTTTAATTAGACTCAGTGCTGGTTCCCGTGCCCTGCTGAGGTTGTAGCCACAATCTTTGTTGATGAGCCCATCCCTGGTACGAATTTCAACAGCCTCTCTAATGACACTGTACCAGTATTTAGATGTCTGTGCCAGGATCCTGGTATGCTGGTAGTCCATTTCATGATTTTCAGACAAACAGTGCTCTGCGACCACCGACTTTTTGGGGAATCCAAATTGAGTGTGCCTCTGATGTTCTCGGCAACGATCTTCGACGGTGCACACTGTCTGTCCAATATAAGTCTTTCCACATTGACGCAGAATCTGGTATATGCCAGTCTTCCGCAAACTGAGATCATCTTTGACATTTCCCAATAATACTCATGTTTGATTTAGTGGGCAAAAGACAGATCCTACTCAGTGTTTCCTCAATATTCGTCCTATTTTCCGTGATAGTGTTCCAGTATACAGTATATAGGCAGTGGCTATCTCTTTCTCCATGACTTCTTCCATCTCCACATGCTGTACTGTGGTCTCATTGCAGTTGCTGTACTAATCTCTTTGATTCCACTGACTGTGGCTACTGTGGGACTGATGCCTTCCTCTAGCATGAATCTTCCCTGTGTACCATCCATGACAGAGAGGGCTTCTTCTTCCACTTCTTGTAGTGTATCGGTGATTGGCTGATACTATTCGCCTCACTGACTACTGTAGTCCCCATAACAACCCTTGCAAGAGGATCTGTCAAGGTGCTACCAGCTGGGCCAGTCAAACCAAGGAGATTTTACTTCTCCAACATTCCTTGTCCTGGCTTGCAACATCCTGTGTGTGGCCACCTAAGAGAGAGGGTCAGATTGGAGGGTTTTAATACTTCTAGGAGAAAGTTAAAATACTGTACTGACCTGATAGAACTGTGGAATCAGCAAATGATTCATGGCAGATTCCCAGACAGGCTAAAATATGAGCTAATATCATCCATGTACACAAACAGAGCTAATGCAATAAGATGTAATAATGAGCCCACTTCACTGCTTACTTTCTGTTCAAAAAGTTTCACTTCCCAAGTCCTCCCTAAATTCCAGAATTGACTAATTCTTTTGAAACTCACTTCTTCTTCTTCTTCTCCCATTTCATTCACTTTTACTTCTTTATTTATTATATTTTCCCATTTGTTTGAAACTTCCTTTCTCATTTTTTTCATATCCTTTTCTTCAGGTTCCAGTTTTTGCTTTGATTGATCTGCTCCAGTTTTCCTATCACAGTGGAACATCACTTAAAGAGCACCTCCCATAATGTACAATTTTCATAATGAGCAAAACAAATGGTAAAAAAAAAAAAGACTTGCTTAATGAGCGATGTTTCGCATAATGTGCAACAATGATTTAGGCAACATCACCAGCCATTCACATGCAATGGGGGAAACGTACAACAATTTGAATGCCTTTCATTGTCAGCTGTAGCATATGAACAATGTCTTTAGTATGTACTGCAGTATGAGTTTAGTGCCCTTTCTGCTACCATATTAGTACAGCTTGTGATCACACTTTTTTTTTAAATTTGTGTTCACACAGTGCTTTTTGTGTGCAAATTTTAATAACCTTCATAGAAATGTCCCTTAAGATAAAGCCACAAGATGATGACCATACGAGAAAGAAAATGATCTTAGAAATGAAACATAAAATCATTGAAAAACATGAAGGTGGTGTGAGTGTTGCTGATTTAGCACACACATACAATCAGTCTACATCAACTATTTGCACCATCCTCAAAAACAAGGACAAGATTAAGGAGACAGACGCTTCAAAGGGAGTGACAAAGAGTATCTAAACAATGGTTATGCTTTCTGGATGATGTTGAAGGGTTGCTCCTTATACGAATAAATGAAAAGCAATTGCAAGGTGACCCTATTAATAAGAACATCACATGTGAGGAGACAAGAATGATTTCTGCCAACCTCATTAAGAAAATGCCAGGATCATCAGTGGCCGAAGTGTTTAAGGGAAGCTGTGGGTCATTCAGTAAGTTTAAGAGAAGAACCAGATCCACAGCATTGTGAGGCATGGTGAAGCAGCCAGCTCCAACACAAAGGCAGCAGAGGACTTCATCAGCAACTTCAGGATGTTTGTAGATTCTGAGGGTTATCTGCTGCAACAGGTTTTTAATTGTACATGACGTGTCTACTGTGGAAAAAGATGTCAATGTATACTTTTATAATGGTAGAGGAGACTGCATTGACAATTCACTAACCAATGAAAGACTGTCTCAAACTGCCATTCCGTGCCAATGCAAGTGGTGATTTGAAAATTAAATTGCTGCTTGTTTACCATTCAGAAACTCCATGAGCTTTTGAGAAGTGTAAAGTCCAGAAGAGCAGGTTAAATGTAAAGTGGAGGTCCAACAACAAGGCTTGGATGACACATGATCTTTTTGTGATTGGATCAATGAAGTGTTTGGTCCTTTGATGAAAAAATATTTGCTTGAGTATCTGCCACTTTATGTCTCGCTTGTTATGGACAATGTTCCTGCCCATTCTCCAGGCCTACAAGACCACATCCTTGAAGAATTTCAATTCATCAAGATTCATTTTCTGCCTCCCAACACTACTCCATTATTCCCGCCTGAAGATCAACAGATTTTTTCTAACTTTAAGAAGCTCTACACTGAAGCACTCTTTGAGCATTGCTTTGAGTTAACTGAAGCTACCAATCTCACTCTTAGATGGTTTTTTAAATATTATTTCAACATCATTGCCTGCATCAAGATAACTGTAAAGGTGTGGGAAGGGGTTACCAAGAGAACTCTCATTTCTGCTTGGAAGAAGCTTTGGCTAGACTGCATTGTCAAATGTGACCCTGAGGCATTTGAGTCAGTATCTGTGGAGCCTGTAGTCAACAGGATTGTGTCTTTGGTCAAGAGGATGGGACTGGCAGTGGATAATGATGATATCAATGAGCTTATGGAAGATCACAGCTAATAAATATTGAGTTGCAGTGTGTTTAATTGCAGGAACCTGTGGAAAAAAGTTCTTCAGAGGAGAAGGAAGAGGCAGTAACAGCAAAGCAGCAATCTTCTGGTGCAGTAAGAGAAATGCTGAAAGCATGGGAATCAATTGCATGATACATTGAAAATCACCACCCCAATAAAGCAGTGGCTGCACGTGGTACAACTTTATTTGATGATAATGCTGTGTTGCATTTTTGCCATGTGTTGAAGCATCGGCAGAAACAAATGACTATGGATAGCTTCTGGGTAAAAAAGAATTATTTATATATCGTGAAAAATAAAACACATAATACTGAAGGTATAATTTACTTTGAATAAATGGCATGGATAAGATAAAACTTTTAGTACTTTTTCTGCATAGAATGCATTATCATATTTTACATTAATTTATGTGAGATAAGTTGTTTTGCTTAATGAGTGTTTTGCAATTCAAGTAAGATTCTGGATCAAATTATGTTCACTATGCGAGGTTCCACTGTGCCTTACATATATACTTTTGCTATAGTTATCTATCACGTTTCATAGTGATGTCCCATAGCACTCTGTTTGATCTTGTGCCCTCTGCCCAGGAATATTCTAGGAACGTCCTATCCAATCTGTTAAATAATCCTCATCTTTCGTGTACTTTTATGTCATTTTGTGGTTGTAGAAGGCCCTGATTCTAAAAATTTGTAAACTTGTGTTGTCTGTCTGCTGTCCATCTGGTAAGCAGATTTTTTTCCATCTTTCTGTGTTTGTAAAAAATACTACCATTTTGTTCTAAGTCATGTACCATTATTAATAATGTTTAATCTTCATAATACAGGCTTCCTGAATGATGAGGAACAGTTACATGAATTAGATACCAAGTTCAACGAAATAGCACCATTGATAATGCATTACAATTATACAATCAAACTAAATGACTTGCCCAAGGTAAACAAAATGATACGAAGTTTCTATCTCGGTAGCAGAACTATTTCCAAAAACACAACCACAGAAGTCACACAGGTAGGTATGTTAAATGCCACGGCATGTTAGATTTAACTGTGTTTAAACATATTGTAAAATATAACTCTTTTTACTGCCCTTCATATTGCATAAATATTTTCTGCAACTTATTTGTAAGAAAGACTTCTTCAGTTTTCTTTTACCTGTCTTCTGTTTTGCATTCTGTTTCCTTCATTCCTCATTCTACCCTACAATATACTTGTTTTCTAGTTCTTGTCTATCATGCTTGTATTTTGTTTTAATATTCTGATTCTGGCCATTTCTTAAACATATCACACACTCTCAGAATATGAGCCATAACTACTGTTCTTTAATGTCTTTATTTGAACCCCCTAAATGACTTGCCCAAGGTAAACAAAATGATACGAAGTTTCTATCTCGGTAGCAGAACTATTTCCAAAAACACAACCACAGAAGTCACACAGGTAGGTATGTTAAATGCCACGGCATGTTAGATTTAACTGTGTTTAAACATATTGTAAAATATAACTCTTTTTACTGCCCTTCATATTGCATAAATATTTTCTGCAACTTATTTGTAAGAAAGACTTCTTCAGTTTTCTTTTACCTGTCTTCTGTTTTGCATTCTGTTTCCTTCATTCCTCATTCTACCCTACAATATACTTGTTTTCTAGTTCTTGTCTATCATGCTTGTATTTTGTTTTAATATTCTGATTCTGGCCATTTCTTAAACATATCACACACTCTCAGAATATGAGCCATAACTACTGTTCTTTAATGTCTTTATTTGAACCCCCTCCAAACTTCATCTCTCTCTCTCTCTCTCTCAATATGAGATTCTGATTGTTTTGTCTTTTGTACACATCTTCTAAGTTCCTTTCATTCTCTTATTTTTGTTATTAACTTCTGAAGAAATATTTGTTTCTGATTATTTAGCATTATCTTATTCTTTCTGTTGTGCAATAAATTAACTGAGTTCATGGTTTCAGTGCTTATTTAATACATTGAAATAAACGGAAAGCAGCCTCTCCCTCCTGCATCCCTATCCTATGCTCCTACCACTTCTCTCTCCCAGATATCAGCCACCATTTACAGACCCTTCCTCCCACTCTCCACGCCCTTTCTCTCCTTGCCTATTTTACCCAACTCAATCCCTCACGTCAGTGGAGGTGAAGTGCCGGCACAGTTTAATTAGCCAGCAAAATGTAAGGTAGCGTACATATGTGCATGCACACATGTGTGCATGTGTGTGTGTGTGTGTGTGTGTGTGTGTGTGTGTGTGTGTGTGTGTGTGTATACTCTATATCTCTGAAAAAGGATTTGTTTGATTGAAAGCTGGCAAAGTTCTCAGTGTTGTTTACAATCTCCTTTCATGGGAATAGAGCAAGGGAAAAACGACTAGCTGTATGTTTCCATATGAGTCCTGATTTCTCTAACCTTTTCTTCATGGTTCTTATGCAAGATGTTTGTTAGCATTGTAAGATCCTTCTGCAGTCTGTCACAAATGCTGGATCTCTAAACTTTCTCAACAGTATTCTGCGAAAAGAATGATTTCTCCCCACCAGGTATCCCCACTTGAGTTCACAAATATTCATATGTTGGTTAAAAACCTACTGGTAACAAATCTAATAGATCACCTCTGAACTGACTTGATGTTTTCCTTTAATTTGATATGGTTTGGATCACAGACATTTAAGTATTACTCAGGAATGAGTAGCTCAAGTGTTCTGCACATGGTTTCATTTGCCTGCTCTACAACTGACCATTTGTGCTCATTCCATTTCTTTTCACTTTGCCTCATTACACCTAAATATTTAACTGACATGATCATGTAAAGCAGCACATCACCAACACTGTATTCAAGCATTACAAGATTGTTTTTTCTACATATCAGCACTAACTTACACTTTTCCACATTTGGGGCAAGCTGCCATTCACTGCACTAAATAGAAATTCTATCCTAGTCACCCCTATCCTCCTAAAGTCAATCAGTGATGACACTTTCCCATGCACTATAACATTGGCAGCAAACAATAGCAGATAGCTATTGCCATGCTCTATAGCATCATCAGCAGTGGCAGATAGCTGCCGACACTACACTTCAGATCGTTTATGCATATAGAATACAAAAGAGATACTATCACACTTCCATGGGATGCTTCTTATGACACCTTTGTCTCTGATGAACGCCTGCTATCTGCCACCTTGGACAGTGCACTAGGTTGCATTACTTACAAAGTCTTCAATCCATTCACATATCTGAGAACCTCTTCTATACACTTGAAACTTCATTAACAGTCTGCACTGTGGCATTGAGTCAAAGGCTTTCAGCAACCTTAAGGATGCAGAATCTGTGTGTTGCCCTTTATCTTTGTGGATAGAAGTTTTTCTCTATCAAGGGAGTTGAGTTCATTCAAACTTAGAGTATGCTCAGGAATTTTGCAGCAAACCAATGTTAAGGATACTGGTCAGTAATTTTTTGGATCTGTTCTTTTACCTTTCTTACTTTTGAGAGTTTTTTTTCAGTCACTTGAGACTTTCAATTTGGTGAGAGATTCATGATAAACGCAAGTCAAGTCCAGGGCCAATGAAGAATGGGATGAAATTTAGTATAACTAAGTGTGAAATGATGATCACAACCAGGAAGGAAGAGACACAACTGTAATAACAGTTGGTGGGGTACAACAGAGAAAGGTGGAGAGTTTCAAGTGTCTGGGAGATGTAACACTGGAGAATGAAAGAAACAGCAGAAAAATTAAGAAGCAGGAGGGACAGTCAGAAACATTCCAGAAGAGTGTCACAAGCCTGATGTGGAACAAGGATGTCCCTCTAAACAGTAAAAGGGTTATACGTTGGGTATGCTATGTTCAAATCATGGAGACCTGTCTAACTAAAAGAAGAGAGAGAAACAAAATATAAACTAGTGAGATGAAATTTTTGATAAATAGTATTGGAGTGATAAGGATAGATAGGTTAAGAAATGAGACCATCGGAGAATTAGTGAAGGAGCAACTATTATGGGATAGGATAGAGGAGTCAAGGTTTATATGGTATGGACATGCTAAGCAAGTGGAGGAGAAGATGATACTGAGGAAGATATGCGAGATAAAAAGGAACGGGGAAAGACCAAGAGGATAACAAAGAGAGTAGTGGCTGGAAGGAGTGAAGGGCTGTGTGTGAAAGAAAGGATAAGACTGGATCAAGTTGGAGGCAAAGAGATGCTGAGAAGACAGAAGACAATGGAGAGGTTTGTGATCCAAACAGACTTGACCAGAGGCTGGAACTGTACAAGATGATGATGATGATTATGATGATGATGTGGTGATCGTTATTTTCTTTGAATATAGGAACTGCCATGAAAGAGACAAAAACAACTGGATGTAAGAGATCTAATGCAATACCTAAATTAGCTTTAGATACATTTTCACAGAATTATTTCACACCTTATTCTGTAAATAAACAGATCTGAATGCTTTTTATAGTTACCTATAGTGACAGACAGCAGTCCAACTTTCAAAAAACCCAATACCACTTTCCAACAGAAATATGCATTGGTATCTTGTTGTGGTCTTCAGTCAAGAGACTGGTTTGATGCAGCTCTCCATGCCATTCCATCCTGTGCAAGCTTCTTCATCTCCGAGTAACTACTGCAACCTACATCCTTCTGAATCTGCTTAGTGCATTCATCTCTTGGTTTCCCTCTACGATTTTTACCCTCCACACTTCCCTCCAGTGCTAAAGTGGTGATCCCTTGATGCCTCAGAATGTGTCCTACCAACCGATCTCTTCTTCTCCTCAAGTTGTGCCACAAATTCCTCTTCTCCCCAGTTCTATTCAGTACCTCCTCATTAGTTACATGATTTACCCATCTGATCTTTGGCATTCTTCTGTAGCACCACATTTAGCACATTGGTATCATACGGTGCACAAAATAAATAAAACAGATATTTTGCTCACCATAAATATATAACTGACAACATTTATATGAAATTGTACTTTAAGTATGTGTGCTTATACGTCAGCAGTAGCAATGCATGGTGGATGTTATTTGTGTAACAAATTATTTACAGTACGTGATGCAGCAGATGTTTGATTATACCTGGTACTTATTTCCTGTTTTATGTACATCTACTCTAGATATCCATCTGTGTCAGAATTTGATGAACTCTAGTAACACCATGCAATCTTTCAAAACTGGGAAAGAAGAGAGTTGAAGCATTTAGCATGTGATGTTGAAAATTAGGTAGACTGATAAGATAAGAAATGAATAGGTTCTCTGCAGAATTGGTGAGAAGAGGAAAAATTGGAAAAATGAAGGGGTAGGTATTAGGTCACATGTTGAGACACTGGGGAATAACTTCCTTTGTACATGAGGGATCTATAGAGGGTAAAAACTGTAGGGGAAGATGGAGATTGTAATACATCCAAAAAATAAATGAGAGGAAATGTGACAAAATGATGGCACAGGAGAAGAATTTGTGGCAGGCCACATTAAACAAGACAGTAGATTGATGATTACAAGTAGAAATTTATCCATTTTAGGAAATATGCCTATTTTGTTATATATTCACTTCCAAATATTATATTCCTGAATAATTGTAGAAATGCTATTATCTGGATTATAAATTTAACATGCCAAGTCCAAATTTTCTGTCTACCTATTCTTGAGTACAAAATGGAGTATTGGACTGACTCAGCTACCGACATATGTACTCAACAAATCACTGTGAAGTGCATGACAAAGGCTACTTACTATTGTACCACACATATTTCCTTCCCATTCCATTAGTGTGTGGATTGTGAAGAAAATGACTGTTTAAATACCTCTATGTAGTCTGTAATTAGTCTAATATTGTCTTTGCAGTCTGTAAGTGAGTGATAGATAGTGGCTGCAGTATATTCCTATAATCTGGCTCTAGAAGTTTTGTAAGTAGACTTTCATGTGGTGATAGTTCTCAATCTTGAAGAGTTTGTCAAATAAAATTTTACAGCATTTCTGTACTCTGTCCTGAGAGTCAGATAAACCTGCGAACTTTCAGGCTGCCCTTCTTTGAATATGTTCAATATCCCCCTTAGTTCAGTTTGGTATGTGTCCTGACACTTAGGAATATTCAAGATGAGACACACAAGTGTTTTGTAAATAGTGTGCTATGTATGTCGACCACATTTTCCCAGTATGAACTGAAGTCTGCCATTTACTTTACCTACAGATGGACCTATGGGATTATCCCATTAAATATCTCTCTCCCCCCCCCCCCCCCCCTTCCCGTGGACCTTACTGTTGGTGAGGTGGCTTGCATGCCTCTGTGAGACAGAGACAGACCAAAGGTTCAACCATAATGGAGGGGTATCTGTTGAGAGGCCAGACAAATGTATGGTTCCTGAAGAGGGACAGCAGCCTTTTCAGTAGATGCAGAAGCAACAATTGGGATGATTGATTGATCTGGCCTTGTGACATAAACAAAAATGTTGTTGCTGCGCTGGTACTGTGAATGGCTGAAAGCAAGGGAAAACTACAGCCATAATTTTTCCTAAGGCCCTGCAGCTCTACTTTATGGTTAAATGATGATCATATCCAATCAGGTAAAGTATTTTGGTGGTAAAATAGCGCCCTCATGTGGATCTCTGGCTCAGGACTTCTCAGAAAGATGTTGTCAGGAGAAACAAAACTGGTGTTCTAAGGATTGGAGTGTGGAATGTTAGATCCTTTAATCGGGCAGATAGGTTAGAAAATTTAAAAATTGAAATGAATAGGCTGAAAGTAGGTATAGTGAGAATTAGTGAAGTTTGGTGGCTAGAGGAGCAGGACTTCCGGCCAAGTGAATACAGGGTTGTAAATACAAAATCAAATAGGGGTAATGCAGGAGTAGGTGTGAACAGCATAGTGAATGCGTTATTGTAGCCAAGATAGACATGAAGCCCATGCCCATAACAGCAGTACATGTTTATATGCCAAATATCTCCACAGATGATGAGAAAATTGAAGAAAATCATGATGAGGTAAAAGAAATTATTTAGATAGTTAAAGGAGGTGAAAATTTAATTGTGATGGGGGACTGAAATTTGGTAATAGGAAAAGAAAGAGAAGGAAAAATAATAGGTGAATATGGGTTGGGGGACAGGAATGAAAGAGAAAACTGCCTGCTAGAATTTTTCACAGAGCATAATTTAATCATCACTAACACTTGGGTTAAGAATCATCAAAGAAAGTTTACATGAAAGAGACCTGGAGACACTGGAAGGTTCAGATTGATTATATAATGGTAAGACAGAGATTTAGGCACCAATTTAAATTTCAAGACATTTCCAGGGCAGATGTGGGCTCTGACCATAATCTTCTTAGTTATGAACTGTAGATTAAAATTGAAAAAATTGGAAAAATAAGAAATTAGGGAGATGGGATGTGGATAAGTTGAAAGAACCAGAGGGTGGTGAGAGTTTCAGAGGGAACATTAGGCAATGGCTGACTAGAACAGGAGAAAGGAATACAGTGGAAGATGAATGGGTAGCTTTAAGAGATGAAACAGTATAAGGCAGCAGAGGACCAAATAGGTAAAAAGACAAGGTGTAGTAAAAAGGAATAAAACGTTTAAAAAATCAGATGACAGGAAGTGCAAGATGGTTAAGCAGGAATGGCTAGAGGACAAATGAAAGAAGCATGTTTCACTAGGAGAAAGATAGATACCATCTACAGGAAAATTAGAGAGGCCTTTGGGGAAAATAGAAGCAGCTATATGAATATCAAGACCTCAGATGGAAAACCAGTGCTAAGCAAACAAGGGAAAGCTGAAAGGTGGAAGGAATATATAGAGGGTCTATACAAGGGATATGAATTTGAGGGCAATATTATAGAAATGGAATAGGATGAAGATGAAGATGAGGTGAGAGATTTGATATTGTGCGAAGAATTTGACAGAGCTCTCAAAGATCTAAGTCAAAACAAGGCCCCAGGAGTAGACGATATTTCATCAGAATTACTGATAGCCGTGGGAGAGCCAGCCATTACCAGATTCTCTTGTCTGTTGTGCAAGATGTTTGAGACAGGTAAAATGCCCTCATACTTCGAGAATAATGTAATAATCCCAATTTCAAAGAAAGCAGTTGCTGGCAGGTGTGTAAATGACCAAACTGTCAGTGTAGTTCCTTAATTCCAAGTGTCACAAATTCTCATGATACCAATGCTGTGCTAGTAATTGGAAGGTTAATTGTTTTTGAGTGTCAGTGCTGGTAAAAGCTGATTCTGTGTGAAGCTACCAATGCTTCTGACAAGGTCTGCATCTTCCTCGGTGTTTTGGGTACCTCTAAAAGTGCCACAAGTTTTGATTTTGATCTTTCATCTAGAAATTTATTCAGGTATTAAGGGGTTAACAAATCATAGTTGCAAAATACTAACTTGAATTCTTTACAGAAAAATGGAAAAACTGGGAGAAGCCGACCTCGGGGAAGCTCAGTTTGGATTCCGGAGAAATGTAGTAACACACAAGGCAATACAGGCCATATGACATATCTTAGAAGACCGATTAGGGAAAGGCAAACCTATGTTTATAGCATTTGTGGATTTAGAGGAAGCTTTTGATAATGTTAAAAGGAAAAATCTTTTTGAAGTTCTGAAGATAGCAGGATTAAAATACAGGGAGAAAAAGGCCATGTACAACTTGTACAGAAACCTTATGGTGGTTATGAGCTGAGGGGCATGAAAGGGGAGCAGTGATTGAGAAGGGAATGAGACAGGGCTGTACCCTATCCCTGATGTTATTCAATCAGTACATTAATCAAGCAGTAAAGGACACCAAAGAAAAATTTGAAGATGTTGAAGTTGGTGATTGTGGGTATGTGAGATGTGCTTGCTCGTGTGTGTGAATGGTGTGTGTTTCTCTTTTACTGATGAAGGCTGTGGTGGAAAGCTTTATATGTCTTTAAACATGCCTGTCTGCAACTTGATGTGTCTTCTTTATGGTAAGTAGCAATCTATCTTTTTCCTACATTGTTCATGCTGAAGATCATTTGGGTAGATCACGTAGCTAATGAGGGGGTACTGAACAGAAATGGGGAGCCAAGAAATGTGTGACACAGCTTGACCAAAGAAAGGATCAGTTGATAAGACAGATTATGAGACATCAAGGGATCACCAATACAGTATTGGAGGGAAGTGTGGCAGGAAGAATCATAGAGGGAGACCAAGAGTAAGCAGAAGGATGTAGGTTGCAGTAGTTATTCTGGAATGAAGAGGCTCGTGCGGCATAGAGTTAACGTGAAGATTTGCATCAGACTAGTTTACAGGTTGAAGACCACAACAACAAATTGTTAGAATCACAACTTTCTTGGAGCATCCCTGAAGCTTCAAGTTCTATTAATGACTCTCTATCCAAGATAACATTGACATCCTCCCTATCAAAAAGTCCCCTACTCAATCACAAATTTAATTTCATCATCATATGACTGAAGTTTTAATAGTAAACAGTGTTGTACTGCTGAGTCAAATGATTTTTTACTGAATTATGTGTGTCACTGTATACCCTCAAGAGCTTTCTTGTTGAGTTTTGATACATTCTTTGTAAAATAAAGACAGCAGATGAATAATGCATTAATTAAAACTCACAATTCAATAACATGCACATTTCATGAAAGGTAAAAGAAGGTGCTTTGGTACTGGGTCGTTGACTTAATATAAATTAGTAATTTCATTATTATCTTTCAACAGAATTTATGTATATATGAAAAAATTATGTAAGTGTAGTGTTTATTTTCAATTTTTCAAACATAAATTTTGTTAAATTCTGTGCAGTATTCTAAGTGTTAAAGTGTTAGTTATGTGTAGCATTGATTGTTAAATTAGTATTATCTTTATAATACTGACTTATTCTACTTAATTTATTCAGATGATTGGTGATCGCCTGTTCCAAGTACCAGCTGCAAGAGCTGTAGAGCTGCAGGCTCGCAAAAATAAATCTCCAGTGTATCTCTATAAATTCAACTATAGAGGAACTTACAGCTTGTCAGACAGGCTGTCACATACATATATTAATTTTGGTGAGTCAAGCAGACCAGTTTATTATGCAGTCTATAGTTTAATTAGTTACTCTTCCACTTTAAAAGGAAAAGGAAAGCATTATGTAAACTGATTCATAAGTACCACTGCGTTTTCTACACAAGAAAACACAACTTTTTACTTAACTTGACCTAATTTTTTTGTTTCAAGGCATATTTTCTACTCTGACTGCTCCAAAGGTATAATGTATGCCCTCTGGTGTATTTGGAAGTAAAGACTCTATAACCACCAAAGAAACTGAGTGATTGGTGAAAATACACCAAGATCTCACACTACATAAAAAACAGTTAAATAATAATAACAGTTATGATGATTTTGTGTGGTTCAGTGGTCAAGTGCAAGTCTTTCAATTGCATGCCACATCTGAGACTTGCATGTCCCTAATATACCCCATTTCCCCAAATGGGGAAAGGGGACATACAGTTTAATGTGGAATGCAAACCATGTGTCATTCCTTGTGATTGTTCACATCATTTTTGAGGTGAAATATAGATTAAAGGTAGGGTGAACATTTCTGTGATCCAGCTGGGATTCGATCCAACAATTAAATGTCAATATGAGGCAGTGGCAGCCTGATACCTAACTTTTATTACATAATAAGCATATTATTTCTCACTACACCAAATTGATGTTTCAGTACTGTTTACTATACAACAGGAAAAGTTCCAGTGAATAAAATTTTTCTAGGTTTGTGACTGCGTCGTCAATATGTAACACTTACTGACAGTTCGGTCACTTGCAACAATGACTGAAACATGTAGTTTTACATTTTGACAATGTGCTCACAAACCCAGGAAAATTGTGTTGACTGTGACAGTGGCCACAGAAGCCTACGTTTATATTTAAGAGGAAAAGTTGTTTCAAAATTTTTTACTGTATTCAAGGATCAAGTTTTAGGTAAAAATTAAATAACTAAGTGCTACAGTGTGGGCACAGGAACAGGAGAGATAACAACCAGATCTTTCTTTCACAATTATGACTGTTTCCAGAAAGGAAGAGGAAGCAAAATCCTTTGGTTTTTTGATAGGTCTTGTGGGTGGCACAGCTGATGATATAATTTCTAATGTTTCAAGTCCTGAAAATATCTATCTTGTGTGGTTATTTCAACATTTACAGGGTATTTATGGTTTGCTTCTAAATAATGTTGCATCAGGATAGAGTCCGTTCTTTCCAGTTACGAGCATATGTGATGTTCTTTCTGTCTGGTGCAAATAGGCAATTGTATTTTTCTTATGTAAAAGAAGCCATATTCCTGGCAAGTGATCTTATACACTGCACTTTTATTAATGAAGAATTTAATGCAGTAGAATAGATTCTTGCCTACTGTCTTCTTGGTGTACTTGGACACTTACTAGCTTCTTACCTTCCCAAATGTAGGCTATTCTGGTGGACAATTTGTCAGTAGATGCAAAACACATATTTTCTTATCTGGAATTTCGAACACTATTTTTGGGCACTTTAGTGTCTTGGATTGTTTTATTTTTCTTCCTCCGGATCATGGTGTCATTCAGTGGTGACTTGTAACCATTTTTAAAGCGCTAAAGATGTGTGTCCAATAACAAGCACTTCCTAAGGGTTTATATTAGAACAAAAACTTGGACAAGAGTACTTTAGCAAGTCACTTTGCCAAGTCAATTTCTGGAACTTATTGGAAGTACTTGCAGAAATGTTTCCACTACAGTCATGTCATGAGATGGGCAAGTGGAAGTTTACAGTATTGTGGCTAAAAACAGAGCAGTGGCCACTATTGTTGCATTGTTATAGTTATTACTGAAGAAAAATCATTATGAGAAATAAAGTTAAGAAAAAAAGAAGTGTGTGTGTGTGAAGAAATGGTTGTAAAGGTGCACATACTTAAGTTATCAAGAAACATTACTGAATGAACTACACTAAGGTGACAAAAGTCTTGGGTAGCGATACGCTCATTTACAGATGGTGGCAGTATCACGTACACAAGGTATAAATGGGCAGAGCAGTGCAGTGGTGGAGCTGTCATTTGTACTCAGGTGATTCATGTGGAAAGGTTTCTGGTGTGATTATGGCCGCATGACTGGAATTAACAGTCTTTGACTGTAGAATGGTAGTTGGAGCTAGATGCATGGTAAACTCCGTTTCAGAAATCATTAGGGATTTTATTTTCATTTATCACAGCCTATTAACTGAAAAGCTGAAATAGGCCATACAAATCACATATCCTTTGCTAGTAATAAATTTATATATTATCTATTTATTTCTAATACTAATTTTTTTTAATACTACAATAAAAGTTTTAACCAGTTTCCCTACTACTAACACTACTATAAGCCTTATAGAATCTGTTTTCTTTTTGTTTGTTTATTTTTGTATATTTAACTTGAAGATGATTGTTTCTACTACTGGATCTGATCTCATATGACCCCAGTCAGCAACCGTTAATTGCAGGATTTCTTTGGCATTGGGCATCACATCAGCAGCATTTCCATTTTAGTGAGCAATACCACCCATCATTGTTAAGTCTTAACCGTCCAAATTTCCATGATCACTTGCACCAACACAATGTAGATTCTTGGGAGACTTTCATTTGGTGGTTGCTGACCGTCTGCAGAATATGTTGTCTGGCCTGGATGGCAACATGCTAAATTCTGGTTGAATGCCTCGTGATGTTTTCCTTGGCCTTACTGGCTAGTGCAGCTGCAGTATCATCCAAGATGCACCATGTCAACTCACTCCTTAATGCTGTTTTGGGATCCATCATCCTGAATACCTGATGTCCATTACATGTTTCATCTTCATAGAATGCCCACATTGTCACAGGCACAGCTATCACAAATGTGTCTTCTGATTTTGTAGTGATATGTAGCCTACAGGCCATTGCCAGTGAGGCAATGTATCAGTTTACTCAACAGGCTAAGAAATCTCTCTCTTAACGTCTCCCTGGTGTTAGGAAGAAATTTATATGTTCTCCTGCCTTTGCCTGAAGGGTCTCATCCATTTTGCCACAGTTATTACCTCTTTTGAATTGGCCTCAGTTCCAAGCATCTTCCTTATTTCCATTTGATTGCCTTTTTTAACCAGTAAACGGCTTCCCTTTTTCTAATTTCCAAGCCCAGTGGGCATATTCCTAGAATTACTAACAAAGCATTACTTGGGAGTAGTGTGGTACTTGCCTGTTAATCTTAGTAACACTCCTACTTGAACTCTTCTTAATAACGAGGCTGACTTCACGAGCTGCAATCTATGAGCCCAAGATGCTCACACCATATCTTGTGGACAATGCTAATATAGATTGGTGGTATAATCTAACTATTTTCAAGAGAAGCTGAAACTGCCTATTTGCAATGGTTATAATTTTATCCATCATGTTCTAACCTCTTCTGCCTGCTTCCTCTGTATGTGAAGTTATGAAGTTCATCCAAAAATACCCACAGATATGTTGTTACTGCACTTCTCCTAATCTTTACATCATGTAATTTTGTCGAAGTGGAGGTATTGCTGGTGGTTAGTAGGTTTTATATGAATGGAGGTACTGATGTAGCCATCTCTGAGGTGGAGGTCAACATCTAGGAAGGTGGCTTGTTGGGCTGAGTAGCAAATGGGGGAGAAGTTGTTGAGGTTCTGGAGGAATGTGAATAAGGTGTCCTCACCTTCAATCCAGATAGCAAAGATGTCATCAATGAATCTGAACCAAGGGAAGGGTTTAGGATTCTGGGTTTTTAGGAAGGATTCCTCTAAACAGCCCATGAATAGGTTAGCATAGTATGGTGCCATGCAGGTGTCCATAGCTCTACCGCAGATTTATTTGTGGGTAATGCCTTCAAAGGAGAAGTAATTGTGGGTGAGGATATAGTTGGTCATGAAGACTAGGAAGGAGGCTGTTGGTTTGGAATCCATAGGGCATCTGGAAAGGTAGTGTTTGATAGCAGTAAGGCCATGGGCATTAGGAATGTTAGTGTACAGGGAGGTGGCATCAATAGTGACAAGCAGGGCACCGTGTGGTAAAGGGAGAGGAACTGTGGAGAGTCGGTCGAGGAAATGGTTGGTATCTTTTATATAGGAGGATAGGTTCCAGGTAATAGGTTGAAGGTGTTGGTCTACAAGAGCAGAGATTCTCTCAGTGGGGACACAGTAACTGGCCACAATGGGGCGTCCTGGGTGGTTGGGTTTATGGACTTTAGGAAGCATGTAGATGGTGGGAGTGCGGGGAGTGGTAGGGGCTGTCCAGAAGCACAGGGTGGGAAATGATGTCGAAAATGGGACAGAATGTGTGAATGTTCACTGTTCATAGTCACTCCACTCAAAATGTTGTGCGGATAAGGTGAATGTCGTGGCGCAAAACACTGAGGCGTAGCAGTGGGACGGAGGTGGAGGTCAGGCACAGATAACAAGTAATTGTTCCTGTTGCAGGCCAAGGTATTGAAGTAGGAAGGCATGTGCTGATGCTGAACCGAGGCATTTGCAGGCATGGTTGGATGCTGAGGAGGTAGACCTGTGAACGAAGCAGTTCCGGCCACGTGGCAGGTATCTGCATGGTACTGCACGGATTGCGGCATGGCAAATCATTGTCCTGGTGGTGGTAGGTTGTCCATCGAAGCATTTGCAGAAATCTGCATTGATCCTGCACTGCACGGAGATCTGTAAGAGGTAACTGCACAGTCGATGAGGGAGGGCACATGTGGCAGGAACAAAGGCGTTTGATAGCCAGAGTCATGCGCACTCCAAAACTCACTTATTGTTGCAGGCTCGGAAACGTCTGATGAAATCGGTGGAATCATCAAGTCAGAGGCATTGTGTTGCAGTCCTGGTGGGTGTACATCGCCCACAAAATGATGCATGTCGATCACAAAATCCGGTGCTGGGCCGAAGTCATTGTTCGAATGCTGTGTCGATGTAATATATGTGAAAATAACTGACGCGGAGGTTGCGGACACAGTAAAATGATGAAAACGGAAGACATTACAACTCGGGGTCATCAGTGAGGGGAGAGTTCGGATTGGTTACACCAAACAACACCCATTTAGTAGTAGTTCATTTATTCACCTAAACACATGCAAGGCTCACAGAGAACTGAACATGGCGGAAAAGCCCAAAGACAAAGCTCAGAGTCCAAAGACGATGCTCAGAGTCCAAAGACGAACGCATATCGATGCTGGTGTTGACCTCATAGGTGCCACAAAACCATCTGTTAACCACTCCCATTATTCCTAGTGCATCTAACTTATGCAACAGTTTCTGGTGGTCAGCAGTATCAAATGCCTTAGATAGGTCTAGGAAAAGGCCAGTTACATAGATTTTCTCATCTAGTGCTTCTAAAACTGTTTTTGTGAATTGTGCTACTGCAGATTCTGTGCCTCTGACAGGCTTTAAACCATAATGGTCATTGCAGAGGAGGTTGAATTTGCTTAGGTAGCTCATAAGTCTGTTTTTCATTATTACCTCTATCATTTTGGAAAAGGATGACAGTAGGGTTATTGGTCTGTAGTTCTCAATGTTTTCTACAAAACCTTTCTTGTGAACTGGTAAAATTCTTCCTTGCTTCAGGTAGTCAGGAAAGTAACCAGTTTCGAAGAATTCATTTATGATTTCTGTTAGTAGAGCTTTGATACCATTTATGCATTTTTTCAGAACAAACATTTGGGATTTCATCTAAGCCTGCCAAGTTTTTGTTCTTTAATTGCCTTACAACATTCCACACATTCTCCTCAGTAATTGGAAGCAATACCATTGGGTTAGCTATATGCTTCTGTGTTGGTTGATTAACACTTTTTGTAAATTTTTTTTCTGTAACTTTGTTGTAATGCTGCTAAAGTAGGTATTCACATAATTTTTTAATTCTTTCGGGTTACTTGCTAAGTTTTCCTTTTTCTTGATTTGTGTGTTTGTACACCCCTGCTTCACAGTTCCTGTTTCTTGTTTACAACTACAGCCCATGTAGCTTTACTTTTATTATTGACTAAATTTATCAATCTATCATTGGCTGATTTTTTTGTGGCTTTGAGTGCCTTCCTGTAGATCCTTTTGTAGTTTTTATAGTAGTGCAAAAGATCTGGATCACTATTGTCCTTTCTAATGGAGTTTAGGTATTTTACAAGTTTGAGCAGATTTTATAATTTCTTTAGTAACCCATTTGTTTTTGGTGAGTGTCCCAATAGGAATTAATGCTTTTGGTAATGATTCTTCAAATTTTAGTTTAAACTCAGATGCGAAATTGAAGAATTTCCTATTCACTTCAGTTTCTGTATAAACTTCTTCCCAAATTTCACTTGTTAACTGTAAGGGAAATTCTTGCAAAGCTGATGGAGAGTAGACTCTTTTGTATACAAGCAGTTAGGTTTCTTTTTCTTTTTTTACTTTCATTACCCGACATAGACGGTCTGACAGTCCCTGATTTTTAACAGACTTCTCTCTCTACATCTGTAGCTACACATTCAATAGTAGATGATGAATGTGTGGTTATTCTTGCTGGACATTTGACTAGTGATGACATGCCAAAATTACATAAGATATTCAGAAATGTGTTGCTGGTGTCATCTGTTTTAGCTGTGTTTATGTTCATATCATTTATTCTATAACCTATGAACTTTTTTGTTCTTTAATTGCCTTACAACATTCCACACATTCTCCTCAGTAATTGGAAGCAATACCATTGGGTTAGCTATATGCTATATATAAGATATTCAGAAATGTGTTGCTGGTGTCATCTGTTTTAGCTGTGTTTATGTTCATATCATTTATTCTATAACCTATGAACTTTTTTCCATAAATATTTAAATGCATACCATGCCTGGTGAAGTGTTTTCTTTCCAGGAATTGCACATCTAGGAAGTTTTTGTTCCTGTATGCTTTGCATATTTTATGAATTAAGTCACAAGATGGCACTTTTTAGTTGACTGCAATAGACTTTGTTTGCACCAACAATTACAACCAAAAGCCAAGGCTTTTGTGTAGTGTTATCACACTGTAAGTTCCTTACAACTTCGTTCATAGGGGCCCCAGGCTTTACGTAGCTGGTAGCTCTAAGACTGTGTTCATTTTGCACAGTTTTTGTGAGATCACAACCGTGACTGTCTGAGTAAACAACTAACTTGGATTTCCAAAGATACATATTTCTAACACTACTGCCTTTTGGGGCAATGATGTTGCTATATTTTCATAGATCAGCAGCATCTATTAGATGGCAATCAGTATCATTAGGGTCTTCCTCATTTGCTTTTCCACCATCTAGAATGGCGAAATTGTTCTGTAGTTTTTTAGGCCTAGGCCTGCTCTACACGTAGGTGCTTTAAATTATCCAGAAATTCTACATATTTTATAGCTGCATTTATATCACAGTAAAGCTCATGTAACACATTTAGTTCTGGTTCAAAAGAACAGACAGATCTCTAGAAACATATACTAATGAAAACTTCAACAGTTCTTAAAAAGTACTTTTATGAACTCCTCAACTGCAAGAAGCCTAAAGAACAATTACACTTCACAAAGGCAATGCCAAATCCAGATCCAAAACCACCTGCAAGCAAAGAGGTGGAGGATTGTATGAAAAAATTTTAAAACAACAGAGTGCCAGGAGGAGTTGGTGTTATCTCCAACATCTGAAAACTCAAAGATCAAAAAACCAAAAAGAAAATCATAAAATTCTTAGAGAAATATCAATGACAGAGAACATTCCATAAGAATGGAAATGTGCATTGATTCACTCCCTCCACAAAAAGGGTGACAACACAGGCCTGATAACATACAAAATTCTCTCCAAGGCATAACTCAGCAGACTGGAACAACAAGCTGATATGAAGACAGGTGAGTGTAAAGCAGTATTCAGATAATGAAGATCTGTATTGAACAGATTTGGAACCTGTGAACACTCCTGAAGGTCAGACAGTCAAAGAACACTGTAGTCAAATTCATGAAAACTAAGAAGGCCTATGACTCCATACACAGGCAGCCTTTCTTTGACACAATAGAAGAATAAAGACAGAAAAACTAGGGCACTCATATGGCAGACATTCAAGAGACACCACATCCAAAATAAATTTTATGATAGAAATCTCAGAACCATTTGAGATACATACAGATGTCAGACACGGAGATGGTATCTCCTGCTTTTATTCAACATGTTCTTGGAAAAACTGTAGAACAATGGGAACATAAAGGCTTTTGCTTAGGAATAACAAGTGCAAACAAGAAAATCATAAAATGCCTGGCATTTAAAAAATAACCAGGAAATACTCAGCAACAATAGACAAGAAGCACTGGGATACTTAAACAAAGTCTTTGACAAAACAGGTCTACAGACGATATATGGAAAACGCAGTACATGGAAAGAAAGAACAACACAAGAGCCATGAACACATGGTACAGAAAGGTTACCAGCATGTAATATTTCAAGTATTTAGTGGAATATATACATTTCAAGGCAGACCAAACTCAGATATTACAATCCAGTTGCACTTCACGCATCAGAAAGGATCACAATCAGAGCATCAGGCATAGGCATACAGAGACAAAAAAAAAAATCCCCAGAAATGTTTTTGTAGTGATACATGGATGACGAGACCAACCAAAGAATTACACCAACACACAGACTCACTGAAATGATCAGAAAATGCCGACTAACATTCTATGGACACATACCTGGAATGAACAACAACAGACTCACAAAGAAGATTTATTATGCTCATAATAAAAGCTCAATTAAAAACCAATTGCTTTCAAGAAATATAAGAAGGCCAATGCATTGGCATGGGCAGGGAAATGACAATTGAAACAGACAGATTCAGAAACAAAATTATAAACATGAAATTTTAAGTAAAAGAAAGGAAGAAAACAGGGAAAATATGGACAGAGCAAAGGAAACAGAAACACAGCTGAAGAATGAAAAGATTTTGGGCAAAATTGTGTAATAATAATAATAATAATTAGTGGCAGCAACCAGACACAAAGCATTGGCAGCTTGAAGTCTTTCAATTTCTGCCAGTTCAGAGGTAAGGAATCCAGTAAGCAGGTGATTTATGAAGAACAGGTCAAAGTACAGTGCACATACTGTAATGTACTTGGTTTTAAATTGAGCTGCAGTTTGTGGGTAAAGCAAGTGTCACTAGAGAACGGAGTGGTGCAAGGGAAGCATCTTTTGTAACAAGTGTCTACTCTCAATGTGTATAGTTAGCTGTCTTTTGTGAGGAGTTGCAGGTAGCAATTGCTTCACCAGTATGTAAAAAAGAAAAGGTTGTTATAACTATTCGGTACCAACTGTCCCAGTGACTCATTAGTTTGTGGTTTAAGAAAACACCTACAAACATTAAGTATTATCTATCTTTTTTCATTTTGAAAAATGAAACTGTTCAGAGAAAATTCTTTTTCATTCTCAAGTTTAGTTAGGTACTAACATCAATATGTTGATAATGGTGGAGGGCCGGAGGGTGGTTGAGGGTTTACTATCCTAATATCTAATTGAACTCAGGGATAAGGCTCTTAGAAAGGTTGGGAACCACTCACCTAAGGAGAACTGAGGTTGATAAGCTAGCAAGCTACAGGAAATGGACAAAAAGCAGACACAGATAATTAAGAACAATATACTTGAATATACATGCAGATATTCTCATTACTCTCGAAATAAAGTTAAGTGAACATATCTTGCACCAGGGCTAAATTTAAAAAAAAAACGTTTGATAGGCACATTGCTGCTTATTGAGTAAAACAAGAGTTATTAGGCTGCTCTCCTTCAACGCACAAAAAAGTATTCCGCAGGTGAATCAATCTGGGCTTTGGAAATTGCCATACTGATAACTTGTACATCCTTTGTCAGTAGGGTTAAAGTCACCTCAGGGTTTGGAATTAAAATCACCTCAATATCGGTAATTAAAGAATAATATAAGAATAGATTATAGGCTGGACAAAGTAAAGGCAAAAAGATTTTTCATCATTTTAAATGAAAATAGAAACATTGCTGTGACAGTTCGACATAACTATCAGTAGACTAGACCCTTATCCAAACTGTCTGTTGAAGAAGTATTTTTACTACAGACAGGTCTGATTGTATAACTGTATGATCTTAAAATATTCACAAAAGAAAGTATACAAAGTAGTTAACTATGCACGGCTAGAGTCTGACTCAGGACAGATGGGGATAGCGCAGTTGAGCCAAAGGACGTGGGAGGAGGGGGGGGGGGGGGGTTGGCCAAATGAAATTGCATGTGCTGTGAGAGGCTGTTTAGATTCTTTAGAGCAATATCTATTGAAAGAATGAAAGAAGGTGCAGAAAATCTTAGCCTCAGATTATTTTCTGATTCTTGTGGCTCCAAAAACAAAAACTCCACACTGGTAGCTATTTGACTCCTGACTGGAGTTTTGGTGTTATTGAAAAAGACCTAAGACAATATGAAATAAACCTTCTGGCCTCAGAATTTATGACTTTTTGGGACTGGTATATTAACAATAAGAAATCAGTCTCCAAACATATAATGAAAGTGAAATTGCCTTTTAAGATATCTGAGGCAGCAGTACTGCATTATTTAAAATGACATAAAACCAGGGCACAATGCCTTTTTCAAAGTACTTACTTTGGATCACTGGTACCGTTGAGGTGTTGAAACGTGGAAAGAGAAGTGCTGCAGTAATTTTTAAAGCATTTTGACTTCATCACTGAATCACATAAGCAAAAACAAAGATAGTGAAGTGAAGAAGTTGATGTTTTACTTTTTAAAATGATCCTTTTAAAGTAAAGAGTCTGTTCAGAAGTTCCACAAGGGAATGCTAATGATAATGAGACTGAAGACAAAATTCTGTGTTATGAAGAACCTTTACATTAAATGGGACTGTGTTTCAGTATTGTTTTAGATATCATACAGCTGTAAATCTTGGCACTGTATTAAAATATATGTTATTACTTTAGCTGTCATTTAAACATGCAATTATGAGTTTCATAATAGGTTTAAAATGTGAGAAACATATTTTGTTTCTGTTGAAGCTTCTGTTCATGTGTTAACTTGCAAGTAAAATATAAATTTACTAATACATGATTAACCTCTTATTTTTGTATTACATAGAAAATATAACATGCTTAATAGCCCACTGAATTTAAATGCTTAAAATCTTTGTTATAACACAAAGATTATAAAATAAAGAAGAAACATGCATGAAAAAGTAGATATGTGGACTTTTGTAAAAATTTGTAATTTGTAACTTTTTTTCCTGAATAAAGGCTGTTATTGATGAACTTGTTACTCCTCCATCCATCCCTACCTACATGGATGACCAGTACTATATTTATGACATTTTTTGAATCATTTATATTGAGTACAATTAAAAAAATAGCTCTCCTGTAAAATTTTGTAAATGGAGTTTGCTGAATTTTATTAAAATAGTTCTCAATAACTGTACAGCATTCTATGTGTGCATGATAAGTAACCATCTGTCCACTAGCTTGAAGGCCACCACCAAACTGTGGTAAACCACAAACTTGAGAGTCCAATTGCTGAACATACTGCACACCACAGTATTAATGAATTCACTACAAGAGCCATTTGAATATTCACTTCCAGCACAAGTTTCTCTATATTACATAGGTGGGCATTCTCTCTACTGTATGTCCTGTGCTCTCACAATCACCATGGCCTAGAACTCCGCTAACTTGTTTCTCACTTCCTGACCTGACCTTTTCCCTTCTTTCTTTTGTTCATACCATTCCTTCTCCATCCAGATCATGTACTGCCTTCTCCCATTGCTCTTCTTCCCCATCCCCACCTCCCAATTGGTCTCTCTATACCTCTCTCTCTCTCTCTCTCTCTCTCTCATTTTTTCCTGTCATTCTGCCCTTTTTTCCAGCCCTCTCCCTTATTCTCCCCCCTCCCTGTCTTTGTCTTCACCACCACCTTTCTCTTCTTTCCTCCCATCTCGCCCACCCCTTCTCCCTGTCTCTAGCTCTTAAATGTTCTACCTGTGGACTCCTTTCATATTGTTTTGCAGCCACAGAGCCATCTGGCAGAGACCTACCTCACACTACCCTATATCCCTTCTCCTTGCCTTGTGCATCCTTTTCTACCCCATTCCTACCTCCATGGACCCAGGCAAAGAGTTTCAGTAATTAATATTTAATAATCAGTCTTGTTGCTACTGCAAGGATTTAAGTTTGTGTGTCAACTGCTCTCCACTACATGTTTCCATGTGCCACCCACCAATCCTCTATAGGTAAGTGTTTGCCTTTCCCTTATTTTATATATTTTTCCATCCAGGAATTTCCATTATTGTTTTAGAATGGAATATTTGAAAGTATAGCAAATGTAGAGAGATGTAAAATAATGTTGCAGTTTTGTGATGGAGATATTTCAAGACTGTATAAAATCTGTTCTGTATCAAGTAAAATGTCAGATTTCTCCAATATAAATTCATGTTATACACCAAAGCAATATATTCTGCTCCACTGCCATATGTGATATTCATCGCTCTTCCACAAAGTGAATGGCTAGTATGAATGTATATAGTTGGAATTTACCATTATGGTGTGCCTCTTCTTTATAAAAGTATATGACTCATCCCTATAGAGTGATGCCTGGAAAGCCCTTTAACAGTTCCATATTCATATCAGATTCCATGTATGATGTATGATGTATGAGTGTCCAAATCTCTTGTTGTATTTTTATAATCTGTCATGAAACAGATAATAAAAAACCATTCCAGTTTCATGATGTAGTAATTGCCCATCATAAAAGACAATATACTGCAGAAAAAGCTTTTTTATACACTGGTTATCTACTTGTAGAGCATTTCTCAGCTAGCTGCTGAATTCTCAAGCAAAGGAGTCTCACTTAAATTCTCATTATTTTAGTTGATATTTGGAGCATATTTATTGTCTTCTCAAGTCAATTGCAGGGTTTTGGCAGTGACAAGAAGAACATTAATAGAAGGCAGTTGCAGTGCATCCGTGCAGCTTGTAACTATTTGTCAAATTTTGTGGTACAGAGTCAGCAGCCAAATAACTACAGAGGCAACTGTTGTCCAAATATGGCAGAATTAACATGTGATACAGAGTGATGCATACAATTTATTAGCGTTTTACCAACTTCCTCTAATTTCACTGCTTCTTCACTTTTTTGCAATATGTGTTTGAGGTTCACAGACTAAGTAAGTTTCTAGCAGGCATGCAAACCAAATTGTCTGACAACTTGTTTGAGTGGGACACATAATGGATCCAATAACATCATTCTTGGTTCTTGCCATCTATATCACGCATATATACACTATATGTTGTGGGTTTGGCTGATGATATTTCTAAGGAATTTCTATATAACAAACTGTGAAACATCTTCATGGCCAGAAATCTGAAGTTAGTATGCAGTTAGGCATTTTCTTGTAACTTAGAGATTTAGAAGCATGTATTGTTTGGATATTGTATCATCCTTAAATTGTCTGCAAAGTGGAATATAAACTTGTATTGTTATTATTATTATTATTATTATTATTATTATTATTATTATTGACAGAAACCATTCTCACAAAAATCTTGAACTGTCATTTTCCAGATATGTATTACAATGTATGCATCATTGTATTTGTCTGATACTTTGATTTGTGCTGTGTCTCACTTATACCTAGGACCATTAGTGATAATGTTGTATTTGATGCAATATTACTGTCTTTTGATATCTTTAGGTGTAGCCCATGCTGATGACGTTGGGTATATTCTTAATACGTCATACATACCAAGATTTGAAAATCAAGAAGAAAAAGACATGTCAAATTTCTTACTTGATATGTGGATCAACTTTATGAGAAATGGGTAAGTAGCCACATTTATTTGGCATATAATATTAGAAACAAAAGAGTGTGTATTACAGGACAAAAAATTAAATTAGGCTTCAATTTCAAATAATTTTAATTCTAAACTTATCATTTTTATTGTGCCTGTCACTGACAGAAAAATACTCACGGGATATCGTGTTCCCAAACTCAGATTTTCTCATCAATATGGTGTGCTACTCCTAAGAGTACATTATTTTACTATGCTAGTTTGTGAAAGCAGACTAACATTCCACTACAGCAAAAATATGACTGACAGCAATGTCAAATATGGTAGTTATTTCCATGTTAATTTTACATGAACTTGTGTACTATAAACATTATCATTTGCAGATTATTATAAATCATAGTGCAATAGCAGCAACTATATTACATCTAGTTTTGTGAAGGCCTTGGGAACATAATAACACATACTACAAGCATTCCATTTGGTTGTTTCATATCTCGTGCAGGCAGTGTGCTCATATTATACAGTCATGAAAGATGTGCCCATTGCTGAAATGCTGAATGTAGGGCTGAACATTTTGCTGGAGGAACCTCTCCAAACATTGCTCATATCTACAAATAATTCTTGATGATAAAGAGAGGTGTACAGGGCAAGCTTGCATTCTTTTTGTGATGAAAGCTGAACACTATTAAGCCAGGTAATATTCCAGGTGCTCCTCTTCATTTACATTCTTCAAGCAGAATGGAGGTTGAGGGGCGGGGGGGGAGAGGGGTTGTACTATTGTTTGGATGGTTAGAAGTCAAATTGATGATGTGGAAATCGCTGCATACTGTCTGCGCCCCATCCCCATTCATACTGCACCCAATTATTTCCATAATGTCAGGATGCAGTGCTGTTACATTCTACTTGAGTTACCTATGAGCCTTAATTTGTAAGCAGGTGTCATCTGCTAGTGTTGCTGACACCAGACAATTGATATGAGGTGGATCTTCAATGTTTTGCGTCATGAGAGTGGCTGATTGTCCTCGTGTGGTAGCGGTTTGCCTACTTTGTTTCTTCATTGACAGTTTGTTGTCCTCAGTGTCGATGTACTAGCTGAAAAAATAGGGTTAGATGTCTACTGCAAATGATGTAGCCAACAGATGCACAGTTGTGTTTCACGGTCTTTTACTTTCACTTTTCACCCCCCCCCCCCCCCCCCTCCCAATAATATGTAGTTATTTGGCCAGTGCACTGTTTTTTAACTTTCCATAAGCCACATTAATAGTTTGCAGGCGAACATCCACATACCGCAACAAGGGTTTCCTGTTGAACATCAACGAGCAGTAAAAACCTAACCACAAAGTTCACAGTTCTTGAAGAATAGAAAGGTGTGTATGGAACAGACACTATCATTGTTTTAACACATGGCCTAATTGTGTTACACTTATTTCACGGATGGATTGTTGTTGATCTAACCAACACAGGTTCCCCATCTGAAACTCGGCCATGAACTGATTGTCTCGTGACCAAAAATTGGGCCCTTATATATCCTCAAAATAACAGGGGCCAAAACTACACAGTGTAGAAGTAAAATTTACAGAAACTACAATTAAGACTTAACTTGTTAAATTAACTGCGTACATCAAAAAATTCGTTCTTTTTAACCATTTCTTCTACTATAATAGTTAGGCTGAATTATTTGTTTAAATCATGAAATTAACAAATATAAGTACATGAACAATACTTTGGATAAAACTGTTAATTACTTTGAAATTAATGAAGAGCTGGTTTTGCTAACATGGATACTTTAAGATTATTAGCATTTTGTCTTCCAAATGTTTATAATTAGTGAAGAATTTATATTTGTTTTTATTTCAACAGTAGAATTTAAGTTACCAAACAATTACTGATTTTGCCTTATATTGAAAGATACTAAATAGTAATAGTCAAAATAAATCAGAAAATCAATTACATACATAAAACTAAGCACAAAATTATATCTGGTGTTATATTCTTTAAAACTGAGGGCCAACCTTTCTCTTTTACGAAAATGCAGATTCTATTCATGTATGTTGATGGCAATCAGATAAAATTGAAAAAATAAATTTTAAGGAGGCAGATAGCAAAAGAAGAGGGGAAGTAAAACTATCCCAGCTTGCTTTGTCACATCACCCCCTCATTGGATTGACCAGATAGATATTGCAAATAGCTAGCTGGACAATTCAATGACCACAAGTGATCATAGAAATTGGGTTTAAAATCTACACACAAACAAATATTACATAAGAAATCTTACTAAAACTGCAGTACATATGTTTTTTCACATTTATACTAAATTGAACTGGCCATACAAAAATCCCCATACAAAATAATTACATACAGTGTATTGTACAATATCACAAAATATCCACAAGTTATACTTTTAACAAAAATTTTGCATCTTCGTCATAAGTGATGTCCTTTTTGGGTAAGCGAAGATTGCATTTGAAGATACATATCATTTGATACAAGTCCTGTTTTGCTTCAAATAATAAATCCTCATGGGTTGTAATAGAGGAAAAATTTCACTTGCTCTATGTTTAATATGTTTCACAAGTGCTTTCACACTTAATGAGATTTTATGCACTTTCTCACTAAGCTGTCTGCACCTTCAACAGGTCCAAGTGCCAGTTAGTAAGGAAATGCACTGCTATCAGTTCCCTTGAAGGTGGTTCTTCTCCACCACAGTACATGAAAAAAATTAGACAAACTATCCTACTTTAGTACACTTATTTTTCTTCTAACTTAAGTCTAATGAAAAAATGTTTAACACTAATGGCAAATGATACTCATTACATGATAAACAGATACATTACATAGTTCTAATAACATTACATACATACATTAATCCTTGTTCCATAGATCATGAATACGACATTTCGTAATGTTGTGTCACTTTAACATAAATTCTCTTTATCAATTAATCAATTAATTTTATTTATTTATTTTTACAGTCACTAGTTCATATCTAAGAATTCATCTATTGAGTAGAAGGAGCTGTTTTTCAGAAATTCTTTTAATTTGCTTTTAAATGTTGGTCAGCTATCTGTCAGACTTTTAATACTAATTGGTAAATGACCAAAGATTTTTGTGGTAGCATAATTTACCCCTTTCTATGCCAAAGTGAGATTTAATCCATAATAGTGAATATCAGCTATGCATTTTGCTGCTATTTTTGAATTGGGATGTGTTATTAATGACAAATTTCATTAGTGAATATGTGTATTGTGAAGGTACTGTGAATATCCCAAGTTCCTTAAATAATGGTCTGCAAGGTGATCTTGGGTGGGCTCCAGCTATTATTCTGATTACACGCTTTTGTGCAATGAATACTTTCTCTCTTAATGATGAATTGTCCCAAGATATGATGCCATTTGAAAACAGTGAATGAAAATAGTCATAGTAGGCTAATTTACTGATATGTTTATCACCAAAATTTGCAATAACCCTAATAGGATAAGTAGCTGAGCATGATCATTTCAGCAGATCATCAATGTGTTTCTTCCAATTCAATTTCTCATCAATGCACACACCCAGTAATTTTGAGTTTTCTGCCTTAGCAACAGACTTCTGTTCATAGTCTATATTTATCAATGGTGTTATGCCATTTACTGTACAGAATTGTATAAACTGTGTTTTCTCAAAATTTAGTGAGAGTCCATTTGCAGAGAACCTCTTAATAATTTTCTGAAAAACATTATTTGCAATTTCCTCAGCTGATTCTTGCTTCTTGGGTGTGATTACTATACTTGTATCATCAGCAGAAAGGACTAGCTTTTGCATCATCATGAATATAGAAAGGCAAGTCGTTAATATATATTAAGAACAATAAGGGGCCCAAGACAACCCTGTGGGACACCATTCTTGATACCTCCCTAATTGGAAGGCTTTGCTGATTTTTGCAGACTATCTGTACTGTTAATTTCAACCTTCAGCATTCTTCCAGTTAAGTATGTATTAAACCATTTGTCCACTGTCCCACTAATACCACAATACAAAAGCTTATGTAGAAGAATTTCATGATTCACACAATCAAAAGCATTTGAGAGATCACAAAATATCCCAATGGGTGATGTTTGGTTATTCAGTGCATTTAATATTTGATCAGTGAAAGCATATATAGCATTTTCTGTTGAAAAGCCTTTCTGAAAACCAAATTGACATTTTGTTAGTACTTCATTTTTACAAATATGTGATGCTACTCTTGAATACATTACTTTTTCAAGAATTTTGGGTAAAGCTGTCAGAAGTGGGATTGGGCAGTAGTTGTTAGCAGCAGATCTATCCCCTTTTTTATGCAATGGTTTAACAATAATGTATTCCAGTCCATCTGGAAAAATGTCCTGTTTCAGTGAGCTACTACATATGTGGCTGAGAATCCTACTGATTTGTTGGGAACATACTTTAAATACTCTGTTGAGTTTTTACTTCAGAGTGAATTTATTATTTTCCTAATTTCAGTAGGAGAGGCAGGTTGAATTTCAATTTTATCAAATTGCGTAGGTACAGCCTCTTCCATATACTGCCTTGCATTTTCTAATGATTAGCTGGATCCTATTTTCTCTACAACACTTAAAAATGATTATTAAAAATTACAATAATTAGCACTAAAATTCACTGTAGTATGAAAGGTGTGGACTTGTACAAATTTAAAATCAAGTACACATTTACACTACAAAACATTACACTAAATCATAACTGTCTGAAACTGGTTAAACTTGAAAGACTTTTGTTTCTTTCCCATATGCAATATATCACCTAAAGTATGTACATTACCTGTAGTAAAAACTGAAGGTGTGCAGTAGCATAGCTTTACTACTCATTACATTATGAAAAAAAATTAGTCACCATCACATAACTTAATTACTATTCAAATCAAAATTAAGGGGATGGAAGTTGTACCAAATCATTGCCCTATTTCTCCACTCTGAGTACTACTCTCATTCAAACAGAAAATTAAATTCTCACGAAATGCTACCATTTAGTTTACCTGTCAGAATATTCACATCAGTCTAGCACCACAGTTGTCAATTAATCAGCAAAATAACTTCTTTTCATTCCAGTATTACCACTTTAAGCTCATAATTCCTCAGAACACCAACAGAAGTTTTCAGACAATTTATAGATCCAATGATTCAGCATTATATGACTTGTAAATATTGTTCTTTCTGTTAAGCTCTCATTCCCAGCTGCAGTGTCATGAATTGTATTATATAAACAGTACCCAAGGTTGTCTAGTTCAAAATTTGATCATCAAGATAGTTACACTACATTTGTTTGTATATAGTTACGTTTTTCATTACTCAAGCATGTCTGTCAGCTCCATTATTTTACTTACATTTCTTATCTTGTTAACTAGTGGAGTGCAGTCTCAAAAAATACCCCTACTGCAGAGACAGGCTCCCTAACCATTAAGATCCTAACATTATTCATTGCTTTATTATTCCATTATTGTTTCATTATCTAATAAATAAACACCTGCTCTGCTTACCTAATGCAAAATTGATTCTACTGGAAATCACTCCACAGTAACAGATCCTTACACTAAGGCAAACTTAAATCTCATTACCGATTAGATGAAACCATCACTTAGACAAACTATTATTTCACTGTATTCCAGCCAGAAGGGTGATGCTAATACATTACACACACATTACTCCAGGCAAATATGTTTAAAAGTTGTAATTCCTTAATGTCAGAAAAGACTGTACCATGACACACTTCTATAGGTAGATAGTTGTCTCCATATACTGATTGCACTGAACCAAACACTCCTATTATAGCCCAATTAATATTAAGATCTGGTATCCGAGATGGTTTATATTACACATTGTCTCTGCTGCAGCACAACATGAGCTGATTACTTCAGATGTTAAATATCCTCCACATGTGCTGACACCTTTCATTTTCTGTTTACCTTACCTCTTTGTTTGATAGGAGAAGAGTTTGACTACCTCAGGAAACATGAAAAATGAGACAGACAGCTGGGGTAAGCATTATCGCCACATAATGAATCCAACACAGTGTGTTGAACCCCCTACTTACTAACTGCACAAGGAATTATTCCCAAATATTACATCACTATTGAGATTTTGAATCGCCAATAAATTACACTCCAACAGCTGTTCTGCCAATTCCATAGTTAATAGTACCTCTAGTTTCACACTCTTTGATAGCTTACCAGTAGCACCAATATTTTTTTCCCCATAAACATGCATCACTACTATACTCTCTGTGTTCTTAATATATTCAAAAATGCCTGTGAAATGCCATTCAAATCACTACCACTGTCCAGTAAACACTTAACATGTATACATTGTACACTTGCTGTTATTACAGGTTGTCACACTTCATTTTTACTTACCATGTGATCATCTTCACACAGCAAATCCTCATTAATCCTTTCCCTGGAAAAACTATCAACCTGCTTATCAAAATTATCAGACACAGTCAAATGACAGATAGCATGATCTTCTTCTTCATTAGCACTCTCAAACTCTAACTCTTCATTAGGCCTAATATTATCATCCTTTATTCTTTCCTTACTTAACACATTGCCATCATTATCAACTGTAAATTCAAAAACCTCATCCTTATCACTACTGGATTTGTCATTGTTATCATCATTACAACTGCTGTCAGATTCAGACCCACTTTCACTTTCACTATGATTTAGATTTTGTACCTCTTCCATCTTTTCCTCTATTTCAGCCAATTTTGAATCAACAGTTTTATTCACTTTTACCAGTGTTTCCTCTACCATTACTGCACACTTGGTTTCTACCTCAGTTTCTGAATCATTTTTAATCTGATTGATTTGGTTCTCAAGTTTAACCCTATTTTCAGCACATTGCTTCTCGGAAACCTCCACCTTCCTACTATTGTCATCACAAAGTCTCTCTCTCTCTTCTACACAATTACTACTCAATGTTAATTTCCCATTAGTATTATGTACAACTTTCTTTGTACTCTTTCCCAACCTATTAGTGTCTTCTTTCAAACTTTTGGTATTACTCAAAATTTGCCTTAACATTGCTTCTACTCTTCCATTTGCCATAAACTTTTGCCCTTGCTGATTTTCGCTACTAGATTCCTCCTGCTTAACCTTAACAATCTCACCCACTACAGTACTTTTTGTCCATTTCGCTCTTTACAATAGGATCTTTGTCCACATCCTTCAAAGTTACATTCATGTCTGGTTTATAACTAAAATCGTCTATAGAACCATTCCCACTTAGCTCTCTGTTCACTTAAAAACTTAACCTCTACAGCTTTGTTCTCAGTCACGCTGTCTTTTTCGTTAAAGTCAATCATTATGAATCACTTCATACAAATTAGCTTTTGCTATGAAATTACATTATTCTCATTCACTCTTCTTCTGCTGCTCTGCTGCTGGTGCTGCGATTGTGGTCCATCATCTTCACGGCTGCGGCGAGTTGTAATTCTCTTGGCAAGGCATCTTGTTTACCTCCAGTCAGCTATCTCCATCCGCGTGCTGATTGGCTGCTCTTGTACTCAATGGCTGCTTCCATAGAACCCGCTCACTGATTGGCTGCTGCACTTTCTTCGGTATGAAAACCCATCACTGATTGGCTGTATCATTCTTCCATTTAAATCCCTGTAAACCACTTGAGTTCACACTTCACTGTCAAAGTTATTGTTCTAGTTCAGTGTGCCCACATACAATATTCCTCATGTTGGGGCACCATCTGTAGTGGTTCACCTACTTTGTTTCTTCTTTGGTCGTTTGTTGCCCTTGGTGTCAATCTATTGGCTGAAAAAATAGGGTTTAGATGTGCAACTACTGTCTATTGCAACGATTGAACATCTACAAGCAGTAGAAACCTAACCACCAAGTTCACAATTCTTGAATAATAGAAAGGTACGTATGGAGCAGACACTATCATTGTTTTAAACCATGGCCTAATAGTGTTACACTTATTTCACGGATGCATTGTTGTTGACCTAACCAACACAGGTTCGTCGTCTGAAACTCGCCCATGCACTGACTGTCTCATGACCAAAAATCAGGCCCTTATATATCCACACAACAGTAGGGGCCCAAATCACACATTGTTCAATGTTAAATTTACAGAAATTACAATGAAAAGTTAACTCATTAAATTAACCGCATACATTGAAACAATTGTTCTTTTTAACAGTTTCTTCTACTACAAGAATTAGGTCGAATTATGTGTTTAAATCATGAAATTAACAAATACAAGTACACAAACAATACTTTGAATAAACCTGTTAATTACTTTGGAATTAATGAAGGGCTGATTTTGCTAACATGTTTTCGACTAGAGCCAAATAGATAAGATTAGTAGCATTTCATTTCCAAACATTTATAATTAGTGCAGAATTTAAAGTTGTTTGTATGTCAACAATAGAATTTAAGTTACCAAACAATTATTGATTTTGCCCTATACTGAAAGATACTAACTAGTAATAGTCAAAATAAATTAGAAAATCAATTACATACATAAAACTAAGCACAAAATTAGATCTGGTGTTATATTCTTTAAAACTCAGGACCGACATTTCTCTTTTATGAAAATGCAGATTCTATTCACGTATGTTAATGGTCATCAGTTAAAATTGAAAAAATAAGTTTTAAGGTGCAGATAGCAAAACAAGAGGGGAAGTAAAAATATCCCAGCTTGCTTCATCACAAAGTTATCATTGTGGTGTATGCCAGTTTGGTGGACTACTTTCTGTTGTTGCCATAAAGGGTCAACATGCACAAAGTCTAAGCTTAAAATGATTCTTCAAGGCATGTTAACAGATTGGATGGTGTACAGAAGCTGCCTCGTCACATTCACAACTAGGGACATGGAATGCTCAACTGAAATGTACTGTTGACACAGGTTTAGTTTCATACCTATTACACAGTTATCAGTACCCAATGATTTCATGTGGTCAGAAGAGAATTGAGAAAGAGGTTTTTGATAAAAAAAAATACACCAACTGCTTAGCCTTGAGGACAGCACACACTTTTTGTGACTAGTTTGGGTGAATCAAGAACACTATGAAGTCAGCACAAATTTTTATACTGATAAAGGACACTAACAAGTTTTTAGTACTTATATTGAATCAGCATTGTACCTAGAGCTTTTCAGTGCCAAATTATCTTTTAGATTTCCTTATAAGTAGCATTGGCAAAACTTATATCTGTAAGTGGTGTATAATATTCCTGTATAAGTAAATCTATTGGGTCTGCTTCTAGTGGTCCAGTTTTAGTCTACTTGTTTTTTGCTAAAGTTAAGAATTCATTACATTTAGTGGCCCATGACTTGAATCTTGAACCTTTCTTATACCTACATAGTCACAGTCATCAGCTAAAACCAAAACAGGTCTTTAAACTGTGTGCTGTGTCATTGGACATTAGTGTCTGGAGTGGTACATTCACAGTGCTTTTCATTAGTCTTTGTCTTTTCATATTATGTTAGTTATCATAACTACAAGTATAGCATACTGCTTTGACACTGAACAGACACTAAATGATTCAGTGCAGTACATGTCATGCCATCACAATGTGTATATCTACATCCACATCGGTATATCAGTATGGAAAGATTAGATGGCTTCTCACCACATAGAGATCCACCCCCAGTAGCTGAGTGGTCAGCGCGACAGAATGTCAATCCTAAGGGCCTGGGTTCGATTCCTGGCTGGGTCGGTGATTTTCTCCACTCAGGGACTGGGTGTTGTGTTGCCCTAATCATCGTCATTTCATTCCCGTTGATGCACAAGTCACCGAAGTGGCAACAAATCGAAAGACTTGCACCTGGCAAATGGTCCACCCAACGGTAGGCCCTTTGTCACATGATGATGACCACATAGAGGAAGTGTTGAGTCACAGACAGGCACAGTAAAAAAGGAATGATAGATATATTCAGCTATCAGACTAACAAGGGGAAGGCCTCAGACACGGCCAACCGATTTGACTGAAATTTGGCAGGTCACTTGTATACAACCTCAGGGTGTATAGGACCCAGGACAACCGGGAGATCTGTAAAAAACCCGGGAATTTTTTTCATCGGGCAGAAAACCAGGAAAAACCCGGGATTTTTTTAGAATTCTGGGAATTTTTCATTGTTTTAGTTTTCAGTTAAATTTTTGTGATTTTGGCTGGTAAGAACCAATACTCTGACAAAGGATATTACTGTATCCCGCATCTGCAGAATAATGCAGCAGCAACAAAACATGAATGACAGATAAAAAAAAAACAAAAAAGAAAAAACGCCATATACAAGAATAAAACACAGTGCTCATACAAGCGTCTGCCAACAGCATAGTGTGTCAAAGGCTTTAGGAAGACTATGCAATGCTTCCTAACAACAAATTGCCTCTGATGAGCATGACGTGTCAGCTGTTTATATTAGATTCGTTTGAGCAGTTGCTGGTGGGCTCTTGTGCATGCGCAGTTGAGTCCTGCTTCTGGCTACAGATGTGTGGCTGGGTGCCACTATCTAGTACTTCCGCCGTTCAGAAATATCATAGATCCGGGGCTGATGCACAGAGCAGCCTGAGCTGTAGTGGGGAGGTGGGTAGTCTCCATGTGACCTGTGTTTACATTTAGTGATTTTGCTGTTTCCTCTTCATTTATTGCTCTTACATTAAATGAAAACAAAATGGATTTCTGTGGCCGGGAGCTATCAAATGAATTAAAATACATTTGCATAATTATGGAAGGCTAAAATATGTTATTAGTTTCAGGTTTTATATCCATCTTTCTGACAGTCAAGCATTAATCGCCTTGTAGAACAATGAAGTTATTTTTGTCAGTTTGCTAAAGAGATTTGGCTTTTATTAATCTTTTGCTCTGAGGCAGTCAATTTATCTGAAACAAAGTGTTTAATTTCACACTGTTGGCTAGTTTCAACTGTTCGCTGCATTTCAAGTGCATGTTTTCCATCTTCTAGCTCGTGTGGCATTATGCCATAATAAAGAACCAAACATGAGATAAGACAGTACTGGTACTCAAGAAAATGTACATCCAATTCTGGATATACGAATGTGCACTTTAAGCTGAATTATGCATTCTAGTATGGTTCACGAAATTCCGATGCTCTTGAAGTATCCTCTGATGTCTTGTTTCTTTTATGACATAATGCAAGATCGTTTAATGTTCTACACATATGAACATGCGAGCTTCCTGCATCATCATAGCTGTGTAAGCGCAGTGACGCCTGTTACCTGGTGCTCTCTGGCAACTGCTGAAGTGAACCTATTTCTAACAGGTAATGGGAAAACATTGCCAATGGTGGTTTCAAAAATGTTACTTTCAAAGTAAGTTTCCTTTTTACGCAAGGTGAACTATGTGCGAGAATGTATGATGAATTTATTAAATAACAGAGCGTTTGACTCTCATTTAAAAATCGACTCTTTGAGGATGACCATTTAGAAGATTTTTGAGCCCAGAAGATCAGACATTTACGTTGTTATTAAAAATTTTACTGGCATTATTGTGTGATGTATCTTAAAGTGTAATAAGCGCAAAAAAGATCAACATTATATGTGGAAGTTTAGCTTCTCTTGCAGTGTATTAATGTTAGAGACTGATATTGTATGTGAAAGCTTTGTTTTTCTTGTGGCAACACTATGTATATTAATTTAAATGATTAACTTTTCTTATTTGTGTGTTCACACTTCTTAAGAGTGATCTTGATATTGGCTGCCTACATCATATGTACTGTGCTGTCATCAGCTGGTGAAATCATGTGACATGAACTAGGACTGGCTTATAAAAGCACGTCCCAATCTCGATTTCTATGCTTTGTAAAGTAACATGTGTTGTTTAGTGGAATTCTAATTTATACCTTCGTAACATGAAAATATGAAAATAAGCAGTGTACATGCTGCTGCACATTAAAGATCTTTTGAAGATGGTTTTTTTTTTTTTTTTTTTTTTTTTTTTTTTTTTTTTTTTTTTTTTTTTTTTTTTAGTGCTCGGAAATTCTACCATAAACATTCAAAGGATTGATAAGTTTTACAGTGCCAAAGAAAAGTATAGTGTCACTTAACATGGAAAAACAGAATTTTCTCCAGGGAAAAAGTGTATTTTCAACCGGGAAAAATCCGAGAATTTTTTTTCCTTGTCCATGTACACACCCTGAACCTAAAACAAAGGACTCTCAGATATTTTGGCTCAACATCTTCCCATTTTTGAGAAAATCACGCCTAAGGTTATGATGAGCAATCGACTCAAAATTGGTATGATCAATAGATGATTATAAATAGAGAATTTTTCATCATAAGGTATAGGGTCCATAAATGCACACTTTTCCAGAAATCGAGGAAAGAAACTTTTACAACTGCTGCTTATGTACCCACATGGTAAACCTTTCCACTGAGAGATGCATCCGTGTTGACTGCATGCGAAGCACGAGCTTGCCTTGTTTACATTCTGACAGACGTTGCTTAAGTGCCGGCTTACCATGTACGATCCATGGTGAACCGTTACTGTAAATCTACTCTCCAATTTACTTTCTGCAATGATTATGCCCGACCCAAAGCACTAGAGGTGGAGCGTTTTCTGCGAGAGGAAGTGAAGATCCTGGTGACTGATATTATTGGCATACATTTGTCAATCGTGAACAGCATGGTCTATGTTAAAATCATTAATGACACGGCTTGTGAACACATCCTACGTGAGACCAAACAGGGGCTCCGCTTCTGTCATGCTGACGGCAATGTGGGGGAGGTAACCATTGACCACGCAGACTTAGGTATGTGAACAATACGCATTTTTGAATTGCCATTCGAACTTCCTGCTGAGGAAGTCGTCCCGGCACACGGCCCATATGGCACAGTCCATGGCCACACTGCCGAACAGTGGACACAGTTTCCAAAGTGTCCTGTCCTAAACGGGTTCCGACAGGTCACCACTGATCACCGAAGACACATCCCGACCTACTTACAGATCTGCGGATGCCGTGCAATAATCATATACGACGGCCAGCCTCAGACCTGCTCCGGGTGCGGCAAACAAGACCACCTTAGATCTGAATGCCTGCAACGGCATATTACGCAACTTCCAGCTGCCAAAGAACCACCCATGTCACAACCTACAGTGCTACCGGTGACCCACGCCGCTGCTCTAGCTTCTCCTACCACTTTGAAACATCGTCCAGATGCCACCAACGAGCCCGACCAGACACCGAGGGATAGCGTCTCAAACAGCCCACTGCCTCGGCCGACCATCGACGCCGCTCTGACAATGCTGACGCAACCGGACGCTGACCCTGACCTCGGCAACATGATGGAGATTGACTTGCTCATAGTTCCTACAGTGGCCTTCCTGCCAGAGTGACATGACTCCCTTCCTTCATTGGACACGGAGGGTCATGCAAGGAAACAACATTCTCCTAAACATCGCAAGCGAAGATGTCGCACAGTTTCTGGCCAAGAGGAGATGCTGCAAGTCGAGGAGGATGTAACTGTTGACCAGCACGAGGCCTCAAAACCCGCTACTGCTGACAAAGATGTTACGAGCGCGGAGAGATTCACTGGTGTGCCTGCGGCCCGTGCTGATGCTGAACTAAATCATGAACATATTACAGGCGACACTACACCACACACCATTACAACATCCTCTGCAGACGAAATGGACGATACACCGGTGCCCGCTTCCACGGTGTGGCATGAGGAGGAGGTCGAGGAGCAGGCCCCGTTACGGGACCCTGCGCCGTCAGGGCCGAACCACTAATCATACTCTCCCCAGAATCCCCTGCGGGCCAATGGGATAACATTCCGCTGCGACGCCTGCAGCCTTGTGTGGACGGCAGAGTTACAGTCCACCACCAGGCCTACCGGATGGCAACCATCAACACCAATAACATCTGTTCCAGGGTAAAAATCCGCCTTATGCAGGAGATGTTCTGGGCTTCGGATATTGATTTCGCCCTTCTGCAGGAAGTTCACTTGGCTAGTCTCCCAGATATCAAAGGCTATACCACACACGCCTCCGCAAGTGATCCTATGGGCCACGGAGTGGCCATCTATGTCCGCCACGGGATATCTGTGACTGATGTCGCCTTCCTTCCATCAGCTCGGGGCATGGCACTCACTGCCATGGGGCACGCATCATTAATGTCCACACTCCCTCAGGCACCAACCGACAGCATGAAAGAGCCCAGTTTTATTCCGAGGAAATCACTCCCCAGTTTTTAGGGCATTATGACCACTGCCTATTAGGAGGTGATTTCAACTGCATTCTGCATCCCAAAGACCAGATTCCCCACTATGCAACATGTCAGGAACTACATATAGTGGTGCGAGACCTCCTGCTTCACGATACCTGGGAAGTTCAACATGGCGACCATTCTGGCCATACCTTTCTTACCAGTCATTCCACAAGCCAACTAGACAGGATATATGCCTCACAAACTCTTAGATCTGTGATACAGGGCGCCAAACGCTGGCTGCAGGCCTTTTCCGACCATTGCGGTTACATCTGTATGGTCCTCCTTCCGCCGCAATCAGTATGGCGCAGCTGTGCGCCGTGGAAACTCAACACTTTTCACCTGCATGACCCGGCAGGTCGCCAACAAGTCACTGAAACGTGGGCAGCCTGCTAACGACACCTTCCCCGCTACCGCTCGACATTGACATGGTGGTTGGACTGCGCCAAGCTAGCGATCTGGAGGACACTGATGAGATACGGGAAGGACATGGCCGACTGGCATCGCAACACTGTTGACTTCTATTATGCAATTTTCCGAGATCTGGATGCTCAACTGTCAACCCCAGACAACCAGTTGGAATGGCAAAGAACTAAAGCGAAGATAATTGCACTGGCACATCAGAAATTGCAAGGGGTGGTGATACGGACATGACGCCATTATCACACGAGTTTAGAAATTCCATCCATGCATCATACAGTGTCCGACGAACGACGGCGTCATCGGCAGATCATGAGCACTCTGACCACGCCTCATGGCGTGCAGTTGACCACTCAGAATGACATCGTCCATGCATTCGTCAAGCACTACTGTCATACTTATAGTGAAGAAGATGCTGAAACCGCAGCAGATGACTCCATTTTGCATTACGTCATGTGCACACTCCCCCACACGGAGGTGGATGCTTTGACAGTGGGGTCACGCAAGATGAAGTCAACAACGCAATCGCCAAGGGTGCTGTCAACAGATTGCCCGGCATTGATGGCTTACCGATTGAGTTTTACCGTACCTTCCGGGACCTCATGGCACCATGGTGGACGACTATGTATCAAGAACTGATGACATCTGATCAAGCAATCCCACCCACATTTGCTGAGGGCATAATCATACCAGTCCACAAACCAGCCCATGGTTTTATGGTCATGAGTTACAGACCGCTCACCCCACTCAATGTCGATTACAAGATTTTCGCGCACTTACTGGCACTGTGGCTCCGAACTACACTCCCTCATATCCTCTCGCCAAAGCAAATGACGCCTGGAGGACAGGTTAACATACAGACTGCCACAGGGTAATGCCGCAACTTAATTGCGATGGTGGCAGCCTGCAGACTCCATGCAGTGGTCGTTGCTATAGACTTTGACAGCACCTTTGATAAAGTGCATCATCTTTTCCTGTTTTCAGTGGCAGCCCGAATGGGCATCACCCCTCCATTTCTTGATGCCATACAGCGTCTTTACAACAGTGCCAGTTCATGTGTCCAAGTCAATGGATGTTTAGCAGGGCAGTAACCTATCTGCCGTTCGATATGGCAGGGGTGCCCCCTCTCTACCCTCCTGTATGACATTGCCCTTGAGCCCCTCATTGGTGGCTTAACGACCAAGCTCTTTGGCCTCACCCTACGCCAACACACTTTTCGCTGTCGGGCATATGCTGATGACCTCCTCCTCCTCATTTGCTCCGGCTCTGAGATTTGAGCAGTCCTCGAATTGATTACCCGTTATGGGGCTGCCGCTGGCAGTGCCATGGATGTCACCAAATCTTCTGCAATGCACATTGGACGATGCTTCCAGGAGGGTGACGTGGCACCCCTGCCACTTGTGGGAACTTTTCAGTACTTGGGCATTACCTTTACCCCCAAGGTCACACGCACAGTGGCAACGAATTACCGTTGCCTGTTACACGTCATCCACAATGATGTCCGCCAGAACCTCTTGTGCCACCAGGACACACTTCAACGGGTTGAGTTTCTTAATCTTTATGTGGCATCAAAATTGGTTGACATCGCACAAGTTCTCCCTCTGCCAACTGCAATTGGGCGCAACCTTCAGGCGGCTTTTGGCTATTATCTCATGGCTGGTTCCATGTTTAAAGTCCATTATAAGACACTTACCCTGCCCCCACGGGATGGTGGCGTCAGGCTCATCATTGTCCGTATGCGAGCTGCAGCCTTGTCCATGAGTACCATGAGAAAACAGTGGACGGGCCAGGGTACATCTCTAACACGCAGCTTGCTTGAGGTCCTCCTACCTGCTTCCACCTCACCACCGGTGTCTGTTGGCCATATCGTGCAGCATTTGTCTCAGATTTTGACCTATTTCGTCGACTATAGTTACATACATACCAGTCTCCCAGATACGCGCCCACCCAGGACTAAGGATTTTTACAGACTGCTGCTGTGCTGTGGTTCCTGGAATGTGATGGAGACCAAACATCCCTCCATCCAGTGGCCCATAGTGTGGACTACCGTCCACCAACCCTTCCTCCCTACGAACATCCGGGCACTGTGGTATCACATAGTCAACAGGAAATTTGTCACGAAGCAGCGACTGCACAACATTGGCTTGTCAGAATCCCCTCTTTGCCAGCAACTGGACACTGATGAACACCATCTGACATGCGCCTCTTCGCAAGATGTATGGTGCTTTGTCGAGCAAATCATTGCCTGATATATCTGGGTGCCACCAGACACAATCAAACCTCGAATGTTTCTATACCCAGAGGACAGACATTTTCCCACCGCCAAATGTCACACTATTACGTGGGTCAAAGGGTGGGTGGTCGCTTATCTCTTTCATGAGGGACCTAAATCCCGCCTTGACTTCTGGACCTATTTACGAACAGCACATGCAGCTCTCAAAAACATGCTACATTACCGAACATTATTTGCTAACTATCTTCGAGCGGTCTTTGTTAGACCTCCACGAAGTTGGGCGGTGCCTGGCTCAGAGGGCACCTACCCCTCCTCCTCCGGCAGTTTCTGAGTTTAAGCAGCCTACGATCGATTCTACTTCTGACCTCTGCGGATGGGAGAGCGCGTCGCAGATTGCACGGATTTTATTTCTTTTTGCTTTTCCTTTTTCTTTTCTTTTTCTTTGCCCAGAATTTATATTTTCTTTTTCTCTTTCGCCGATGTGTTTACATAATTTCCTGATAATAGTGAATATTATAAAAACACAATGCAAATAAATAAATAACAACAACCCCTTCCACTTCTGTTGATTCCTGTGTCTCCCACTTCCCTAAGCACCACAGGCTCGGTGGTGGTGTGGTGAGGGGGACACTGTGGCCAGGCTTCGGGTTTCAACCTCTGCCCACTTTGCCCCCCAAGCCCCCACCGGACCACTACCCCCCATAACAGCCAAGGTAACTGGATGGGAAGCAGAGAACCCAGGTTCAAATCTCGAGGGAACCTAGCCGATGTTATTCTTCTTGTTTGTATTTTTCCATATCTCAATTCATAAGGGTAGGAGGGGTAATAATGTACGTAAATAAATAAGGAATGATAAAAAAGTAGGCAAAGAAATTTCTCAAACTTCTTGGGCTAGTAAACGACTAAAATGTTACTCCTGGTCATTTTACAATGGCTCTTCCAGTCACTGTTATGTGTCCTTACTTTTATTTGAACAACTAGATGGATGGTACTTGTCATATAAACATTTGAAACAAATATACTTGCAGCACCAAGAACATCTAATGAATGCAATCTTTTGACAGCTACACTGTTCCTTCTGTACAGTAGGCAGAAAACAAACTTGGTGTACATTTAAAAATATGTCTTTTGTTGGTATTAATATTGATGCATAACACGCATATGATATTATTGCCTGAAAAATTGATGCTGAAAGTTGGTTATGAATTATGCTCTGAATAGTTATGGACATCAATTCAGTGGTGCAATTCCTACTTGGTTTCCAGAAGCTTGCTGCAATTCTGAAACCTCGAAATAAAGTTTTTAACCTGATGATAGAAATAACCATCACTCGTCTTGCACAGAGATGCATAGTTTGGCGGCGGTATGTCTGCTGACCCTTGTCATCTATAAACATGGTGTCATACATTAGAGTATTAGTTTGTTCACCCCAGGAATCCACTATTAGATGAAACTTGTTATCAGCAACATATGGTTTTAAAACATTCTCAAAAAATGTTCTGCAAATTGCATTTGTCAATTTCCTGGATTTGGAGCAAATAATGTAAACATTTTTCAATGAGTCGGTTAAGCAATTGGCCTCTTCTGTAAGCCAAGGACCAAATGTAACATTCATTTCTTGCAAACACAGGAAAACCTTAGGCAACACTTTTTCAGAGGTTGTGATGGCGTATTGCACTGTGTACAAATGTGTTAATTTTTTCTTTTTTTTACTACCAACTGTGGCAGGATTCGTTTTTCTCCATTATGCAATAACATATGTTGAACATTCACCTGATATTCACATCCTGTTTGATCAGTGTTATCATGTAATCACAATTAAAACTGATCATAAGTGACCCCATTTGTGTGCTGAAAAGAGCCACTACTTTCTGTATATCTTCTATATTTTCTACCTCCTTGTGAGAGATGTATTTAGTGACATGCCATTGACAAATGTTATATTCCAATTTAAAATTCCTTGCCAAGATAATGATGCAGCAAACATAAAATCCTTGTAGGTTGTATATTGAAGTACTGCACCTGCAGGCCACTCCTGGAGCATTCTCATTGTTACATTCTCATTATAATGATGAGGTTCGACACATCAGTTGTATGTCCACTAATTTATTGCCTGGTATTTGTCGTATCTCGTTCTTCTTTTAACGATATCATTTTCCCACAATTTTAAGTTCTTCTTGCTTTACAGGGCTGTTTTTGCTCCATTCTTTTGGAGTGTTTGTAGGTTCCAATTTGGATGATTCCTGGCTAGCGCTACCACCTTTACTTTTACTTCAAGGGGTATAGTGCTGTAGTTCAATTGTTAAATAACAGGTGAAGCACAGATTGCCTGTAATATGGACATTTCCAAAGTGTTATGACCATTTTGTGATTCACTAGTCATGATAGCTTCCATTGAATCACCTTCTGCTTTGCCTTAATGGCATACTTCTTCAGTATCAACAAAAGTCATTTCGTTCATCAGCTCCAAAAATTGCTCAACAATAGCCACTCCTATCAATCTGGAATGTCAAGAAACAGAACTGCCTGCTTCTGGTAATGCATTGATAAGAGATCTGTCTTGCAACACTTTAAAAAACCAAAACACAGCGTCGGTAACTTTCCACTTGCTTTCGTCTGTGACAGGCTTCCAACTGTATAATTCAGCACTGGTTGTAGGGTGTACATCCTCCATTATTCAGATCATGCAACTGAAAGATGTGACCCAACAAACATAAACAGAAAAGCTAATTACTACACACTACATACAGTAAAAGTCATATGTTATTTATGGGAGAACACTGTACCCTTTTACAAAACGTATTCTGCAGATTAACAATGAAAAATTGTTACATGTGTCCTCAAGGTGCAGCAGCTTAATGACGGAAAACAACTCTTTCCAATTGACTTCTATAAGGTTCATGCTGGACACCCTCACTCTTCGAGGTTAACAACTACTTTATGATATGATGAACAGGCAACCGGAACAACATAACTCACCCCGCATGAATTCTGTCCTGTGCCTCACTGTAAACAAACATTGTGCAGTTATCTCTGGCCTCTCAAGAGGAATTTGCATCACTTTTACTTGGAGTTGGTTGCATGTGACAAGACTTAAAAGTTTAATTCTTTACTAATTCATGTCATTTAGGAAATTAGTTTGCCTCCCTTATTACTATTATTATTCTGTGTTGAGTTGTGTACCTTATTAACCCTCCTACCCTTACAAATTCTGATACAAAAAACTTCAATTTTAAAAAATGAAAACCGTACAGTTTCCTTGACATTTGAACCTGGGTTCTCCACTTCCCAGCCAGTTACCTTGGCCATTACGCTATCTTTTGACCTCACCAATTTTGAGTTGATTGCTCATCATAACTTTAGGGGTGATTTTCACAAAAGCGAGGGGACAGGGGTGTTGAGCCAAAATATCTCAGAGTCCTTTGCTTTTGGTTGTACACAAATGACCTGCCAAATCTGAGCCAAATTGGTTGGCCACGTCTAAGGCCTTTTCCTTGTAAGTCCTTTGTCAGACAGAGAGAACTCACACACACGTGGCTACTGTTATCTGTGGGTGCTAAAGACACTCTGCATGCATATCCATATCCATATTCTGTGAAATGGATGGCAGAGGATACATCTCATTCTATGACATATTAGGGTTTTCACCCCATTCCTTTTGTGCTTAGCGCGTGAGTATACTAACTTCTTAAACGCCACTGTGCACACTGTAATTAGTCTGCCCTTCTCTTCATGTTTCATATGGAAATAGTATGTAGAGTACTGGAGTACATTCCTAGATACCTCACTTAATACAGGTCCTTGAAACTTTATAAGTAGACTTTCATGATAAGCTGAAATGAAACATGATTAATCCAACTATTTAACATGCTACAGACATGCCTCATTATCTTATTATCAAAAATATATAATCATGATTGTCTATAAGTGAATATGAATTTATCAACTTTTACAGTGCACAAAAGCTTTCATACACTTAATGTTACAGATATTCAGTCTCAAACCAGAAACATAGCAGTGTCACTGTTTTCACTTTAAATTAATTGATTCAGGAGGCTTAAATTTCTGAAATTCAAAAGCTGCTTATTAATTAAGATATGATTTCAAGACACCATCCATTTTTATACCTTCCAATATTTTTAAATTCTGTTCTGAGAATGCTGAAGCCCTAATTTTTCTGAAGATCTTAGATTTTCTACATTTTAAGTTTTAAAAGACATATTAAAATTTAAAACTTTTCGTAAATCTCTGTGTATGAAAGGAAATGTCCTGACTGATTGACTTACTGACTGACTCATCATTGTCCAGCCCAAGCTGCTAAGCATACATACTTGAAATTTGAAGAGGATATTGATCTTATATTGTAGGCATTGTTTAAGAAGAGATTTTTCAAAATTCCATCTGTAATGGGTTGAAATAAGGGATGAAAGAGATTTTGAAAATATTTCACTATTAAGGCAATTTTGGAGCTATAACTTTGAAAATTGGTATTTGGTGTCTTGGCCAGAAAGAATGTGTGATTCAGCATTTTTTTTTTGGTCAGAAATAAAAAAAGAAAACTGTGTTTCAGTGTATTTTGAAATACAATCCTTAAGAAGTTGATATATGGGAGGAAATTTCATTATGAAAACATTTTTTTAAAGTTAAATCTATGAAAATTTCAATTTGGCTTCTTGGTTGGAAATAAAAAATTACATGATTCAAGTGTTTTTGGAAATTCATCCCCTAAGGGTGTGAAATAGAGCCTGATTGATTCATGCCTCATCATTTCCAAACCCAAACTGCTAAGGAAAGAAACTTCAAATTTGGAGCGGGTGCTGATTTTTATACTGTAGGCACTAATGTAGGTTACTACAAGTATTGTCTGCCAGGACATTAAATACAAAATGTGCAGTAAGGGTTCCAACAGAGGCCTGAAGTTACTTCTGCATTTGTTAATGAGTCTCCATCCAAGGCAACGTGTTGCATCATTGGTACCTAGAAATTCTCAAACCATTCACAAATTTTGTATGATACTCCTCATGATCATACTTTTATAAATAAGCATACATGTGGTACTGAGTCAAATGCTTTTCAGAAGTCAAGAAATGCTGCATCTACTCAACTGCCTTGATCACGTGTTTCATGGCATCGCATGAGGAATGTTCAAATTGTGTTTTACATGACTGACGTTTTCTGAATCTGTGTTGGGTAGTGTAGAGGTCATTCTGTTCAGTATGCCTCATTATGTTTTAGTTCAGAATATGCTCTACATGCATGCATATTATATAGCCCCTTCTCATTATTAAATTATTTGTGTACCACTGCAATATGCCTAAATATAATTACTGCTTATTGTGGCTTAAGTTTGTGAAAGTATGATACACACTTTTCTTTTCCCACAGAAATCCTAATTCTGAAGAACATAATTTTGGCTGGACACCAACAAGTTCAACAGGAGCACAGATAGACCTCCTGGAAATTAATAGTCCTACAAACTATAACATGACAGAGGATTCAGACCTTGGACATCTTAACTTTTGGAACAAAATTCCAGACCAGAGAGCTAAATACTTTCATTCACCTTCTTAATAACATCAGAAAACAACAAGAAATCCATTAGAAGTCACTACAATTATTCTAAGTTAATGCAGAGTTGATATAATATTTAATGTTATATTTCAGCAGTGTGTCTGAGTCCATTTGTCACTTACTCATAGTACCAGAAAGTTTTTGAGTAGTGTATGACATTTGATATTACATGATACAGATGAATGGTAATGAAGAATTGGAAAGGTTCATTTATTTTATTTCATTAAAATGGATGACAGGTGTGTAGTTTGGATGCTAATGAATAAAAAAGTATTCATCTATGAAAGGTAAACTCTATAACATGGTAATTCATTCCATCTGGAATTAAATAATGATTCCTAAATTTTCAAAAATAAGAATTTCTTCATCTAAAATAGAAGGGAATCCAAATAGCAGAGATAACAGGTGACTGACTAAATCTTCATGTCAGCCTACACCTGATAGCTACACACTGAGGCACCAACCTACAACAATAATTATTTATGAACGCCTAAAAATAACCCTATGGCCACAACACCTGGTTGTGACAGAGGACATGAAAGAGTAAAATTATCCTAGCTCTTTCACAGACACTGATGAGTCAAAAGATTATACTGCTACCCCCCATGAGGTTTAATGCTCCCTAGTGTCATACCAATGTGGTAATGAAAGTATATAAGCAGAGCAGAAACAAGTGGGGAATCATTCTAGTGACAATATGGATCACAAATGAGAAACTCCACAGACATAAGCAATTTTGACAAAAGACAGATGTACTAATTTCCAGCATTCTGGAAGGCATGGCATCAGCAACTCTATTGTTACCAAATTATGCAATAAATTGCAGAGAACTGTCAAGGTTGCAGTATTAATTTTCATTAATACTTGATGTCTAGTTTTGAGCCTTAGCTCATTATTCAAATCGCCCAGTGAGATATGAAAAAACATACATTATGACAGCCACATGGCTGTTCATCCTAGTTGACCACATCTTGTAAAGCAGTGCAGGGCTGAACTTCATTTACATATGTAACTAACTAGCTAATTAACTAAGTTAGGTAAATGAAGTATAGTGCTGCACTGCTTTATTAGATGTGTGTAACTAGAATGAACAGTCATGAGGCTATCGTAATTTGTGTTATTGCATAGCTAATTGGATGATTTGATAATGAGCTTAGGCTAAAAACTAGTCACCAAGTAATAAAGAAAATTAATATTGCAACTTTGATGGTTCTCTGCAATTTATTGCATAATTTGGTAAAGGATAGATTGTTATAGCCTGGTGCCTGAGAATGGCTATCTCTGAAATGATGAAGCTAGTTGGTTGTTTGTGCCCTGCCATTGTGAGCATCTATGTAAAGTTGTTGAAGGACAGTAAAACTGCAAGTGGGTGACAAGATGGTGGATATCCATGCCTCATCATAAAACTTGGAAGTCAGAGGCTTACTTGCTCTGTAAAGCACTACAGGTGACTGACTAACTGTGGTGGATTTTATGGCAGTGTACAATACTGGTGGTGGCACAAGTGTTTTGGAGCATATAGTTCAATGCACATTGTTGAACATGGGGCTTCACAACAGATGACCCCCTAATGTTCCCATGTTGACCTAGTGACATTGTCAGTTATGATTGCAGTGTACAACATCATTGAGATTTGACCAGGATCAATGGAAATATGTCACATGGTCAGATGAAACACATTTTTCATTACACCATTGTTATGGTTGTGTCTGGATATACCATCATCCAGGTAAATGGCTGCTTGGAACAAGCATTGTGGCACAAGTACGTACAGGTCAGTGGGGGTAGTATTACACAATGAGCAACATTCACCTGGGTTATCATGGGACCTGTGGTAGTAATTCAAGGCACCATGGCAGCTATGGACTACATGAACTGTGACAGCTATGGACTACATGAACAGTGATAGCTATTTTCAGCAGAGTAATTGTTCGTTTCATGAAGCCAGAATTGTGCTACTGTGGCTTGAGAAGCTTGGTATGTACCCACATTGAAGTCTTGGCCACCAAATTCTCCTGATCTGAACGTGATGGAACACCTCTGGCATGCTACCAGCTGCTAGATGCATGCTCAAAAATCACAAGCCTATAATTTATGGCAACTACGTAATTGGTGCGTAGAAATCTGGTGCCACATACAAGAGATGTTTAATAAGTAATGCAGCACTTCTTTTTCTAAAAGTGGGTTGGTTCTATTCAGGATTCCTACACACCATATTATTCCCCACTCTTTTGGCTGAAAAGCCTTATTTTTCAACATAATCTTTGTTCCAAGCGACAGCCATATGTCGTCTTACTGCAAAGACCTTTATGCCTGCATGGTACCACTGTACTCATAGATGTTGGATCCAATGTCTTGCTGCATCAATAACCACCCTGTCACTGACCTCTGTGTACTGCTACCTGTAGAGTACATCCTTCATTGGGTCAAACAGATGGAAGTCAGAAGGTGTGGTCTTCTGTTAGGTGTCGAGGAACCCAGCAGGCACCCACTATTTAATACTGAGTACGTCAGCGCTACCAACAGTAAAATCCCATTGTATAGCAAGGTGTTTGATTGTGATCCACCAATCACTTCAAATGAGAGTGTCCGCACATTCCAACACTGCAGCTGTATGCGACCAACTGACACACGGGAGATTGGACAGGTTTGCATGACTGTATTGCGATGATCGTAGACACCTTACCCGATGACTCATTGTGCTTTTGTTCACTGCCATGTCTATGTAGAGATTCTGCAAATGCCTATGAATATATGTACAGTGCTATGACTTTCCACCAAAAGAGACTGAACGACAGCTCGCTGCCTGGAAAGTGACTCTGTTACAGATGCCATTCTGAAGGCTACATATAGTGTCACCACCTACCAGACATCATGAAGATGTAGGGGTTGAAGTGGGAATATCTCATGATTTCCCACAGCAAATTCTGCATTTTTTTCAATCAAAATTGGCTGAGAAAAAAAAAAGGTTATGTTACTTATTGAATGCCTCTCGTACCTTTGAAAATGCACCAAGAACTTTTCAAATACGTGCCATGCAGAGTCATTGCTGTATTGTATTCCACAGGTTGACTAACATGTGCATGTGCTCATAATATTTTGGTTTATCTGTGTATATATCAATCTAATGTTCTGGATACAGTTTTATCAGGGTGTCTTAACTGTTTTGAATTCCTTTAAAATGTTGTCTGATTGGAATTTACAGTATGGATATCAGTAAAATTTGTTCTCCAAGCTCAGTGCATTTGAATTGTAATCCACTGATAGTTTTGTGGAATGCATATGATAAATTATTGCAAAAGCTTGTTTTCAAGATTTGATGGTGCTCCTTTATTGTCCTTGATGTCCAGATTGTAAAACAGTTCAGATACATATTGGAAGATCATCAGTTTAAATCTCTGTTATCATGTTTTCTTAACCTGCCATGAGCTCTGCACCCTAAAATAACAGCACTTGCAATAAGAAGATGGCTCTGGCACTTCTGCTCTTTCCCTGTGCTTGATATTACTACAAGGTGTACAACTTTGCATCCGCTGTTTTTTCCCCAACATTTGAGGCTTTAATGAAACAAATTGGTTACACATGTATCATTCAAAGTATTTTACATCACTGACCACCACTTTCTCCCATCTTTCAGGCAGTGTACAAATCCCACTTCGAAAAAATTGTTCATCTTTTGAAGCAATATTCGGTTTGGCCGTCGATGTGGAAGCATGGCCAGGGTATCCCCATGATTTTTTGCATTTAGAGTTATTGTCATGAAACCATTTTTCGTCCCCAGTCACAATGCAATGCAGAAATCCCTTCTGTTTTTGCCTCTGAAGCGACTGTTCACAAACACACAAATGCTGTTCAATGTCTTTTGGTTTCATCTCCCACGGGACCCAAGTTCCTTCTTTCTGAATCATTCCCATGGCCTTGAGACATTTTGAAATGGCTTACTGTGTCACTCTCACTAACCATGCCAATTCTTCTTGAGTTTGACATGAGTCTTCACTCAGCAATGTCTGCAATTCTGCATCTTCGAAAACATTCTCTCTTCCACCACTATTCCAGTCTTTGACATTGAAATCACCATTCTTCAATCGTTGAAACCACCCACGACATGTTCTTTCACTAATAGTGTCCTGGAGAGCACTCGATGATACTCAGCTGCTGTTTTCTTCATATAGAAACAAAATAGTGACACCTCCCACAAATGGTGAGAATTAGGCTCGTAAACTGACATTTTCAATCAAGTAAAACTTTATGATTCAGACACAAATCAATTAATATTTGAATGAGGTTATGGTGACCAAGGTCCAAGATAACTCTCTGATGTCTGCGATCTGTTTCTTTTAACCACTACTTACCGTTGTCGCCACCTATCGGCAAACAGCGGAAGCAAAGTTGTACACCTTGTACCAAACCTGATGAAAGGTATCTGTATTTATTTCTTTTATGATTGTAAAATACTTGGACGTTACTTCATCAGTAGTTCTTGCACATCGTGGTAGTGGCTGCTGAGCTTAATTTGGTGACAGCATGATAGCCAAATCTGATTTTCGAAGCTGAACCTATAGGTAAAGGACAAAAATATGATTCTTTATACAGTAATTAGGTTTGTATAATATGCTAAACCAAATTATTGGCAAAACTGTTAAATTAAAGGAGACACAGTGACTGACCAGATGGCAAAATTCTGTACACTGCCTGGAGACAAAGAAAAAACAATACCTAGCATTTCGAACTCATAATTCCTTTCAGAGGAGGAAAGGCTGATAAGTTTGTATTGATTGGGGAGAAGGGACAGTTCACTCAGACCCCAGTTTGAGAGGTGCCCCCCATCTGTAATGGGGGCCCAAGGGGAGATAGATGAATTGGAAGTATTACAGTTGAAAATGAATTTTCCTATGCAACATATTATTGGCAATAACACAAAGATCAACAATGGATGGTTACCAGAAGGGAAAAATTGATAATGGCTTTCTTGTCCATAGAGAACATGATTAATTAATTTTTAAATTATAGGGTTATTGATATCTCTAGCAGTTTTCATTTCCTTTCCATATTTTAATAATTGTTTATTTATTTTACCTGTCCAGTTGCTTTTCTGATTTTAATTTTGTTTAAAATTTTTTGTGGCCCTCATTTTGTGATGTGGTCAGCTAAATTAGTTTTATATTCTTCTTCTGATGTATCTTCCTATTCTCTTTGCTAGTAACATAGTTTTTTTTTCTTTTCTTTCTTTCGTTCTTTTTAGTGCTTCATCCATTGATCTTTGTGTATTACATATTTTCTAATTGCTAATTTCTGAATTTCATGTACAAAATTCTGCCTAGTGTTTTCTGTTCCACTTATTAGTTTGCCCCAGGCTGCTTGTTGCATTTCTCTAATTACTTTCTTAGCATAGTTTCTGTCATCTTTATATCCTTCTTTACTGTCATATGATCTTTATGTGACATGTTGTATTTAAGCAATTTCTTTACTTTCATATGGATTTAATTAGAGATGTTGTATTTAAGCAATTTCTTGCAGATTCTTCAAGTTATTCATCTACTTCTCACTTTCATGTATCTTCCAAGGGCTTCTATGCAGAGGCAAAAATTCTAGAACTCCATCTATAAATTATTTCCAAGTGATTCCAATACACACTCCTGCAGCTTCTCATACCGCTATGTTATTCTTTCTTCTTGTAGTAATTACATTTTGTAGACTTCATCTGGCAGATTCTGTTATCAAGTCCTCCACAAAGATCATCTTTGTCTTTGAATACAGTGTAATTTAAAATCAGCTGCACATTTTTAATAGTTGACAACTGAGGGGCAGATTTCTTGCAGATCTTTAATGACTTTCGATAAGCTTTGATTGACAATAAACTGTTGAAGGCAAACAATTTTATAATGATTAAAGAATTTTATAATGGTTTACTATTCCAGTTTATGAACATACACAGCAGGACTACTCTAAAAAATTGTATCAACAGAGCTATTCCAGAGACCCTGTTGACTAATATTATTGAACAACATGTAACAATACAATGTAAACAAAATTTCATTAGTCTCAATGGACAACTATAGTGCAGGCCAATAAATTTGCTTCACGCACTTGTAGATATTCTGAAAATGCACTGAGATCCACACATCCTTTAGTAATTTAGGTAGGATGTCAGATATAATATACAATATTCAAACTCATGCAACATGTTTGTGAATTAAAGCATAGGTTCTGGTGGTTGCCCATTTCTTAGTACATTAAATACTCTCCTGTAAAATATAAAAATTCTGTATTTAGTGTACCACAAACAGCACATACTGCTGTCCTCTCATAGAGAAATTTACAAACATCTTACTGTTATCCCAACAGGTGATTATATGTTAGTTCTAGATTTAATTTAATGGATTTGAATTCTTGAAGGAAAAACTGCTTTGGCCCTCTAAATTCCAGCCCTCAGCATGAATCCTAAATGGTCTCACGAATTAAAAACAGTTTAGTAGAATGTAATCTGTTGATGTCCACAAGTGGGTGAACAATGTTACAGAATGCTTGTATCTGTGGAACTATGAGGTGGAGACTTTCCACACCATGAAAAGTTACTGCTGCATGACACATGATGGTTTACAAGAAACAAGATAATGTTGAGAGTAAGTTTGATCTTAAGAAAACTTGTTGGCATCCTTATCTGCATGAGGTGAATAACATCTTAGATTTTCAGGTATGCACCCTTAATCAAATGTAGGGTGCACATAACTTTGTAGATGTTGAGCTGACACATTAAAAAAGTTTAATATTTAATATGATTTTGTTAATAAATCTAGAACATATGTGCAGTTTTGAATTAAAGGTTCTGAGGCAAAGCTGGCCCAAAATATATATCAAAATACATTTCTCAGTAATGGATTACAGAATTTAAATTATCAGGATGCATTGCAAATATTTCCCACACAAATTTACATAATGCAAAGCAATGTTTGTGGAACTGTTGAATCAGCTGATGTTTTCTGAATAGATAGTTGTTAAGGCTGCACCTTCATATGCCTGTCAAACTCTATGTAGCAGAGGTTTCATAGCATGGCTTCTACTGAGTACAGTTCTTATGGACCTTCCAAAGGTCCAGCCACTTCAGTCTAGCCGTCCTACATCATGTATACAGAGGCTTACATGCTTTTTTGGGTTCAATGCAGAACATATTTTCAAAATTATGAAAAGGATAGATTGGTACTCACCATAAAGATGAAACACTGAGATGTAGACAGGCACAATGAAAAGTCTGTTACACACTAAGCTTTCAGCCAAAGACTTCTTCAGAAAAGAAAGGAAAACACACACACATTCACACAAGCAGGCACACTTCATGCACATATGATCACTATCTCTGGCCACTCTAGTCAGACTGAGTTGTTTGAGAGTGTGGTCATACGTGCATAGGTATGCCTGCTTGTGTGAATGTGTGCATGTGTGTGTGTTTTCCTTTCTTTTCTAAAAAAGAGTTTGACCAAAAGCTTAGGGTGTAACAGTATCTTTGTTGTGTCTATCTGCAACTCAGTGTGTCATCTTTACAGTGTGTAGCAATCTATCCTTTTCATAATTGTTGATATTCCAACCTCGACTTTCCTTTGTTTGATTAAGTTTATGTATTCAGTTGCTTTTTTTTCTTTCTTTCAGAAATGGGGTTCATATCTAGCAATGTAGTAAGAAAATTTAGCCTGTTATCAGCACTCTCCAGATCACTGTTATTCCCATATTTGGCTTTAAAAAATCAGTTTGGTGGAGAAGCAGCATTAATATCACTCCTATGTTTAGTTGTTTTCACATGGTCTTTAATATCACCCTTTCCTTTATGTGAAACAGAAAATTCTCTGGTACACAATGTGCAATAAACGCCTTCATTGTTACCATCATTCCACAATTTCAAAAAATTGTATTCTTGTTTCAGGCTAACAATAAACACATACTTTCTTTTGCCCATTGCTAAACAATGAGACAAAAAGTGAACAGAGATAAAATTATCAAAAATGTGTAGATGAGTAACTTCAAAAAAGAAAACAACATAAAATCATTCCCTCAGTTGTGTTGCCAGATAGCTTAAAGTTGTGGCAGAACCATTAACCACACTTCCCCATCAATGTCTGTGGTTGCTCCAAGGTCAGCTGTGAGAGACTTTATGGGCAGCTTGGCCAAATTATTTTATATAATGTCATCATGAGTTTCAAGAGCCAGCAGATTGCTATATACAGTTGGCCAAGGGATGTGGTGTGGCAGACACGAGGTGGCAAACAATCAGTTGCTGAGGGGTTTTCTAGGTACCAGCTTAGCCAGAAGGGCCCCATGAGTGATGAATGCAAGCCATCATGAACTAATGACTGATCTGATATTCACATAAACTGTTAAAATTACCTGCAAGTGTGCAGTAGGGAACCTAAAGACACTTTTCAAATGGGCAGAAGATCCAGGCTCCAATAAAATTATTGCCAAAGTTGTACAATTTTTGATTTAAGAACTGTTAGTGTTCAAATATTTTTTATTTGTAACTATCTTAAAACTGTTTACAGACAAGTTAAGGACATGTATGGCATACCAATGAAATAGTACTGACATCAATTACATGGTGAGACAGGTGGCTGACTTAGTTATTGCACATATAACTTATTAAACAAATTATTATTCATTGTTGTTGAAATGTTGGCTGAAACAGAGTTCTCCACAGATACACAAATTATTAGCAGCGGCTTGTTCCACACAGTAATTATTAGTGCAAATATCATTGTTACCATTATTAATGTTAACACTGTTTGATTTTCCTGTATGGTACTGCAACAATATGCATAAGTCAGTCATGCATTTGACTTGAGTTGGGCTATTCACTCAGTGTAAGTGTAATTCATATAGTTTTGGTGATTCAGGAGGAATGTCACATAATTTGTGAGGTGATTCTACATGTGTAAATAAACCGAAAAAGCTGTATAAACATATGTCTGATTTTTCATTGTTATGGAACTGGAGTGGGTTGAAGAATACACATGTCCATGAATGGATATAGAGACAAATGTGAATATTATGTACCAAAATGCTGTGTAGGCCCTGCGCTGGATGGAATAATAGCAGGACAAATGATTGACCCATCCTACAGAAGATGTCCAATAAGTTCCTCACACATCTCAGTGTACTTGTCAACATGTTGGAGGGTACGTTGCATTGTATGTTGGGCTTTAGGCTTTAATGTAGGCAACAGTGTCTGTGATGCAAGTAATAAGTTCTTTACATGTATCATCTACATAGCATAACATCCCCCTTTAACCAGACCAGTAAACAGAAGTCTGTTGGGGTTAAGCCAGGTGATCTAGCAGGCCAGTTAATGGGTTTGGCATGGCCAATCCACTGTTGAGGAAATGTGTTATTCAGATACTGGGATACTTGTCTGATACAGTGAATCAGTGATGCATTTTCCATCATTGCTCTAATGTTACATCTTCCAAAAGTACAGGTAGGTCTTCTATTAGAAAATGTACATATGCCCTCATGTAATTTGGCAGGAACACAGACCCTGTCACCAGGCCATCAATCATACCACACCAGACATGCACTGAGAGCCTAAATTGGCATCTTGTTTCCCTAGTGTCACATGGGCTCTCCATCGCCCATGTATGATGATTGTGGGTGTTCATGATACCGTTGTGTTTAAATGTAGCCTCATCTGTAAATAAGGTGTCTTACATGACATCTCCGTGTACAGCCACCCATTCACAAAATTGTTGTCACCTGATGCAGATGTTGCACAGGCTTCACATGGAATGGGTACTAGCCTTTGACGTGTAACGTATGCCACATTAGTGTTTGTGGAATATCAAACTGATGGCTAATAAGTCATGTGCTGTTGGTGAGACTCCATTTCACTATTGCAATAAAGTCATCCCTTTCCTCAGCTGACTGGAGGGCATTACGTTCTGATGATACATGTACACCGGGTAGTGTACTGGATTCATGTACTGTTTGAAAAACTCTGGGAAATAGCCTGGCACAGAGGGTTTGTCAATCAAGGAAATATTTCTGGTATTTTGTCATAGCTGCACAGACACTGCCATTGCAGTACCCATTTTTTATTTTTATTTATTTACTTATTTTGGGTCACCAGTATTCTGACTGGTTTGATGCAGCCCACCACAAATTCCTCTCCTGTGCTTAACCTCTTCATCTCAGAGTAGCACTTGCAACCTATGTCCTCTATTATTCGCTGGATGTATTCCAATCTCTGTCTTCCTCTACAATTTTTGCCTTCTGCAGCTCCATCTAGAACCATGGAAGTCATTCCCTCATGTCTTTACAGATGTCCTATCAGCCTCTCCCTTCTCCTTATCAGTGTTTTCCACATATTCCTTTCTTCTCTGATTCTGCACAGAACCTCCTCATTCCTTACTTTATCAGTCCACCTAATTTTCAACATTAATCTGTAGCACCATATCTCAAATGCTTCAATTCTCTTCTGTTCCAGTTTTCCCACAGTCCATGTTTCACTACCATACAATGCTGTACTCCAGACATACATTCTCAGAAATTTCTTCTTCAAATTAAGGCCGATATTTGATATTAGTAGACTTCTCTTGGCCATGAATGCCCTTTTTTCCATTGCTAGTCTGCTTTTGATGTCCTCCTTGTTTCATCTGTCACTTGTTATTTTATTGACTGGATAGCAAAATTTCTTAACTTCATCTACTTCATGACCATCGATCCTGATATTAAGTTTTTCGCTATTCTCATTTCTACTAGTTCTCATTACCTTCATCTTTCTATTATTTACTCTCAGTCCATACTCTGTACTCATTAGACTGTTCATTGCATTCAGGAGATCATGTAATTCTTCTTGACTTTCACTCAGGACAGCAATGTCATCAGCGAATTGTATCACTGATATCCTTTCACCTTGAATTTTAATTCCTCTCCTGAACCTTCCTTTCATTTCCATCATTGCTTCCTTGATGTACAGATTGAACAGTAGGAGTGAAAGGCTACATCCTTGCACTACACCATTTTTAATACCAGCACTTCGTTCTTGGTCATCCACTCTTATTATTCCCTCTTGGCTCTTGTACATATTGTATATGACCCATCTCTCCTCGTAGCTTACCCTATTTTTCTCAAAATTTTGAAAATTTTGCACCATTTTATATTGTCAAACACTTTTTCCAGGTTGATAATCCTATGAATATGTCTTTATTTTTCTTTAGTCTTGCTTCCATTATTAACTGCAATGTCAGAATTGAGTCTCTCGTGCCTCTACCTTTCCTAAAGCCAAACTGATCATCATCTAGCGCATCCTCAATTTTCTTTTCCATTCTTCTGTATATTATTCTCATCATCAACTTGGATGCATAAGCCGTTAAGCTGACTGTGCGATAATTCTTGCCCTTGCCAGCTCCTGCTGTCTTCAGAATTGTGTGGATGATGTTTTTCCGAAAATCAGATGGTACATACATACTCATACATTCTACACACCAGCATGAATAGTCATTTTGTTGCCACTTACCCAAACGATTTTAGAAATTCTGATGGAATGTACCTATGCCTTCCACCTTATTTGATCATAGGTCCTTCAAAGCTCTTTTAAATCCTGATTCTAATACCGGGTCCCCTATATCTTCTAAATCGACTCCCGTTTCTTCTTCTATCACATCAGACAAATCTTCCCCCTCATAGAGTCTTTCAATGTATTCTTTCCACCTATCTGCTCTCTTGTCTGCAATTAACAGTGGAATTCCGATTGCACTCTTAATGTTATCACCCTTGCTTTTAATGTCACCGAAGGTTGTTTTGGGTTTCCTGTGTGCTGAGTCAGTCCAACTGACAATCATTTCTTATTTGATTTCTTCACATTTTTCATGCAGCCATTTCGTCTTAGCTTCCCTGCACTTCCTCTTTATTTCATTCCTCAGTGACTTGTATTTCTTTATTTCTGAGTCTCCTGGAACATTTTTGTACTTCCTCCTTCTGTTACCCATGGTTTCTTCACAGTTAGTATCCACACACAAACAATATTTCTGTGTATTCTGCATGGGTAAACCTGTGTGGCACATTGGTATTTACAGACACAATAGACTCGCTCAATTAAACAACACTCAGGCACGAAACACATACACCCTCACTGGTTCAACCCACAATTGCACACTGAGTACACTTGCACCTGTTGCCTTGGTGTGACATCACAATGTTGCCATCTACTGGAGAACCCCCACACCTCTTTGAGACTGCACAGCTTTTTGTTAAGTAATATTCACTCTTGTCTTCATATCCATTCGTGGGTGTGTGTAGTCTTCAACCCACCCCAGTTCCATAATGATCAAAACTCAGACACACATTCATAGGACTTTTTCAGTTTATTTTGACATGTTGAATCACCTCACAAATTATGTGTCATTTCTCCTGAATCATGCTATATGTGTAAGTTAATGGAATATGAGGAAAATGTAAATATTATGATGCTGCAACATAAGGAAGGTTGTATATTGTATACAGCAGTAGGTCACCTGACTGAGACTTTAAATAAGCAGTGATGTATGCTTCCACATGCACAAAAGTGGTACCACTATCTTGGAGAAGGAGCCGTTATAAACAGAATTTAGTAAATTTTTTTGTAACAAATCTTACAAGCAGAGAAAAGATACATTTATGCCTCTTTTAGAAAACTTTTGTGAGAAACAAAATAAATAGGATACACAAATAGCATTACTGTCCCTATCCATGGAATAAAATCAGCTTTTGTATTTTGTTAAACACTTCTTGCATGTTATTATAAGGCCTGCTGGTATACATTTTAACCATAATAACTGACTTTGACAACGGCATTTGTTCAAATTTCCTTCAGAACCAATAAAAACATTAGCAACGCATTATTTGATCAAATTGTTTATGATAAATTTTAATAGTAGTTGTATTATTAATTATTAAGCTATCACAAAACTTCTGACCCCACTGTACCGCACTTTAATGGCCTGTGAATTATTTCAAACAACGGAAAATCCAGGATGGAATGTAACAATACCAGAGAAAGAAAGTTGCTACTCACCATATAGCAGAGATGCTGAGTCACGATAGGCACAATAAAAAGATTCACTTAATTATAGCTTTCGGCCATTAAGGCCTTTGTCAGCAGTAGACACACATACACACACGCACACACACACTCACGTAAATGCAACTTGCACACACGTCTGCAGTCTCAAAGAGCTGAAACTACACTTGAATTACACTATGAATTATTTATCTAAAAACAAAGATGATGTGACTTACCAAACAAAAGTGCTGGCAGGTCGATAGACACACAAACAAACACAAACATACACACAAAATTCAAGCTTTCACAACCAACGGTTGCTTCATCAGGAAAGAGTGAAGGAGAGGGAAAGATGAAAGGATGTGGGTTTTAAGGGAGAGTCATTCCAATCCCGGGAGTGGAAACACTTACCTTAGGGGGAAAAAAGGACAGGTATACACTCACACACACACACACACACACACACACACACACACACACACACATATATATCCATCCGCACATACACAGATACAAGCAGACATTTGTAAAGGCAAAGAGTTTGGGCAGAGATGTCATTCGAGGTGGAAGTACAGAGGCAAAGATGTTGTTGAAAGACAGGTGAGGTATGAGCGGCGGCAACTTGAAATTAGCGGAGGTTGAGGCCTGGCGGATAACAAGAAGAGAGGATAACTGAAGGTCAACTTCCACCTCCGGAGTTCTGACAGGTTGGTGTTAGTGGGAAGTATCCAGATAACCCGGACGGTGTAACACTGTTCCAAGATGTGCTGGCCATGCACCAAGGCATGTTCAGCCACAGGGTGATCCTCATTACCAACAAACACTGTCTGCCTGTGTCCATTCATGTGAATGGACAGTTTGTTGCTGGTCATTCCCACATAGAAAGCTTCACAGTGTAGGCAGGTCAGTTGGTAAATCATGTGAGTGCTTTCACACGTGGCTCTGCCTTTGATCGTGTACTCCTTCCGGGTTACAGGACTGGAGTAGGTGGTGGTGGGAGGGTGCATGGGACAGGTTATACACCAGGGGTGGTTACAAGGGTAGGAGCCAGAGGGTAGGGAAGGTGGTTTGGGGATTTCATAGGGATGAACTAAGAGGTTACGAAGGTTAGGTGAACGGCGGAAAGACACTCGTAGTGGAGTGGGGAAAATTTCAGGAAGGATGGATCTCATTTCAGGGCAGGATTTGAGGAAGTCGTATCCCTGCTGGAGAGCCACATTCAGAGTCTGATCCAGTCCCGGAAAGTATCCTGTCACTTTTGGGGTTCTTCTGTGGGAGGTTCTGGGTTTGAGGGGATGAGGAAGTGGCTCTGGTTATTTGCTTCTGTACCAGGTCGGGAGGGTAGTTGCGGGATGCGAAAGCTGTTTTCAGGTTGTTGGTGTAATGGTTCAGGGATTCCGGACTGGAGCAGATTCGTTTGACACGAAGTCCTAGGTTATGGGGAAGGGACCGTTTGGTGTGGAATGGGTGGCAGCTGTCATAATGGAGGTACTGTTGCTTGTTGGTGGGTTTGATGTGGACGGACGTGTGAAGCTGGCCATATATATATGACTGGATCAAACAGACATACAAATAACTTCACAAGTGAAAAAAATGCTTCTTGAAATGTCCAGATAAAAGGAAAAACCCCTCAGAGGAAGCCAAAACATGCTATAACATGTCTGGATGTTGAAGCAAAACAATAATTGCAAAAACGCAGATCCATCCTTAACTTCAGACAAAAATTTTTTCCAGATTTGTTAATTATTATAAAAGCTATAAGAAAATGTTAATCTAAGTTCTGAAAGAAGCAAAAAAAAATGAAATTATTACTACATAAAACAAGATGAAAGCTATATGGAATGTTGTGAAAAAAAGGGGGATGGGAGGGGAGGCAGAACATGAGTATGTTAAGCTCCTGACCCCCAAAAAATAGTGAAAAACTTTAATTCTTGCTTTACACAGGAAACTGGAAATCTCGTGAAGTGAATTTCATACCTTGCTTCCAATAAATCTGTGGGAAATGTTAGACACAATTACAGAACTTGAACTAAAATAGCCCTATAGTGTTGACAATATAACAGATATTGTCACAAAAAATATTTTTCCTTAATAATGAAGTCCCTTGTTCACATATAGAACTGTTCAATGACAGATGGAATCTTTTCTTGTAATCCAAAAACCTCTTTTGCAGAAATTATTTAGAAAAAAGAGCCACAGAATTTGTAACACCAAACATCTCCTGCAAACCTTTATTTAGAAAACTTCTTCTGTTGCCATATTGGTTTGGTGGTTGTGCAATAGTAATAATATTCATTAGGAAAAGTTTAAATGAGAGTAGCAAACTTGCTTTTCCAAATGAAAATGTATATTCCTTAAAGACAAGGAAAGAGCAGAATCTACACATCTAGCAAACACACACAACACTGAGACAAAATGGACTTCTGAATAAAGAGAAACAGTTGCATAATAAACAGCCACAGCATACGAAGTAGAAAAAGGGATAGCAAAATTCAAAGTACTGGTAGCACTCAAAAAATTTCCTGTAGGGAAGATTCTTGTACATTGTAGAGAAATTCCCTCCAACATAAAAGAAAACATGTAAACCCTAAGTAACATAGGTTTAAATAAAAATGGAACATTGTGAAACAAAATAAAAATTTAACTTCAAGAAATTGATTGATTGATTGATTTCTTTCTTTATTAATCCATGTAACAATTTACATTGTGTGGATTTCATCAGCAAAATCATATACAATACAATATACCTACAATTTATACATATAAAATTAATATTTACACACATTTTTAAGGTATCTTACACTACTTTTATATCCTTTGTAATTTTCTTATAGTATTGAACAATTCTTTATTTCATATTATAATTTTTTTCTTGTGTATTACAATGCAGGCTTAATTACACTACGTGTTTTAATTCAGATCGTCCATTACTGTGTAATAACTTTTATTTAATAAAAATTTTTTTAGTTTTGTTTTGAACTTTTCAATTGTGTCAATATCATTTATATTGTGGGGTAATTTATTATATAATTTAATGGCATTGTACAACAAGCTCTGCTGAGTTTTAACTTTATTTTTCCTCTCTAGGTGCAGATTGTATGGTTTCTAGTTTCATAGCTGTGTACTAAAGAATTTTTAACATAGCAGTGAATATTTTTTTTACATACATAATACTTTGAAAAATGTATTCACAGGGGACAGTTAGGATTTCCAGCTTTTGGAAATGTTCAAGGCAGTGAGCTCTACTGCCTCTCTTGCTTACTATACGAATTGCTCTTTTCTGTAATTTGAAAACTTTTTGAATATTTTTACAGTTGACTCCCCAAAATATTATTCCATAGGTAATAATAGACTGGATATAAGAAAAATATACAGATCTGACACATGTAGTATCACACACTGCAGTCAGAATTCTAAGAGCATAGCATGCAGTAGCGATTCTGTTACTAAGTATTTTAATATGTTCTTCCCACTTTAAGTGACTGTCAACATGTATACCAAGAAATTTTGTGTAGTCTACACATTCTATAGTTTCATCGTTTAACTTAAAGTTGTTAAAGTGTGGTTTTTTGCAGACATAGAAGTTAACAACATTTGGTTTTTTTTTTTTAAATTTAGTGTTAGTTTATTGTTGGATGCCCAGTCACGTACACTGTTTAGTGTTTGTTCGGCTTTTTCTTTCAGTGCATCTGGTGATTTGTCGCTGATTAGAACATTTGAGTCATCTGCAAACAATATTGCTTGTCCATGTTTGATGTTCTGTGGGATGTCATTTATGTAAATGAGGAATAGTATTGGGCCAAGGACACTACCCTGTGGGACACCTATATTTACATAATTTGGGTCTGAAGTATACTTTACAATATAGTTTGAGCAACTTGAAATATGTGAGATTTCAGTTATCTGTCTTCTATTTTTTAGATATGACTGGAACCACTTTTTCACAAGTCCCCTTATTCCCAGTTCATCTAACTTATTTAACAATATGTTGTGGTCTACTGTATCAAACGCCTTAGTTAGATCAAGAAATATACCCGTTGTGTAGTTCCCTTTATCTAATGCTTCTAGAATGTGTCTTGTGATGTGTTCTGTCGCTGAATCTGTGCTTTTCCCTGATCTAAATTTAAACTGGTCAGCAGACATTGTTGTATTTATTTAAATAATTCATTAGCCTATCTTTCATAGTAGTTTCTAATATTTTTGCAAAGCATGAGAGTAGAGAAATTGGCCTATAATTTTCAATTTTTCCTGCATCACCTTTTTTGAAGAGAGGTAGTAATTTAGCATATTTTAAATAGTCCCTGCTTGAAAGATTGATTTATAATATCAACTAAAGGTGGAAGTAGGCTCTTGATACAGTCCATAATTATGAAAATGGGGACTTCATCCAGACCAGCTGAGTTTTTGTTTTTCAGTTTGCTGACTGCTTTGTGTTGTAGGGAATAACACCATTGAGTGTGATACACCATTATTTGGCTTTTTGACCTGAGGGGCTGTTAGAAAATTTTCCTGTAATTTTATACCTATGCTACAAAAATAATCATTTATATAATTTGCCAAATATGTAGGGTCTTTTATTAGAGTCCCTTCCTCTTTGATTTTCAAGTTTGACAGATTCATTTTCCTGGTACCAGTTTCCTGCTTTACAATCTTCCATACTGGCTTATTTTTGTTTTCAGCAGAGAGCACCAGTTTGGAGTTATGAGCTCTCTTTGCTGCAAGCAATATTTTCCTATATGTTTTCCTATATCTTTTATAAAAGAGTGAGAAAGCAAGATTAGTTTGGCTGTGTTTAATCGAGCTCAGGTACTTTAGTGTTTCAGACGATTTTTTGATGCCTTTTGTGGCCCACTTGTTTTTTCCTGCTGTTGATAATGGACATAACACTTTAGGAAATGTTTTTTCAAAATTTAATTTAAACAATGTCATGAAATTTTTGAATTTTTCATTTGCATCTACCTCTGAGTATACTGAGTCCCATGTCTGTCCTGCTATCTGTTTGGCAAACTCATATCTACTTTGTTTAGAAAAAATTCGTCTGTAAATATGCGTTTTCTTTGTTTCTTCTGGAGCCACTTTTATATTAATGATTTGACCTGAGTGATCAGACAATCCTAGCTCTGCAACCACCACCTCACAGGTTTCTTTGCCTAAATCTGTTAATACCTGATCAACAGCTGTCTTTGAGTATTTTGTTATTCTTGTTGCACTGTTAACCATTGGAACTAGATTGAAACTTTGAGCAAGACTTAGTAATGAGTCCCATGTAGCATCAGGATTCAGTATATCTACATTTAGGTCTCACATATGAGAATGTGGTTCTTTGGAGTGGATATCTTGTCAAGAACACGGTTAAGTTTGGAGAAAAAGATGTTGAAGTCTCCACTAGGAGATCTGTATATACATAAGATAATCAAATTCCTACACCTGTATTGGTCCCTGATTTCAACTGCTGCCAGTTCAAAATGTTTCTCTTCACTGATTGCACCTAAATCACTTCTGGTCTTATACTGATAATGCATGTTAACATTATGTAGAAATGAAACGAGAGTGTAACGCTTATGCATAAAATGTAGAAGTACTGGCAGAAGCAAAGGTGTGAGAATTGGTTGTGAGTCATCCTCGGTTGGTAGAGCATTTGCTCACAAGAGGCAGAGGTCCCACATTCAACTCTTGGTCTGGTACACAGTTTTAATCTTCTAGGAAACTTCATCAACTATATTGTTAAACTGTAGGAGTACATGACAATATGTTGTCAGTAAACACCGTATTTCTTTCTGTAATTATCTCTTTGTCTGATCATGCTATTCCACATCATCATATTATTCCATGTCACCTTCATCACAATGTCATGTTGAATAATCTGTAATACCACTATGTTGGCTTGCCTTATGTCACATTCTACCTCTTGTACAACAAATAATTCGCAGTAATGATATGAATATCATAGAGGGAAACATTCCACATGGGAAAAATATATCTAAAAACAAAGATGATGTGACTTACCAAACAAAAGTGCTGGCAGGTCGATAGACACACAAACAAACACAAACATACACACAAAATTCAAGCTTTCACAACCAACGGTTGCTTCATCAGGAAAGAGGGAAGGAGAGGGGAAGACGAAAGGAAGTGGGTTTTAAGGGAGAGGGTAAGGAGTCATTCCAATCCCGGGAGCGGAAAGGTAACCCTAAGGTAAGTCTTTCTGCTCCCGGGATTGGAATGACTCCTTACCCTCTCCCTTAAAACCCACTTCCTTTCGTCTTCCCCTCTCCTTCCCTCTTTCCTGATGAGGCAACAGTTTGTTGCGAAAGCTTGAATTTTGTGTGTATGTTTGTGTTTGTTTGTGTGTCTATCGACCTGCCAGCACTTTTGTTCGGTAAGTCACCTCATCTTTGTTTTATATATATATATATATATATATATATATATATATATATATATATATATATATATATATAGAGAGAGAGAGAGAGAGAGAGAGAGAGAGAGAGAGAGATATGTGACTTACCAAATGAAAGTGCTGGCAGGTCGACAGACACACAAACATACACACAAAATTCAAGCTTTCGCAACAAACTGTTGCCTCATCAGTTTCCTACGTGGAATGTTTCCCTCTATTATAACTAACTATCTATATATATATTAATTACTTTTTTTTTAATGAAAGTAATGAACATAATGAGAAAAATAAAGAAAAGTTTCAATAACAGTTTCATTTTTCTCATTTTGTGTTTCCCCATGCAATGTCTTTTCTCCCAGATTGTTCAGAAAACAATTTATTTTCACTACTGAAATATCTACTTAGACATGTTTGTTGAACACATCATTGAGAACAGATTATTTTCTCCTTAGAGAATGATTTTCTGAGCTGTGTGATCATCAAGGTCAGTTTTCAATATGTCTGTAATAGACATCATGGGCATAGGTCTATTTGTAAAAAATATGGTTAGTGATTTTGGGACTGGCATTTCTTCTTATCTGTATGTTTTAGATTACACTTTCCACCTTCTAATACCATGTCACTCTCACAACATCCCCACAACGACCCCATTAAGTTTTATTTACATTCCTTCCGCAAACATGCCTTCGCCCTAGCCAGATTACACTCCCATATTTTATTTTCTCGGGCTTGTCTGACATTTTGCGTTACCCCCAAAGGCCTCACACTTAAAGTTCCCATCTCTGGCTGTAATCCTTCTTTCCATCAGTCCCTATACCAGTTCCAAACTGAACAATCCATTGCCCTCACCCACCTAATCCTTCACCTACACATCAACTCAGCCAATGAACACACCCGTCAACTCCTATCCTTAATAAAAGTCCTCAATCTTTCCTCTCCCACATCCACACCAGCTGTTCAGAGCATCCTCCTACAGGCCAATCAAAAATAATGTGTGTCTATCGACCTGCCAGCACTTTCGTTCGGTAAGTCACATCATCTGTGTTTTTAGATATGTTTTAGATTAAAGTGTGACAAGAGATACAGCAGCTCTTCTTTTCCAAAACTGATGTTTAAATCACCACATACAAAGGTGTGTTCCATTCTTTGCATTAACTTTTGAATTATGTAGTCTATATCTGTTGACAAAATATGTGTGTCACCAGTAGGGGCTCTTTAGGCAGATTATAACAATTTTTTGGACCATTCCTGCCACCTCATATATACAGCTACCATCATGTTAACCAAGTCTCTTACAAAAATAGTGACCAGTCATGCAATATGGGATATTTATCATTTCTAGTCTCTAACAAATTATTAAAATACTGCTGCAGCCATGTAAGTAAAGTCCTTTGCCACATTTTTGATGCATCACTTAAGCAAGGAATAGTTCCTGAGAGTCTTATTAAGTATGCAGTTATAAAACCATTATATAAGAAGGGAGATAAGATGGATGCTGTTAACTATCAGCCAATATCACTACTGATAAGTTTTTCAAAGGTTTTAGAGAAACTAATGCATGTCAGGATACTTGAGCATCTCAGGGATCAAAATATCCTAAGCAAAACTCAGTTTGGATTTCAGAAAGGTTTGTCATCAGAAGATGTAGTATTTGCATTTGCTGGCAAAGTCTTGGAATCTATCAACAAAAAACTGTTGGTGGTTGGCTTTCTTTGTGATCTAACAAAAACGTTTGACTGTGTCAGTCACCAGATTCTTTTACAAAAAGCTGCACATCTTGGTATAACTGGTTCATCAGGGAAATGCCTTGAGTAGTACCTGTCAAACAGGAAACACAAAGTTGTAGTGGAGAGTCAAAATGGAGTCCCAGTATCTTCAGAGTGGGGTACCATCACATGTGGAGTGCCCTGTGGCCCAGTTCTGCCCCCCCCCCCCCTACTTTTTATTATCTTTATAAACAATCTGCCTCTCTATATGGAATATTGTAGATTCACCATTTTTGCTGATGACACTACACTACATATTGATAATTCAGTAGATAAACTTGAGAGAACAGCAAATAAGGTTTTAAGTGAAACAGTGAACTGGTTTAACATTAATGGCCTTTCTTTAAATTACACTAAAACAAACTACATTCAGTTCCACACAACATTCAAAGATGAATAAATATTATTAAAAATAGATGAGCAGATGATAACCAAGGTGGATACCTCAAAATACCTCGGCTTGCATATTGACAGCAAACTGAACAGGTCAAACCACATCCTGGATGTATGCAAAAGATTGAGTTTAGCAACTTACGCATTACGCATTGTTTCTTGTTATAGAAGTTTGGAAACTACGAAGTCAGCCTACTATGGTATTATCGTGCCATTATGGCATGTGGAATTATATTTTGGGGAAATCAGTCTGGCTAAAAAAATACTGTGCACATAAATAAGAGCCATAAGGATCATGTGTGGAGTCCATCTTAGAGCCACATGCAGGAATCTTTTTAAGAAAGTTGAAATCCTTACATCCACTGTGCAATATATATTCTCTCTGATGTGTTCATAAGGAAAGAAAAATCCATGTTTAAACTGAATAGAGAGTACATAATCATGAGATGAAAAGAAAACATGATATCCACTATGAACAGGCAACTCTAAGTATGGTAAAGAAAGGAGTCCGTTTCACTGGCTGTAAGATTTTTAGCACCCACCCTTTCAAGAATTAAGTGTTTAGTAGAAGATGAGCTCTTGTATAAAAAATATTTAAGGCAGTTCCTTTTACAAGGATCATTTTATATGATAGAAGAGTTCCTGAACTACAGTGTTTAGCATTTCTTTTATTGTTAACTGCAAATATATACCCAAAAAATACATTAGTAGTCCCGACTATTCTTTATTGTAAAACACATATTTTGCAATATTTATTTTCTGTTATTATTTTGTAATATTTATTTATCTCCCAAAATTAATTTTCTGCAGTAGAACCTGAGTTACTGTTTACTGTAATATGAAATAATTTTGTTTTGTTTTTATGTGCTACCACAGATTTCAGACACATTCCATATCTTATGATATTGTCACAACATGGATCACTGGAACAGGAAATAAATAAATAAATAAAATAAATCTACATCAAGTCTTAGTCAGGTAAACACAGCAGGGATATATTCTTCAAGTCACTTTAAAAGAGTATTTGAAATTTACATGATTAATGGAAAATCTCATATAAGATGTGAAACAAATACTAACAAAGAGATAGAGGGGCTGGCCAGTACTTACCCCAGCTCAGTACAGCCGATAGATACACATAAAACAGAACTGAAAATTTACATTCCTAGCTTTCGGAACTTTGTTCCTTCATCAGGGAGGAGAGAGGGGAAAAAAGGGAAGAAGGGAAAGTGGATTCAGTTACTCACAACCCAGGTTATGAAGCAACAGGGAAAGGTAAACAGGGAGGGTAGCAAGGATGGAGGCATGGTTTTCAGAGGGACCCTCTGAAAACCATGCCTCCATCCTTGCTACCCTCCCTGTTTACCTTTCCCTGTTGCTTCATAACCTGGGTTGTGAGTAACTGAATCCACTTTCCCTTCTTCCCTTTTTTCCCCTCTCTCCTCCCTGATGAAGGAACAAAGTTCCGAAAGCTAGGAATGTAAATTTTCAGTTCTGTTTTATGTGTATCTATCGGCTGTACTGAGCTGGGGTAAGTACTGGCCAGCCCCTCTATCTCTTTGTTAGTATTTATTTGAAATTTACTTATGCTGTTGGTCAATGCGTGTGCATTTTGATAGAAAACCATTAAATTCCAATCTGATCCTGACCTACACAATTCACCTGTGTTGTCACTTTCCTTCAAGTTCATGACAGCCTGACTGTTTACTTGGTTGGTTCCTAGAACACTGTTAGTCAGTAGTCAGTAGTGTTACAGTAGTCACAATATACACTAGAGCAGTCAGTCACAGAGCATTTTGTGTGTTTACAGCACACATTCTGAGCTGTCTTTTTTCATAATGTTTGTGTTCACACTAGCACTTGTAAGCTGATAGCAAGGTCAGGAGGCATTTGCATAGCTTTTACTCTTTAAGCTTGAGTTCAGAAAATCAGTGCTTAAGATGGCAATTCTTCTTAAGTTTCTTCCTTAGGTGATTATTGATCTTTGATCAGTTGTTATTGAACTCTGAGTTGTTGTTGTTGCAGATAATCTTGTTCTTAGGCTGAACATTTTGGTACCAGGCTATTAAAACTCTCACATCTCTCATTTAATGGTCACCTTCTTCTTTCTGCTTTCCACTAAAAGAAAGGATTCAGACATAGACGAGGCACTATCAGCACTATTTCTCCCTCTTCATTTTCTGGTGGTGGTGGTGGGTAGTGTTTAACGTCCCGTCGACAACGAGGTCATTAGAGACGGTTCATTTTCTGGCGCCTTTGAAGAAGATGATGATGATACTACAACTGCTGCTGCTACTGTTCTTAAAAATAGTTGGAGTGCCATTGTTATTAGTACTAGTGTTACTGCTACTGACATTGGTATAGGTAATATTGCAGATAATGATCATGTTACTACTGTTTTGACATTGGTGGTATTGTTTTGATTGATACTAATTTTATTGCTACTAAAGCTGACAACTAATTCACAGGAAGTATTTATACTGTTAGTTTCATTTCTCATGTGAGTGGCCCAATTGTACAATTTGCATCAGTAGGTCAGAGAATGACTCTTGTCATGATAATGTGATTTTTGGTTGGTCCTTCTGGCAAGAGAGGTATATGATTAACTGTTTCATCTGTTTCCAGAAACTCAAAGAATTTTTGGCACAGCAAACAATGGAAAGTCCATCTATTTGGTATTCACCCACAACTGCACCTAAATTACCCTTGTTAACTTCCAGAATTTTCTTACCTCAAACTTTGCCTCACCATCATTCCCAAAATCCTTCAACATGGAAACCAACCTTACTTCTACAGAAAGAACTGCAACTCACCACCTAAAAACTGACAGACACTGATACATGCAAGGTTCAGTTCTTCTTAGGCAAAATGAAAAGCCAGGTTTGTTCATGTGACATCCTGGAACCTCAATCCTACTTCTAACAAGCAGGGCTGCACTGCAGCACACTTCTGTGTGCAAGTTAGACCCAAAGGTGCAAAGCAACTGAAACTGCAGGGCGAAGTTATTAGTTACTGGGACACTCTGCGATATAACAGGATGGACATTCGACCTGTAATCCGTAGTTACAGGGATTACCAAATAAGACATAACCTAAGGAAGGAAGGAAGATTGGGTATAATGTCCCTTCAACAATGAGGTAATTAGAGATGGAGCTCAAACTCACATTTTTTCAAGGATGGAGAAGAAAATCAGCCATTCCCTTTCAAAGGAACCATCGTGTCATTTGCCAGGAGTGATTTAGGATATTACAGAAATCTTAAATCTGGATGCTTGTACTCAGGTTTGAACAGTTGTCCTCCTGAATGTGAGTCCAGTGTGCTAACCACTGCGCCACCATGCTTGGGAGTCATAACACAGCCAGAGTTACATTGGCCAGATAAATGCTAGGGATGCTCCCAGTGCAAAATGTGACCTGTTTTAATGATATATTAAAACCTAAAATAACACTCTCTCTGAAATAGTGCACAGCAACCCAAAAGGGGCATATTTCTGCAGGATGGATGCTTCAGCATGTGCAGCAGTACTGGGAAAAATAAAGTTGTATGGTTGTGACCCAAAATGTCTGGCACTACATTAACTGTGAATCTGTTCTGTGCAGTCTTCGCCTATGAGGGAAGATTGGAAAACAATGCACAATAATTTTATCACCAAAAAGATTAATAGGTAACAAAACAAAAAAATCACAAATGAACTTACATATTTTACATACTTTTCTACATGGTCACCAGCATTCTCAATATGTTTCTTCCATTGTGGTACCACTTTCAGTATGCCTTGTTCATAGGAGTCTGTTTGGTTGGAGTATAGCCATCTGCAGACTGCTGATTTCATTTCCACATCTGTTAGAAAGCATTGCCCAGGCAGGAATTTCTTCGTGGGACTAAACAGATGAAAGTCTGATGGTGCAAGGTCCATACTGCTGGAGCACCTCCCACCCAAATTTCATGATTTTCTCATAAACGGGAACAGCAACAGGGGTGAACACTGTCATGAAGAAGTTTGACACTATCAGCATTAATTTTTGGTGTTTGTCATCTAGGGCACAAAGCAACTTAACCAAAGTTTTAATGTAGGCTCCAGAATTCACAGCAGTCCTATGTTCAGTGAAGTCCACCAGTAAAACATCATGAATATACCAGAACACTGTCACAATTACTTTCCTAGGAGATTGAGTGACTTTGATGTGTGTGTGTGTGTGTGTGTGTGTGTGTGTGTGTGTGTGTGTGTGTGTGTGTGTGTGTGCGCGCACTGGGGAAACAGCATGTTTCCACTCCATAAAGACCTGCTTGGTTTTAGGTGTGTAGTGGTATGTCCTTGACTCATCACCAGTGACAATTCCTTACAGAAAATCATGCCCTTCTGTCGCATAATGCATTAAGTGATCAAAGGTTTTCATCATTCACTATCCATTATGGTTGTCTGTCAGGCTCTTAGGCACCCACTGAGCACTACCATTATGCAATTTCAACATGTCACAAACAAAATTGTACACCGCACTATAAGAAATGTTGAACTGCTGTGGTAAGGTTCGTAGTTGCACACACTGGTCATTCAAAATTGCTGCCTCTATGGCTCCGGCAATCTGCAGGGTTGCAGCTGTTACTGGTTGGCTGAAGCGTGGTGAATCATTGAGGTTCATGTGGCCCTCTTGTAAGGATGCAAACCACCTGGAGACATTGCTATGGTCATACAATGTCCCCATACAAGCCACACATGTCCTTGTAAATTTGCCCTTTGGGCCTCAGGTATCGAACAACAGTTTGCTGCTCTTCACAAGTTGGTGACAGTAAGATGTGTGCCATGTTTGTTTTGTAGTTCAAACTTCTCTTGCCAGAACTTCACACGAAAACAAAATACCCTCTGTAGCACAAACTTCAAACTATATCATGAAATTTCAACATTTCAGCTGCAATGTAAGGGGAGAAATAAATAAATACTTTAGGCATTCCTGCACACCCATGTAACACCCCCCCCCCCCACACACACACACACACACATCCCAAGTATACCAGGTACCAGTAAATTGGATAACCTATTGTACATGAGGAACAATGAGTGGTAGTAGAAATTTAAAAATTGTTATTTGCGTGAACATGAATGAGAGTGGAAGAGGTATCCTTTCTAGTATTTAAGATGTTAAAAAACACTGTAGAGCATGAAATTGGTTTCTAAAGTGACTTGTGAGCTGTTAAACAAAACATGATGAGTTGCCATGGCATGACTACTGAGATGAGACATTAGTGACTCTTGTGAGCTGTTAAATGAAACATGGAGAGTTGCCATGGCATGACTACTGAGATGAGATATTAGCAGTTGTATATTGTGTTAATTATTTTACAAGGAACTAACTGTGTGTTAACTATTGGGAATGAAAGGTTTGACCCATTAATTGTAAGTGAAGATTTTAGAATGGTTGTGAGCATATATGAACAAGGAGCCAGAGGGCTAAATCTGTAGGGTAAATTCACAGGCAGTGATCCTGTCATTCATATCACCTAGTACTTCCAGGCTGAGCTGAAATGAATAGCACTGAGTCAAAAATGAAGCAGGGTAAACTGCAAGCTGAATCAATGAATGAGCCAAGAGTGCTGTGAGCTAAATGAATGAGTGAGCCAGGAGCACAAAGAGTGGGCTACCCCTAAGTCACCTTGCAATCCAGTCTATGTGGAGTTTGGAATGGTAGAGGAGTAGTGATTATGAACTGAAGAGAGTGGTGAGTGTAAGTAAGCATCAAATGTGTCAGCATGACAGTTTCTTGCAATCTGCATTTTCAAATCAAGAGTGGAAATCAATGGTCAGAAACTGTTTTCTGCATTAATGCAGTGTTCTGAAGAGCTGGCCTTTCTTGACTTTCTATTCCTTTCCTAGCTGACAAAAGCTATTCACAACAGTAAGGTATATAAACACATATGTACACACCATCTGTAGTGTATTTTTCTGTGGACTGGGAGAAATTTCATACTAGAATGGTCTATACCATAGTGTAGTGCCGACACTATCTTTTGGTCATTACTGTAGAAAATGGCAGCTCAGCCACAGTAATTGAAGACGCCACCAGCAGCCAGGGACTTCAAGGCATCAGCATGCCATTGCAGAAACAAGGCCTTTGAAACATTGTGGGGTAAGCCAGGCTGAACACCATTATCCTGATGAAGCTTCTGAATAACATGGCTTTTGAGGACAGGACAGGCAGTTTCTACACTTTAGCCACAGATGTCTTAATCCAGACGTGACTGGAAGCAGTACATCTACACGACAAATGAGTTTCTGACTGCTATAAATATCTGTCAATTGTAGTGGAGGTTTTCACAATCCATCAGCACCTATATGAGGCGAGAACTACATCAGGTGCAAGAGCAATATGGTTAGCTTGCAGCCATCCCGAGTTTGGGCCTCTGCCACTGCCAGACCATCTTCTGGCACTGAGTCCTCCTGCCTGGACTTGACGCCTTTTTACTAGTGAGCTGCCTCTGGGCTTTTCTCAGCAGCAGCCAGCCTCCTGCCCTGTAAGGAGAGTGGCCCTCAGATTACACTGGGGTGGTACACTTGCTTGTCCTCCTATGCTGCTGCAGGTGTCCTGATACCTGCACCTCTGCTCACAGGGGCAAGTTCCACCTCTGGAGGCTGTCATCCCCTGCAAGAATTGCAGCAGACTTCCACACCACTGGCACCTACTACAAGCAAGCACACCACATATAACTGGGGCTCTTGTGGCTGACTGGGCTCCTGGCCATCAGCATTCCTTGGTGCCAGTGTCCTGGCTGGCCTGCTGGCCAGCAGTTGGCCACAACAGTGCATCGTGGGTTATCCCCACTGTGCATTTAAGGTGCAGTGGGTGCTGTGTCACAGTGTGATAGCATGAATCTCAATAAAATTTTTGACTTCCTGATACTGTTTCCATGAGCTATCAATGGCCTGCACCTTTGCCACAACCCGTTGCTGCAGCCCAACCTATCAAAGTAGTGTCTCTTCACCTTGGACCACTATAGTAAGAAATAATTCAGCATGTTCTGTGGGATGCTGTTGCAACAGACTGCCATAGGATTTTTATTCCACCCACTGATGACAATGGAGATACATATTGTCTCGGAAGAGCTACTTCTCCTTTTTTACGAGTCACCAGTTGCTCACTCCAGTAGACTATCCATCTCTGCATCACAGATGACTGTGATTTGTTTGTCACAGTAGAGGCACCAATGCCAATTCAGCAACCAGTCATGGGATGTGAACTGTAAGCAGTTGAGAAGTGTGTGTATCAAGCATATTTCTTATTGAAAACCTCGTATCACCTGAAATATTCATTTGCAACCATTGGTTCCTTATCCCCAAACACCCACTTTATATGATCCTGTACCATTTATATGATTAGGACTCTAAATGCTTGTGATATTCTGTATGTTCCATAAACTAATGTGCAGCCCATCATGTTGACAGTTCTTCCCTTACTCAAGAGCAGAATGCTGGAAGAATGACTTTCTGTATGCCTCTGTAGGTGATATATTCTCTCTTATCTTGTTCTTACTGGCCTCCTGCAAGATAAGATATATGATGAGGCCAGTCAAACCATATCTTGGGAATTTGTTCAGTAAACTACCCCAAGAATATTTCATGAAAAGATTCATATATCCTGTAAAGGTTCTTAATATCTTCTCCATAACACTCTTGTACTGATGAAGGGAAGCTAAAAATCTTGCAGCATCTCTCTAAATGCCTCTGATTTCCTTCTTTAATTCAAGATGGTAATGAGCCTCAAAGACATGAGAAGTACTCCAGATTAGGCTATCTAAAGTGGTCTTGCTTGCAAGATGAAATCAGAGCTCACCATTTGCAGCATAGTAGACAGGATCAGTTGCAGACCTCTGGTACAGAGCTGGGTGGAGGATCTGAATCAGTGGCTCAAGTGATTCTGTGACCATGTGGGTTGCAGTTTTCAAAATGGCACCAAGTGTAAATTATGAGAATGTCGGTTCCCAGAATAAATGCAATAGAAATAACAAAAAGTGCTTAACATGTAACAAATTGATGTGTATCGTGATCATGAGTGTATTGCATGTTTTATTATTGAAAATGTTTCTGAAAGAAATAGTAGTGTGACACAAGATTGTTAAAATGAAATTGCATATAAAGCAGGCATGTTGGTGTATGAACTGCGAGACTACAAAGATGAAATCATTGCCATGCTTTTAGAAGCGTTTCATGCCTTAAAATATAAATATGACCATCTCAAGAAACAAAACAGTGAATATAATGAAAGAACCAATAAAATATTATTAGATACTACTGATACTAGGTCTTGGGGAAACAAATGTGGTGGCATGTATAAAAAATGTGGGAAAATCACTAAAAGCGGTCTTGTATGAGTGAAATGTAAGTCTAAATTTCACTTTCGATGTGCAAAGATAGATTCCTCTTTGAAAGGAAATGAGAAATATACAAAAACATGGAAGTGCAATATGTGTATTGATATACTAGATAAATCATCAAATATTCCACTAACAAACAGATTACCAGAGTCACCAAGTAATTTTGTTGCACTCGATTCAGTCAGGAAAAAAAGAACGTTGTTGGCAAAGGTAAAAGCAATGAATTTAATGATAATGGTTTAAGCAAAAAGTTACTAATGGATGGGTGCAGGAAAAAGTTCTTACTGTATGCAGACAGCAACAGGAAAAGCCGTTCAGCTCCCCTTCATGAAGCTCTACATAAAGAGTATTCTGTTTATGAAAAAGTTAAACACGGAGCAACATTAAGTGCAGTAGTCAAAAACATATTAATAGAAACAAACAATTTGAATAAAGATGATCACATTGTAATTATAGGTGGCACCAATGACGTTTACAAAAATGAGAGCAAGACAGCACTCGGAACCTACCGGAAGTTGTGCTAAAACTGTACAACACAAATGCCACATTAATAGATGTGCCAGTGTGGCATGATGTCCCTCAGTTGTTGTTCATTAAAAGAGAAATTGAGTGCTACAACTCTGAACTACAGAAGCTGTGTGAAAAATTTAATCATGTGCACCTGATAGATATTGGCAAAATAATGCATGAAGAACATTTCAGGCATGGACTCCACATAAGCAGAAATGGGAGGCTCAAGTTAGTGAACTAGGTAGTGGAACTGTGCAGCAAACTTCATAAAACCATGGACCCTGTCACCCTAGACTACAATCAACAGGGTTTCTTTGCACAAAAAGTAACATGAAAGTGTGGAATTAAACAACACCAGCCAGTCAAAAGCAGTAACTAACTCATCACCAGCAGCGTCTCCAGCACCACCACTAATGAAAAGTGTCAGGGGTGGAAGAACCACCAACTCATACTCACAGTGACAATTTTTTTGGTCAATTTGTAAGTAATGTGTGCACAAACATAGTCTATAAGAGGGAGCCTGTCAGTAAATCAAGTACCAATCCTCATGTATTGAGATAAATTAATTTAACCCCCAAACTCTGTAACTTAAAATCTGTTATGAATGATAAATTATGTATATTTCACCAAAATATTGAGAGACTTAGAGATAAAGTGGAGCTTTTGGCTCTTAACATAAATGAAAATTACTCCCTAGCCCAAGCCCATTTATTGTGCTTCACAGAGGACCATGTAAAGTCAGCCATGCTGACACTTGTTGTATAGAGCAAATAGAGAGAAAGGTGGCACTGCAATACACATCAAAGTGGGTATAGCTCATAAGTCACTTAACTTAAGCATGTATAGTGAAGATTTTCAGTTTGAAGCCTGTGGATCTGAAATTTTTGTTAATAGGTCAGTTATAGTGGTGACAATATATAGAGCTCCTGCAGGGAAAATTTGTGTGTTCTTATAACAGCTGGAATCAGTTTTGTTAAAAATATTTTCAAAGGCTAAGCAGTTAATCATTCTGGGTGACTTTAATGTAAAATTCCTTACAGACAACACCAATAGGAGAGAACTATGCTGAAGTGCCAAAGAAACTGGTATAGGCATGCATATTCAAATACAGAGATATGTGAACAGGCAGAATACGACACTGTGGTCAGCAGTGCCTATATAAGACAACAAGTGTCTGGTGCAGTTGTTAGATTGGTTACTGCTGCTACAATGGCAGGTTATCAACATATAAGTGAGTTTGATTGTGGTGCTATAGTCAGTGTGCAAGTGATGGGACACAGCATCTCCGAGGTAGCGATGTGAAGTGGGAATTTCCCCATATTACCATTACACACGTGTACTGTGAATATCAGGAATCTAGTAAAACATCAAATCTCCTACATCGCTGCAGACGGAAAAAGATCCTGCAAGAGTGAGACCAACAGTGACTGAAGAGAATCATTAAATGTGACAGAAGTGCAACCCTTCTGGAAATTGCTGCAAATTTCAATGCTGGGCCATTCACACATGTGAGTTATTGAACCATTCAATGAAACATCATCAATATGGGCTTTTGGAACCAAAGGCCCACCCCTGTACCCTTCATGACTGCAGAACACAAAGCTTTATGCCTCACCTGGGCTCATCAACACCGACATTGGATGGGTGATGACTGGAAACATGTTGCCTGATTGGACAAGTCTCACTTCAAATTGTATCGAGTGGATGGACATGTATGGGTATGGAGATAACCTCATGAATCCATGGACCCTGCATGTCTGCAGTGGACTGTTCAAGGTCTTGGAGGCTCTGTGACAGTGTGGGGCATGTGCAGTTGGAGTGATATGGGACCCCTGATGTGTCTGGATATGACTCTGACAAGTGATATGTACGTAAGCATCATGTCTGATGACCTGCATCCATTCATGTCCATTGTGCATTCCAACAGACTTGGGTAATTCCAGCAGAACAATATGACACCCCACATGTCCATAATTGCTACAGAGTGGCTCCAGGAACACTCTTCTGGATTTAAACACTTACATTGGCCATCAAACTACCCAGACATTAATATTATTGAGCATATCTGGGATGCCTTGCAATGTGCTGTTCAGAAGAGATCTCCAACCCCTCATAATCTTATGGATTTATGGACAGCCCTGCAGGATTCATGATGTCAGTTCACTCCAGGACTACTTCAGACATGAGTCACGTCCATGCCATGTCATATTGTGGCACTTGTGTGTGCCCAAGAGGGCTATACACAATATTAGGCAAGTGTACCAGTTTCTTTGGCTGTCCAGTGTAGAACATTTGTTACAAACCTTTAATCTAACTACAGTAGCTGAATTTCCTACCTGAGTGACAGATACTAGTGTAAGCCTTATTGACAACATCTTTATTGATAAGTTTAGTAGTAGTCACAGTACTGTAAGTCAAATTCTCAATGGTCTGAATGACAATGAAGAGCAGTTGCTCACTCTTAATAACATATGTTTGAGAATTAAATGTTAACCAGTTTTTAGGTCTTTCAGAACAATCAATGTGGACACATTAGAAAATTTCAAAAAGCTCATGCAGCAGACTGACTGGAGCCTAGTATATAACAAAAGAAATGTTAGTATTAAATTCAACCTATTCACAGATGAATTCATGTTCCTTCTTGAAGCAGTATTTTACAATATAAAAATAAGTAAAATTCTGTTGAGCCTGCTATAAAAGTACATTATACGTATATCATATTGTAAAATGCTGAAAAATGCTCTAAAACATTACATATTAAATCTGATACAGACAAATAAAACAATAAAATAAAAACTGCCTGGAGTGATATCAAAAAGGAGCTGGGGAAAAAAGATGATAGTGTTTCTAACATAGGAACAAGATGTAGTGGTAGTTTTAATAAAGAAACTGGTGCAGTTGCAAGTGTCCTTAATAAGGACTCTCTAACAGTTTCCGAGAAAACTGGTTGCAAGGGCTCAGTCAGTGAGGCTATGGACCTTCTGAAAGAATCTGGATTGTGCAAAATAAGCCAAATGCATATAGTCCCAGTTACTGTCAGTGAGGTGAAAAGGATCATAACTAAAACGCAAACCAAAAATTCACCTGCCTTTGATAATATTTCCTCTGAGGTACTGAAACATTCTCATAATGGCATTTGTGTAATACTTTGCCATATATTTAATGAATCCCTTCAACAAGATGTTGTCCCACACAGAATAAAGTATGCAGATGTGGAATCACTATTCAAGAAAGAGGATGAAACTGATGTTTCTAACAACCGCCCGATTTTCCTTTTAACAATTTTCTCCAAAGTTCTTGAGAAACTTATACATAATAAAATCATGGAGCACCTGAACATCCAGAAGGCTCTTAGCTGTTGTCAATTCGGATTCCAAGCAGGCTTGTCGACTGATGATGCCATATTTTCATTTACCAATAATGTTTTAGAAGCACTGAACACTAGATTAGCTTCAGTTGGTATATTTTGTGATTTAACCAAGGCATTTGGCTGTGTAAACCATGAAATCCTCCTCTCAAAAGCTGTCTGTTATGGAGTTAGTGGCACAATGGGAATGTAGCTTTGATTATATCTAACTGATAGAAAGCAGAGGGTATTGCTTAATCACTGAGATGGAAGAATAGCCTCATCTGGTTTGGGAACAGTAAGAACAGGAGTGCCTCAAGGTTCTGTGCTGGGCCCCTTGCTCTTTCTTATTTTTATTAATGACCTTCCACACTGTACAAAAGCTACTACCAAATTTACTCTTTGTGCTGATGATACATCTCTTTTAGTTGAAAAACACCTGACCGTAACACTGCAACATCCGCCAACTTTGTATTCAATGATCTCTATAAATGGTTCACCTGCAATGGTCTGTATTTAAGACACAACAGTACATTCATTTCCATGGGTTTCAGAATGTGCAGGAGAACATAAATCTCATTTGTAATGATCAAGATATACATAAAGTATATTCTTCTAAATTTTTAGGCCTCCACATCAACAATAAATTACATTGGTTGTGCCATATTCTGGACTTAAGAAAAAGACTTAGCTCAGCAATTATGCTCTGTGAATTATAGCAGTGGCTGCAAATACTGGCACTGTTAAGGCTGTTTATTTCAGCTATTTTCATTCATTGTTGTCGTATGGCATAATGTTTTGAAGATAGCAACCAATGGCAAATAAAGTATTTGTCACTCAGAAAAGGGCAATCTGAATTCTAAGTGGAGTGAGTAGAAATCATTCACACAGAAATCTTTTTAAAACACATAAAATATTAACAGTGACCTCACAATATATCATATCTCACATGTCCTTTTTAATTAAGAACCTACCCATGCACAAAGCCAACAGTGCCTATCATGGCTATGATACAATATCAAAACAGGATTTGACATGGATGAAGAAAACTTGAGCCTGGTACAAAAAGGTGTACACTACTAAAGCAAAAATGTGATTAATGCACTTCCTATGGACATAAAAAAATCTTATTAGTGTAAACCCACAATTTAAAAGTAAATTAAAAGAATATCTTCTAGAACACACTTTTTACTCTATTGATGAGTTCTTTGCCATAAACATTTCTATATTGTATATCCACATTCCTCCAGAACCTCAACAACTTCTCCCCCATTTGCTTCACCTGGTCCTACTCAACCCAACAAGCCACCTTCCTAGATGTTGATCTCCACCTCAGAGATGGCGATATCAGTACCTTTGTCCATATCAAACCTACTAATCACCAGCAATACCTCCACTTTGACAGCTGCCACCCATTCCATACCAAGAAGTCCCTTCCTTACAGCCTAGCAACCCGTGGTCGTGCATCTGCAGTGATGTGCAGTCCCTCTCAAAATATTCCGAGGGTCTCACCGACACCTTCACTGACCGTAATCATCCTTCCAACCCTGTACAAAAACAAATCTCCCTTACCTTATCTTTCCACTCTCCCACCACCTCCCAAAGTCCCACAGTCCAGCCACAGAGGAGCATTCTCTTGGTAACTCAGTACCATCTGGGACTGGAGCAACTGAATTGCATTCTCCGCCAGGGTTTTGATTACCTCTCGTCATGCCCTGAAATGAGAAATGTCCTGCCCACTATCCTTCCCAACCCTCCTACAGTGGTAATCTGCTGTCCACTGAACCTTCACAATATACTCGTCCATCCTCACACAACCCCTGCTCCCAATCCCTTACCTCATGGCTCATACCCCTGTAATAGACCTAGTTGCAAGACTTGTCCCATACATTCTCCTACTACCACCTACTGCAGTCCGGGCACTAATATCGCCTATCCCATCAAAGGCAGGGCTACCTGTGAAACCAGTCGTGTGATTTACAAGCTAAGCTGCAACCACTGTGCTGCATTCTATGTAGGCAGGACAACCAACAAGCTGTCTGTCCACATGAATGGCCACCAATAAACTGTGGCCATAAAACAAGTCGACCACCCTGTTGCTGAACATGCTGCCAAACATGATATCCCTCATCTCAATGACTGCATCACAGCCTGTGCCGTATGGATCCTTCCCACGAACACCAGCTTTTCTGAATTGCACAGGTGGGAACGTTCCCTACATTCTCATAACCCTCCTGGTCTCAACCTTCGTTAGTCACTGTCCTCACCCATCCAGCCCCCTCCCTGTTCCCATTCCAGCACTACACAGCTGTCATTTCACTGCCACAGCCAGTCTTTTAATTTCTTTTTATTTCTCTCCTTTCTGCTACTATCCCTCCCCCCCTCCCCACCTTCTCTCCTGTCCTCTATCTAAACTGCAGCACTTCACTGTGCGCCACCCCCACTACACTATCCCTCCCCCTCCCCATCCCAGCCTCCTCCTTACCCCCACCCAGTCGCCACTCCCAACATGCACTGGTGCTGCTGCTCACAGTGTGGTTTCAGTTACCTGAGACTGCAGACATGTGTGTAAGGTGCATTTGTGTTTGTGTGTGTGTGTGTGTGTGTGTGTGTGTGTGTGTGTTTGTGTGTGTGTGTCTATTGCTGACAAAAGCCTTAATGGTCGAAAGCTATAATTGTGTGAATCTTTTTGTTGTGCCTATCGCGACTCAGCATCTCCGCTATATGGTGAGTAGCAACTTTCCTTCTCTAATATTGTTTCTATATTGTAAGTCAGATATGGCACATTGGCTTGTAATATTTGCTGTTGCCACTATGTAACAGAACATGATGACCTATATCAGAATAAAAATCAGCTTCACTTCTAGAAAAGTTGAAACTTAATATGTAATAATTGTAATTTATTATTTCATTGTTTTTTACCTCTGTTTTACTTTAGAAGTACCTAAGTTCGTAATTGCTAACATACTTTGTTCCTTTACACATAATGCAATTTGTATCTATTAGCATCTATAAGCAGGCTACTATTCTGATGTATAATTAATTATGACTCATTCCACATCCATACAATTCTCTTGTATGACAGATCTACAGAACATGAATAAATAAATAAATAAAATTTCTCAACTTACAGCATACAGTGGTGGGGTTCGGGTTCCGCTAAATAGGTCAGGAGACCATTACACACAGAGGGCGGCTACACAGGTAGTGGGGCCATGTGATGTGGGTTAGGCAGTTTTTTAGCTTGCAAGGTTTTGGAGAAACACAAAAGGGCTTCCATCTTAAAGGGTGCAGGTCGAACACAGGAAGAACATAGATGTAGGAACCACCAGTACAACAGTTGTAAATTGTCGTAGCCGTGTTGGGAAAGCACCAGAGCTCCAAGTGATAATAGAAAGCACTGATGCTCAAATTGTTATGGGCACTGAAAGCTGGCAGCAAGTTCAGCCATAATTTTTGTAAAGGACCTAATGGTGCTCAGAATGGATAGTCTAAATACTGTTAGCGGTGGTGTGTTTGTTACTGTTGGAAGTAATTTATCTTGTAGAAAAATTGTAGTAGGTAGTTCCTATGGGTTAGTATGGGTAGAGGTCATTCTTAGAACCCACAACAAAATAATTAATGGATCCTTGTACTGACCTCACAAATCATATGATACAATTGCTGAAAGGTTCAAATTAACCTTGAGTCTAATTGCAAACATGTGTCTGACTCATACAGTTATAGCTGGTGGAGACTTCAATTTACCCTCAATACATTGGTGAAAATACATGTTTAAATCTGGAGGTATGCATAAAACATCATCCGAAATTGTACTAAATGTATTCTCTGAAAATTATTACAAGTAGTTGGTTCATGAACCCATGGGAACAGTAACCAATTGTGAAGACACACTTGACCTCTTACCAGCAAATAATCCTGTGCTATGAATGAGCGCCAAAATGTATACAGAGATTAGTGAACACAGAGTTTTTGTGTTGTAAGGAGACTGAATACTGCAACTCACAAATCCACCAAAAATAAACGAAAAATACAAGGGGTGTTTGAAAAGTCTGTGTAAAAATAAAAACTACTTACGAGTTTGGGGTGAACCTTTTTTATTTTTAGACATAGCCTCCTTTCAGACTTATACACTTTGTCCAATGCTGGCCAAATAATAGGAATTGTCCAAGTCTGCAAAATAGGTTTTAGTTGCTGCAATCACCTCCTCGTTTGAATAAAGTCTTTGTCCCGCCAGCCATTTCTTCAAATTGGGGAACAAATAGAAGTCAGGAGAATAGAAGGGATGTGAAATGAGTTGGAATCCTATTTCCATTAATTTTTGTGACCACAACTGCTGAGGTGTGTGCTGGTGCATTGTCTTGATGGAAAAGGACACTTTTGCAGTCCAATCGCCGGCGTTTTTCTTGCAGCTCTGTTTCCAAACAGTCCAATAATGATGAATAATATTCACCTGTAATAACTTTACCCTTTTCCAGGTAGTCAATGAGGATTATCCCTTGTGAATCCCAACAGACAGTCGCCATAACCTTTCCTGACGAAGCAATGGTCTTTGCCTTTTTTGGTGCAGATTCTCCCTTGGTAACCCATTGTTTAGATTGTTGTTTGGTCTCAGGTGTATAGTAATGTATCCATGTTTCATCCACAGTGATGAAATGATGCTTAAAGTCCTGCAGATTCTTCCTGAACAGCTGCAAACCATCCTTGCAACACTTCACACGATTCCGTTTTTGGTCAAGTGTGAACAATCGTGGAATCCATCTTGCGGATAGCTTTCTCATGCCCAAATGTTTATGCAAAATATTATGTACCTGTTCAGTCGAGATGCCCACAGCACTAGCAATCTCATGCACCTTAACTCTTCTGTCATCCATCACCATATCATGGATTTTATCAATTATTTCTGGAGTCGTAACCTCCACAGTGCGGTCAGAACGTTCAGCATCACTTGTGCCCATATCGCAATTCTGAAAATTTTGAAACCATTTTTAAGCTGTTCTAATCGAAGCTGCAGAGTCACTGTAATGTTTATCAAGCTTCTCTTCAGTGTCCTGAAGCATTTTACCTTTCATAAAGTAATGTTTAATCACCACACGAAATTCTTTTTCATCCATTTTTTGACAATCACTCAACTTCTTTGATTCACATGAATGCCAAACACAAAGAAATAGACCAATATTGCTGAAACTTGGTGTGCATTGTTTCCAAAGATGCTACTAACTAAACATGACCTCAATACATGCCGGTGGTGCCATCTCTCGAACTCTGCATGGACTTTTCAAACGCCCCTTGTATATCTACTCAAGAAAGCAGATAAAAATTTGCTTGATGCCTTCCTGGGAGACAATCTCCACTCCCTTCAAATTAACAACGTAAGTGTACATCATATGTGGCTTGAATCCAAGGAAATAGTATCAACAGCAATTGAGAGATTTATACGAAATAAATTAACAAGTGACAGAGCTGATCCTCTGTGGTGCACAAGACAGGTCAGAACACTCTTGCAGAAACAATGCTAAAAACATGCCAAATTTAGATGATCACAAAATCCCCAAGACTGGCGATCTTGTACAAAAACTCCAAGTTTAGCACAGACTTCAATGCAAGATGCTTATAACAGTTTCCACAATGAAACTTTATCTCAAAACCTGTCCAAAAATACAAAGAGATTCTAGTCATATGTAAAGTAGGCCAGTGGCAAGACACAGTCAGCACCTTCTCTGCACAATAGCAATGGAATGATGACAGTGCTTCTAAAGCAAGTTACTAAACACAGCTTCCAGAATTCCTTCATCAAAGAAGAAGAAGTAAATATTCCAGAATTCTAATCAAGAACAGCTATCAACATGAGTAAATTAGAAATAGATATCCTCCAAGTAATCAAGGAGCTTAAATCATGTAGTAGAAGCAAGTATTCCTGCCAAGACTCTATGCCATTTAGATTCCTTTCAGAGTCTGCTGATGCAATAGCTCCATATGTAACAATCACATACAACTGCTCACTCAATGAAAGTTCTGTATGATAAGACTGGAACATTGCACCGGTCACACCAATACATATCTTTATTTGCATATATGTTATAAGAGTATGGGTCACGCAGGATATGGTGGCCCGTGCGCAGTGACCAGTTTTTTTCCAAAGAGCTGGGCGAGTTGATTGATTTGTTCAGAAGGCAATACTGACAAGCGTTACGCAAAACTTCTTTATCTACCATGTTATTCCACTAACTACAGACTTTTCCCATGAAAGAATGTAATTTTTTAGGGCCATCAATAGCTGGTGAAACAAGAAAAGCTATAGGTTTTGGAACAACATAAGTAAAGTCATTTTATGTTTATTTTGTACTGAGGATGTGCTTTTTCATAAGATGCAGACCTTACTTTTCCTCACTTAATAAACCATTTTTTCAAAATTCTCTTGCTATTGCATCTGCACAACCTGTTATTGAAGTGAGACTGTGTAAACTCCACTGAGTTTTGGCAAAAAAGCAAATTTTAATATGTCAACAAGAGAAATGTATAGTTTTTACTCAAAATTCCCCACTCATGACTCTTCTCTGAAAGTTACATATGGTTACCAAACCAGGTGAAAATAAATTGCTGCATTTCTGGTGGAATTCTTTCTAGAAACTAACCAAAGAAGATGTGACAGATATTTTTGAATTGTGACCATGCAAGTGTGGGCATGGAGGGGACCCACTTCATATTTCCCAAAAATGTGAGTATAGGCTTCAGTTTAGAATGGCACTTCCCCTCCAGTGCTCTGAGTGACCCCCCACCCCACTGCTGCACACTTTCCCAGATGACTGCACATCTAGCAGCCATGACATTTTGTGCACACTGCACTAGGTTCATTTAAGCAGCTGCCAGACATCTTGACGTGCATGCACACAGCTGAAATGGCATATAAGCAGTACCTTTTCCTGCTTCTGGCTACTTGGAGTGTGGCTGTTAGGTGTATAAGCAGTGAGAGCAAGCAACTAGAATCTACATGGAAAAATGTTTCTGGTAGTGCTAAGCTGCCACCTTTGAACATGCGCATAACTATCTGAGTTAGAGTGGGGGTATACACCAAATGACTCGTGTTTTGTTTATAGCGCATTTTTCAACCGTTTAGAAGCATTGCAGTTCCTGCATTCAGCTATTTCATTTTTAACAGTAAGGTAGTCATATCAGATGTTTATCCACCACTGTGCTTGGGAATCTAACCATAAATGGGATGAAAAGCATCTAAGCAGTGCAAAGACCAAACACGGATTTCTACGTCATCGTAGCTGCACCACATGTGCACTAAAGCCTGTTTTTTATCACATGAAAGTAGTGGTGTGTCACCTGCTTAAATATACCTACTGTGGCTATGCACCTTCATGTCAATGGTTGGATCCCCTCAATTCGAAGTCAATGGATTACACTGCCTGGACTACCCTCAGGGTGCAATCTACGGTTTCGAAGCGCCTCTTGCTGTAGCCTTCCATCTACGTGCCTGCCTGCCTGCCTGCCAGCCAGCCATTGTTGTCTACCCGCCATCACCACCACTCGGTGCTCACTGCTGCCTGTCTGTCAGCCTCCGCCACCCTGGGCTTGCCGCCACTGTCTGGGGCTCGCCACCACCACCGCCGCTGCTGCCTCCCGGTGTTCATTGCCGCCTCCCAGTACCTGCCAGTGCCACCACTGGCCCCCGTTTTAGTTCCTTTTGCACTTCGGCGACTCCTGTTGGCAGTGGACACTGCCTTCAATCATGCACACCCCCACTACCACAATCATCTACACCTCTCCTTCCCCTGCCCCCACTGTAACCTCATGGAGAGATTCCTCTGGGCTTAACCTGTCTCATCCACCTCCCCTACTCACAGTCTCCTCCCCTTCTATCTCCTCCTCATCCCTGTATCCCCAAATATATATTGCTCCTGCCCATACTCCTTCCCCTGGTCCTGCCCCTACTCCTTCCCCCCCGCCCATTGCTGTCGCCCATTGAGACCACTTGCCCCCCTCTGAATCCACACCGCTACAACTACTCCTGCTTCCCCTGCCTGAGTAACTGCCTGCCACGCCACAGTCACCACCACAGAGCGCCCCAACCCCATACCCAGTGCCGCCACCTCACAAGAGGGGTCTGCCAACCACCACCTCCCCATCCATCCACTTCCTCATCCTTGCTACCAGGCCACACCGACTATAAAACCTCCCAAGTGCCCAAGTGGTGACCTCACCTCCACTCCCTCCTCCAAAAAACCACTGCCTGGCCTGCTTCCCTCTGATACCACCCTTCCTCCCACCACCCCAGCTCCCATCCTGTATACCTTCATCCTTGGCAACCCTGATCTGAAATTCCTAGATGCATGCACCCTCTTCCTTGAAATCTAAAAATCTAAAAATACATCCCCAGTGCACCCATTACTTATCCCTCACAGAGACTCTGTTGTCATCAAGTCTTCCTCTCCCTCTTTCCATACTGATCTCCTCCAGCACCTTCCCCACATCACCTTTGGCCCCCATGCATCCCTGACCCTTTTCCTTACATCCTCCTCTCCCCATCAACCCCAACCCCCTTGTTGTCCACCAACCCTCACTGCCATGATCACAAAACTCCATCCTGTGATCCCGGAGGTGGAGGTGTTGGCAGAACTGAATGCCCACCCTGCCATGGTCATACCTTCCTCAGGCATACCTTTACCGAGTCCGCTTCCTCCATCAATCACCTCCTCACACAGGGAACCCTGATTTTCAACCGCCACCACCCCGTTGACCCATCCTACTGCTGCCAGCACTGTCTCCTGTACAACAACCACCTCACCAAAAACTGCAAGAACCACCTGCCCCCATTACAAAGCCTCCCACTTCCTTAAACAGTATCCTAACCTTGCCTCTCCCCCTTCCTGGGAAACACCTGCAATGAACCCCACCCCACCTACTCCTCCAAATGAAAAGCAAAACCCTCTCCTGCCATCACTGAGCTCACTGTCCCCATTCATCCCATCGACCAGCCCGTCCACCCTAACAATTCCCTCCGCCCTCCCCCTATGACAGAAAACATCATCCAAGTTCCTAACCATCATCCTGCTGAACATCCACCCCTTCCAGTGCCCCCACACCCTCCAGCAGATTTCCCTTGCCTCCCACTCTGTTTTCCATTTAAATACCTATGCCACCTACTCCCACAACCAGTCGCACTTTACCTTCACACACATAGACACCCTCACTTAAGCCCTTCTCTCCTCACCCCACTTCCTTCCCCCCTCCCTCCTCCTGGCGCGTCAACAATATTGTCTCCTCTACCTCAACATTCACTCTCTCCCTGCCAGCAAATACCTCATCGTGCATACTCTAGCCCAGCACCAGGTTGACTCCTTCATCCTTAATGAAACCTCCCTCCATCCTCACCATGTTGTCCGCACCTCTCCCTATCTCCTTCACTGCACCAACAATCCCCTTCCCCTTGCCCGAGGTGGGGTCGCCATTGGCCACACCAAGCATCTCCCTGTCCGGCCACAACCCCTACTCAATGATCCAACTGAACGCCTTCTCCTCAGCATCCTTTTTCCCTCCCTCACCGTCACCTGTGCCACTATCTATATCCATCCCACAGCTCCTCTCCCCTGCGACTCTATTTCCCATGTTAACCATACCTTCTCCACCTATGTGACTGCCACTCACCTTAACATCCACAGCCATGACCCTGCCACCCTTTGGCAGTGATATCAGTTCCTTGCCACCATCCATGGTGACCTTGTTCCCCTCCCACAACACACCTGTCCTGAAAGTAACTCCATCCCAGATGTTATCTTCGCTTCCCCCGACCTCCTTTGTCGTATCATCGTAGACATCCTCTTTCCCATTAATAGTGACAACTTCCCTGTCCTTCTCACCATCTCCTCTGCCTGTGGCCCTCCTGCAGCCCCCCGCCCAGCTGTCTCTCGAAGGTCTGTCCACGACTACTGCTGCACTGACTGGGATGCCTACTGGGAATCCATTGCCTCACAGGTCGAAAGCCACCCACTCACCTTTCACCGCCCCACTAACATCACCCATGCCTCTTCCTTCCTTCAGAAGACCATCACTGATGCTGTGGAGGCCCATGTCCCTACCAAACTCATCCACCCTCACTGCCCTATACTTCCTCCACAGGCTCCTCCTTCTTCGTGAATCCTGCAGGCTCTACCACTCCCTTCTCTGCACCTGTGGACAGGGTACACTCATCCACCATCAGCAATTACAACAACACGTCCAAAACCTCCTTACAGCAAAGAAACACCAGGACTGGCATCAGACATGCACATGCCTCAACTCCACCCTCCCTGTCAACTCCTCCAGGTACTGGTCAGCCTTCCATCACCTTACTGGTAGCCATCCCACCCCACATCACCCTATTCTCTAAGACATTTGCTCCTTCCCTGAAAAACTCAGTAAGGCTAATCATTTTGCTTCCCACCTCTCTGAGATCTTATCCATTTCTGACGATCCCATTTTGATTACTCCCTCTTCCCCACTCTCCTTGACCACACTGATACCTCTGTCCCACTGCTTGCCCCTAGTTTCCAGTACTTGGATCAGTTACCCCCTCGGACATCAATACTCCCATCACCGCACACGATAGATATCACACTTGCCCTCCGCTCCAAATGCAACACTGCCCCTGGTCATGATGGCATCACCTACCGCTACCTCAAGGAATGCCCCCCCCCCCCTCCCCCAATCCTTCCTGGCTGTCCTTGCTACCCTGTACAATGTCCTCATCTCCACTGGCTTCTACCCCAACCTGTGGAAGGCTTCCCATGTCCTGCCATTCCCTAAACCCAACAAACCCCCTTTGATACCTCTTCCTATCATCCCATCTGCCTCACCTCCATGTTCAGTAAGGTCTTCGAGACCATCCTCTCCTGCCGTATTCACCACCACCTTAACCAGCACCATCTCCTTCCAGCTCCTTAACCTTAGCAATCTTCTTTCCCTCCAACTTAACCCCATCGCTCCACTATCTTTGTTTCCTTTGATCTCCAGAACACCTATGACCGTGTCTGGCATCCCACGCTCCTCTTCAAATTCCAGACCTATGCTCTCCCTATCAGGTTCATCCATCTTGCTGCTTCCTTCCTCTCCCATCATCCCTCCTAGGTCACCATCCACAATTCCAACTCCCGTATCTTCTATCCCTCTGCCTGCAAGCCCCAAGGGTCCGTCCTTTCCCCTCTCCTCTATCTCCTACACAGTACTGATATGCTCAAAGTTCCCCTGCCTGTTCATCTCATCCAATTTGCTGATGACACCGCCTTCCTAGCCCTTTATCCTATCGTTCAATGGTCCCAATGTACCCTGCAAACCCACCTTGACCAGTTTACCACTTGGTGCGATCAGTGGTTCCTGCATATCAACCTCTCCAAGACCCATGCGATCATCATAGGCTGCACCACCTGCTCCTCCCATATCCATGATTTCTACCTAACCATTTGTGTCTGTCCTGTCCACCCCACTCCTACCCTCAAATACCTTGGCCTCACCCTTGACCACCACCTCAAGTGGACTCCCCATCTCCTTACAATCCAATACAAAGCCCACAACAGACTCCACCTCCTGAAACTCTTGTCTGGCCGGACATGAGGAACTGCATACTTCCACCATCCTTCACACCTACAAATCCTTGATCCACCCCATCCTTTGTTATGCCAGCATCACTTCCAGGTTCTATAAAGCCCTCCAAATCCTAGAACGTCACACACTCTGCCTCGCCTTCTGTATCCGCCTTCTGTCCCCCATGCATGTCCTCTACGACCTCATCCCCTTCCCCCACCTTCTCCTTTTCCTTGAACACATCTGCACTCTGTATATTGTCCGCCGACTCAATCCCCCAACTCTCTGTTGTCCCTCTTCCTCTCCACCCCAGCCCATAGCTGCACCTTTACTGTTGTGTCCCACCCTCTCTCCATCTTCACACCCTCCACCTCCTTTGCCAATGCAGCTTCCAGCACCTACCCCTCCCAGATGCTGAGCTTCACCTTGACATCTACACCTCCTACCAACTCTAACCCCACCTTCCTCCTCCCTCCTCTTCAGGCCTCCCCCTCCTCCCTTTCCCTTCCACTGAGTGGCTTTCCCCCTCCTGCACCCCTTCCCTCTCCAGTCCTCCCCTTCTGTGTCTCTGCACTCCCTTCTCCTTTGTCTTCCCTCTTCATCTCCTGTCCTGCCCATCTCCTGCCTCTTGATGTGCCCCCTGTCCCAGCCCTTTTCCCTCTTCCTCCCACCCTCCCTCCCATCCCCCCCCCCCTCTTTTTCTCTCCTTTCCCACCTCCAGTCCCTCGGCAGGTCCCTACCAGCAGTTTTTACTCTTTTTGAGTGTTCCGTCATTTCCAGTGGTTTTGTTTTTAAGTGTCTCGCTCTATGTGATTTTTGTACTGTGGCCGACTTTTAACTTGTGTTTGACCCTTGTCATTTTAAGTGTGCAACAAATTGCCAGCTGTGTTCTTTTAACTTTATGTTGACTTTTTAACTGTCCTCCCCTGTGCATGTCCCCACATTAGTGTATATTTTAACCCGCATCATCTCCGTTTGCTGTGTCTTTTATGTCCCCTTTTCATGACCCCATTTTTTGGAAGCATTCCCCTTTCATGTCTGTTGTACAATCGTTTGGCTGAGGAGTGTTGGGCTGTGCTGCTGCCAGCCCCATGGGCAGGGGAATGAAATTACAATAAAGGAAAAAAAAACTACGTGCCTTTCAGAGATAAACTTTGGCTGAAACACCTGCATGAGGCCATACTGGATTTTGTTAATCTCGTATTTGGTGTGTATTTATTATAACCATATTATAACTTGCCACACTATAAATAGATGCTGGTCCAGAACACTAGTACAGTGAGAATCTCTCAAAAAAGTACAATTATTGACATTAAATATCAGATAATGAGTTATTGGCATCTAAAGGTTTCACAAGTTGTATGAAACAGGACAAGGCATAAATTGCAGTTGATGACTCTGTTGCAGTGGGTAATATCTGTAGAAGTTGATAAAGTGGTTGAATTGCAACTTGATTGTTTTGGTTCAAGTCCTGCCACCATCTGCAAAAAATTTATTATTATTATTGTTATTATTATTCATGTAATGGGTCAATAGGACCACACAGGGAACAATCAATGTTGCTTTTGATGTTTGGCCTTCCTTTGTGTCCAAATTTGTTTCATTCTATCAGAATGAAGTTTTCTTTTTTTTTTCACAGTGTTCCAGTCTGATTGTAATTTCCCTGTGACCAACTTCCCAATCAAATACCTTTTGTCTGAATGTCTTTCTATCTGTAACATCTGCCTGAGTTATACTGGCTACTTTAAGATTCTCCTTATTCACAGTGATCCATTCAGTTGACTCAGTTTTGTCTTTATTTCTGTTTTTGTATAATTCTACTATGTGTTTTGTCAACCTAGTTGGTGCCATTCTTTTAATGTGTCTTCATTATCTCATGTCACCATGTCTGCAAAAAAAATTATTATTCACCTTCATGGTTCTGAGAGGTTCTGGGACTTGTCATTGTCAATAATTTACAAAGTAAGCTTGAAACATGGAGCTGCGAATGAATATTCAAAACACATTGATTATCTGGTAAAAACAAAGTATAACTCATCATCAGAACAAAACAACATAAAAAAGACTCACTCTGTGAGAAAGAATTAAAAGGTGACTTAATCCCACTGTCAGCCACCTGTAATGCATGATAGAAAATTTACAAGGAAATTATTTTAGAAGACTTCTTTTCCAAACAGAAACCTCTTTAGTTCAAATGGTTCAAATGGCTCTGAGCACTATGGGACTTAACATCTATGGTCATCAGTCCCCTAGAACTTAGAACTACTTAAAAGTAACTAACCTAAGGACATCACACACATCCAAGCCTGAGGCAGGATTCGAACCTGCGACCGTAGCGGTCACGCGGTTCCAGACTGAAGCGCCCAGAACCGCACGCCCAAACCGGCCGGCCCTCTTTAGTTAAGCCCATACACAGATGAAATATATCCTGGTGTTTGTGCAGGTGTATTTCTGCTGGTGTTTCAGTTATGTTCAAGAGCAAAGGGAGAAGTTTCCTTTCCTGGCAGTAAACTGTAATTTTTCGCGCAAATCAGAACATACTTCACACAACTATGTAGTGTTTGGGTTTCTTGAGTACTTTTCATACTGTATACCATTAGGTAAATAATGAGTATAAAGAGGGCAGGTAGTCACTTTCAAAGAAAGAAAAGACAGTAATAATTTCCAGATTTGCAATGAATGAACTAGCTGAACATATAAACAGTTTCTGCTTTAATTCGTCTGCTAGAACGGCTGCTGCACACATGAGTGATGAAACGAACCTGTTAAACTTAGGCTACACTGTAAAGCAATCAAATCTAAAGGCTGTAAACTCAACTAAATACTGAGGAATTGCACTTAGGAACAACATTAATCAGGAAGAACACATAGAAAATGTTCTGGGGAAGGTGAGCCAAAGAATGTGTTTTATTGTCAGAACACTTCAAAAATGCATCAGATCTACTAAAGAGGCTGCCTACATTATGCTTGTCTGTTCTCTTTTGGAATACTGCTGTGGGATATAGCATCCTTATCAGATAGTGTTAATGGAGTACACTTAAAAGTTCAAAGAAGGCAGCATGTTTTGTATCATCAAGAAATAGGGGAGAGAGTGTTACAGACATGATACAGTATTTGAGGTGGACATCATTAAAACAAAGGTGTTTCTCATTGTGGTGTGATCTTCTCATGAAATTTCAATCACCAGCTTTCTCCTCTGAACATGGAAATATTTTGTTTTTGCTGACCTATATAGGAAGAAATGATCATCATAATACAGTAAGGTAAATCAAATCTTGCACTGAAAGATACAGGTGTTTGTTTTCTTCTCATGCTGTTTGAGAGTGGAATAATGGAGAGGTACTGTGAAGGTGGTTCAATGAACCCTCTGCCAGGCACTTATGTGTGATTTGCAGAGCAGCCACGTCATTGCTGATGTATGTAACACTGTGTAGTCACAAATGTAGCTGCAATAAACCTTTCAAGAATTTTGGCAAAAAATACAGTTCATTCATTCACTGGCCTTACAGCTGATTTGGTGTGTTCATCCCACTCCATATATCAAGAGTGCTATCCACTATACGAGTGTTATTTTACAGTGTGGTACATATTTACATTCCAAGACTTGATGATAGCATCCCGTTTCCTTCTACAGGAAGAGCATATGACAATTGTACACTTTTTTGAAGAGGATTTCCATCTTCGCTTGACATGAAACTAATGACACCTGAAGCAGGTGATCGTTTTTGGTCTTTAAAGAGTATACCCAGGATCTGAGCTAGGGAGAGGGGGACTCATATTAATTTTGCAGTGAGTGGTAAAATAGGACAAATGATTCTGGATACAGTTGTTACTATAGGTCAATCCACGAATGATAGTGGTTCGCACATGTCGAGGCATAGATGAGGATTTCATTGTTGACTGTTCCATGTGACAGTTGCAGTACATGTTTTACATTTCAAGAAAGCGTATATCCTGCAAACTTATGTCTCTCCCTTGCTTATGTGGAATTTATTACTCACCACCACTATCAGTGATGACAACTTGCAACAAATGGAATAAAAATTTGCTAAACAGTTCATTACAATCAAGTTTATTGCTCACATTAGCTACAGCATTCTGGGCAGAGCTCACAGAACACAACTGAATGCTCATTGGATATTGGATAATGCATGATGTAGGTGTGCAGAATAAGCCTAAGCTCGACCACTATCATTCGTCACTCCAACTATAGTCAGCACACATTATATGTTCTGGGTTTCTTCAAACTGATATTGAATTGATAGGGATGGCTGTGTAGTGGGGCAGAAGCGATTTCAGTTTGTGTGTGGGGGAGGCAAGTACCCCCTCTCCCCAACTCACCCACATGCTGTGTAGAGTGCACACAAAATAATTGCGCAGATGGCATGGAAGGGGAGGGAACAATGGTAGTTTGTAAAGAATTGTATTAAGAGATTGTACCAGTGAAACCAACAACTCAAGAAGTCAGTACTCTCTGAACAGAGTAATGAATAATAAAATCAGGGGATAAACAACTGAGCAGGCTCAGACATGGTAATTGGATGTCTCTGTAGGCCCCCTGGCTCAGCAGCTGTTGTGGCTGAGCACCTGAAGGATAATTTGGAAAATATTTTGTGTAGATTTCCCCACCATGTTATAGTTCTGGGTGGAGATTTTAATTTGCCGGATATAGACTGGGGGACTCAAACGTTCATAATGGGTGGCAGGGACAAAGAATCCAGTGAAATTTTTTTAAGTGCTTTATCTGAAAACTACCTTGAGCAGTTAAACAGAGAACCGACTCGTGGCAATAACATATTAGACCTTCTGGTGACAAACAGACCCGAACTATTTGAAACAGTTAACGCAGAACAGGGAATCAGCGATCATGAAGCGGTTACTGCAGCGATGATTTCAGCCGTAAATAGAAATATTAAAAAAGGTAGGAAAATTTTCTGTTTAGCAAAAGTGACAAAAAGCAGATTACAGAGTACCTGACGGCTCAACACAAAAGTTTTGTCTCATGTACAGATAGTGTTGAGGATCAGTGGACAAATTTCAAAACCATCGTACAATATGCGTTAGATGAGTATGTGCCAAGCAAGGTCGTAAGAGATGGAAAAGATCCACTGTGGTACAACAACCAAGTTAGAAAACTATTGTGGAAGCAAAGGGAACTTCACAGCAAACATAAACATAGCCAAAGCCTTGCAGACAAACAAAAATTACGTGAAGCGAAATGTAGTGTGAGGAGGGCTATGAGAGAGGCGTTCAATGAATTCGAAAGTAAAGTTCTATGTACTGACATGGCAGAAAATCCTAAGAAATTTTGGTCTTATGTCAAAGCTGTAGGTGGATCAAAACAAAATGTCCAGACACTCTGTGACCAAAATGGTACTGAAACAGAGGATGACAGAATTAAGGCCGAAATACTAAATGTCTTTTTCCAAAGCTGTTTCACAGAGGAAGACTGCACTGTAGTTCCTTCTCTAGATTGTCGCACAGATGACAAAATGGTAGATATCGAAAAAGACGACAGAGGGATAGAGAAACAATTAAAATCACTCCAAAGAGGGAAGGCCGCTGGACCTGATGGGATACCAGTTCGATTTTACACAGAGTACGCGAAGAAACTTGCCCCCCTTCTTGCAGCGGTGTCCCGTAGGTCTCTAGAAGAGTGTAGCATTCCAAAGGATTGGAAAAGGGCACAGGTCATACCCGTTTTCAAGAAGGGATGTCGAACAGATGTGGAAAACTATGGACCTATATCTCTAACGTCGATCGGTTGTAAAATTTTGGAACACGTGTTATGTTCGAGTATAATGACTTTTCTGGAGACTAGAAATCTACTCTGTAGGAATCAGCAGGGGTTTCGAAAAAGACGGTCATGTGAAACCCAGCTCGCGCTATTCACCCACGAGACTCAGAGGGCCATAGACACGAGTTCACAGGTAGATGCCATGTTTCTTGACTTCCGCAAGGCATTTGATACAGTTCCCCACAGTCATTTAATGAACAAAGTAAGAGCATATGGACTATCAGACCAATTGTGTGATTGGATTGAAGAGTTCCTAGATAACAGAACGCACCATGTCATTCCCAATGGAGAGAAGTCTTCCAAAGTAAGAGTGATTTCAGGTGTGCTGCAGGTGAGTGTCATAGGACCGTTGCTATTCACAATATACATAAATGAACTTGTGGATGACATCGGAAGTTCACTGAGGCTTTTTGCAGATGATGCTGTGGTGTATCGAGAGGTTGTAACAATGGAAAATTGTACTGAAATGCAGGAGGATCTGCAGCAAATTGAAGCATGGAGCAGGGAATGGCAATTGAATCTCAATGTAGACAAGTGTAATGTGCTGCGAATACATAGAAAGATAGATCCCTTATCATTTAGCTACAAAATAGCAGGTCAGCAACTGGAAGCAGTTAATTCCATAAATCATCTGGGAGTACGCATTAGGGGTGATTTAAAATGGAATGATCATATGAAGTTGATCGTCGGTAAAGCAGATGCCAGACTGAGATTCATTGGAAGAATCCTAAGGAAATGCACGCCGAAAACAAAGGAAGTAGGTTACAGTACATTTGTTCGCCCATTACTTGAATACTGCTCTCCGGTGTGGTATCCGTACCAGATAGGGTTGATAGAAGAGATAGAGAAGATCCAACGAAGAGCAGCACGCTTCGTTACAGGATCATTTAGTAATCTCGAAAGCATTACGGAGATGACAGATGAACTCCAGTGGAAGACTCTGCAGGAGAGACGCTCAGTACTTGGTACGGGCTTTTGTTAAAGTTTCAAGAACATACCTTCACCGAAGAGTCAAGCAGTATATTGCTCCCTCCTACGTATATCTCGCGAAAAGACTATGAGGAAAAAATCAGAGATATTAGAGACCACGCAGAAGCATACTGACAATCCTTCTTTCCACGAACAATACGAGACTGGAATAGAAGGGAGAACCGAAAGAGGTACTCAAGGTACCCTCTGCCACACTCCGTCAGGTGGCTTGCGGAGTATGGATGTAGATGCAGATGTAGATTGCTGCCTCTACTGAACAAGGTGCCCAGCTCAGCAGGTCATAGCAGCTGGTGGCTGCAGCAGCTGACGTGGCCTGCTGCCCCATCGGAAAGTATAGTGAACTTTACCTTAAGCGGTTTATGGTGGCCTGCCTCAGCAGTGTGGTTGCACTGCTTGGAGAGCAGTCCACCTGCAGTGCAGAGTACACTGCTGTTACTAAACCAGCTACTACCAATATCTGCTATAAAAGTGTCATTCACAGTTGTAGAAGACAAAAAGTTGGTGGAAGTACTGTCCAAGTTCCCATGTCTTTTTGATGCAATGAGTGCTGGGTATAATGATCAAAACATGAAAGATAGTGCTTGGAAGGATACCAGAGAATTTGTTCAGAGATCATGTAAGAATAATACTGTATTCACTCCATTTGTGTCATTTATTAGTATTGTGTGCTACAATTACATCAAACTTGATGAAATGAGAAATAGCTATTCTAATGGGTACTGGTGACCTTATTATTCAACCATGCTGCCACCCATGCTAGGCTTTTGAAATAGTTCATGCACGAATCTTGCACAGGAAAATCTTCTATTATGGTAAAACTGCCACCCCCAGCAAATGTTATAAGACATTTAGATGGTGGTGACTCAGTTTGCTCTATGTTGTAATATGGTATGTTGCACCTCTACAGGAAAGAATTCCTAAATAGACTGCAGACAACAAGTTACAATGATTAAATCCACTGTTGTACCAGACTTTACAGTAATTGGCATATATAAAATGAAAATTATGTGGCTCAATAATGCATAGGCATTTTTCAAACACTCGGCAAGCTCAGCAGAGTTGGTAATTAATAACTGCTTTTTTGGTGTCAACACATGCATTTGGTAATAGGGTTTCATCATGTTTGCACTTGCTTGAAATACTTCATCCCTTACAGAACATGTGGCAAAATGATGTCGGAGATAGCCACCATGCTAGGAGGGGAAACAGTGTCACTTCTGAAATGTGGGTCAGCTTCTCCTCCATAACAGCCAATATCAGTGAACATGAACTTGTAGTTAACATCAATTATAGCAAGCAAAACAATGGAAAAAAAATTTTTGTTATTGTAGAACAGGGAGCCACTGTTGGCAGGGGAAAAAATTCACATGTGCTTCCCATTAATAGTACAAACGCAATTATGGAAATTCCATTTACTTTCAGATTCCTCATTTTTCGTCTTTAAATCATCAGATGAGGGTGGCCACAGAAACAGAGGCACTAACTTCTATCAAAGCACTGATAGCAAGCTTTGTATTATTCTGCTGATGTAATTGTGAATAATTCTGGAGGCAAATGCTAATGATTTAAATGACTCTCCTGTTGCTGTGAACCTAAAAATAAAACAAAATAAATTTAAAATTCAGAACATAAGACTTAAACTGAGTTGACAAAAGTCATGGGATACCTCCTAATATTGTCAGACCTCCTTTTGTTCAGCACAGTGTAGCAACTTGACATGGCGTGGACTTAACAAGTCACTGGAACTCCACTGCAGAAATATTGAGCCATGCTGCCTCTGTAGCCATCCATAATTGCAAAAGTGTTTGTGGTGCAGGATTACATGCATGAACTGGCCTCTTGATTAGTCCCATAAATGTTCGATGGGATTCATCTTGGCAAATCATTTGCACAAACTGTCCAGAAGTTCTTCACACTAGTCACAAACAGTTGTGGCCCAGTGCCATGGCACATTGATAGCCATAAAAATTCCATTGTTGTTTGGGAACATGAAGTCTATGAACGGCTGCAAATTTTCTCCAAGAAGCTGAACATAACCATTTCCAACCAATGATCAGTCCATTCCATGTAAACATAGTCCACACCATTGTGGAGCCACTACCACCTTGGACAGTGCGTTGCTGGCAACTTGGATGCATGGCACTCAAATCCTACCATCAGCTCTTACCAACTGAAATAAGGACTCTTCCAACAAGGCCATGGTTTTCCAATCATTGAGGGTCCAACCAATATGGTCACAAGCCCAGGAGAGATGCTGCAGGCAATGTCAATCTGTTAGCAAAGGCAATCTCATCTGTTGTCAGCTGCCACAGCCTATTTACACCAAATTTCCTCACAGTGTCATAGCAATACCTTCATCATACACCCCACATTGATTTCTGCAGTCTGTTAGCACTGACAACTCTTGGTCTTTTAATGAAGGCTGTTGGTTACTGCATTGTCCGTGTTCAGAGGTAATGACTGAAATTTGGTTGTCTTGGCACACTCTTGACGCTGTGGATCTTAGAATATTGAATTCCATCTGGTGTAAGGTATGTTGATCGTTGGATATCCCTGTTGGGTAACCGCCATCCTGAAACCCGAGACTGCAGTACTATAGGTCTGTTCCCCCATTTCTTGCCTCAGCTTTCTTTGAATCCATTTATCCTGAGAAATCAAAGTTTTATACTCCTCCCTTGATGTCTTGTTCCCTGTCTTAGAAAAGAAAGGGTCAAGTTACTCCCTTCACTCTGGGACAGTTGTTTCTTGGACCTTTTGTTCCCTCCATTTGTGTTTAGGAAACTGCACTTTACCTTCCTTTTCTTGTTGTTCTTTGAGAAGATTCATCATCTGAGCACAAGACAAGGATTTAATCTTTACTTGGTTCAACTTTTCAGTGCCAATTTCCACTCATTGGACTGGTCCGTCACTCGATCCAATGGTAGAAACAGCTTACATCGGTTCCAACTATAACACTTGGGTGTTTGGGGTCCCATAAAGTGCCTCAGGTTTTGTTTTGCTTTGTTCCACACTCTCCATTTTGTTCCCACAAAAACTGGGGATTTATTTGACTGACATCACAGAAACCCATGCGGGGTAAGCCTAATTTCTCAGGGAGGTTGCACGGTATCCCAGAGGCTCCATTAATGACACATCTTTCCTTTTTTAAGTTCCATGCAGCCATTGGCACAGGTTGCATCACACCTAGGATTGGGTAGCTGGGGTATTGGGGAAGGACTATGGGAGCAGATACACAAGGGATGGAACATTGAATGACACTTTTTATCTGGTTTATCAGCTGACGTTTGTGTGGCATGGGAGACCAAACAAAATAATTTATGAAACTTTCTGGCAGATTAAAACTGTGTGCCAGGACCTTTGACTTTCAAGGGCAAGTGCTCTAACAACTGAGCTACCTAAGCACAACTCACGACCCGTCCCCACAGCTTAAATTCCGCCAGTCTTTGCCACCAAGCCTCACAGAAGCTCTTCTGCAAACCTTGCATAACTAGCACTCCTGGAAGAAAGGATATTGCAGAGACATGGCTTAGCCATGGCTGGAGGATGTTTCCAGAATGAGATTTTCACTCTGAGTGGAGTGTGCACTGATATGAAACTTCCTGGAAGATTAAAACTGTGTGCCAGACCAAGACTCAAACTCAGGACCTTTGCCTTTCATGGGTAAGTGTTCTACCAACCGAGCTATCCAAGCACGGCTCACAACTCATCCCCACAGCTTCAATTCCATCAGTCCTTCCCTCTTACCTTCCAAACCTCACAAAAGCTCTCCTGCGAACCTTGCAAAACTAGCGCTCCTGGAAGAATGGATATTGTGGAGACATGGCATAGCCACGGCCTGAGGGGTGTTTCCAGAATGAGATTTTCACTGTGAAGCAGAGTGTGCACTGATACGAAACTTCCGGGTAGATTAAAACTGTGTACTGGACCAAGACGCGAACTCAGGACTTTTGCCTTTCACGGGCAAGTGCTCTACCAACTGAGCTCCTTTCTTCCAGGAGTGCTAGTTCTGAAGGATTCACAGGAGAGCTTCTGTGAGGTTTGGCTCTTAGGAGGCAAGGACTGGCAGAATTGAAGCTGTGTGGACAGGTCGTGAGTCGTGCTTGGGTAGCTCAGTTGGTAGAGCACTTGCCCGTGAAAGGCAAAGGTCCCGAGTTTGTGTCTCGGTCCGGCACTCAGTTTTAATCTGGCAGGAAGTTTCATATCATTGCACACTCTGCTGCAGAGTGAAAATCTCATTATGTTATAACAAGAGAAAAACTTGGGATAGAATTTACATATTTCTGAAGCTTTTTAGAGCTCAAGACTCTTGAACCTTTCTTTTGTTGAAGTTATGTCTACTAACAAACTCAAAAATAGAAGAATTTAATGACAAATGCAGACAATATTCACTGCTACTGAAAGGAGAAACAAAATGAAATGCAGTATGACAATTATACAATGTGCAGAACACATTAATATACCACAGGATTCGACTTTGTAACAGATTTTGTGACTGTACACTTTCACAAGCTTTCTTAGAACAAAGAGGTCAACAAGCAGAACAAAACATGGAGATGTTTCACTTGGTACTTCAATAGCTGCATTGTGTTAAGGAGAAAACTATTTTTGAAACCAGTTGTAGCTACTCACGTTTGTAGGATTTGCAAATGTAAACATTCGATACTACTGATTAACTTATACATGGCACTCATAAATGTTCAGCAATTCTCAAAAATATAGATTTATTGGTGTGATAATGTATAGGAAGTTCTGGTTGAGAATTACAAATTATTTAGGAATAAAGGAGATGACTCACTGAAAGGCAGTAGTGCTGCATTGCTGATAAGTATGCAAACAAAAGGTACAGGGCTTTGCTAGCTTTCAGAATGAACTTCCTCTTTTGAGCTTGCAGGAAAAACATACACACAAAAAGCACACAAATATGTACACATCTGTCTCTCTACATTGTGCTCAACCTGAGCACAATGTAGGGAGACATGAACGTGCATGTGATGTGATGTGATATGTGTATGTGTGAGTGTGTGTGTGTGTGTGTGTGTGTGTGTGTGTGTGTGTGTGTGTGTGTGTGTGTGTGTGTTTGTGCCCACACACTTTTCCTAGAAGCTTGAAAAAGGAAGTTCATTCCAAAAGCTAACAAAGCCCTCTACGTTTTGTTTGTGTACCTATCGACAACACAGGGCTTCGTCCTTTCAGTGAGTTGTCTCTGTTGTTCCTAAATAATTCATTTATTGATGTGTATATACACTGAAATTAAGGGGAATGACACTGCCTGGATGAGGATGTTACAATTGTATAAATAGCAAATATAGCTTATGATTAATGATATAGAGTTACAATCAAAAAGTAAGTTACACTTAGGTCTTGACTGTACGGAGGACACTGCCCTATCTCCCACTTGAATCACTGCAGCAGTTCTGACATTTAGTGGGCTGAGTGCAGTATTGCACTATCATGTAACAAAATCACACCACCACGCATTCCATCATGTTCTCTTTGTGTTGGAGGGGGGGGGGGGGGGGGGAGTGAAGTGACGGATCCACACTTCATCCCCTATGATGATTCACAGCAGAAACTTGTTGCCTTCCACAGAATGCCATTCCAAAACTGCCAGTGGCAACTGGAAACATTGTTCCTTGTGAACATCGGTGAGTAGGTGTGAGACCCATCTGGCACACAGTTTACAATATCCAAGGCACTGTTGAACAATGGAGAACACACTGCCATATGAAGTGTTCAGCATGCTGACAATTTCCTGCAGTGTTATGTGCTGATCCTCTCTAATGATCACATCCACATGATCAACATTTGCAATGGTACCAGACATTGCAGGCCTGCCTTTGCAATGCTCATCAGTGAGATCCGTGTGTCTGTTGTCAAACTGCTTACATCACTTTGTAATACCTGGATGAGAGATTGCATGCTCACCATATATTGTAGTGATTTAAATATTAATGTCCATGCAATTGAGCCATTTAGTGCATAGAAATCTGACTGTTGCATGCACCTCAATTTGGAGTGAACATCCACTTGACACGCCATTGAGCCTAGCATGCTCTGTACACACAGCACGACAGGGTACAACACCATCCATACTACGGTCATATCAGCAGTTACTGTTGCGTGCTACACATTGCCCATGGTCATGAGACACAGTGTGCTCTTGTGGTGAGCTAATGTTACTTACTTTTTGATTCAACCTCATAGATATTATTTTTGTGGTATTCAACATTTGAAAACACAGAGTGTAATAGCATTGGAACATAAATAGTGAAGACTGTTTACTTACAACTAATACAAAGTAGATACTTTTTTTTTAAAGTTTTATTGTTCTTCAAAGCAGTCACCAGTATTGTGTATAAATCATTGCCAGTGATGTGGAAGATATAGGATACCTTTAGCAACACCAATTATGTTGACGGTTCAGATGGAGCAGTCCATTGCTTGACAGATCTCTGGAGCAGTTCTGAATTGAATGCCACTAAGTCCTTCCTTCATTTTAGGAATCAAGTAGAAATCACAAAGACTTAGTCCACAGAGTATGACACAGCACGTCCCCATCCCATTGACTGAACAAATCAGTCACAGCCTGCATCATACGTGCCCAAACATTGTCCTGCAAAATGGTGGGTGGGTTGTACAGGAAATATCACCGCTTCTTTCTCAAATCTCATTGCAGGTTGTGTTCAAAAAATTAACAGTAATGCCGTGCTTGAGTGCCTGCTGTTGGGAAACAGTGTGTGTTATGATAACATCATCACACATACATAGGAATCACCTTAACTTTCAAATTTATATCACCATGGTGACCTGTAGTGTTACTATTCGTTTATCTGGGTTTCAGGTGTGGCTTGTACAATTTGGCCTATGTCTCTCAAAGTGCAACAACATGGTGTAAAAAGCCTCTGCTTCACTTTCATAGCATTCCAAGTGGGTACGGACAGTGTTGTATTGTAGCCATTTCTGCATTTTTCTCAAATCATGTGCAGCCCATCAAAGTGCAATACTTTTTGCATACAAACATTTCTGCAGAATATGAAGCACAGCTCGTAGGTACTAATCCTGTTACTTGTTTATCATTAATAGTTTGGCATCAATCACAATCCAGTATCATGATAAAAGCGGACACTTCTTCACTGACACACAGAAGACAAGGCTGACAAATGCCTACCCTCTTTTGGCAGCCCTCATGAAAGCTTTTACTCATATTGCTTCTGTTCTGTAAGGCAATGCAGATTTGCTGGCAAGTCTCTTCAAGATGTTGGTGATACTGCCATGTTGTACACCCTCTGGCACATTCAATTTTGTCCAACTCTATTATTCTTGTTTTAAAAACATCGTGACTGCTGCATTAGACCACCAGCTACATGAGGCCCTGTTCTTCTCATAATTCAGCATGCATATGAGATGGGAGGGAAAAGCCCATTTGCACTGATGTAACATAGATGTATGTAACTAAAGTGTGATATAAGCAGCATCATTTGATTCCTTTGCATTGCATCTCTATGGCAGTGATGCCACTACTAAAGTTTCATTGCTTGTATCACTACACAAGTATGTGTTTTGATACAAACATGAAAACAATGTTTAAATTTATGTGAAATTATCTAATACATATGGTTAATATGAATAAAGTCAGTCTAAACACTAATGAAACCTCAGCATCATGTTTTATGAAGGAGAGACCAAAACAGGACCACATCCAAATACAGGGCCAATGGATCCCATAGTCCCAATATGTCAAAAATCTTGGGATTTCAAAATAAACACTAAGTGTTTCTTCCTCATCCACTTTAAGGAGAAATAACAAAAGTGGCCTGTTTTTGAAATAATAAAAAGCAAGAGATCAGTCTCTAGAAGGCAAGTCCCTCCAGTCATCCTACACTCAGCTGCAAAAACTACAAGTGGCAGAGAATAAAGCCCATAGATGAATCCTCAAACTTCAGCTAGAATTCAAATTGGCTCCTTCAGAGAGACTATCTGGAAAAAAGTCAATCAGTTACTACAAAAATTGGAGTCGCCCGGATATACACTATCACATGTAATGCCATTACTGCCACTCGTCCCAATTTAGGACAGCAGTATAGGGTCTCCCGATACATCACGGAGAATGAAGGTAATAACAACATAAATTCACAGGAACAACTCCTGGGAGGTTGGCCCATTATTGCCTAGCACCCCATCTGATATAAAAAAGTGAATAAAAAACGAAATTAAAAAACTTCTTCAATTCCATCATTGCAGCTGATACAGCAATCACATAAGAATTGAGATAAAAATACAGTCTTGGTTGTGAAGGTTTTTATTTTCAAATTTCAGTGACATGTGGTAGGCATCTTATAGAATTTGATGAAGCCTACCACAGGCAAAATGCATCATTGAATTTGAAAATAGAAACCTCTGCAACCAAGACTGTATTTTTATCTCGAATAAAAAAATTTCTAGTTTCACCCTACATGGTGAGTTGCAAAAGTTGTGGGCCCAACAAACACACAGTGTCGGAAAAAACCGATGCTTCAGTATGCCATTGTGAACCTGAAGATGAAACAAACTACATTATCAAAATATTGTGCCCATTTATAGTCTGGAGGCACCACCTGCTGTGAGAGTGGAATAATGTAATAGTTACAGTACACTACCAGTCTGATTTTTGTCTGCATGCAGCATGTACAAAGTTTATTATATAATTAAAAAATGTCAAATGATAACATTTTTCTGGTTATTGTGTTGTACTACATATAAAAACCATGGAAGAATTTGAGTTACATTTATGGAAATTAAGAATCTTCTTAAAAATTGATTCAGCTGTGTTACTATTCAATGTCTTATCCTCTCAGTAATGTACATTGGCATTATGCTCCAATCAAATCACCTGCAACGACTTCAGAGTTCAAATTTATATTGACAATTTGTAGTAAATTAACAAATGGTAATGTTATAACATTTTGAAGCATAGAGTCCTTCTGGTTGAATAAATGAGTTATAGTGCCTGTCTTTGACCTTCTAGGGCAGTGCTCATTTGTTTCACCCATTCTGTGTTAGTTTGTAAGCAAGGTCTAATTTTCTGGCTCTTACTTTGACTGCCTCCTTATCTAATCCATTGGCTTGGGTCCATTCTCCTAAGTATTTGAATTTGTCTTTCCTTTCCATTTTCCCACCTTTTACCTCAAATTATTTCTACCCTTGGTGACTGTGTTTCATCTATACCATCTTTTTAAATGAGGCCAGTTTTTCCAGTGATTTCATGCAAGATAAACATTCTTTGCACACCATTCCAATTTCTGACTAAAAGGGGCAAGGTCATCAGCAAAAACTAAACACCTGATTTCCAGGCTGCCTCCTTTCTTCCCTAGGTGTATTCCATGCATTCTTTCCAACTTCAAAGCCCAGGTTTTCATTATTTTCTCTAGGGTGATAATGAAGAGAATTGGAGATAATCAGTCTCTGTGCCTGACTTCTGTCTTTATTTCAAAGAGCTCAGAGATTTCTCCAAAAAGCTTAACTTTCATAATAATGTTTGTCAGGGTGTGTTTTAAGATTTCCCTCATTTTCTATCAATTCCAAATCCCTCTAGGACCCAAAATAAAGTTTGTCTGTCAGTCAAGTTATATGCTATTTTAAATTGATAATAATTACTGTATTCTGGCTTATTATTGCTCTGTTCTTCAGAATACCCTTCAGGGTGAATATCTGTTCCACACAAGATTTGCCTTTTCAGAAACCAGCTTGATATTCTCCAATGAGGTGATCAGACAGTTCAGCTCTTCTTGGGAGACTTTGGAAATCACCATATAAGCAAACAAAATCCATTGTCTCTCTGTAGTAATTCAGACCTGCTCAGTTGCATGTCTTATGGAGTGGGTGTGTTGTTGTTGTTGTTGTTGTAGTTGTCTTCAGTCTGAAGATTGGTTTAATGCAGCTCTCCACATTACTCTATCCTACGCAAGCCTCTTCATCTCCAAATAACTACTGCAACCTACACAGTTTTGAACCTGCCTACTTCATCTCTTTGTTTCCCTCTACAAGTTTTACCTCCCACTCTTCCCTCCAGTACTGAAGGGCGATCCCTTGTTGTCTCAGAATGTTTCCTATCAACTGATCCTTGCTTCTTGTGAGGTTGTGCAAAAAGTTTTTTTTCTCATCAGTTCTATAAGTACCTCATTAGTTACTTGATCTACCCATCTAATCGTCAGCATTCTTCTCTAGCACCACATTACAAAAGCTTCTGTTCTTTTCTTTTTTACACTGTTTATCATCTATGTTTCACTTTCATATGTGGCAACATTCCAGAAAAATACTCTAGGAAAAGACTTCCCGACACTTAAATTTATAGTCTATATTAACTTTCTCTTCTTCATAAATGCTTTTCTTGCCAGTGACAGTCTACTATCCTCTCTACTTTGGTCATCGTCAGTTGTTTTGCTGCCCAAATAGTGAAACTCATCTACTGCTCTAAATGTCTCATTTCCTAATATAGTTCCCTTTCACCTGCTTCATTTACTGCATTTTTATGTTTTCTCCTTTCATCAATTAAATTCAATATCTCCTGAGTTATCAAAGAAATTCTATTAGGCATTGTCTTTTTACGTAATTGATCCTCTGCTGCCTTCACTATTTCATTTTCAAAGCTATTCACTCATCTTCTACAGTATTCTTTTCTGTGTTCTTGTCAATCATTGTCTAATGCTCCCTCTGAAACTCTTAACCACCTCTGGTTCTTTCAACTTATCCAGATCCCATCTCCTTAATTTGTGGGTGTTATGAGTGCACATTTCCTTGGTATCTTTTGTGCTTTCCATATTTCTGATATAAGGTACTCCATCTGCAGTGACTTGCCCTTCAATCTTTGTGGTTTTTTTTATTTTCAATGTTTGCAAAAATGTCTTGGGGTCCTTTGGATGGCCAGCATCAGTCTTATTCCTTATTACCTTTCAGATATGTTTGATTTTATTGCTAAAAGTTATTTATTTTTTAGCTTAAATGTAAACCTTTGCATTTTTTAATAGTTTTACTTTGTATTTTGCAGTATTTTTAATAGTAATGTAGCTGGGCTTGGTTGTTGGGAATGATTCATCTGATGTACAACTGTTGCTTTATTTTACATGGAATCTTTGTAGCAGTAATGATCCTTTGTTTATTGATGGAATCTTTGATCTGAACCCTGTAAGTTCGTTTTGGAAAAGTACTATCAAATATTAGTGGTATTTCACCATTGAAGAAATGGCATTGTCTTCATCATACACAGGTCTCCAATCTTCTACTTCTACATCTACATACTGTAATCTTGCCCTCCCACACATCACCATTAAAATTCTCATTCTCGGCGTAAATTTTGAAAACTTCGAGAAAAGTAAGATTACAAAAGAAGAACTTTTTACTTATCTAGTTATCTCATTGTTGTTGTTGATGCTGGCTCAAAATCTTGTTTTGTTCATGAGTACATTCTTGCTGCCGAAAATTTTGTTTTAACATTGCGGGTTCTTGTTGCACTAAATAACTGATGAAGATCTGCCTGTTGCTATTAATTTCTTTTTATTTTATTTTATCCCATTTTTCTAAATAACACTGACTTTACAATTTTCACTTCTATCACACCAAAAATTACATTGTTGTTGACAAGTTTATAAAAACGTCTACTTCCATCAGAAGCATGCCCACCACTACCTACTTTCTGCAGTACTAACTATTCCAAAGAGTTTACAAAGCAAAAGAGTTTACATATTTTCTTGACAACAGAAGAATCATCACCAAGATATAACATTATTTTATAGCTGAGCCTGGAAATATATTTATTAATTAGAGTTAGATTGTACAATTAACAATATGAATTTTAAATGTGCCAGAAATTTTGTAATTTCAAATATTTTTAAAAGAAGAGTAATTTTAACTGTTAGTAAATATCGATTATAACACAATAATTTCTTTTTATCCATTTTAGCCTGAAATATAATATATTGTATACAAAATCATATGAATTCTTTTAGTGAAATACTGTACAAGCCACTGTATGGTGCATGGCAGTGGTATCCTGTACCGCTACAACTCATTTGCTTTCCTGTTCCACTTGCAAATAGAGGAAGGGAAAAATGACTGTCTATCTGTCTCCATACAAGACCTAATCTCTCTAATCTTACCTTCATCATTCTGCAGTTACCCTCAAATGACAATTATCTAAATTCTCTCAATAGTTTTCCTTAAAAAGATTGTCCCATTCCCCCTAGTGATTCCAATCGAGTTGCTGAAGCATCTCCATAATCCTGGTGATTTGTTCGAACCTACAGGTTACAAAACATGCAACCCACCTCTTGATGTCTTCCTCAGATCCAACCTCGTGTGGATCCCAAACATAGAAACAATTCTCAACAACAGGTCGCACTGGTGCCCCACATGTGGTATCCTTTACAGATGAATCACACTAAGGCATGTTGGCTCATTCTTGTTTTTATACCCTTGACTACTGGTGAAATCCATCTCTGTCTAGTCACCCATAAGTTGAGTCTTTTGTTGTAGTTCCTTGGAGTAGCTTGTTGACCACATCAGCAGGTAGTCAACTGCAGTCAGGGAAGAGAGAGGTAAGAGACACATGTGACACGTGGTGGCCTGTTCACAGACCTTTCGAGCACACTGTTGTGTAAGTGGCCAGTTGTCACTAGAGTTGTGTTGGTTGGCAATATTTGCGTCTAATGTTGACACAGCCAATTTAACCTGCATTAAGGAGGCACAGTTGCTGTTGTGGGTGTTGGAGTGTTGTTCATTTTCTAGTCCCATCTGTTCTGCCCTTTGGGATAAAGTATGCGTTACTTGATTGATTTATGTTCCAATGTTGAAGTTGGTCCCGCTACGCTGGACTGCCTGTGGTTCTCCATCACTGTGTCTGAAAAGTTAAATTTACACTTTGTTTCCTCTGTTTTAAATTATATGAGTGCCATATTCATGTATTTTAAAATTTCTTTTAACTACAACTTGTTCAATGTTAGCTTATTTGTCAGTTGCACGTGAAGTTAATGTTCTAGGCCATCACATGTGTTAGTGATCACTGAGATTGGAACTGAGTCCTATTTGTATTGAAAATTGTTGCTTGGTTGATTGATGTAGCAACTATAAAATTGTCTATGGCTGTGGTAAGCAAATGCTAGCACCATTGTGAATCTTGGCTCATTTGGGTAATTGAGTTCCATAGCTCAGATGAGATTTTGTCCCTTTAAGGAAAATTAATATTAATTGCTTCAAATATAATTATTATTGCAGTGTTTGGGTGTTTGCCTTCAAGAATTGCCTGTTACCTTTAAGTCACTTAAGTTGATGTGTCTGAGGGCTGTGTGATTTTCTGTTTATTACATTAACTTGTTACATTTTATTGTAAGATTAACTGGTAAATCCTTTTAGTAATTCATATTGTAAAATTCTTGTTGTTACACATAAAGTTTGGTTGGAGCTTAGGGTCATGCTCACATTGACCTTTTTGTCTTGGTCTGAGCATGTTCATATGTTCTACGATCATTATACGTGATTTATATGTTTGCTTGTTTTCTGTCAGCCTTCTGAGCAGTTTGTAGCATTTGGAGGCACTGCTCTGGGCTGTTATTTGTTATCTGCTGGACCATCAGGCATAGCCTGTCTGTGTCAGCTGTGTGCAATGTGCTGCTTCCCAGCTCATCACAGCCTCTGAGACATTACGGCGTCCTGGCTTGCTATAGCATCCCTCATAAGTTGAGTTTCTACCTCTTAGCAATAGGATGTTAATGTACACAGTAGTGCTCATTATTCTAAACCACCTTATTCAGACCAGGCCTGCCATACCTGCACCTTCCATGTTTTCCCCGTCTGAAGTTTAGTTTTTAATGTTATAGTTTAATATTGCTGTAATGGTCAATTGTTAAATGGTATTTTATTATTTTTCCACATCAGTATCTTGAATATGCCCAAGGGCCTACCCTGATTGGCAAAATGTTTTCAGAATTATGTGATTCAGTTTTGGCCAGTGTCATAAAAAATATTTTTTATTTATTTACATTGAATCTATTTGTGTGCTGTTTACCTGTAAATCTGAACGGAGTTACCATTTTTAATGTGTGTTTGAAAAACACAATGTATGTTTGGTGGTAAGATGGAGTAAGAAAATTCACAAGAAATGTGTTTTTGCCAGGCAACCTTCTCTGGTTGATCAAATATGTTTTCAGAATTATGTGATTCAACTTTGACCAGTGTTTTTTGCCAGGCAGCTGAATGATGAGATTTATCTGTGCAATAAAATATTGATGGACTCTTGTGAAGTAACGAATAGATTGAGATAAATCGCCTGCACCTTTCCATACCTATTCACTTGTTCCTTTATCCTGGGGCATCTGATGACATTTCAATGGTAGCCTCAGAGTGTGGTTGTCCTCTAACAAGTCATTCATTGCTGTTTACCATCTGTATTGTGCCTAACACATGGCATTGTAATTGTTTCAGATTTTGAGTTGGTTGTCTTATGTCTTTGGATCAAGCATCTTCAATATGAATTATGGCTAGGAAACAAACAAGATGATGACAGAGAGGGAGGGGGGGAGGGAGAGGGTCCCTGAACTTGGGGCTTGTTTGCACGCCATCTGGTTCAGTCTGGTTAACATAACGGCGGACACTATTGGTGAGGTAGGTATTGCAATTTTTATGTTCTTCTGCCCTACAAGAAATTGATCAAAATTTGACCTTTCTCAGAGAGAGCAACCCCACTCAAAAACAATTGCTCAGGATACAAGCTCATCTTTGTCATTAGAACTATCTTTATCATTAGAACAATCTTTATCATTAGAACAATCATTTGGCCAATTTAGGGGGTCTCCAACTTAAGTCAGTCGCAGCAGGGGGTGGTTGATAAATTGCAGGGTGAGGTTTTGAAATTGTTAATCTCAATTGGTACCTCAGGGTTGCTGGTGGATAGTTTCACTGTGCTCTGTGTTTTTATGAAACAAGGGACCGATGACCTTTGTAGTTTGGTCCCTTTACTCTTTAACCCAACCAACCAACCTCAGGGTTGAAAAAAAGATCTCCTTGATAACTGGGTACGTAGTTTGGCATCGGCTAACTTGGACCAGGGGACTTGGCCTGGGGGGTTCTCTTGAAACTGAAGCACATGTTGCCTCTACTTTCGCCAGATTGCCTAATCCCATCATGTATTTGTTGAAGGGTCTGTCAGAATTGTCAGTTTTTTTTATTTATTTGTTTATTTATTGTTCCGTGGGACCACATTTAGGAGACGTCTCCATGGTCATGGAACGAGTCAATACATGAAATTATAACACGATTGTAGAAACAGATAAAATGAAATATAAGAAACATATTCAGGCGACAAGTCGTTAGTTTAAATAAAGAAAATCAAGAATGTAACACTGGAATTTCCTTAATTTTTTATCTCTTCCAGGAGCTCCTCGACAGAATAGAAGGAATGAGCCATGAGGAAACTCTTCAGTTTAGACTTAAAAGTGTTTGGGCTACTGCTAAGATTTTTGAGTTCTTGTGGTAGCTTATTGAAAATGGATGCAGCAGAATATTGCACTCCTTTCTGCACAAGAGTCAAGGAAGTGCATTCCACATGCAGATTTGATTTCTGCCTAGTATTAACTGAGTGAAAGCTGCTAACTCTTGGGAATAAGCTAATATTGCTAACAACAAACGACATTAAAGAAAATACATACTGTGAGGGCAATGTCAAAATTCCCAGACTATTGAATAGGGGTCGACAAGAGGTTTTCGAACTTACACCATACATAGCTCGAACAGCCCGTTTTTGAGCCAAAAATACCCTTTTTGAATCAGAAGAATTGCCCCAAAAAATAATACCATATGACATAAGCGTATGAAAATATGTGAAGTATACTACTTTTCGTGTTGAAATGTCACTTATTTCAGATACTGTTCTAATGGTAAATAAAGCGGCATTTAGTTTCTGAACAAGATCCTGAACATGGGCTTTCCACAACAGCTTACTATCTATCCGTACGCCTAGGAACTTGAACTGTTCCGTCTCGCTTATAACATGCCCATTCTGTCTGATTAAAATGTCAGTTCTTGTTGAATTGTGGGTTAGAAACTGTAAAAACTGAGTCTTACTGTGATTTAGCATCAAATTATTTTCCACAAACCACGAACTTATATCATGAACTACATTATTTGATAATTACACACAAGATCCTTCACTACCAAGGTGGTGTCATCAGCAAACAGAAATATTTTTGAATCACCTGTAATACTAGAAGGCATATCATTTACATAAATAAGGAACAGCAGTGGCCCCAGCACCGACCCTTGGGGAACACCCCATTTGACAGTGCCCCATTGGGACTGAACATCATTACCACTCTCAATATTGCGGAGGATTACCTTCTGCTTTCTGTTCTTAAAGTAGGAGGCGAACCAATTGTAAGCTACTCCCCTTACTCCATAATGTTCCAACTTCTGCAGTAATATTTTGTGGTCAACACAGTCAAAAGCCTTCGTTAAATCAAAGAAAACACCTAACGTTCACAACCTTTTATTTAATCCATCCAAAACCTCACAGAGAAAAGACACTATAGCATTTTCAGTTGTTAAGCCATTTCTAAAACCAAACTGTACATTCGACAGCAAATTATGTGAATTTAAATGCTGCAGTAACCTTGTATATACAACCCTCTCGATAACTTTAGCAAACACCGATGGCATAGAAATAGGTCTATAATTGTCAACATTATCCCTGTCTCCCTTTTTATAAAGTGGCTTCACTACCGAGTACTTTAATCGGTCAGGAAACCGACCACTCCTAAAGGAAAAGTTACAGATATGGCTAAGTACTGAGCTAACATACGTGGAACAATACTTCAGTATTCTGCTAGATACCCCGTCATATCCATGAGAGTTCTTGGTCTTTAGTGATTTAATTATTAACTCAATCTCCCTCTTGTCAGTATCATGGAGGAGCATTTCAGGTAACAGTCTCGGAACACTTTTTTCTAAGAGCGCTATATGATTCCCTGTTGGGACTAGGTTTCTATTTAGTTCACCTGCTATATTCAGAAAGTGATTATTAAGTACTGTACATATATGCGACTTATCAGTAACACGGACATCCCCACTACGCACTGATTCTATATTCTCGACCTGTCTCTGCAGACCAGCCACTTCCTTTACGACTGACCATATGGTTTTAATTTTATCCTGAGACTTAGCTAGTCTATCTGCATACCACATACTTTTTGCCTTCCTAATAACTTTTTTAAGCACCTTACAATACTGTTTGTAATGGGCTGCTGCATTTAGATTTTGACTGTTTCTAACGTTTTGATATAATTGCCACTTTGTTCTACAAGATATTCTTATCCCTTTAGTCAGCCACCCAGGCTGCCTGTTTGTGCTAGTACCCTGTTTTGAACGTTCTAACGGAAAGAAACTTTCAAAGAGCACGAGAAAAGTCTTGAGGAAAGCATTATATTTATCGTCTACTGTATCAGCACTATAAACATCTTGCCACTCTTGTTCCTTGATAGGGTTTACAAAAGTCTGTACAGCAACTGGATCAGCTTTCCTAAAAAGTTGGTAACTATATTTAACATGTGTTGCAGCACAAAAATCTTTTAGACTTAAAATTTGTGCATCATGATCTGAAAGGCCATTCACCTTTTTGCTAACAGAATGCCCTTCTAATAATGACGAATGAACAAAAATATTGTCTATGGTTGTTCTACTGTTCCCTTGCACTCTCGTTGGAAAGAATACGGTTTGCATAAGATTATATGAATTAAGGAGGTCTACCAGCATCCTTTTCCTTGCACAATCACTTATACAATTAATATTGAAGTCACCACATATAACTAACTTTTTGTATTTCCTATAAAGTGAACCAAGAACCTCCTCTAGCTTTAGCAAAAATGTTGTGAAATCGGAGTCTGGGGATCTATAAATAACAACAGTAAGAAGTTTAGCTCCACTAAATTTAACCACACCTGCACAACATTCAAACACCTTTTCAGTGCAGTACTTTGAAACATCAATTGACTCAAATGGGATACCGTTTTTCACATACATGGCTACTCCCCCACACCGCAAAGAGCTCCTAGAAAAGCTGCCAGCCAACCTGTATCCTGGTAAAGGAAGCCTCTGAATTATCTCCTTATTTAAGAAGTGTTCAGATATACCAATAATTTCAGAGTCAACATCTATAAGCAGTTCAGTTGATCAAGAAGATGTGATTTCAAGCATGTATTGTGGTTAGGCTTCCATTTCGAATGCCATACTAATGCTTTTAAGGTATGTCATTGTTTTCCTTAGTTTGTTGTAACCATTAGCTCATGGCTCCTTACGTGATATTTTGATTGAGGCTCTTCAGAGTTGAGGTCATTCAACTGATCTGAGACAGCATATTCTCCAAGAGAAATTGTCACTATGTGCCTGCAGTGAATTAGAAGGGACACATTACTGGCACATCCAGTTGCCAAATGAGGCTTTGCTTCCCTACATAGAGCATATTTGCACTGCAATTGCCACCCTATAGATAACTATTGCAGAACAGGAGATCATTTCTACTGTCTTAGAAGGGACGAGACCCGAGGACTGGACACACACAATTTTTGCCAGTAGACCTCCCACTTTTCTGTATGACATCTGTTAGTGGGTTCAATTGAAGCCTTAAGGTTTGCTGATGAACAGCAGGGTCTGGATAAGGGGAAGAGAGTTTCAGGTCTTACCTCACGTAACAAATCTCATCCTTTTTCATCTGGCGAACACTCATGGAGACTGTGTTTTTGTTGCAGATTTAAAGATCATTTGGTGTGGGTATGTCTTGTTGAGCACCCACCCTGACAGAGTAGCCGACGCCAACAGAAGAAGGGAGGGAGTCGTTGGTGAAGAGGTCCAGCCAGTTGCACCTGTATCATTGTTGCTAAGGGTTCTTCCCTCCCCTTTGTTTGTGCTGGTCTGAAGGAAGAACTTGTTTGTGCATTCTTGGATTCTGGTAGCGCCATTTCAATTCTTGACTACAGGTAGTATTTAGAGTTCAGGAATATTTATAATTTCCTCCCCTTATAACTTTTCTCTAACTTTTATCGTAATAATGAAGTTGATTATAGTTACTCTTTGTCTGCTGCAGTCATGGTCCTGATAACATTACAGTCACTATAAAACAACTACTGAAGAGTTGATTTAGTTTAAGCTTGCATTAAGTTTCGTAGTTTTTTATTATACTTTCAAAACAAAATTAAAATATTATTACAAAGGCAAACAATACTTACAATACAAAAGGAGCAGCTATATGCTCACTGCTCAAAACTCAAAACCAGACTGACTCCCTATGCCAACATGGCAGTCACTATTTATGATTTCTTAAGAATCCTGAACAATACTCGACATTGTTTAAAATCATTATTTCATTAGTTGACAATTAAAACTCTTATCCTAAAACAAATTACACATCTCATTGATTACCTAGATTCTTATATATTAAATAAATGAGTGAATTCTAATGTTTATATAAGTTGAAGCAACTATAAACATTTAGGTATCAAATGTTAACAATACACTTGTTATATTTACTAATTGCAGTAGATTCATATCATATAAAATGTTCCCACAAATTAACAGACTTCTACGCATTAGTGTAATTAAGATTCCATAGTTATTTCCTTTGTAACTTTTTCACAAGTACATATTTCCATACACCTCTATGTCAGAAATTACTGTTTATGGTTAAAATTTATGCGTTTTTATTAGTTTTAATTGGACTGTTACATTTCACTCTGTGCTCTCCTTCGCAGATATGTCATACTACCAATGGGCAAGCGTTACCTCTGCTTGGAGAAATAAAGGGGAACCTCATGCTTGATTTTGGGCATGACACTTTTTAAATTTTCTTCCTTGGAGAAAATAGTGCTTTGTTTGTGCCGTTTTGCCAGTAGCATTAATTCTGTTCAGCTTTAGGGTCCCCAATTTGATGTTGGCCATCTGGTTGTCAATGAAGTGCAGGAATTGCTAAGTGTTTTGCACGAGTTTTCTGATGTGTTATCTGTTAGACTCAGAGCTACTAATTTGATTTAGTATAAGATCTGACTAGCTGATGACATTCTGGAACGACAGGCACCTTACCACTTACCTCCACCCAAGCTGGATGTCCTTTGCAAGAAGTTAAATCTTAAGCTTCATCAGGACGTCATTCAACCATCTACTTCACCCTAGGCCTCCCTGACCCTTTTGGTCCCAAAGGGTCAGACAGCAGTTATACAACAGTGGTTGAGTATTGTGTCCTAAATAAGAAAGTAGTGTTAAGAGTCAGTGCCACTTCTCGACGTTCATAATGCCTTTACGTGGTTTTCCAGTGCTGCTTATTTTACAGTGTTAGATTTAAACCAAGCGTATTATCAGTTACCTCTTACAGAGAACTCCAAGCTGGCCACTGCTTCCTGTACTGACTGGAACCTGTATGATTTCAACAGGGTTCCTTTTGGCCTATCTATTGGTGCAGCTATCCCGTCTTAGTTACTGGACCATACGCTGGTGGATTTGAGGTTCTGGTGTGTCTATAACTATGTGGGAAACATACTCTTTTATAGTCAGTCATTCAGTCAACATCCTGAACACCTCCATCAAGTTTTGATCAGGTTACGGAAGCCTGGTCTTGCCATTAAACTGTCGAAGTGGTAAAAAACGAAAGCTATTGCCAGGTTTGTTAGCATGGTTAACTAACCTTCTGGTCTTCGCTATCTCCAACATTGAGAAAAGGTTTATTGTCCAAATTGATGCATCCAGTGCCGGTGTGGCCACGGTGTTGCTTCAGAAAGATAGAGGAATAGAGACGCATCCTTGCTTATATCTCTAGAAGATTGGCCAGCCCCGAACTTCGATACTCCATTTATGAGTGCGAGGCATTGGCTGTGTTGTTCGCTCTCACACCAGGAATTTGATCTTGAGACAGACAACCAAGATCTTAGGTGGGTCCTTGCTCAGCCTAGAATGACAGAAAGAATTGCTAGGTGTGCTGTCAGTATCTCCGCACTTTGTTGGGTGTTTGGGGAAGATAATGAGCCAGTTCCACGTTCTTCTTACTGAGGTTCCCCTGCTTTTTGATTATTTGAAAGGTAAGCAAGATCAAGACCCCAACCTATCCCATAATTGTAGGCAGCTCCTTGTTGGTATTTTGGTTCCAGGATATACCTCACAAATGTGCATTCTTTTCCTGGAAGTGGGTAGGTCCTTGCAACCCAAAATTTGTTTGCCCTATCGAGCTCATTCCGTACATTTTTCTTTAGTATCATGGTTCTCTGTTGGAAGACCACTTAGGCATCCACAAAACTATTGTGAAGATTTGGTACCATGTCACCTGACCCAATCTTTCCAGGTAGGTTCGCTGTCAAGTGTGGGAGTGTGAACTTTGTAAAATCACCAAACCTAACTTCAATTCAAACTGAGGCCTGTTTTGTTCAGAACGAGACAAATACCCCATGGATAAGCTATTTATTGATAACGTTGGCCCTTACCCTGTACTAAGGATGGGAACCATTACATTCTAGTCATTACGGACACCCGTCTCCCATTTTCTTTGGCTCCTTACTACCTAGGTGATGACATCACCTGTTACTAACAATAGTTTCTCTGTTTGGCCATCCAAGGGCGATAGTGAGTGATAAAGCACTCACTTTCATTTCCAGGGATTTTAAGTGGTTTTGTTTTGGCAGTGGCATCAAGCATATCACCACCACTCCCTGTTACCCGCAGTCTTCCTTTGTGGAAAGGGTTAATAAAAACCTTAAGGCTGCTCTTATGATTTACATTCTAGGTCTCAGACCATGTGGGATAGTTCCACTCCTTGGACCAACCTTGCTTTTAATTCCGCTGAGCACGAAGCCCTCTGGGGCAGTCCCAGCCACCTCAATGCTTGCATTCGCTCTTAATTCTCCCTTGTTCAACCTTTGGAACATCACTTGTCTTCTACCCGAAACAATTGATTAAGCAGAATTGGGGGCAGGCCCAGAGAAATTTGAACTAGCCCATAACCGCCTGAAGAAGCATTATAATCAGGGGAGGTGACTCTTTCAGATTAAACCAGGACACAGGATCTTCTTCCAAAATTTTAATCCCTTGTGAAACTCAACAGGAGCTGGCTCTAATAAGATCATCCCCATGATTTCTAAGCCATTGTAGGTTTTGAGGGTTTCGAGTCCGTAAACCTTCTGGTGCATCACCCATAGACTGGGAAAACTTTGAGGGCCCATGTTAGCCCAATCAGGAGCACTAATTGGGTCCACCTAATGGGCACCTGCAGAGAGGAGCACGGAGCAGTGTGTTTGTCTGTAGTGGGGGAGTTTGAGCTGTGTTGGCTCATTCTTGTTTTTACATCCTTGCCAACCGGTGCAATCTATCTCTGTCTAGTTGGCAGGTGGTGCTTCGGTCACCTGTTAGTTGAGCCACCTCCTTCACGTCTGCTGTGCAGCGAGCTACCTTAATTTAAGTATTAACTGTATTTTTATTACTTGTCACTTCTTCTTCCGTGTGTTTTTGCTTTTAGGAAGCTTTAATTGTTGAGTGCTAGTAATAGTGTTCCATAGATTTTGTGTTTGTTTTGAATACAGTCAGAGAGAGTCCCTTTAGTCAGACACAGTGCCAGTAGTGCTAGTGTTTGTTTTGAATACAGTCTAGAGACAGTTAGTGCTATTTTCATTGTTTTCTACAAGAAGTGGCTACCAATCACAGTTTAGTCAACAATCAGCCGCCTTTAGTGAATTAGCAGTCTAGTTAAAAGTTGATTAACTCTGTCCAGTAAATTGATTCCTTAGGATGGATAGGATGTGTGACTGCTGTGTACGGACGCAGGAGGAGCTGGCCGCTGTTCGCGAACAGTTGTGCGTGTTGATGGTTGCGGTCAGCCGTCTTCAGGCTGCTGCCTCGGAGTGTATCGGCTGTGGGGAGTGTGGTGCATCGCATGGTACACCCCAGGTGTAACATGCTTCACCCACTGTCCCTGCTGTCGAGACATCTTCGCGGGTACCGGGCGCAATTGGGCCACCCTCTCCCCAAGGGGAGTGGCAGGTTCAGCGGCGTTCGCGGCGCATGAGGCGGAGGGTAAATGTGGAGGCTGGCCGCGTGGCATCGCCCGCTCTGCCTGTGAGTGGACATGTGGCTGCTCCTTCAGCAAGGTCTGAGCAGGCACACGGGGGGAGGGGTTTATTAGTTATTGGGAGCTCCAACGTTAGGCGGGTGATGGAGCCCCTTGGGGACATAGCGGAAAGGTCAGGGAAGAAGGCCAGTGTTCACTCTGTCTGCTTGCCGGGGGGTCTCATCTGAGTTGCGGAGGAGGCCCTGCCGGTGGCGATAGGGAGCACTGGGTGCACCTGACTGCAAATTGTTGCTCATGTCGGCACCAATGACTCCTGCCATCTGGGTTCAGAAGTCATCCTCAGTTCGCACAGGCGGTTGGCGGAATTGGTGAAGGCGGAAAGCCTCGCTCGCGGGGTGGAATCAGAGCTAGCTACTTGTAGTATCGTTCCCAGAACCAATCGCGGTCCTCTGGTTTGGAGCCAAGTGGAAGGCTTAAACCAGAGGCTCAGACGATTCTGCGGAGATCTGGGGTGCAAATTTCTCAACCTCCGCTATCGGATGGAGAAATGTAGGGTCCCCCTGAATAGGTCAGGCATGAACTACACGCCGGAAGTGGCTACAAGGGTAGCGGAGTACGTGTGGAGTGCACATGGGGTTTTTTTAGGTTAGAGAATTCCCTCCCTAGGCCCGACAATACGCCTCCTGAGACGCGGCAAGGTAGGAGTAGGCAAAATGCAACAGGGAATAACAATATTAATGTGCTAATAGTAAACTGTAGGCGCATCTATAGAAAGGTCCCAGAACTGCTCTCATTAATAAACGGTCACAACGCCCATATAGTACTAGGGACAGAAAGTTGGCTGAAACCAGACGTAAACAGTAATGAAATCCTAAACTCAGATTGGAATGTATACCCCAGAGACAGGCTGGACAGTGAAGGGGGAGGCGTGTTTATAGCGATTAGAAGTGCAATAGTATCGAAGGAAATTGACGGAGATCCGAAATGTGAAATGATTTGGGTGAAGGTCACGGTTAAAGCAGGCTCAGACATGGTAATTGGATGTCTCTATAGGCCCCCTGGCTCAGCAGCTGTTGTGGCTGAGCACCTGAAGGATAATTTGGAAAACATTTCGAGTAGATTTCCCCACCATGTTATAGTTCTGGGTGGAGATTTTAATTTGCCGGATATAGACTGGGAGGCTCAAACATTCATAACGGGTGGCAGGGACAAAGAATCCATTGAAATTTTTTTAAGTGCGTTATCTGAAAACTACCTTGAGCAGTTAAACAGAGAACCGACTCGTGGCGATAACATATTAGACCTTCTGGTGACAAACAGACCCGAACTATTTGAAACAGTTAACGCAGAACAGGGAATCAGCCATCATAAAGCGGTTACAGCATCCATGATTTCAGCCGTAAATAGAAATATTAAAAAAGGTAGGAAGATTTTCCTGTTTAGCAAAAGTGACAAAAAGCAGATTACAGAGTACCTGACACAAAAGTTTTGTCTCAAATACAGATAGTGTTGAGGATCAGTGGACAAAGTTCAAAACCATCGTACAATATGTGTTAGATGAGTATGTGCCAAGCAAGATCGTAAGAGATGGAAAAGAGCAACCGAGTTAGAAAACTGCTGCGGAAGCAAAGGGAACTTCACAGCAAACATAAACATAGCCAAAGCCTTGCAGACAAACAAAAATTACGCGAAGCGAAATGTAGTGCGAGGAGGGCTATGAGAGAGGCGTTCAATGAATTTGAAAGTAAAGTTCTATGTACTGACTTGGCAGAAAATCCTAAGAAATTTTGGTCTTATGTCAAAGCTGTAGGTGGATCAAAACAAAATGTCCAGACACTCTGTGACCAAAATGGTACTGAAACAGAGGATGACAGAATAAAGACTGAAATACTAAATGTCTTTTTCCAAAGCTGTTTCACAGAGGAAGACTGCACTGTAGTTCCTTCTCTAGATTGTCGCACAGATGACAAAGTGGTAGATATCGAAATAGACGACAGAGGGATAGAGAAACAATTAAAATTGCTCCAAAGAGGGAAGGCCGCTGGACCTGATGGGATACCAGTTCGATTTTACACAGAGTACGCGAAGGAACTTGCCCCCCTTCTTGCAGCGGTGTACCGTAGGTCTCTAGAAGAGTGTAGCATTCCAGAGGATTGGAAAAGGGCACAGGTCATCCCTGCTTTCAAGAAGGGACATCGAACAGATGTGCAGAACTATAGACCTATATCTCTAACATTGATCAGTTTAGAATTTTGGAACATGTATTATGTTCGAGTATAATGACTTTTCTGGAGACTAGAAATCTACTCTGTGGGAATCAGCATGGGTTTCGAAAAAGACGGTCGTGTGAAACCCAGCTCGCGCTATTCGTCCACGAGACTCAGAGGGCCATAGACACGAGTTCACAGGTAGATGCCGTGTTTCTTGACTTCCGCAAGGCGTTCGATACAGTTCCCCACAGTCATTTAATGAACAAAGTAAGAGCATATGGACTATCAGACCAATTGTGTGATTGGATTGAAGAGTTCCTAGATAACAGAACGCACCATGTCATTCTCAATGAAGAGAAGTCTTCCAAAGTGAGAGTGACTTCAGGTGTGCCACAGGGGAGTGTCATAGGACCGTTGCTATTCACAATATACATAAATGACCTTGTGGATGACATCGGAAGTTCACTGAGGCTTTTTGCAGATGATGCTGTGGTGCATCGAGAGGTTGTAACAATGGAAAATTGTACTGAAATACAGGAGGATCTGCAGCGAATTGACGCATGGTGCAGGGAATGGCAACTGAATCTCAATGTAGACAAGTGTAATGTGCTGTGAATACATAGAAAGATAGATCCCTTATCATTTAGCTACAAAATAGCAGGTCAGCAACTGGAAGCAGTTAATTCCATAAATTATCTGGGAGTACGCATTAGGAGTGATTTAAAATGGAATGATCATATAAAGTTGATCGTCGGTAAAGCAGATGCCAGACTGAGATTCATTGGAAGAATCCTAAGGAAATGCACGCCGAAAACAAAGGAAGTAGGTTACAGTACGCTTGTTCGCCCACTGCTTGAGTACTGCTCAGCAGTGTGGGATCCGTACCAGATAGGGTTGATAGAAGAGATAGAGAAGATCCAACGGAGAGCAGCGCGCTTCGTTACTGGATCATTTAGTAATCATGAAAGCGTTACGGAGATGATAGATAAACTCCAGTGGAAGACTCTGCAGGAGAGACGCTCAGTGGCTTGGTACGGGCTTTTGTTAAAGTTTCAAGAACATACCTTCACCGAAGAGTCAAGCAGTAAAGCAGTATATTGCTCCCTCCTACGTATATCTCGCGAAGAGACCATGAGGATAAAATCAGAGAGATTAGAGCCCACACAGAAGGATACCGACAATCCTTCTTTCCATGAACAATACGAGACTGGAATAGAAGGGAGAACCGATAGAGGTACTCAGGGTACCCTCCGCCACACACCGTCAGGTGGCTTGCAGAGTGTGGATGTGCATGTAGATGTAGTTCCTTGCAGCAGCTTGTTGACAACAACGACAGGTAGTTGGTCACAGTCAGGGAGAGGGGGCGGGAGGGGGGGGGGGAGAAAGAAATAGAGAGAGAGAGAGGGGGGGGGGGGGCATGCAAATGTGGTGTGTGCAGGGCTGTTGATGGGTCTTATGGGCACATATTTGTCAAAGTGACTGGTCATTGCTTGTGTTGTGTTCGTCGGCAACACTCAGGCCTAATGTCGACACAGCCAATTTACCTTGCATTAAGGAGGCACAGTTGCTGTTGTGGGTGTTGAGAGTGCTGTTCATTTTCTGGTGCCATTTGTTCTGCCCTTTGGGGGTAACATATGCGTTACTTGATTGACTCATGTTCCAATGTTGAAGTTGGTCCCGCTACGCTGGACTGCCTGTGGTTCTCCATCACTGTGTCTGAAAAGTTAAATTTACACTCTGTTGCCTGTGTTTTAAATTATATGAGTGCCATATTTGTGTGTTTTAAAATTTCTTTTAATTACAACTTGGTCAATGTTTGCTTATTTGTCAGTTGCAGCTGAAGTTAATTTCATATGTCCTAGGCCATCACATGTGTTAGTGATCACTGAGATTGAAATTAAGTCCTATTTGTAATGGAAATTATTGCTTGCTTGTCTGATGTAGCGACTATAAAACTGCCTATGGCTGTGGTAAGCAGCAGCCTAGTGAATCTTGGCACATTTGGGTAATTGAGTTCCGTAACTCTGGAGAGATTTTGCCCCTTTCAGGAAAATTAATATTAATTGCTTCAAATATAATTACTATTGAAGTGTTTCAGTGTTAGCCTTCAAGATTTGTCTGTTCCCTTTAAGTCACTAAAGGTAATATGTTAGGGCTGTGTGATTTTCTGGTTATTACATTAACTTGTTATATTTTATATTAAGATTAACTGGTAAATTCTTTTTGTAATTCATATTGCAAAATTCTTGTTGTTAAACATAAGGTTTGGTTGGGGCTTAAGGTCATGCTCACATTGACCTCTATGTCTTGGTCTGAGCCTTTTCATATGTTCTGTGATTATTATGTATGATTTATATGTTTGCTTGTTTTCTGTCGGACTTCCAAGCTGTTCACAGCATTTGGAGGCACTGCTCTGGGGTGTTATTTGTTATCTGCTGGTCTACCAGGCGTACCCTCCGTGCATCGTCTGTGTACATGGGCGGCATGTTACTTCCCGTCTCACCATAGCCTTCGATGCATTATGGCATCTTGGCTTCTTGTGGCATCCCTCTTCAGTTGAGTTTCTATCTCTTAGCAATAGGACATTAATTTATCCAGTAGTGCTTCTTATTCTAAACCACCTTCTTCAGACCTGGCGTGCCATACCTGCACCTTCCATGGTTTCCCTCTCTGAAGTTTAGTTTTTAATGTTATAGTTTAATATTGCTGTAATGGTCAATTCTTAAATGGTATTTTATTGTTTTTCCACATCAATATCTTGCAAATATGTTTTCAGAATTATGTGATTCAGTTTTGGCCAGTGTTATAAAAAAAATATTTATTTATTTATATTGAACCTATTTGTGTGTTGTTTAGCTGTAAATCTGAACTGAAGAGTTTCGATTTTTAGTGTATGTTTGAAGAATGCTATTTATGTATGGTGGTAAGATGGAGTAAGAGAATTCAGAAGAAACGTTTTTGCCGGGCAGCCTTCTCTGATTGATCAAATATACTTTCAGAATTATGTGACTCAACTTTGGCCAGTGTTTTTTGCCAGGCAGCTGAATTATAAAATTTATCTGTGCAATAAAATATTGTTGGACTCTTGTGAAGTAACAAATGACTTCTGATAAATGGCCTACATCTTTCCATACCCATTCAGTTGTTCCTTTATCAGGGGTGTCCACTGATATTTCACACACTTACCTAAAATTCTCCCAATAAACCAAAGTTGGCCATTCACCTTCCCTACTACAATCCTTACATGCTCTTTCCATTTCCTATTGCTTTACAGAGTTACACCTGGATATTTAAGCGACATAACTGATGATGTATTCGAACATTAAGGGTTTGTTTTTCCTTAACATCTGCAATTAATTACATTTTTCTATGTTTAGAGCTATCTTACATTCATCAGACCAACTAGAATTGTCTAAGCCATCTTGTATTCTCCTACAGACATTCATCTTCAATGCCTTCCAATATACCACAGTATCATCAGCAAAGAGCCGCAGACCACTACTTACCCTGTCTGCCAGATCATTTACATATATGTCCTATCACACGCCCTTAGGGCACCCCTGATTCTATTCTTGTCTCTGATGAAAACTCACGGTCGAGGGACAACATACTGTGTTCTGTTACTTAAGAAGTCATCAAGCCACTCGCATATCTAGGAACCTGTTCCATATTCTTGTAGCCTCTTTAATAGTCAGCTGGGTGGCACTGTGTCAAGATGCTTTTTGGAAGTCTAGGACTATGGAATCTAGCTGTTGCCCTTCATCTAGGCAGAATATCTTGTGAGAAAGTATCAACCATAGTGCACAAACAATGCTTTATAAAACTGTGCCGATTCGGGGAACGAAAGCTTTTTACCTTCAAGGAAATTTATTATATTCAAACCAAGAATATACTCAAGGATTCTCCAGTAAACTGTAATTTCATGGGTCTGTTCTTTTACCCTTCTTATATACAGCAGTCACCTGCACATTTTTCCAGTTGCTTATGACTTTGCGCGGGTGAGAGATACATGATAAATGCAGGCTAAGTGAGGGGCCAATGCTGTAGAGTACTCTTTGTAAAACTTAATTGGGATTCCATGAGGAACTGGCAACTTCTTTGCTTTCAAATGTTTCAGTTGCTTCTTTATGCCACAGATGCTTACTGTTAAGTCCTCCATATGGGAGTCTTGTGTGATGGTCTGTTTGTATTATTTTGCTGCATGAACCATTTCTTAAATGTTAAAGTTAAAATGTCCCTTTTGCTACCTTCTATTGCCACACCAGATTGGTCATTGAGTGACTGGATAGAAGCTTTAGAACCAGTTAGCAACTTTATGTAGGACCAGAATTTTCTCAGGCTCTTGGCAAGATCTATTGCTAAGGTGGTGGTCATTGTTAGCTTTGCACATTGACGTTTTTAAAAGATGCACAAATTTCTGTTAATTTTGCCTGTGGTCATTTGCACATTCTCTTTTGAGGTGAGAAGGCAACAGTCTTTGCTTCCTGAGCATTTTTCATTAACCATTGTTACATCACAGTGGTCCTTTCCATCCTTAATCCATTTACTTGGTACATACTTCTCCAGAGTATGACTCACAGTCTGTTGATCTGTTTGTTTATACTTTGTCCATAATTCCTCTACATCCATCATACTGCCACTAAATGAGGTCAGTTCATTGTCTAATTGGGATGTTAATAATGTCTGTATGTTCTTTCTAATAGAAATACTCTCCCAACCCTCTTGACTGCTTTATTAACTTTAGTAACCAAAGCCAGGACAATAACATCATGATCACCTCTCTCAATACTGATGCTGTTGATTAAGAGCAGGACTGTTTGTAGCTACGAGGTGTAAAATATTTCCATGGCATGTGGGCTGACAAGCTAGCTGCTCAAAACAGTTTTTGGAAAACTGTGTTCAAAAGAACTTCACAAGACTTCCTGTCTGTAGACACAGCAATGAATCCATAGATGTCCCACTCTGTATTCGGTAGGTGAAAGTTGGTTCCAACTAATATTGCATGATCTGGGTATTTCTGCACTATTGACCATAGACTTAATGTCTATGACTAAAACCATTAGAGAGGAGTAAGGTGGCCACTAAAAACATGTGACAATTAACCCGATTTTCCCTGTTATACATAACCAGATAACTTCACGCCAAATTCAACGTCAGTTGAGAGAAAATTTTTGTAAACTGCAATTCACAGACTCCCTCCTATAGTGCCTAATCCATCTCTTTGATATATGTTGCACGAATTGCTAAATATCTCAGCTTTCTACTTCAGATTTCAACCAACTCTTGGTCCTGAGAACAATTTGAGCATGAGAAGTTTCCAGGAAGGAAGTAAATTTGGGAACTTTGTTACTAATATTTCACCAATTTACACATACAATTTTGACAGTCAAAGTGTCTACTCTGAATGCAGACTGATTTTGCAATCTGGAAGTCATCTGACAACTATTCACCTGAGAACCTCAACCTGTCACCTAGCCTGAAAGAACACCATGTTCTACTCTGCTACCAGAGATGCTGCTTCCTTTTTGTAGTGCCCCCTGAACTGTCAATGGAAGTCCTAATATTACCCCAATGATAATACATGTCCAGAACTCTGCAGCCATGACCATCAGTGTCGACAAAACCTTTGGTTGAAATCCTCCACATTGCTCCAAACTTGCAGATGGCTGGCTGCACCCTGTGTGCTCAATAGCTGCAGGCTAGGCCTCCTCCACATCACACCTAACTTTGGAGCATCTGATAACTAGGAAATCCATTCCCCACATGCCTGCTTGGACCCTGCTGGAAGAATAGCCACCAGTCCACTTGCAGGATGAATGGGTGAGGCCAGATGGTCAGCCACCACATTGGATTGGCCCTCCGCCTCAAGGAACACCAACATGTTACCATCGACTACTCGTCTTCCTGTGAGGGCAGATCCTTTGTCTTGGGTACACTGGGAGGTGCCTTGGCAGCAGAGCTCATGTGAGAAACAAACACCACCTGAGGTGTCTCGTGCAGTGCATCATATTCTCTACCAGATTTTCACCACGAGGCAGCAGCCTGAAGACGACTGATTATAGCTAAAAGCACATTCAACAGTTAACAAACTGTGGCCAGCTACTCCTGCATCCATACACAGCATGGACACATCCATCCCATTTCAGTATTACAAACTTAAGAACTATCTATAAAAGCAGAGACAGAAATCCAGATATACAATTTGCTAACCTCCTGACATGGCACCAATGGAGGTTGAGGCCTTATGAGCCGTGAAGCTGGCTGTCCAGCACAAATGAAAACTATGCTACAGACTGCCTGATAACACTTTAGTTATGTAAATGCAACAATGAAACTCTCAGACAGAAAAAAAAGCACTGAATTTAAGAACTATATTACTAAGAAATCAGAGAAGAAGCTAAATATGTAATTTGCTCTTTCCAGGTGTGCATCAGATGGCTGTAGGAACCTGACTGACACACACTAGGCTCAAAATGAAAAATTCCTCGCTCTTCACAAACAAGTGAATGACTAGTGAACTACAGATTGCCTGAATTTAGACTTAGTTACAAAATGAAAGAATAAACCACTTAAATAGAGAAAACAACACACATTAAATTTAAGGACTACACTACTAAGAGAACACAGAACAGCGAAGTATGTAACTTGCCATTTCTAGGTGTATACCAGATGGCATTTTGGAAACACGAATGCCTGAACAGTTTCTTCTTGTTTTAACCTCTTTACAACATCTTTTCTGTAGTTGTTTACATCTACATCTACACACTGCATACCACCATGATGAGCATGGTAGATGGTACGTTGCCATTCCATTCACAGTAAGAATGATTGTTTGAATGCCTCTGTGCTTGCAGTAATTATTCTAATCTTATCCTCACGATCCTTTTGTGAGCAATACGTAGGAGATTGTAGTTTATTCCTAGAATCATCATTTAAAGCTGGATCTTTAAACTTTGTTAATAGACATTCTCAGGGTAGTTTACGTCTATCTTCAAGAGGCTTCCAGTTCAGTTCCTTCAGTATCTCCGCAACACACTCCCAAGGATCAAACAAACTTGTGATCATTCGTGCTGCCCTTGTCTGTCTATGTTCAATACCCCCGTTAGTCCTATTTGGTACCATTATTCTAGAATCAGTTACACAAATGATTTGCAAGGAATCTACAGACTGATTGCACTTTCCCAGTATTCTACCAATAAGCCGAAGCTGACTGCCTGCTTTACCCATGACTTAGCCTACATGATGATTCCATTTCATCCCTACAAATTTTTATGTCCAGGTATTTGTATGAGCTGGCCAATTCCAACAGCACCTTTCTGATATTATAATCATTGGATACTATGTTCTGTGAACTGCACAGTTTTAAATGTTTTGAATATTTAAAGCAAGTTTGCCAATCTTTGCATCACTTTGAAATCTTATCAAGATTTGACTGAAAATTTATGCAGCTTCTTTCAATAGTACTTCAATAATAATAACTGCACCACCTGCAAAAATCCTGAGGTTACTATCAGAACTGTCTGCATGGTCAATAACATACAACATGAACAGCAAGTGCCCCAACACACTCCCCTGGGGCACACCTGAAGTTACCTCTACATCTGACAATAATTCTCCATCCAAGATAATATACTGCGTCCTCCCTACCAAAAAGTCTTCGGTCCAGTCACAAATTTAACTTGATACCCCATACAATCTTAGTTTTGACAATAAGCATAGGAGTGGCCCCAAGTCAAATACTTTCCAGAAATCAAGAAATACTGCATCTACATGACAGCCTTGATCCAAGACTGTCAATATGTCATGTGAGAAAAGTGCAAGTTGGATTTCGCATGATTGATGTTTCCAGAATTTATGCTGATTGGCATTGAGGAGGTCATTCTGTCCAGTTAACTCATTATGTTTGGTTCAGAATATGTTCGAAGATTCTACAACAAATCCATATGAAGGATACTGGGCAGTAGTTTCGTAGATCACTTCTACTACCCTTCTAGTAGATAGGTGGGACGTGTGCTTTTTTCCAAGAACTGGGTATGGTTTTTTGTTTAAGGGATCTACTGTAGATTACAGAAAGGGGGGGGGGGGGTCTAACTCAGTCACAAATTCAGTATAGAATCTGACAGGGATTTCATCCAGCCTTCGAACTTTGTTCAATTTTAATGATTTCAGCTGTTTCTCAGCACCACAGATACTAATACTTATTTCTTTCATCTTTCCAGTGGTACATTGATTAAACTGGACAATTCTCCTGGGTTTTCCTTTGTAAAGGAACAATTGAAAATGTAGTTAAGCATTTCAGCTTTTGCTTTACTACCCTCATATTCAGTCCCTGTCTCAGATCACAACTGAGTGGACACTAACTTTGGTGCCACATATGATCAAAATTTCTTTGGGTTTAATGAAATATGATTTGACAGTATTCTGCTATGTTAGTTACTGATGGCATCACACATTGTCCTCTTGACAGACAAATGAGTTTCATTTAGCATCTCACTATCTATAGCACTAGACTTTGTTTTATACCTATTATTTAGTAATTTCTGTTTTCTTATAAGTTTTTTACAGTGAGGTAGTCCCTCCCATTACTGGACACATATCTGTCCAGTTCATGATCAATTATTCTTTTAAACTTGAGGCATAGTTGCTCTACATGCTTCTGCCCTGTGCTGAAAGTTTCAAGTTCCTCATTGAGATATGACACTACTGATTTTTTTATCTAGTTTACTGAACATGTGTATTTCTTTCTGCTTGTTTTAGTCATCCTTTGTACTTTGGTAATCATTGTTGCTATTACAACTGTGTCATGGTCACTGATACCAGTTTCAATGTGGACATCCTCAAAGCGGTCAGGTCTATTTGTTGTCACTAGATCCAGGATATTTCCATCATGAGTGGTGTTCCTAACTACCAGTTCTAGGTAGTTTCCAGAGAAGGTATTTGGTAATGTTTCACAGGATGTGTTATCATGCCCACCCCAAGCAAAACTATAATTTTCCCAATTAATTATTGGACAATAGTGTCTCCACCTCTGATTACAGTATGTTTGTGGAACTTATGTACAAGTGAACTGAGCCTTTCTATAAAATTTTCATTTACATCAAGAGATGAGTGTTGTGGGAGATAGAAGGATCCAGTTACCATTTTATGCCCCCCCCCCCCCCCCCCCCATGCAGCTTCAGTGTATATCTTGTGGATTTGAGCTTTTTGTCTACTGCTTTAGCTTATCATCGTCAGAAAAACCATTCAGAACTTGATAAACAGTGATGTCAAGTATTTCTGTCCGAGTTATAGATACATTAACATTTATATTCTGAAATAAGAAATTATTCTGATGGGAAAATTTACTGAGTAGGCAAGATTCAGTGTGGCCATTTAACTTTGCAGACCAGATCTTCCACCTGTGTGTGCCAGAAAATTAACACTTAAGTCTTATAGTGTCATGTTTGAAAATGTACACTAGAAGTGAGTCAGTCTGCTTTTTTTTAAAAAAAAAAAAAAAAAAAAACTGTAGATACCATGAACACTGTCACAATAGCTAAAAATGATTAATGTACACTTTCACAATATATAATTATTTACACATAATTCTTTAGTAAACATTTCCACAAAATGTTGTTCTAAACAAAAGCAGTTTACATAAGTTGACTAAAAGTGATGCTGTTCTCGGCAGATAACAACATCACCCTTTTTTTTTAGTTTCAACAAAATGAAATTGCTAAGTCAAAATTGTTAATCATTAGTTCTTCAATATCACATGTGACAAGCATACTTACTTCACCCATGTGTTTGCACTGTCCATTCAGTGCCATCAGAACATTGTGGTGATGTCTTAATTCTGGACACTCATTAAATGGAACAACAGAAAGAAACACAGTAGTTTTGTTTAAATGTATATTGTAACTTAAAATCTGACCATGTATTCATAACAAGAGACATACAGTACACGTTTACACACTAACATATGGAGATCTCTCTCCCTCAACAAACAAATGAACTCATCACAGTGGCAACAAAGTTCTTCCGAGCTATTGCATTAACACATGCAACCACATTGTGTTTTCTTCAAACAGACTTGGCTGTTAAGATTCAAGTTCAAGTGATTCTTCTGGCAATCACTTTTTTATTTGTACGAAATATAGGATAGTTTGTTTACGACTTCTTCCAGTTTCAACATTCTGTACACAACAATCACTATGGTTTCCATCACTGTCTTAATTTTAATTATTACATTTTTATATTAGTTATAATCAAAGATTTTATTCTGACTAGATTATTAGAATGAATGGCCGAAGAAAGAGGAATTACAATGATGCCTCAGAATTTAATTCCTCATAAAAAGATAAAGTAATACTGAACACAAATGTTAAACACCTGTCTCTCAAGAAATGAGAGATTTTAGTCCAAGGTTAGTCTACAAATCAAAGTTATTTCTCAATCTAAATTGCTACTAATAAAATTGTGCAGAATCTATTGTACATGTCAGTTTACTTCTTTTATATTTCACAACAAATGAAATATGACTTCTTCTAATCACATTACTATCACCAAAATAACAAAAAATTAAGCAAATTTTAAGGGGGCAAAATTTATAAAAGTGAAGGCACTGGTGCCAGCAAGTGAAATTTACACAAACCAAATCTTTAAAGAGTGACAGAAAACAACACAGTAAATAAGAAAATGATCCACTCGCTTTTTTTTCTATGCCACATATCAATATCTGACTCCGAAGCTGAAGGCTCAAACTGTATTACTAATACAACTGCTAAATGCAGAAAAATGGCTCTTACATTAACTAAACATGCCACAGCTCACTTGTGGTATTATATCTGAAACAACTGTTTTCCATGTATAATTATCAGTCTACTTTTTCATTTTTCCATTTAGAAATAAAGAAGGCACAGACAGAAAGAAGAAGACATTTTTTAAGTCAGCTGTTTCTAGGAACTAAGCTTCATAATACTATTAACAACACAAATGATGTCACTTTCTGTAACTTTTTCCTATAGAGAAACAGATTTATTCAGTTTATCTTGCCGAGAAACAAGTAAATAAGTGAATGACATCCTCTAAGAAGTGAAGTGATGTGCCAACTCATGATACAGTAGATAAACACATTACACAACTATTTAAAGTTTTCCATCACTTCAAAAGTGACAAATGGAGAACTTGGAAATGAAGGGCATGTAAAGTCACATTTTTCCACATGGGGAGTAAATAGCATTTGTCTTCCAAGGCCATCGGAATGTGGAAAGACTTAAATGACCATTATTCACATTTTCAGAAATTGTTCTGTCCTCTTTTAAAATGATCACAATAATAATATTAGCAATTTTTATGAAATGGTGGTGATCAAAAAGTTTCAATGGTACTGTGTTTTGGTATGTAAGCCTTTCTTCATATATCACATAGTTGTCTCCATGGAATAAGGCTTTGTGGGAGGACAAGGGAACAGTTACTTACAGAAAAAAGTATTACACTTCAATAAAGATATTAACCCCAACTTCTAAATGAGTAAAAAAGTCAGTACTTACACCAAACTCAGTTAATGTACCTATGTAGTTAACTGTCTACAAATGTTACTCTATAATGGATAGCTGCCGATTCCAAGTTTCTTCCAAGTCAGATTTATATAATTTCAGGGCATTTTCTGTGTACTCTTCAAACTTGTAATTAACAGTTGTGATCTGTCCTGTTCGATGGAAATGTTTTCTTCCAATTCCCATCCGGTAAATTTTTGCATGCTAGTTCACTCCCTATGTTCTCCATTTGTATACTTTCTGGCACAGATGTCCGATTTTTAAAAACATAAGATAACACTAATCTCCATCTAGTGTAATGTCTCACTCATTTATCCAATCTCTATACTCATTTTTAATTTTTTTGTTTTGATTTGCAACTGTATTCATCATCATATTACAAATAGAAAATATAGTCAGCTACACACACACACACACACACACACACACACACACACACACACACACACACACGAGTTTCAAGCATATTGGAAGGAATACAATTATTGTATTGTTACAAAACTGCATTCTGAAAAAATACTGAAATACGGTTGCATATGTGAAATTGGGCATCGAGAGAGAGAGAGAGAGAGAGAGAGAGAGAGAGAGAGAGAGAGAGAGAGAGAGAGAGAGAGAGAGAGAGGAGTGGGGGGAGGGGGGGAGGAAATATAAGAAAGGTATAGATTAAATACAAATGGAATGGAAGTTGAGAAGGGACAACAATGGATGAGAAGTGGATAAGGAAAGATGACAAATACGCAGTGCGCAAATTCTAAATGGAAAGGTAACTTACTTTTTTTGGGACAGTGAATAGATTAAATAGCTATGTGTTCCACACTGTCAACTGTTTTGTGCCAATTTCACCTATGAACGTAACAATTTCAGTAAAACATATAATACATAACATAATTCACATTACATTTGGCATTGAAGTATTCATGATTGTAACCTTACAGTCTATCACTTACGTCTATATCAATTAGAAACTGTGAAAAAATTTCTTTACTTTTCTATGTACAAATCTACAAAAGTAAAAACAATATTGACTGTATTAAAGAATGTGGGCTGCTACAAATAAATGTGAAGATATGACACAAATACTGTTAGTAAAAATAGTTATTACATGGCCATTGCTTTCTGACATGAAGACTTTTTAAAGGTGATAATAAAATTATCATGCTTATGCAGTTCATCATAGTTTGTAGTTCTAAAGTGAAATTAATAAAGGTTAAGTGAAGAAAATAGCTGTACTTTCTATTATTAATTTCATAGTTCTCCACAATGATTACATAATGACATTTACCAAAGAGAATACAGCAATTACCACATCTAACCATCCCAGACACACGTTTAACAGTCTTATGAAATCACTAACAGCTGTTGAAACAAGAACGTTTATCATTGTGTGTGTGTGTGTGTGTGTGTGTGTGTGTGTGTGTGTGTGACACAGGAAGAGGGAGGAGGGAGAGGGAGGAGGAGAGGGAGAGAGGGAAGGGGCAATACTGATGTAAACTAAAGAAATCATCAACTAATTCAATGGTGATTGTGTCAAGAACATGCAAGTAAATAAAAAAAAAAATGAGAGATTTATCAATATCAACAAAACTTTCAACAACTCTATCAAAGCAATTAATCGGGTGCATATTAGTGGCACATACTTTACACAATACCTTCAATGCCGGAAATGACTAGTTACATTGCACAGAGTACCAGAGTACTGGTACGACGTCCATCATCAAAAAATGCAGTGGGTTTTTCTCATAACTGAAGTCTATAGAATAAAGATGTCAACGCAACAAATTCTCAAGACTATGGGGGAATAAAACTCCACAATGAGGTAACATCAGAAAATTCTTCTTTGTGTCTAGAGAGACTTTGAAAAAAACAGATGAAAGGCAATACAACTTTTATATTATTTTTTCTCTCTCTCTATTTGCTATGAAGTGTATAATATTTCCCAGTGACATTATGCCCTACTATTATTAGAACTATGCTCAGCACTGTTATTAATCTGCTTATGGATTTCAACAAGATACAGTCAACTATATAAAATGCTCTACAAAAATTTTTTAAAAATCAGTAAGGAACAAGAAGTCTTTTTTGGTAGTCGATGATGAAATTTACTCAGAGCTAACAGTGCAATACAAGTAACTTTTCTGCACTAAAGAACATAGCTTACATGAGAAAAAATTTATTTCCAGAAACATTTAAAGTGTTTTCCAGATACATGAATATTAACACACTGAGTGAAAATTGGCGCTGGAGTTAAATTAAGTATATTCAAAGGATTTTAAAGCATTTCTGTTGTAGTAAGGCACTCAAATCTGCAAAACTGGCAAAATTTCCTGAATTTTCTCAAAAGCAAAGACTGAAATGTGTAGGACATCTACATAACATAACAATTTACTTATACAATTTTACATCTCACATTTCAGTAATGGACAGATTGTCACATTGATTAGTGTGTCTGAGATGGTTTCTGGGTTCAGTACACAATGAAAATATTTACAATATGGTTACGTGTTAAAACAGTTCTGCCTCTAAAAATACTTTCATAAAATAAAATGAGGTGATGTCACTAAATAAAATATTTTCATTGCATAAAATGTAAATAAACTTAATGACCATTTATCATAACCATGCACTGAACAATCTTGCACAGTTTCTAAAAAGTCACAAAATTTTATATTATGACAGACAAAAGTCTTAAAGAATTATGGCAAAAATAGTGCTTAGAATATTATACCTTGATAAAATTTAAAAATACTGTGCACTTCCATATCAGAAATGCTTGAGACTAGCCAGACAAAAACTGCAGTTCTTAAGAAATAATTCCTCTTAACAAAATGAGAACTCCGTAGTATGTCACAATGAATGGCAAAAATCCTGTCACTGGCACCCAGAGCAAGCCCTCATTTTCTGGATACCAACAGCCCACTGAACTGCTAAAAAACCATTTCATGGCAACCAGCATCTCCAACTTAACCAGGAAAATATGCAAACTTCAAGCCTGCCTGTATTCATGAAAGCAGATACTTTAACACTATTTCCATTCCATCTCATTTCAGTAACAATACAGCAGAATCACAAGAAACCCATTCTTTCGAAGCACGACATCGCCATTCAAAGAAGATACTTTAAGGGAAATGTCACAACTGGTAAGGCTTTGAAGTGCATTTTGAGAGCCACTGTTGTGGAACGTGACGTCTGATTTCGATTGCTCCACTCCAGTTCACAGCCAAGATGGCAGGCAGGTTCTGTTCTGCATGAAGTATTCTTCACAGCAACAACCTAGAAAAATTCACTGTCAGCAAAAGAATATATCTTTCATCTGATATTATGGCGTAATCTCTGTAAGAAACTAAAAATTATTTAAGGTAAAATGTATTGGCCACTTAACACTGTTGGTTTTTATGCACTTTTAATCAAATATGGAGTGTCACTTTAGTGAACCAAAATTGTAAGAAAAAACTGAATTGTGTTATTGTGACAGTGAATAGCACATAAGAAATACATGGCACACCAGCGTGAGATCGCTTGGTCTACATGCATAACGTATATGGACACAGGTATGCAGTATGATGGTTCTGAGTGTGCACTGTGAATGTCTTAATGACGAAGGATAACACAGCTAATACTTTTGGCTTTCATTAATTATGGCTAGATTAGTGACAAACTAGAGACCAGCCACAGTCATTACAAATTGAAATAGGAGTTGAACAACATCTTTATCATAATTTTGTTTCTATAGAGAATATTTCAGCAGAGAGAAAACATTCAATGGCAGTGCAGGAATGACTGACAACAAGCCACACCACGAGCTAGTGAAGGATTGTTATCTTGTCTTAAGCACCCAAAAAATTCCAACCAGTGCATCACCTTCCAGGCTACAGATATCACAGCTGACTAGGTCACACACATCCCACCCAACTGTGTACAGCATCTGTATGCACAGTGACCTGCCAGACACATCTGCATCCCCACCCCCAAGCACCACCAAACAGAACACAGCGAGTTACATTTTTGGCCTTGACAATGAGTCCTGTCACCTAAACATCTGATATATTTAATATGCAATACTGCAACTCCATCATGTTAATCTTGGGTGACATCCTAGTTAGGAGGTTAGAATAGTAAGTGCATATTTAGTGCATTCCGAACCACCCCCCAGCTGGTGGTCAAGCACACATGGTACGAGTGCACTGGTCAACTAGAGTGGCTGTGATATACCCTGGAATTTAATCCAACTGGGCACCAACAGTACACTGAACATCTAAGGATTACATAATTACCACAGATCATGGCTCATCGATGGGAGCCAAAGTGGAGTGCCTGATCTCTAGCTGTTTTGCATCCCATACTTCCTTGACAGGGCATAACTCCCTACTAATATTCTACAACAATGAAAACAATCAATTTTGACAAAATAATGTAACTGGATGGATAAATAAAAAATCTACTCAAAGGTGGCAGCAGAGCCCACACATAAAAGAAGGTTACGACTAGGCAAGCTTTCCAAACCAGTGGCTCCTCCTTCAAGCAGAAGGGCTAAAGGACGATGGGGTAAAGGACGATGGGGTAAAGGACGATGGGGTAAAGGACGAGGGGGTAAAGGACGAGGGGGGTAAAGGACGAGGGGGTAAAGGACGAGGGGGTAAAGGACGAGGGGGTAAAGGACGAGGGGGTAAAGGACGAGGGGGTAAAGGACGAGGGGGTAAAGGACGAGGGGGTAAAGGACGAGGGGGTAAAGGACGAGGGGGTAAAGGACGAGGGGGTAAAGGACGAGGGGGTAAAGGACGAGGACTGGAGAGGTCTAGGAAAAGGAGTAGATTTCAAGAAAATCACCTAAAACAATGGGTCTGGGGAGACGGGATGTCTTTCCTTCTCATCGCCTGCGGTAAGTCTCTCCTGAGCCACGGCTCTGAATGACTTTCCCGGAATCTACCCCTTTTCCTACAACTCTCCAGTCCTTTTACCTTCTTTTAAGTGTGTGTTCTGCTGCCTACTAATATTTTGTATGCCACTAGTACAGGAACACCACATCATACAGTAAGTGACAGATTCTTTAGTACGCCCTATATCTGAAAGTTTATGGCATGTCACAAATTTGTCTGAGCACCTATCAGTGCATACATTACTGCTGTGTTTCGTATTTCAAGAGTGGAGAAGACACTATAACTTGCACATTTACTATTTCAATTTGGAAATTAAAACTGGGAGGCAAAATTCTAAGTATTGTCAATGGAAATATTTCAAAATAGGGAAACGGTTCTGCTTACAGAACTGTTAGATCCTTTCTCATGAATTATCTGAACCACTTTCCAATCTTCCACACCTGTCTTTTCAGTGTGTGTGTGTGTGTGGGGGGGGGGGGGGTCCTTGTTTATTTTTGTAATTTTACAGATATGAATATAGCTCAGATTATGAAAAAGTCAAAAAATTTGTCAACTGCTAAAATTATTTAATGAAACAACATGCTTCGAGGTACAAAATTTGTCCTCAAGTTGCAACGCAATACAAAACATATTTAATGTAAGTACACACAGATATTAACATTGTTTTTTTGAGTTCTGACGTGCTGCGGTCATCTTGTAGTGAAGGAATAGAAAAACCTAATAAGAGGTCTGTTCAAATAAAATAAGAATTAGTAATCACTCACTCCATTCACACAAAATGGCTGTCTTCTTGTGGTGTTTTCAGTTACCTGCATTGTTATAGTTCCTTGAGCCTTGCTAACCACTGTTCACAAATTTCCAAAGGACACACAAAACACATCACTCCTCATTTTGTTTTTATTATCAGTAAGTCAGTACTGGTGTTGTCAGCCAGTTGCAATGTCTCCTCCACAAAGCTATCTTACCTCTGATGTTGAAATATATTACCATAAGAGAGAATTATAATGTAATTTTTGAAAATAGTAATGTAAAAGTTATTTTAAAGGTTACAAATATATTGGTCGAACACCAACACTAATACATTATTATTTTTACAGATTTTCTATTTTAATAGTATTAAATTGAAGTTGGTGAAGAAATACAGGTTCTTAACATATTGTAATTACATTTAGGATCTCATTTTTCCACTTGAATATTTCAACTTCCTCCAAGATGTCCATTCTTCAGCTCTTCTGAAAAGTACACATTACTTTAAGATGGTTTCTATGAAACACTGTGTGTTGTTTCATCTATGTTTTTCACTATAGCTGACTTGTTAACATTATCAAGTCTGAAGCATTTGTTGAAGTGAGTGCATCACGTTACTTTATAAATTCCCGATCAGCTAAGTGTGTCAGCTGATTGTGAGATGTCATGTACAGGTTTCTTCCTAAGTTATTGGTGGCGAAAGTTACAAATGTTTCTGTATTGCCACTGCAGCCTCAAGGTGAGGTTTATACCTCTTAACATGTTGATTAATTAAATAATTTATTAGTCAGCATAATTCTGACTGGTAGCAGCAGTCTCTGAGAAACCTTTTCATATTTTTGAAACAGTCCTAATGTCTCTAAATATGTATCTAAATATTTCACACTACATAACACTTACAACCAAAGAGGTGCTTAATATCTGGAGTCAAACAGAAGTCTACACGAGTGCAGGCACCATTTTGTCTCATTCCAGCAGTAGTGGTATTTTCAAAGGCTGACCACCAAGGCTATGTGGCTGCTAGTTTAAAGCAAGCAGGCAGGGAGTATCATAGTCTACACCTAGGGTTTCCAACCTGTTAATTTACCTGGGCCACATTCAAAAAAGACAAGTATTTTAATGTAACACACACTGAAGAACCAAAGAAACTGGTACATCTGCCTAATATTGTGTAGGGCTCCCACAAACAAGCAGAAGTGCTCCAACACAACATGGCATGGATTTGACTAATGTCTGTAGTAGTGCTGGAGGGAACTGACACCATAAATTCTGCGGGGCTGTCCATAAATCCTTAACAGTATGAGGGAGTGGATATCTCTTCTCAACAGCACATTGCAAGGTATCCCAGATATGCTCAATAATGTCTACGACTGGGGAGTTTGGCGGCCAGCAAAAGTGTTTGAACTTAGAAGAATGTTCCTGGAGCCACTCTCTAGCAATTCTTGACACGTGGGGTATCGCATTGTCCTGCTGGAATATCCCAAGTCTGTTGGAATGCACAATGGACATGAATGGTGCAGGTGATCAGACAGGATGCTTACGTACGTGTCACCTGTTAGAGTCCATTATTCGGTTTTTGCGTAGTGAAGGTGTGACACCTACTGAAATTCATCAACGAATGAAGGTTCAGTACGGTGATGCATGTTTGTCACAGCAGCAAGTCTATGAATGGAGTAGGAAGTTCGCAAATGGTGTGACTTCAGTGGAAGATGCTCCTCATCTAGGTCATGCACAATGAGTTGTGACTCCACAGAACATTGCAGCAGTTGAAGCCATAGTGAAGGAAAACTGCCGAGTGACACTGAATGACATTGCAGCATGTTTACAGATTAGTCATGGGTCAGTACACCACATTGTGCATGATGCGCTTCAGTTCCGCAAATCTGCAAGATGGGTGCCACGGCAGCTGACTCCTGAAATGAGAGAATGATATGTTGATGCTTGTGAAGAACTTATTCGGCACTTTGAATGAGGTGTGGCTTCCTTGCAAGAATCGTTACTGGGGATGAAACCTGGGTTCACATTCACCAACCGGAAACAAAGAGAGCGGGCGAGGAATGGTGCAGTTCCTCATCACCAAAACCAAAGAAGTTTCGGACAGAACCATCAGCAGAAGTTCCGTTCTGATGAAGAGAATCGTTACTGGGGATGAAACCTGGGTTCACATTCACCAACCGGAAACAAAGAGAGCGGGCGAGGAATGGTGCAGTTCCTCATCACCAAAACCAAAGAAGTTTCGGACAGAACCATCAGCAGAAGTTCCATTCTGATGAAGAGGTATGCCATGTGGTGTATGAGTGGTTGCGCAGACTACCAAAAGAATTTTTTTCTAACAGAATTTATGCACTTTGTAAGTGCTGGAGAACTTGCATTGAGCGTGGGGGATATTATGTTGAAAAGTGATACAGCTTTGTACCACTTCTGCACAATAAATAATACTTAAAAATATTTAAGGTTTTCATTTGACTCACCCTCATAAGTACTGCTAATAGACACATACGAAAGTAGAAATTTTTGCTTCTCCTCAGAGAAGAAAGAGGGACAGGTTGGAAAGGGGGTTCAGCTCACTTCAACCACAGGTAAGAGATTCTGTCTTTGTTCCCTGAGAAAGAAACTAACAGTTCTGCATGCAGAACAGTTTTTATTATTTTATGTGTGTCTATTGGCAGTACTTAGAATTTTGCCTCCCAGCCAACAAGCATTCTCTCTCTCTATAATTTTACAGTTTTTTTTTTTTTTTAGATTAATTTCCCATTTGATATAAAATACCTGTAAGTTAAGGTGGCCTTTCCATTCCTGAAACATGAGGCACAGCAGTAATGTGCGCACTGACATGACAGCTATTTGGATATTGTGTGCTGAAAAATCAACCACTTACACTGGGTGGTGTTCATCTACCAACGGCACACAAAAGATTAGTACGAGGATGATACTCAAAGCAATACAGCATGTAAAACAGCTCCCCATGCCAGGAATCACATAATGACTGACTAAATCCATTTTTCATACTACTTCCTCCCTTTCACAATAAGACAATTGTCTTACGTACTCATGTCACCAATTAACAAATGGAGATCATTGCAGCCTGCAGTTCTCACCAACAGAAGATGATATTGATGCCTTGACAAATGCTCCTAATCCTGAACTGTTGTAGGAAATGCTACAACCCTAATTAGAATTTAACAACTGCAATGGAGTGGACAGAAGAGTCCCTAGTATAACGCAACTATGCAGACTAAACTGGTTAGAAACATACTAGAGTTATTTGGTATTTTATTTATTTTGCACCACACCATAGTATTTTTAACCAGCGAAAAATGTAATAATATTATGAAACATTCAGAGCCAAGATGTTCCTACTTTCCCTAAGATTTTCCTCAGTAATGAGTAAAGGTGTAGCAACTTCACACATCTTTTCTTATGTTATGATTGTGTGTTATTTCTATATGTTCCTAACTTCTATGTACCACAAACAATAGTGTTAGAAATAGTTACCAGTGACAATAGCAACTGCTAAGTACTGCCTTAGGTGCGCCTCACAGAGGGGCGACCTCGATGCCACCTTCAGGATGAATAGTAGAAGTTTGCAGCCCGGTTGATGTCATAATCAGCAGCAAGCGCCAACTGAAAGAGGATCAACTCTTACTAAATGCACAGCACGAGGGCACGGAAGCATAAATGCTGTTTACTTTACATACCAGGTTATGTGCGACATCCAGAATAATCTTTTATAGAAATATTTTTTGAAGATACATTTGGATCTTTCTTATTTCAGTTAATATTTATTTCTATTGCTAGTTACTTGAGGAAAAAACCATTAAGTTAATCACAGAGTGACACTTCTCAATTGCTATGAGTTCAGCAATTTCGTTTCACCTGCCTTTTTACGTTATATTTTAAAGAAACACTTATCCCCATCTTTATCAGTTGAAAGGTTGTCTCCATAATATGTTTTCAGTCGATTTACTCACAGAAAGACAGTCTACCTTTACATTCTACTGACATTATAAAGAGAAACGATATCGTAAAATTGCAGTTAACCTCTTTTGCACTGTGCTGCATTCACGAACTGACTCACAGACCTATGCTTAATACAGCTGCTGTTTCACCAATACTATGTAATAAAGATTGTTCACCGGCTGCAGTTTTTGCTGAACCTAAGTGATTAAAACACACCAGAATTGAACAGTAGGCATACCTGCCAAGGAAAAAATGTGGGCATGCTATACCAGTTTGAATACTTGTCCCACAATATTTCAGTAAAGACACAATTTCCAGGTCATAAGTGTGAGCTGTTCCATTCTTCTGCCTTCTAGTCACTTCACTGAAGCTACAGACTTGCACTTTGATGATCAATATGAGAAGAATGTATGAAAACACAAGACCTAAGTTCTCTCGGGTACTTATAAAAGCAGCTCAGACTACCCAGAAAGAAATGTCTTTAAAGATTTACTAACTCTATATTCAAATTAATGCTTCAGTATTACAAATGTTTTTATTTACCCACCGGAACTTAAAACATAGTGTCAGTAAGTTGGAAGCTGTACAATATCAAACATTCTGCAACTATATAAAACTCTTCAATTACTCTTAAGGTGTTTCTATAAGATATATAGATTTCATTTGTTGATGATCTCTCTCTCTCTCTCTCTCTCTCTCTCTCTCTCTCTCTCTCTCTCTCTCTCTCTCTCACACACACACACACACACACACACACACACACACACGCGCGCGCGCGTGCGCGCGCGCGCACGCACGCAATAAAACTATTACCTGAACAAGTTCTTCACGCGATGCCTGTTCACCAACTATGTCCCTCAGCTGCACAATGCAGCTTTCTAAACGGGCAGAGTCTTGTGTTAGTGGAAGATCCTCCAGTGAACTGCTATCAGATGCTTCTACCTGGTTACAGAGAGGTAAAATGGACTCAAATTTCCATTTCCCTGATAGAAGACCAGTTTAAAAACATGCCAACAACAACAAAAATGAGCCCAATGAAAGTTAAATTGTGGAAAATAATGACAGAGTTAGATGAAGTGTTCAGCGCTAACAGTGATATATACCTTAATATCAGCCTTAATTGCAGCAACTGAGATCAGTATTAAAGTATAATGACTTCATGTGAGAAGTTTCATCCATTTTAACAAAATAACTGTAAGCAATGAATAAACACCAAGACCTTGATATTTCAAAGGTGAGTGTGGTAATACTGTGAGAGTAACGAATGAGTGAAGCACGCACTGATATAGTACTGAATGAGTCTGGACAACTAATAATTTCCAAATTCATAATTGTGAAACAAAAATCCCAGAAAACTGTTTCAGACTGACATTTCCAACACAACATACATGATTTTTTAAAAACTGATAATGGAAATGACACGATTAGTGAACTCTGCTACCAAGGCATTCAACACAAAATAGTTATTATTTTCTCGAATTATTAGTATTTTTGTAACTTTAAACATATAAGATTTACATACAGCAATTTTTCTCACCTTACTTCTGCAGCAAATATTTTGAAAGTATTTCTTATCATAAAATATGCAGTAACGCAATATATTTTTGAGTCAGTGCAAAAGAAGAAATACTGTGTCCTTGTTGCACACTTATTTCCATAATGATAACATCCTAAACCTATTGAAGACAAATACAATGACACTTTTCACTGGCAGCAACTGTAAGACAGACAGAACACCAGTGGGTAAATGGGAATTAATGTTTTACACAACCCCAATTTACATTTCAATTTCACAGTCTTCAGTATACAACAACAGTCTTTCACATACTATATCACGTAAACTGTGAGTGATTCTAAAACAAGATGGTTTGGTGTAAATTCCAGGTTTTTCCCTAAAGTACATACTGAGTGATGGGATAAAGTTCTGGGATCACATATACAATGGAGGGCAAGATAGTGCAATAACAAAAAAACAATTTATTTTGAAGAGAAGGGTTCAGATAGAAAAATATGAGAAGACTCAGAAACAGTGTTTTGAGGTAGGTCCTGCATGAATACTTCAGTTATTAATTGCAGTTCAGAAGACAAGTATCAAAAATTGGTAATGAAGATTAGAAAAAATAATTTATATAAATAAGATACAATGTTCTAAGAAACTGCCATGTTAATTGGACTCCAGAAAGGTTGAAACTAATGTCTTAAATAATACATACAGCACCAATTACGTTTACTCACATGTAGCATGATGTGTTTCAGGAATTTCTTCACATTCCCCCCAAAAAAGTATGGTGTTCATTTGCTACAAACTGTTCCGAATGTGGCAGGAAAAGGCAGAAATGACAGTGATTAAAAAAGTACCCTCCACTGATCCCACCTGGGTAGCCGCGCGATCTAACACGCTGCTCCCTGAGTGGTAAGGTGTACCGGGCCCCAGCACAAATCCACCCAGTGTATTGCTGTCAAGGTCTGGTGTGCCGGCCATACTGTGGATGGTTTTTAAGGCGGTTTTCCATCTGCCTCAGCGAATACAGGCTGGTTCCCCTTATTCTGCCTCAGTTACACTGTCGGAGATTGCTGCGCAAACACTGTCTCTGCATACGCATACACCATAATTACACTACCACGCAAACATTTGGGGGCTACACTCATCTGGTACGAGACATTCCCAGGGAGGGGTCCGCTGGGGGCTGAAATGCACAATAACCATGGGTTCGGTGTGGGGTGGCAGTGGGGTGGGTGGACTGCTGTGGCCTATCATGGGGGGGTGAACAACTGAGGGCTATGCTGAGACAAACCCTCTCCGTCATTTCTAGGTCCCCGGTTCAATACACAATACATGCTCCACTGCACACCATAATATGGACAGAGGAATACAAATATATACAATAAGAAATGGAGACTACAGTATTTATCCAATTTGTGTCAAATAATGGCTTGAGGTAAACTCTTCCATTTTATGGCAAACTTATTCAGAATGAATACAAATCATGAAACATAATTCTCTATATTTCTTTCTTGTCCCACCTTTTTATTTGTTCATTTGAATTTCATTGTGAAATTCATCATTGCCAATAAGTGATATGGCTATCTGGAATCTGAAACACTGTATAACAATAATGCAATCTGCCCTTAGCCACATGTAACTTTATTATTTTGAAAAGAAAGTGTGCTGTAATTATTAGTTTAAAATAATGTTTGTGTTTTTCCTCTGATTTTCTTCTAAACTATTTTCTGCTGAAATTCTCTCTCCTTTTCTCCTCTGTCTGGCAGAACAAACATACTGAACGGTAAATGTAGCACAATAGCTTAACACAGGAAATCAGTGTTGGATATAGAAAAACTGGCAATGGGAGTGGGGGATAAATATGACAGAAGTATAAATAAAGTCTTGAAATAGTCAAAACTCTAAATGGTATGAACACTGGCTGCAAAAGTATAATGGGGACCTGCTTTATAAGAATTTCTACAATTGAAATTATTTGGAATTTCCAGTTCTGCTGTCTTTTACATAAGGCCGGAGTGCTTTTAGCACCTGACCTTTATACAATCACAAATTTTACTCTCACACCTATGACAGGAGCAGAACAATTATTTCTCCCACCACCACAAATGGCACTTGTTTTTATCATGTTATAAGATTTTAGAAAAAGGTTCTATGTTTGTTTGAATTATTCAGTGAAAACTTCTCTTACCTCACGACTGTTAATATGAATGTTGGAAGCCATTTCTTCTATATCAGCCAGACTGGATGATACAGATGTTGGTGTCTCAGGACTAGGACAATGTGGGAAAAGCAGTAACTTCTCAGTTGTTTGTGATTTCCTGACAAATTGAAATACAAAGAATAGGCATATTTACCTCAACAGTAACACAAAAACATCAAAACAGACACCATTACACAACAACTGAAAATGTGAAATAGCGGATTGCGTCAATTTTGACAAACTCTTGGCCAGTTTAATGAGAGACAGTACCTGTGGAAGCAAGTTTAACACATAATTTCTCACTTTTTCATATGCGAATAAAGTGTACGAGGAAGATGAGTGCCTTTGTCCTCTAAATTTTATTAAAATTGCAATGCTGCCAACAGAATTTGCCTATAAGAGAGATGATAATTATTTACAATTATTTCTCTATCTTCTCAAAACCAAGCATAATATTTTATGTTAAGCTTTCTCCCTGGTTTGCAGATGAAATTAATAATGCGCACACAGAGGAAGCACACATATGGCAACCTTATATCAAGAACATTTGTTAAAAGATAATGCTGAAACACCACAGGGTCAGTTCCTTGTTCAAAAGTTCCGATTTGCTGCTATATACTGTTCTTCAAAATAATCACAACTTAACAACGTCAGAAATAAAAAAAACATTAAGTAACGTGTGCCATGAGAATCAGCCAATCATTATTTCCCTTGCTCCATTTGCAAGTGAAACAGGAAAGCAAATGCCTTGCAGTTGTACAGTGAACCCCCCACCACATGCTCCACAGTGGTTCACAGTGTTTCACAGTGTTTCTAGATGCAACATCCAGAGTACAGGCTGAACATTTTGATTGCAAACTTAAAGAAAACATGTCACTCCTCTTCTCCACAACAAATTTACAATTAAAATAAATAAACAAAAAGTTACATCTAAATTGGTTGCTTACACTGCCACCATTACCACCACATTTGGTCTAATATCAGTAAAATAATCTCTCACATACAATATAAGTTGCAAAAGCAAGCATCACTGAGCCACTTCTTAATACACTGTCAACATCAGAACAAAAACAACAACTGAAAGATGTTAAGTATGTGCACCATTACAAGTGAGATACAGCAACTAACCACCTCTCATTGTTGAACTTTTTTTAATAGTAAAAATCCACTGTCTGCAATTATTTTGTATAAAATATGAACTAAGAAAAGAAATTCTTAGTTTATTGTTTAGCACATTTACCTGGGTTTAGCCCATATGACTAGATCATAGATCTCAGCCTGCAGGTTTTGAGGCAGCTCTTCAAATAATTCACTATCCATAATGTCAGGATTCAAGGAGATGAAGTTTAAACAGGCACTCTAGAAGGATACAAATGCAATCCAATGTAACATTTAATTAACCAGAGATGAACACCTTAGATATACACTACAAATATCACTTATAAAATCGTCCATTCTAACCTTAACCTTTACCATAGCACAATCTCATAGTCAGGGGATATCACAAAACGTCGGCTGTAAAAAGTTATATAAGATGTTTCATGTACAAATAACGGAGAATTAATAAAGTACTCTGCAATGTTTTGTTGTTTCCATTATGTTCATTGTTATATTTGTCAAACTATTCTAGACTGTTAGGTTTACTAGTTATAAATCATAGAAGTTTGAAGACTCTGGAATGCTACTGTTTTGTATATGCTCACAGCAATCTCCGATCTGACAACTGTAATACTGTATACAGCATTACAGTAACAATTATTGAATGTAATGTTTTGTTGTGCTATCTATTTGATTAGACATGCATGGTCCAACAATTCCAGGCCCACAGTGGGCTACTCTTCATTTTTACATAATCTTTAAGCTTTTTTTTACTATTTCTGTGCATTACTTCTTTTGCAAATGCTCTGAATGAAGGATGAAGTACAATGTGGTAATGGTACTGCCTGGAGCTTGTTCCTCTTATATCATTACTCTCCCCTCTACTGTCTGTGTACCATACTGAGCCTACTCCAATCCCTTCAGTCATCCACTAGTAACAAAGAAAAATTTGAAAAAGGATGTTAAATACATGTACCAGAAGTTGCAACATTTTTACACAGATATTTTGAATGAAAATATCATGCCAAGTTAAAGAAGAATTATCTTCCTGTCACACTCTAGTTTATGTAAATTTTTTTTTTAGTATATGTAAATTTATTTTTGTCACTTTATATCTATTGCATTAAGAACAACATAAAGCAATTAGAGAGCAGAGAGAATGCAGGATATAGCTATGGCTGTGGACTGAGAAGCAATGGAGTGACAGCATGGTCATGATAACTATTCTGCACATTTTTTCCAAGTGGTTTTAACATTGGTATTCATGAGCAGTTCTCACCTAAGTACCTAATACAAAATTTCTGAAGTGACTTACAGAAAATGAATGTTTTATCAGAGATGTAGAAGTCACATGACAACTTCAACACCATGTAGCTATAATGTTTTATACTGTAATTACAATGAACCTAAAATAAAGCAGCAAATTCAATAAATTTGTAGTAAATCTTACATCAAATTCAGTTCTAAAATGAAATGAAATAAAATCTCTGTAACTTACCCGAAGAGTTTTTGCATTAATTTGGTCACTCATACTCAGGAAATAAAGCACTGAATCTTCATCAATGTGTCTTCTTAATCCCTGTTCGCATGCTTGTTTCAATGAGTCAACCTCATATCGATCACTGAGAAGCATAAGGTCAGCTAACTGATCAGCAGTCAGCTCTCGGGTACGCAACTGTCCACTGTACAGGTAGTGAAGAAATGTTGAGAAAAGGAATGGATTTGTATCATGAACCACTATTTTCCTGTAAAAATTGAAACATTTACCCCTTTTACCACCATAAATTCAATACAAACACAACATGGAAATTTTGCTATAAATAGAAACATTTTAGGCAACCACTAGGATTATCTGCATTGAAAGCTTTAATATAACATTGAGGGTGTCAATGTAAAAGTTCGTATGTTTTACTCTTATGGTACACACTTCCTTGGTACATACTGGCTCACTAGTTCTCCAATCTTCAATCAGTTCAGAATACTGTACAAGAATACTGTACAGAATACTGTACAAGGGTCTACATAAAGTGCAAAGGATATGAAGGAAAGACTAGGGAGGTAATGCTATTAAGACCAGAAACACTGAGAAAATAAAATGTATAAATAGTTGCACCAAATTAGTTACAATTTAAAAAAAAGAAAGCAATCTCAAATGTTGTTTTGTTTTAGGGCACAAAAACAATTAAGGTCATACGTTCCCTATAACACTAACACAAAAGAGAGAAGTTAAAAAAGACTACATATCAATCCCAATCAATGGACGAGGAGACAGCTTAAAACAGGAACGCGGAGGAAGTTCTATAAAAATGTGCCATAGAGAAACGAAGGTTCAGAACTAAAAATTAAATGGCCTTCGCCATGTTGCTATGACAGACAAAAAGTAAAACGCGGTCAGCAGCTCGCGCATCTTTCACTAAAACGGCCAATAACTACAACAGCAAACACAAACGAGAACATAAGCAGTTAAAAAAAGGTCATTCCATCAGGAAATGGTGGACCATCAAAAGCTGAGTACAATGTGCACAAAGTAGTGATGAGCACCATTTAACAAATGATGATGGCTAAAAAGCCAATGCCCAATACGTAACCTAGTTAAAATGATCTCCTTGTGGCGAGGGGGCCACGAGGTGGTCATTCAAGCTGCTGGGAGAGGCTTAATAACCAATAGCTTCTTCCCATGAAGGGAGGACCAGTGGTGATGTCAATAGCCTTGGCAGTAGCGACAGTGGCCTCGTTTCCTGTCAGACCAACATGACCAGAAAACCACATAGACATCCATCAAGAGTGAGCAAGTGGCATCTTTCCTGGACCCATTGCACTAAGGAATGGACAGTGCACAGCACACAAAAGGCTTTGAAGGGCACCAAGAGAGACTGAGCAGATGATGCAATTGAAAATCCCGTGTGGCCAGATACAGGGGAAAGAGCTCTGCTTTAAATACTGAGAAGTGTTCTGGAATGACAAAGGCACACCCAACACCATGGTCAGTCCGGGAACCATCAATGTACACAAAGATACTATCACGAAGTTCCGTGAGAAGGGGTCATGAAACTGAAAGCAATAGATTGAGGCTGGGGTAGTGTCGTCACGAAGCGAATGAAAGCCAAGGTGAACACAGGCCACAACATGATGTCAGGAAAATTGCAGGTAGTGTGAAGTTATGCTGCCAGAGCAAGAGCTGAAAGCAAACTCCAGGAGATAACAGAGAAGAGGGACGCACCCCATACTGGCAGTCAAAGGAGTCATAGAAGGAGGCGGCACAGGACGGGTGGCCACACAAGGCAGACAAACAGCATGCATATATGCAGAGGAGAAAGCCACGGCTGTAGGACAGCCGTAGTTTGGCAGCTTCTGCATACAGAATGGGCTACTATACTATAAAAGGCACCAGCAGCCAAACAGATGCCACGATGGTGGATAGTATTTAGACGCCATAAGAGGGATGGATGTGCAGATGTATATATGAAGTACCCTTAGCCTAGTTTCGAACAGACAGGGGACTGGTGCAAACGGAGGAGGGTGGTTCGATCTGCTCCCCAGGAAGTACCATTGAGGACATCTAGAACATTGAGGGGCTGCATACAGTGGGCTGCCAGGTAAGACACGTGGAGGACCCAGACAGTTTCCTATTGAGCAGGAGCCCCAGTAATTTTGTATTTTCAATGAATGGAAGGGCCAGAAATTCATACAAACAGTTTTGTCAGTGGAAAAACGAAAGCCACTGTTGACGTTCCATGAGTAATGACAATCAAGACATCGATGAAGAAACCACTCAATGAGACAAGTCCCTGGAGAACTGCAATAGATGGGAAAATCGTCAATGAAAAGGGAGCTGGAGATGCCTCGCAGGAGACAGACCATCATAGGGTGATAGCAAAGAGGATGGTGCTCACAATGGAATCCTGAGGCACACAAGTTTTCTGGATAAAGGTGTCCGAAAAGGAATAACCCACATTTACCTAGAAAACTCGGTCTTTTAAAAATTCCTGAAGGAAACGAGGCATGCAGCCTCGGATGCCCCAAGTGTAGAGAGTACAGAGGATACCAGTTCTCCAGTAGGTGTCGTAGGCTGGTTCCAAATTGAAAAACATTGCCACAGTCTGAGATTTCTGCAGAAAACCATTCATGACATGGGTGGACAAGTGACGAGATGGTCAACTGTAGAATGTTGCGTTCAAAATCCTTAATGTCAGTGGTTAGTAAATTGCGAGACTCTAGTCACCATACCAGCCGGGCATGAATCATACATTCCATCATCTCACAAACACAGCTGGTGAGAGAAGTGGGGCGGTAACTGGAAGGAAGGTGTTCGTCCTTACCGGGCTTAGGTATGGGTATGACAGAGGCTTCACGTCAGCGTCTGGAGAATGTGCCTCTGCCCGGATGCGGTTGTATATATGAAGCAGAAAGTGCTTGCCCACAAGAGAAAGGTGCAGCAACATCAGAATGTGATCATCATCTGGGCCTCGGGTGGAGGATCAAGATGGAGTGAGAGCATGACCTAGATCCCTCATAGTAAAGGCAGCTTGTAGCAAACATGATTCAGAGAAGAGAAGGGTATCATCAAAGCCTCCTCCACTCGTTTCCGATAGAGGAAGACAGGTTGAGGAGCTCGAAATCTCCACAAAATGGCGGCCTAAGATGTTGGAGATAGCAATGGGTCCACAAGGACATTGTCTCAGCCATCGGAGGTTGGCCCATATGACGGAAGGGGGAGTGGAACTGTTAAAAGTACTAGCAAAAAAAATCCAGCTAGCTTTTTTGCTATCCTGAATAACAAAACAACACTGTGCATGCACAGGGTGTCTACGTGGACAAGAAAAAAAAATTCCCAGATTTTTCCCGGATTTCCTGGGTAAAAACACAATTTCTCCCGGATGAAATTATGTATAAAGCGGATGAAAATACAATTTCTCCCGGATGAAATTACGTATAAAGCGGGTGAAAATACATCCGTGTTAAGCAACAGTATACTTTCCCTCGGGCTGTAAAACCTATCAGTCCTTTGAATAATGAAGGTCTAATACCGGCACTTAAGGAAACAGGAAAAACAATGCATTTGGAAAGATGTTTGATGCGAGACAATATAGACAGATTTTATTTTCATATTGCGAAAGTATATACACAAATTCCACAAGTTACAGCACGGTAACTTTCGAAGCCTTAAAATAGAGATTGCGTTGATAGATGCGCTTTTCTCAGCCAGTCATAGCTCAAGTCACGTGATCTCGCTAGCGAATGACAGCAGTTATTCAGAGCACGAGGCCTACGAGAAAGACAGGCCACGGCGCGTATGTTACGAACGTGGGCCGAGCTCGCTCAACTCAGCAAAGTGCGTTTCTACACCGGTTAGAGTAACTAAATGTGTATGTACGAACGAGAATTGCATCGACTATTGGAATCCACTATTATTAGTCCTACAATGATAGGAAGTCCGTAGGCCTACTAACAGGCTCTAATTTGGCAATTAAAATCATACCAAAATGATTATCAGTTGCGTAAGGCACCACATCATCTATGAAAGGAGAACTGTTACGAAGAAGAGACTAAATGCTGTAAACGAGCGGTTATACCATTTCTATCGAGAATTGATTTTAAATTTTGTTGTACGAACAGTAATCAGTAAGACTTCATAATAACGGATTCCAGTACAAGATGAAATTCTCGTTAGTATGCACGCACCCGGTTGCAAGTTAACAGATTTAAATACGCATTTTGCCCGCTGAGTTACGGGAACATGAGAGCTCAGGCCGTTCTTTGTGACGTACGCACCGCAGTCTGTCTTTCTCGTGGGCCTCGATCAGTGCATAATGCATGTTATGTACTCAACCACTAGCAGCATCATTGTTAAGTAGCACGACCATACAAAGACGAAAGGTTAATGGGTTAAAGTAATGTAAGTACACTATATCTTCACGAAAAGCTGAACTTTCACATATAATATTGGGCATTAACAATGTTTTGCTGCTTTTTCTCGAAGGGCTTGGTTAGGCAGGAACCTAAGAATGCTTCGGAAACTAAGCTGCCGTATTTGATGTATTTCATACATATACTTTCGTATTACGCAAACATGCAGTCCAAATGCCGATGCGAATCAAAGATCTTTCCAAAATGCGTTGTTTTTTGCTGGATTTCGTTTCCTAAAGTGCTCGGAAGTATAAAACCCCTAAACTTTCCATACGCCGTTTTCCAATAACACTATTTAGTTTTTATTTCGTGATCATAGCTGCAGTGATTTAGGAGAACCATTACAAAGTGAAGTTTATACTTAGCTGCAGTCTGTGTCATGTTTTCTCGACGAGTGATGCATCAACTTTTACATTGTTTCTATCCGAAACTCTGAATGTACTGTAGAACATTTAAACACCCACTGACGTAAGGCTGCGAGCACTCACAACAAGGTCTAGGGATCTTTGAGAGCATTCTGCATTCTGCCTGACTGGGGTCGCAATGAATGATGGGACAGAATAGGAGTAACCATAGCGTCAGCTGGTCAATGCAAAGCGATCTAGTGACTGGATGAAGTGGGAAGAGACATCGCTGCGAGCTGAGGATGCGAGATGAGATGACCAAGCCAGCAATCTATCACACGAAAGACGAGCCATCGCTTTCAGCAGCTAACATCGTTACATGCCTGTTCAAAATCCCAATACCGTGAAACGCCGTAATAATACAGCCGCTGTTACCGTGATTAAATACAAATAAAACAATTGCCGTTTATACATTCAATGCCAAAAACTATAACTTGGCATATGTAAAGAGAAGAAAAAACGTCGAGACAGTATTACAGGAAAATACTAGCTGGCAAATAAGTGGTAAAGAAAACATTACGTAAGTTGGTCAATAATAAAAGAAGAAAAGTCTGGAACAAGAGTCTTGAAATACGAGTTTATTGAGCCGAGTAGCATGTTCTTCAGATGATCATAGACTACCGTGTAGCTAGCACGTTTCGGTTTTTTTTGTGCTCTATCTTTGCAACAAACATTGGCAAATACAGGAGCAGTTACTAGAGCGCACTTCGCAACATCTAAGTTCTCCAGCCATCGGATCACGCAAATCTTCAAGGGCAAACGTTCCGATTCAATGGTCCAAATATACAGAGCTAGTCTGGAATGGAAATCCTTAAATAGGTTTTACAGGGCATGTACAAACTGAATTATCATCCAGAGTGTTTCCTTTACTGCGGACTTGATTAGCAGAAAAATATGGAGAGGGGGCTTGCAAGTACGTCAAAGAACAGCAAGAAAACATAACGTGAAGACAACAATAACAGCTGAACAGGGTTTGTTATGTTTCTAGGTACGGAGGGATACATAAAAAGTGACATTATCAATGTACTGGATGTCAAGTTAAATCATATTTTAAAATGAAGCGGGTAAATCATTCCTCTACAAGTAAATCAACATGTACGCTGCTACAGAATCTAGACTTTAAATTAAAATCGGTATATGTACAACAGAAGGTCTACAAAGTCCTAAAGCACTTCGGAAATTTTACACACAGTAGAGAGCCTCAGCTGTAAAGTAACTGGGAGGCCAAGTCATTCGTAACGGGCAGACTTCATAACTTAGTAATCGTGGATAGAAGACGAGAGCAAGCAACCAATAGCAGCCGATAGAAAGAAAGAGAGAGAGAGAGAGAGAGAGAGAGAGAGAGAGAGAGAAGGAGAAGCCTCATGGTAAGGAATAAGCTAGAACGAAAAGGTGGCGAAGCCTTCAGAACTTTGGTCGATGAGCGCGGTGGCCTTAATATCTTTCGTCTTTATAATTGAGGTGCTGTGCTGTACATGTAAAATTAGCTAGAAAATTGCAACAGGTTACTGGAGTAAGACTGGTTGATACGTCTTGTCATTCATAGTTTCTTAAAGGGTCAACAAACGCAGCACTACTAATAATATCGTAATTAATGCCGATTGTTGCTTGGCAGAGACAGTGTTGTCAAACGTGCCTCGTTCGATTTTCAAATCACACAGTCTGTCAGTAGTCAGTGTGCTCGGCTCACCTATTGAATTCAGTTCTGCGCACGTGCGGGGCAAAATTTTATAAACTGACAAGGTAGGTAACACTCATTGTGTCATATTTCATTATGCACAATAACGAGGCGCAGCCTTATTTACATCCATCGTTCTTCTTTATCCAATAAAGGTTGCCCACCAACAACCACTGCGACTGCGCCATGTCGATTGGTTTTCAAGATAGCTGGCTTTCAGATCCAGCATTCAAGGACTGGTTGGTGAAAGTAGCTACAGACCTTTATAGTGCTAAATGTGGATTATGTCCAGGGACCCTCATTAACATCTGTACTATGGGAAGATCGGCTCTTACAAGTCACATGACAAAATCCAAGAAGCACGTCACGAAAGCAGCTGCCATGAGAAGCACAGCAAGTTTTTATGTCTACACCCGACCGGTGGCGACCACTTCAACCCAGCAGACAGATTCTACTTCCACTACCACATCTGCAGATTCAGCTGGGTCAACAACAGTGGCGTTGGCCGCTGGAATTGTTGCCCCTCCGCAGAAGGATGTCACTGCAATGTCAAAACCCGTGGATAAACTGAGAGGAATTGATCGGATGGCAATAAAGGACGAAGTAACAAAGGCGGAAATACTGTGGTGTTTGGAGTGCATCGTTTCACACAAGTCACTGCGTAGTTCTGCGAACGACGTGTTGCTTTTCCCCACAATGTTCCCCGACAGTGAAGTAGCCAAGAGCATGCGTTTACAAAAGGACAAAATCGGTTATATCGTGCAATATGGACTAGCTCCCTTCTTTGAGTCTGAAATTAAATCTGACCTCGTGAACGCATCAAGGATTGTTGTTTGTTTTGACGAATCCTTGAACAAGGTGTGCAAAAGAATCCAGATGGACATTTTAGTGCGTTATTGGGACATTAAAAAAAATCTAGTGTGCACCCGTTACTACGCATCAGCTTTTCTAGGCAGTTCGACGGCAACTAAGCTACTCGAGTCCTTCAAGAAAAAAATTCCCAGCGAAGCAATGAAAAAACTTTTACAAATATCGATGGATGGCCCTAACGTCAACTTCGCGTTCTTAAGGGAACTTAAAATGTTTTTGAAAGAAATTGAAGGAGTAGACACCGTTTTACTCGAAATTGGAACGTGTGGACTTCACGTTGTTCACGGCGCCTTCTAGTCCGCAATTCAAGAAACACAGTGGACGATAATTCAGTTTTTACGTGCCTCATACAATCTTTTTAAGGATGTCCCTGCCAGAAGAGCTCTGTATATTTCGACAACGGAATCGGAACTGTTTCCCTTAAAGTTTTGTGTGATCCGATGGCTGGAAATGTGGAAGTTGCTGAGTGAGCTCTAGTAATGTTTCCGTTTCTGCGAATATTTGTTGGAAAACTGGAAGAAAAAAAAACAAATCAAAATGTGCTAGCTACAAATTACTGGAGGATCACCTCAAGGACAAGCTACTTGGTCCGAAAATTGCCTTTTTCAAGACTCTTGCTGGAGACTTGACACCTTTCCTAAAGGATTTCCAATCCGATTGGCCACTAGCGCCATTCCTCCACTCTGCTTTGATAGAGATAATGGAGACAATGATGACACGATTTGTCCAGCCGATGAAGATCTCGCCATCAGTTAATTTGGACAAAGAATCCAATCTTTTGGGTGTGAACCACGTCAAGATTGGGTTCACCGTCAAGAATGAATTCAGAAAGTGCAGGTCTCTCACAGCCCTTGAAATCGCTAAGTTCCGGAGCGAATGCAGAAGAGGAATGATCAAGCTTGTGTCAAAGTTGATGGAGAAATCTCTCTTACACTTTAGGTTGACAAAAGCTGTAAGCTGCTTTGATCCCACAATAGCGTGCAGGGAGGCTGGTCCCAAACGATTTCATTCCTTTCTACAGATTTTGGTGGAGAGCAATTGGATTAACGGTGTATGTGCTGATAAAGCAGAAGCACAATACGCTTCTGTTGTAAAGAAGAACTGCAAAACAAAATTCAAAACATTCAACAAAAAGGAGCAACGGCTGGATGAGTTCTGGATGAATTGTCTCAAGAACCAGAATGCAACGTGCCACGAGCTGGAACATGATAGCATTATTTTAAACTGCTAACTCCCACAGATGTTTAAATATACATTTCAAACAATAACTTTTGTGATTAAAAAATATTTGAAAAATAAACCTAATTTAAGAAATTAAGTATTAAAATAAAGACCGGAGCTAAAATTTAGAAACACGAAAATCTGAAAAGAAAGGACTGTAAAAATGCACAAAATATTTTATGGAAAAAATCTCTTATTATTCTAAAATGAAAGACAGTAATTAAAGGTCTTTAACAATGACTAAACCGTAAGCTTTCGTATTTAAATAAAAAATAATAAAATCAGAAAAAATGAGGAATGGAAGAGGTAAAAGACATACTTGTCCTTACTGAAAGCAAATTTTAGAGTGGGAAATATAGTAGCTGTTCTTGACACAAGTTTTCGCTCTAAAACTGGACTAATTTCATACGAGAGAAAGGTACGGATGTCCCGCTACCTGTCTTGTGACTGGTGCTGCCTTCTGTTGTCCATTTATAGGATTAGTTAGAAAGAAGAAGTAGCGAACGTTAGAGCTGTTCGGAGACGAAGATCCAATTCACCGGCAAAAAAGTAGAAAAGAAGCGAACTGGTATTGCTTTGCATGCCAGAACACTTCGTCTTCTCTATACTACAGAAAAGTCGAAGTGCTCTGGCATGAAGAGACTTGTGACATTGCTCAGTAACATATTATTCACTTTTTTTGAAGGTCAATTATACTTTTTGCCATCGATTGCATAATTTTTATCTATGAAAGAACAACATTAAATATGAAAACTAACTTGAAGCTTGGTCTTTTTTTATGTCTTATCAAATACAAACGTGCGGTAAAATTGTAAATAGTGGCATAAATGACTTCTCTTCTGGGCCCGAAATTTTTCAAATGGCTGATCCTCAAGTGTTACCAGTACGTTTTGAATGAGAGTTATAACGCCCTGTGATTTAAGTAATTCACTGCACATTCTCACACGTAACATACATCATCTTGCGTGGAAATTTACTTTGAAAGTAACGCTTCTCAAGTCACTATTCGTAATATTTTCCAGTGATCTGTTAGAAATATAAACAATTGCGATGCTAGCACATCGAATGCACGTTAGTTGTTATGCACGTACTGCATAATCTTCGACCTAAAGCCTTTGACACTTTTCGGTGTCGGCAAACTGGCCTGTGCATTGTGTAAATTACTCATTTTCTACGCAACTAAACTTTTATTTTGGTGTTATTCTCTGATTAATGTTTCATTGCTGCAGTATTATTCAGCAGTAGTGGGCTAAAATTCTTTGTCAGCGTATCAGATCTTACATGCCAAAACTACAAAAATTTAACTGAAATCTAAAAGAATGAAAAATCCCGGAATTCTAAAAAATTCCCGGGTTTTTCCCGGATGAAAAAATTCCCGGGTTTTTCCCGGATCTCCCGGGCCGTACACATCCTGATGCAACTGTTTATAACGAATGCAGTTTGATATCTTAGGATGACGGTCAAATACATGGATAGCATGTCTCCGTGCACGAATTGCGTCGGGGCACGCCTCAGTTCACCAATAGACCAGGACATGGCTTGGTAAAGAGGAAGTGCGAGGAATGAAATGTTCTGTGGCATCAAGGATAACTTTTTATGGTATTCTACGTGGTCATCACAAGTGAGGAGATGTTTTTTGTCGAAGGCCACCAGGGAGGAGTAAAGCCTCCAATAGACCTTAGTAAGCTGCCATTTGGGTGTGCAAGTTGGTGAGATAGGTGTCAGCAAACTGATAGCACACAGGAAATGGTGGTTCGAGTATGTGTCGGAGAGACCGGACCACTGAAGACGAAGGGCAAGCTGGGCAGTGCAGAAGGATATGTTCAACTGGGAAAAGGTGGGAGTGGAGTCTGAAAGGAATGTGGGTACTCCTGTGTTAAGGCAGAAGTTAAGTTGATTGAGAAGGTCAGCTAAGAGGGCACCTCTCAGACAGCCTCTGTTAGAATCCCAAAGGGGATGGTGCACATTAAAGTCACCAAGCAGCAGAAAAAGGTGAGGTAGCTGCCCAATAAGCTGGACATTGAATGATAGAGGGATATACACAGTACAAAGGGAAAAGATTAAGTGAGGGAAAAGATTAAGTGAGGGAAAAGATTAAGTGAGGGAAAAGATTAAGTGAGGGAAAAGATTAAGTGAGGGAAAAGATTAAGTGACGGAGGAAACACTGAAATGCAACAGCTTGAAGGTGCATATCAGGTAGATGAGTTGACTATGAACATCATCTAGTACAAGCACCATGACTCCCCCTCGAGATGGGACGCCACCCTCTGGGGAAGGTCAAAGTGGACCAAGAAGAAATACGAGAGCTCAAAGCGGTCATGAGCATACAATTTTGTTTCCGGAAGGCAGAGAACAAGTGGATGCAGCAGTTCTATGAGCAGCAATTAATCCTCTTTGTTGGATCGAAGACTGAACATTCCACTGGCGGAGAGTCAAGACAAGGAAAAAAAACAAAGGGGTAGCTCCTTGGTGGCTGCCGAGTGGCAGCCTCTAAAGACTCGCTGCAGAGGCAGCTCCACGAGGTCTATAGAAGTGTCGGCATTCTTCTGTCAGCCTGTGGAGTTCATGGCAGAAAAACAGTTGGTGTTGTGCACAGTGACATGGATGTTGGCCGGGCAAGGGTAATACACGACAACATTGCTGAAGAGGATATTCGAGTCAGCAAAGGACTTAGATGTTGGATGGCTGGAGGGACATAGGAAGTCTTCACGGGAGTAATCCTTCTGTTCTTTCTGGCCTGCCAGTTGTGTAGCTGTTGACTTCACCCCATGAAAAAGAGGAACCTCAAAACCCTAAGCGAAGGAAGAATAGGAGAAGGTGAACAAAGAGAGAGAAAAAAGGAATGAAAAACAGTGGAGGGCATTCTGATATTGACTACTGCAAATGAAGAATACATTTCCAAAAAAAGCCCAGACATGTTCCCCAAGGGAGTGGAAAAAGAACTGCAAGAGGATAGACATGCAGCATGGAAGGAAAAACAGGCTGCTATGGCTGGGGCCTTGTGGTAGCCTATTAGGAACCTGCCAAAGAGTGGCAAGTCCCCTGCAGGGGTGCCGTAAGTTTAGAAGGACGATACGTATCTACATCTGTACTCCCCAAACCACTGTGGTGCAAGTGGTGGAGGGTACACTGTGTACCACTTATAGTCATGGAAAGTTCACGGGGAGAACGACTGCCAGTAAACCAATGTTTGGGCTCAAATATCTCTAACTTTATCTTCAGAGTCTTTTCATGAGATTTACAGAGGAAAAAGTAATACACCTGTTGACTCTCCTAGGAATGTGCACTCTCAGAGCTTCAACAGTAACCCACACCGTGATGCAGAATATAGATATTTTATGGAAATAAGTGTTTCCAGTGATTGTTCTACAATCGTGTAGTCATAGAATAATGGCTCTTTTTGTCTATGTATATGCAATATGTTACATTTCTTTATGATGAGGGTAAATTGCCACTCCCTGTACTAAACATCAGTCCTCTGCAGGTGATCTTGCATTTTGCTACAGTTTTGTAGCATTGCCACTTCTCTGTATACAACAGCATCATCTGCACACTTTTACACACACACACACACACACACACACACACACACACACACACACACACACACACCGAGAATGACGTGCTAGAAAGTCCAGAAACTATTTAATCCAATCACACAGTTGGTCTGATAGTCTTATTCATTACGTGGCAGAGCAGAACTGTACTAAATGCCTTACAAAAGTTAAGGAACACAGCATCTACCGGGGTGCTGGTATCTGCCGCCTTCAGGGTCTCTTTGACAAACAGAGCAAGTTGTGTTTCATGCAATCATTGTTTTTGGAGCTCATGTTTACTCTTTTTCAGAAGAGACTCATAATAATATGCTAGCATAAAACATGTTCCAAAATTCTACAACTGACAGATGTGAGAGATACAGGACTACAGTTTGTTTCCAAGAAGCTATCAGGTATGGAACTTCTCTTTTATTGTTGTGGTATTCTGTTATGAAAGATATCGGTGCCTGGTCTGGAAGAATGAAAAAGCAAGAAAAACTGTCTCCATACTTCTAGAGACCAAAAAGCTACCAGCCTGTTTAACCGCTGCTAGACAGGTGTTCAAAATTTATAAGGGGAAAACAATGAGAAAGTCAAGATCTCAAGAAGCAAGTATGATCACTCAAGAACTAAATAAATCTTCCTATTTGACATAGGCCTACAGCTGTTTGCAAATGTGAAAAGTTAACACATAGCTAAAACCAGGGGTCCTATCCTGTATCTTTCTGCCATTTTGCCGATCGCTTCAGTACGCGAGCGCACCGAATGGTCTTGCTTTCGAAACAGAGCCCCAATATTATTCAGTAAGCATTTCGAAAGCGATGCCGAATGATCCTAGCAAACTGAAATGCTGCTGTCAGTTCTCCTCGTGCCAACTAATGAAAAGCAATCTACCTCAGATCCCCCAATGCGCACTGCAGCGCCTTAGCGGCACGAACTCTAAGTGGCTAGCAGACGACACAGGCATGCCATTCTTCATAGTGCCGAAAAATGTGGTTAGAGTACGAATACTGTTCAAATTTCACTGACCACGGGCTTCCACGAATGCATGATAACAATAGAATATTGACTGTGTTCTGGAAAATGTTGTATATATATCACATTATGTCATTTTATTCTCATTCACATCAACGTCTTGTTTTGGATTTTACGTTTCAGAATACAAATTAGGAATGGAGCGTAGTACCACATTGTACAAATATATCAGTAGAAACCCAAAAAAATTCGTCATTTTTTTCTGTTTTCCACTGTTCCTTAGTTGCTTCAAAATTCATGGAGGTACGTTCCTTCTATGCAACTAATTGAAAGCAGTTTCTTTATTGCCACAAACGTTTCGCTTCCTTTATCCCTGATGAAGTTTCACAAATAAAAGAAGTGAAATTCACACGGGAATAAACTGTCTTCAATTAGTTGCATAGACACAACACAAATCGACGAACCCGAAAAATTGTTTAAGAGAATGTCAAAGAACAACAAGTTGCATAGAATGTGGTCATAGCTCACTCCTAGAGATCAAAAAGATGAAGCAGCCTGCTTCCCTATTGGGTATATCAACGATTTGGTTCATAAAAACAAAATTTTAAAAATCAACTTTTCGAGACCGTGTGGTGAGTGCAGCAATAGAACTTTGTTGTTGTTTATAACATCTGATGAATCAAAATGTTTCATATATGGTGGTATAGTCTGAAAACATTGTGGTGGTAACCTTTCATCTCTGTCCACTGTTATTAAGGAATTGATCGTAGATAAATACTTGTGACAAGCCTGAGTATAAAGACGACTGCTGCTAGTTTCATTCGCAGTAAGTAACGTTGTGCTCTTAGATTCCTGTCTGACCACACTGTCGTAAATCGCTATGTATTCAAAAAAAAAAAAGGTGAATTATTTGTGACAAGTAGTAGTATAAATGTCACTGTCAGTTGTTTCATGCACAGTAATTTCATCCTTCACTTCTTAAGCATATGGAAGTCACGAAATCGGAGCTACTCATTACTGAGAAAGCACGCTCTTATATGTAAATTCCAACGAATATTTCAGAAAATGCTTAACTTTGATGATTAACGAAGTCTCAGAATGTGTTGGGGGGGGGCAAAAAAAAAAAAAAACCTACGCCCTTTGCCACAGCAGTCCATCGCCTTACCAACTTCGCTGCTACAACTTGCTTGCTGGTGGTGCTGTATTTTACGTAATTTCATTTGAGAAAGACACAGACTGACTTCGTTGCCGAATGACACGGGCGTAAGCCGTAAATGCTTGAAATTTTGGAAGGTTTCCTCTATCAGACTTCACAAAATTCCTTTGAACTGTCACTTAAAAGTTTTAAACACTTTTTGATAATTAATATGTACATCATTTGCAGAAAAGTACACAAAGTCACTGGTAATTTCAGCTAACACTCGTGTAATATACGTAAGCAGAGCTGGTGTCTTGATATTTAATAATCTTTAAACTCTTAATTACATAAACATAACACGTATTTTGAGAGAATATTGACCGAAAATGTGTTTTTTTTATGCTGTAATCATTGGCAGTAACTACCTAACCAACCATATTTCTAACAAAGGATAATAGTCTATTATGAACTCACTTTCCCACCAGATGCTTCCTATGGTGATTCTTTAATAACACAATCACTAAATCAAAAGCTAAAACTGCTCAATATGTTTAAAATAACAAATGATAGGTGTAAATAAACCACAGGTAACTGAACGACAGGGCCATACCGAAATCCAAAACCTCTCTGTACAGTTGTCGAAAAATCGGCAGGAGGACCATTCGGTAACAGGTCTCAGAAGCTTACTGAATAGGAAATTTGGATAAAGAACTGAAAATGATATCACTACCGAGACTAGCCTATTGCACCGATTGGTATGAACAATATAGAATAGGGCCCCAGTGCATAACTTTTTCAGGCTGCATCTGTTACTAGCAGAGCAGCTGATTCAAGTTGAAATGCTGATATTTTATATGATAACTGGAAAACCTTCAACCTTTTATTATATTGTACTAATGATTGTAATAAAACATAGTTTATCCAAGATTGTGCATTACTCTGTGCCTCATAGACTATGTACCTATCAATTGCTTCTCTCATCCCAGACAAGAGAGCCCGACGAAACCAGTCACATCGAGCAGCAACTATAACTCTGTGTGCCCTCACACTGGCCGCTTCCTCAGGCTGTTCTTCTAACTGTTGAGGTTCGGGCTGTGGCTGCGGCTGTGGCTGGGATAACTGTAGCTGTGGCTCGCTGGAAGGTGATTGTTGTGCTTCTTCAGACCTGCTCCTCTCCTTGCCACCATGTCTTGAAGTTTCATTACCCTCCTCAGCTGCAGTCTGCTTTGTCTGACTAGCTGTGTGATCTATCACACAATCTGGAGCATCTGCAAGTTTACAAGATGGACATTTGCAGCATGGCAGTCACACTGTAAATTTATGTCAACAACTGACAAAGATGGTGATAATGCTGCTGCATCTGTTAGTGACTTGGGTGTAAGAAGTACAAACTACTATCTTATAAATGTTTGAATAAGGTTACCAAACGTCTTCAGTGAAGAACTAGTGTTGGTAAAATTTGTGACTATACCCTAACCTTAATCAGATAGAGTAAAATGTAATCTGAAATGGCCCATACACAATTAAGTTTTGCGTCCTATAATAAACAACTCCAATTAACTCTTGCTCATCACTACAAACTCTTTTATACTGCAGCATTCAATATCCTCATGCACATTGTTGAAAACAGCATGAAAGTTACAACTGTCTTGCATCACTGGAAAAAATGACACATTTGCAATTGTTGAAGCAAACTTACAGCTCTTATGAGTGGTGATACAATCATGCTGGAAATTCGTAATGTAAGCAATTATCAAGACAATTTCATGGTGAATAATTGATCAAAAAATTGCACATACTTGTTTTTGCATAACTTTTTTAAAAAAAGCATTCATAATTGCCTTTCTAAAAGACAAAGCAGCCATTAACAGAATTATAGAACACACTCATCTTTTAATTTTCAGGCTTTTACATAAATATTACTAAGCTGGTATATGTTAACTAAGGAGGAACCTATTTGTGATACTTGGGGCAGATGTTTCATTAGACTACAAGCCTGCCTGAAACTCACATGTTATGGGTTAATAAAAATTACAGGTTAAAAGTGTTTTGTGGTGTGTAGGCTGTGTTCAAATGTATAATTAGTCCCTAAAGCGAACAATTATCAGCTACCAATGTATAAATACTGCTTTGATTAAAATCAAAGTTTCAAGTTCTCATCACTGGAACATATGTATCACTAGCACTGAATGCTGGAGATCTGAGTATCACGCTGGGTTGCTGTCCTAAAGCCACTCTAAAGACAGTGACAAGTATTTCTTCCAAACAAAAACGTCTGATAGACCTAAACATATGTATTAAATACTGGAAAAATATAAATGACTGTCAATCCTAGTTGTAGATTTTGATTATAGCTTGTTTTTAATACCAGCAACCTGTCTCTTGTTACTGTCCAAGAGTGTAATATTCATACATATTAACATGAATAAATTTTCTGTTGCACCACAACAGTTCTGCAAGCACAACACAAACCACCAATGATGAGAATTGGCCTGAAGGGTGCAGGCAATTAGCCACACTGCACTGCAGCGGGAACGGCATACAATGCCAGTATCTCCAAGTCCTCTATTCAGGACAATTACCTATCAGTCTATAAAATTCATAAACTTTTTTCCATTTGGTGTAACTGTGTAATACAATTAGAAGACAATGTATTCACTGTTTCCTGCATCAGTAAATCTGAGCATTCTGGACAAACTAACAGTATTTTAACAATGAAAATAAGCATGGGGTGTGTTCTCCTGCCGCTGCTTGATGAGTAGATTTTTTTTATCTATCCAGTCACATTAGATCAACAGTATTTTAAGATTTTCCCCCCTTAAGTGTCAAACAGTGAAAAGTCCAGGATGGAACAACAACTAATTGCAAAAGGACAGATTGCCACTCACCACATAGAGAAGACACTGAATCGCAGACAGATACAATGAAAACGCTAAATATTTCAGTTTTCAGATGAAATCCTTCTTCAGAGGTAGAACACACACACACACACACACACACACACACACACACACACACACACATTCACACAATCCTTTGTGAATTTGTGAGAATTTTCTTCTTTGGAAGAAGGAATTTGTATGGAAACTTAACTATTTAGCGTCCTTTCGCATTGTGCCTGTCTGTGACTCAACACCACCTCTATGTAATGAGTAGCAATCTATCCATTTGTGCTTGGTTTTTCCTCGAGTAGTGTTCTCAATGTACAATCAGAGACTAAATTCCAAGCTGCTGAACTTTCGTTTTCATCTCCTATTTCTGCTTGTCTGCAGCTGTTTTGTTACCCAGTTTTGACAAATAGATGGCTACTGTTGACATAGTTATCATATATGAGACTTATATAAAAAAAAGCCTTCGTAATGTTATGAAAAGTAGAGCTGCCCCTCACAATATAGGGAGATGCTGAGTTGCAGACAGGACCAACAAAATGACGCTAGAAACACACACACACACACACACACACGCACACACACACACACACGCACACACACACACACACACGCACACACACGCACACGCACACGCGCGCGCGCGCGACTAAGTTTGAGGTCAGAAGGGGTACGAGAACATAGGATATACTGCAGGGAAAGTTCCCACCTGTGCAATCCAGAAAAGCTGGTGTTGATGGGAAGGATCCATGTGGCATAGGCTGTGAAGCAGTCGCTGTAATGAAAAATGTCGTGGTGGGCAGTGCGCAGAGCAATAGGATGGCCCACTAGTTTCATGGGCACAGTTTGTCGGTGGACAGACAGCTTGTTGGCTGCCATGTCCACATAGAATGCAGCACAGTGGTTGCAGCTCAGCTTATAGATCACTTGACAGGTTTCACAGGTAGCCCTGCCTTTGATGGAATAGATGATGTTTGTGAATAGACTGGTGTAGGAGGTGGTGGGGGCTATATAGGACACATCTCACATCTAAGTCTATTACAGAGACATGAGCCATGAGGTAAGGCATTCAGAGCAGGGGTTGTGTAGAGATGTAAGAGTATATTGTGTAGGTACAATGGACAGTGGAATACCACGGTAGGAGAGGTGGGAAGAATAGTGGGCAGGACATTTCTCATTTCAGAGCATAACGAGAGGTAATCAAAACCCTGGTGCAGAATGTAATTCAGTTGGTCCAGTCCCAGATGGTACTGAGTTACGAAGGAAATGCACATATGTGGGCAGACAGTGATACCTTTGGAGATGGTGGGAGACAGGAAAGGCAAGGCATGGGAGATTTGTTTTTGTTCAAGATTGGGAGGAAAGTTAAGGTCTATGAAGGTTTCAGTGAGACTGTCAATATATTTTGAGAACAACTATTTGTCACTGCAGGTGTGACGACAGCGGGTGGGTAGGCTGTGTGGAAGGGACTTCTTGGTATGGAATAGGTAGCAGCTGTCGAAGTAGAGGTATTGCTGGTAGTTAGTAGGTTTAATATGGACAGAGTGATACTGATGTAGCCATCTTTAAGGTGGTTGTGTTGAGTAGGACCAGGTGAAGCGAATGGGTGAGAAGGTGTTGAGGTTCTGGAGGAATGTCTATAGCATGTCATCATCCAGATCACGAAGATGTCATCAAAGAATCTGAACCAGGTGAGAGGTTTGGTATTCTGGGTGTTTAGGAAGGATTCCTCTAGATTGCCCATCCTATGCCAACCCATTAATAGGCCATCTAGAGGAATCCTTCCTGAACACCCAGAATCCTAAGCCGCTCATCTGATTCAGATTCGTTGATGACATCTTTGTGATCTGGATCGAGGGTGAGGACACCCTATCCACAATCCTCCACAACATCAACAGCTTCTCCCTCATTTGCTTCATCTGCTCCTACTCAACCCAACAAGCCACCTTAATAGATGTTGACCTTCACCTCAAAGATGATTACGTCAGTACCTCTGTCCATATCAAACCTACTAATCACCAGCAATACCTCCACTTCAACAGCTGCCACACATTCCATACTAAGACCTTCCTTCCATACAGCCTAGCCACCCATGGCCGTGCATCTGCAGTGATGAGCAGTCCTTCTCAAAATATACCGAGGGTCTCACTGAAGCCTTCACTGTCCGTAATTATCTTCCCAACCTTGTACAAAAACAAATCTCCCATGCCTTATCTTTACATTCTCCGACCACCTCCCGAAGTCCCACAGTCCGGCCACAGAGGAGCATTCCCTCGTAACTCAGTACCATCTGGGACTGGAGCAACTGAATTAAATTCTCCGCCAGGGTTTCGATTACCTCTCGTCATGCCCTGAAATGAGAAATGTCCTGCCCACTACCCTTCCCACTCCTCCCACAGTGGTATTCCGTTGTCCACCAAACCGACACAATACACACTTCGATCTGTACACAACCCCTGCTCCCAACCCCTTACCTCATGGCTCATATCCCTATAATAGATGCAAGATGTTTCCCATACATCCTCCCACCACCTACTCCTGTCCTGTCACAAATATCACCTATCCCATCAAAGGCAGGGCTACCTGTGAAACCCGTTAAGTGCTCTACAACCTAAGCTGCAACCACTGTGCTTCATTCTATGTGGACATGACAATCAACAAGCTGTCTGTTCGCATGAATGGCCACCGACAAACTGTGGCCAAGAAACTAGTGGACCACCCTGTTGCTCAGCACACTGCCAAACAAAACATCCTTCATTTTCAATGACTGCTTCACAGGCTGTGGGCCACATGGATACTTCCCACCAACACCAGCTTTTCTGGATTGCACACGTGGGAACTTTCCCTGCAACATATCCTACATTCCCGTAACCCTTCTGGCCTCAAACTTCATTAGTCGTTGTTCTCACCCATGCAGCTCCTTCCCTATTTCCATTCCAGCACTACACAGTCCTCATTCCACCATCCTACCCAGTCTTTTTACTTCTCTCCATTTCACCTACTCCCCTCCACCAACCTCTCCCCTGCCCTCTGTCTAACCTTATGACTGCACACAGCTGCCCTACCCTCTCTCTCCACCTTATCCCTATGCAATACCCAGCAGCAGTTCAGTGTCCTCTACCCCTACCCTACTGTCCCTTCCCCTCCCCGCCCCAACCTCCTCCTTACCTCCACCAGTCACCACTTCCATCAGGGACTGGTGCTGCTGTCACACTGTGTGTGTGTGTGTGTGTGTGTGTGTGTGTGTGTGTGTGTGTGTGTGTAGGGGGGGGGAGGTGTCTATTTTTGATGAAGCCCTTGCTGGCCAAAAACTTACTTGTGACAGTCTTTTTGTTGTGCCTATCTGTGACTCACCGTCTCCACTATATGGTGAGTGGCAACTCTCCTTTGCATAATATTGTTACACTCCATCCTAGATTTTTCACAGTCTTCACAAAGGAGGTATTGTAACACAGATAACAATCTGGAAAGATGTGAAGAGGCAATCCCTCAAAACTTATAAATGCTTAAAATGAGGGAGTTTCTGTGCAATATTCTTTTACTCTAGAGCGTCACTTGTCTCACTAGCAGGAAAACATTTAAATCCAGAATCCAAATCCTGTTTTGGCCATAATGATCATCATCCAAGTCAGAAGGGGAGTAGTCACTTGCCTTTTCTTACTCACAACCAAGCACTTATCACAACCGGGAATCAATTGTCTCACCTTGCCAGTCAAATCAGGTATATTCTTGTTTTGCTTCCTTTCAATTCATTTGACAGTGTAATGTACTGTCTCATGAACAAGCTCAATGATTTCATGTTACTAGTGTGTGAAATCACTAAAATTTATCCTCTTTCACTGGAAAGAAGTTTGGTTCTCCTTAACACTGAGGACTGGACAATAACAGTGACAATCAGCTGCCTGATGCCCAATAATGTGCTTTTTCACTGCTTTCTGAATTATGTGTAGTAGGTTCTACAGCACAGAATTCAAGTCAGATTACTGCATTTGAAAAAGGGGTCTAATTTCTATAAATATTGCAAAGGAAATTAGATGTACCTCTGTGACAGATCTTTTATACTGAAATGCAAATGAGTTCTTTTCACTACAACACAAATTTTCTTTCATCTTCTGTTTCCTAAATGGAGACATTGGTGCTTAAATTAAATAAATACATGAACTTCATGAAACTTGGCAGATACGTCGAGGGTGCAAAATAATGCAATTTTTTTTTTTTTTTTTTTTTTTTTTTTTTTTTTTTTTTTTTTTTTTTTTTTTTTTTTTTTTTTTACGGGACACAACACACCCCAAAGGGTACTTTGACGTATTAGGTTTAGAGGGGATATATTGAAAATGATGATACATAAAAAACGTTTTTCCATATCATTGTTCTTGAAAACTGTGTAATCAACTTCTGTAGCAGTTCGAAATTTTGCAAAATACCCCACCACTGTTGATTTTGAAAAATGAAAATTTTTGTTACACACAAATTAAAGCAGATTTCACAAGCCACATACATTTTTGTATAATAAAGCTAGTTTCTGAAATACCATTCTTGGAAAATAAACTGTACACAATGTGCTGTCATGCATATTTTCAACATACCTACTTAAATTATCTAAACATTCACTATGAGTCTAATTATTTATTTCACTTATATCTATATTATGTTCCTAAATTCATGTTTTACATTTTTTTCCAAATGTGTATTTTGTTAATTGAAAAGTAGTAATTGTAGTGGTTGTGCATCAAGGTGTAGAAGTGCACAAGCTGTACAGTGATTACACTTAGACATAATATCTTTGACGTCGTTTATTCCTTTTTTTTAATAATTATTCTTTTTTTTACTTTTTTACATTGACGTATTCCTGGATTGTGTTGTATGAACACATTACGCAATAAATGTAGCCTTAAAGTTAATTCCTAACGAGCTACAACATTTGTGGTACCCCAACATGATCGTAGATGGCAGCCAACGTCAACTAAGGTATTATTGGTGCTGTATCATTCCAAACATAAAGCAAAAATCAAGCATGCCAACCACACATCATCTGCATACTGCACCACCGATGTACTTTGAATGTCAAGAGCTGATCTGCAGTGTTAGCTGCACCATGCACCATCCACTTACTGAGATTTAGCCATGACAAAACCAGTACCATTTGCTGACGTGCCCCTAAGCGCTTCAGTTGACTGAGTCGCTGTCAAACTAGCACCTTTTTGGCAGCAGAACCTTTTCCTATGGTTTGCACAACTCAAGAGTCAGTTCATGTTTGCCAACATCACAGCTGATGAAACAAAGTACAGCTACATCGTCGTTGCACTTTATGAAGACATGGCTATCGAGATTCACAACATTTTGGACTTACCATCAAATACTGACTGATACGTGGCTCTGAAGAATGCCCTTGTCATTTGTCTATCACACTTGTGCAGGGCATCCACCAACTATCGAGCAGCAGGCAGGTCTCAATGCTACTCATAGTGCTCAAGAAGAACAATGGATGTTGTCTGTGAGGCAAGGACAATCTGGGACCACTACCTGTACAGCACACTGAGAACTTTACATTTAATATCTGTGATAAGCACAGATTCTCTACCTTAGACTTGATGCCTGCATATTATCAGGTACTGGTACTGCCAGAAGATACTACTAAAACTGCTGTCACCACCTCATTTGGCCTCCAAGTTCACAAAAATGCCATTCAGGTTGTACAATGCCACGCAAACATTCCAATGTTTCGTGGATGAAGCGATAACAGACTTGGACTTTTGCTACGTGTACATTAATGAGATATTAATTATGTCCAGTTCCAAAGCCAAACACATGGAACACCTGCACCAGATATTCCCAAACCTTCCTTCACAATGACTGCTTGTCAATCCTTCAAAATGTGTCTTTGGAGCTTCTGAAGTCTGCTTCCTGGGCAACACAATCAATGCCCATGGAATTCAGCCACCCCAAGACAAGGTAGACAGAACAGTTAATTATCCATGATCGGTGACTATTCTTATTGCAGTGATTTCTACCGTCGCCAGGTGTAGAACCATGCATTGTTAGCTGCTTCTCAGAACGATCTTCAACAAGGTTCACACAGACCGGAGTAGTGAAGATGAGACAGCTTTCAACACTGCAAAGACTGCTACTGCTGAGGCCGTTCTGCTGGTGCACCCTCTTCCAGAAGTGCTGCTTGCCTTAATGGTTGCTGCATCAGTGACCGCAATAGTTGCTGCACTAACAGCAGAGAGACAATCAGCAGCAAACTTTGGCATTCAACAGCAAAAAGCTAACTCCATCACAGCAGAACTGTCTACTTACAACTGTGAACTAAGCAGCATATGCTTCCATCAAGAAATTCAGATGCATCCTCGAAGGTAGACACTTCACTCTTGTCATGCTCAACAAACCACTGACATAAGCATCTCATTAACACCCAGACAAAGGTTTGCCACACCAGCTTCGTTGGACAGTTTACAATTTACATTGCCCGCATGGAGGTAGAACTTAATGCCCTGGCAGACACACACTCCCGCATTGAGGTGATCTTGCGTGCAATCTATTATGAGGTACTGGCCTTTGCACATCAGTCCGATGAATGTATAATATACTGGCACAGCCATCTAGTCTTCAGCTCCATCTCATTCAAGTGCCGTCTTGAAGTCGAAGTCATGACCCTTTGTGACTCATGGTTTGCCACAGCAGGGCATCGCATCTCTGAATAACATGTCTCATCCTAGTGTTTGTGCTACAGTGCAGTTGGTGAAAAGAACTTTCATTTGGCTCGACATTGACAGAGACTCTTAAGACATTTGTCCATCAATGTACGGCTTAAAGTAACAAAATCATTCATCTAATTAGCGCACCCCTCGGCATGTTCACTGCCCCTTATCAACAATTCAAAACGTTATTGGACCATTCCTGGCATCAGAGGGATGTAATTACTGTCTCACTGCCATAGACTGATTCACTCACTAATTGGAGGTATTCTCCATGTCCAACATCGTTGCCGAGTCCATCGCAACTACATTCTCCTGGGGCTGGATTGCTTATTTCAGCATACCATTGTGCATTACGTAATGGATCTGGGAGACGTGTTATTTTCTACCAGATTTGTCGATACCAAATCTAATGAGGGAGGTTGTAAATGTTTTCTTATATTTGTGTCAGAATATTTTTTGTGAATTGTAATTTGCCTTATTTTATGCTAATTTGCTTATATGTTTGAGAGTGACAGCGTATTGATTAATATTAGTATATGTGATGAAGAATATCAAAGAGACTGGTCACAAGTGGAAGCTTGTGTGTTGTGTGAAATGTCTTTGACACTGGAGTCGTCTTTGACCGTAGTCAGTCGGCAGTGAACTCTCGGTGTGCGACGGTGGAACAGTGTACAGGTCCCCGTTATAATAATTTGCAAGTGGCCAGCAAAAATGAGTTATTCTGTTACTTTTATATAAACATCAAGAAGGAAGCACATTCGGAGAAATGGTATTTGAAGCACCAGAAACGAGGCAAATGCATTGAACCAGGACATTTCCGCAGCCGACAAAACAGCATTATGGAATCATACTTTCACTAGACGACTGAAGCCAACACAAAAATGTCAAATATCATCTAATAAACATTTCACGGAAAAGTGAGTACTGTCACGAAATATGCAAAATTCAAGTACATAAAAATAGTGAGCATATTTCAATTACCACTGAAGAGAGCCAGCAGTTTGAATCTTATCTATTCAAGGCACTCGCCGGCATGTTAGGCACGAACCTGATCTGGACAACTTCTTATCACCCGACAGGGAATAGTTTGGTAAAATGCTTGTACTGTCAGCTCAAAGCATCTCTTCAATATCACGACTAACAGTGTTGCACTGAGACCTTGCCAATCGTGCTACTGAGCCCTCTGCACTAAAGCTCTGTATAAAGGAAAGTATGGCCATTCTTTTCCCCTGCGTTTGCCGCCGTCTGCAGTTCAGGATTGGCTGAAACTGCATCACATGACATTACCAGCCATTGTGGGCCCAATCATTACGTGTGAAGCATAGGAAGTGCTGTGTATCTTTGAAGTTTTAAGTACAATAATGCCTCAGTGCTATGCTTTTGGCTGCTCGTTTCGAGGCAAAACGGGAGGAAAACTGTACAGATTTCCTTCCAAAGGGAGAGATGCGACAAGAAGGAGAATACTGGTCACAATGGGAAAGGTTGCAGGAACTAGACTTAACCAATCAATTAATTTTGTTTATTTCTGGCCTTTTGTCTGTCTCCTTTTTACATTTCTGTTACTTAGTTTCTAGTCCATCTGAACAGCAAAAAAAGTCACAAGAGCTAATAGGATGGTTTAATGGTAGTTTAATTACAAAATAGAAATCTTAAGAGATAAAACTGCCACTGTTAGCATTTAAAACAAAAAATAGTAAGTGGACTGAACAAAATTAACATGACTGGCAAAATATTTGACCCAATTGACTATGCAACATGTTTTAAACTTACATTTACAATGCTCACAATAATAAATTTTACTTTGTTTCACACAATATAATGTAAAAAAAGAAAAAAAAGTGCACTAGGCAAGTACTGTACCTACCAAAATGGTTCAAACAGCTCTGAGCACTATGGGACTTAACATCTGAGGTCATTAGTCCCCTACAACTTAGAACTACTTAAACCTAACTAACCAAAGGACATCACACACATCCATGCCCGAGGCAGGATTCGAACCTGCAACCGTAGCAGCTGTGCGGTTCCGGACTGAAGCGCCTAGAACCGCTCCGCCACAGTGGCCGGCACTGTACCTACCATCTTTCATTCAGTAACCATTAACCCGCCTGCTAATCTACAGAGTACTAACACAAATACAGTTGTTACTGTTTCCTACAGCCTACTTTTGCTCGTAGGTCTACTTTTATTCAAACACATTTTAAAAATACTGTGTTCTCTTGTACTTTTGTAACTATTCTCCTAATGTCATAGAACAATTTGCAAACAAAGTTTTATGTGATAGTTCTGACAAAAATATAAATCACGCGTAATCATATATGCATGTTTATTAATTCTATTTACTAAGGCAACGTGCACATATATTTGAATCCAATCCCTCATTTCATATAACAAAAGAGACATTGGACGAATTTTCACAGTACCGAGTAGCAGGAACAAGAAGTAAGTAGATATAGAGATTTAATTTAGCGATGGATTTTTCCTCGCACTTGTGAACTAATATTGGTTCCCTTTCGTCATGCTGACTATTGGATAGGACCGAAAACAGATGTTCTAACTTCATACCGCAACAATAACTGTGAAATCTGCTTTCGCTTTTAATAAAGGATAGCAGGGGAAAAAAACTGTTTTTCGTGCTTGCCACAACAAATGCTTTTCAACTCATTAACTTGAATTTGTTGAGATTTTTTGTTGCTAAACATCCGACATGTTCCGTTTTAAGCCACTGAGCAGTTTTAGCAGTGCATTAGACAGCTGAGTGCACTTTAATATACACAACTAAATATGCTGCAGAAGGCAATGTTTCACCAGTGGTGCAGTGGGCCCAAAATGGTGGCCACTGGCAAGTTGGCAGTACTTTCCCTATTCAGAGCTTTACTCTGCACAGCCATCAAGAAAAATATGAAAACAACTGCAGTTGACCTTGTCTATGGACAACAAATAGACTACATGACGAAACCCTCTGCAACATGCTGGATACACCCGTCAATGAAGCAGTCTTCGTCAGCTAGCTACACTCACAGGCACAGCAACTTTGGCCTATTTCAGTAAGAAAACAAGAGACTCAGTGTTCATTTGACATTATGTGGTATGCTAACCTCTGAAACCACTGTACGGTGGGCTATATACAGTACTTAGCACAAAGGATAAAACGTTTAGAACTGATGCCATGCGAACACCAACAACAGTTTCTACTGATCACCTAAAATCTGCGTTCAGTACTGCTTCCACCAAGGCAGACACGATACATACTGCATCACCTTCAGACATGACAGAACCACCTGCTACCCTGTCACCAACAAAGCACCACAGGCATCAGGTACTACACCTCTGATGGCTCCACAACAGCAAAACCGGTCACCATGCAATCTGGACTAACGTCAAGTTTAATCACAAGTATTGTTAGCACTTAGGGGGAAGGGGGGTGGCGAGGGGAGGGGGGGCAGTGATGCAGTTGTTGTGCATCAAGATCTAGAAGGCAAAAGTCTTACAGTGATTACGCCTAGACATAATGTCTTTAACATTATTTTTCCTTGTTTTGTATAATTATTATGTTATTGATTTTTCAAATTGCTGTAACACCTCGATTGCATTGTATGAACACATTATGCAATAAATGTTGCCTTAAAGTTATGATGATGATAATTTGCAGATTAAAGCTTAAAATATAATGGGTTTTTACACCATATACACAAAATGAATAGAATTTCTGCACACAGTATACATGACGGAGAACGCAATAAACATGGTGAGTCCTACTATTGCCACCGAGAATAACTCCAAAAGTATGATAGAATCTGAAAAGTTTGTGGGGCAAAAGCTGCACAGAGCAATGGGAAATGTAATATGACACTGGTTTTTTGTTGCTAGGTGGGGGTCGCTTCAGAGATATGAAGGTCAACTTTGGTTTTTTTTTTAATGGGATGCTATAGTTTGGTACTTCTTTTATGATAGCGACTATTGAGACAAATCCAATTATGGGTAACAGTACGGTCTTTGAAGGTCAATAAAAGTCACAAACGTGGTATGAATGTCCATTTACAGAAGGTGTTCGAAGTGATGACCATTGGTATCAATGCAGTGCTGCAATCTTCTTATCATGGATTGAGTGGTATTCCTTATCACTTTGGCACTTATTGAAGCACATGCTCTGACAATTCTCTCTCATTTATCATGCAAATAGTAAATATTCGCCGAATACGGCGTATCCATCTAACTTGCCATTGACATGTAAACACCTCTCTCACCCCCTCCCTCTTTTGCCCCCTCCCTCTCTCGCCCCCTCCTTCCCACCCTATTCTCTGCAAAATACACGTGACAAGCATTTGCAGTTGGTTTCAATAAATTAAGAACACTGGTGCCTCAAAATCCAAGATCCACTTTTTAACTACATACCAGTCACAGCTACTGCACAACTTAAGAGCACCCTCAACACCACACAACGTGGCTATGGCAGAAAGTGGGTTTGGGGTTCTGTGTGTTTTTGAGTGTGTGAAAGCATGTGCTTTTCCTAAAAGAAAAGAAACAGTATGGAAGCTAGTGTGAAGGCAGTTCCCTGTTATGTGTTGCTATGCTCAACAGATCAGTCTGCTATAGGTGAGTTGTGGCCCCACCCCTATTTTACCCCAGAATGTCCATTATTTTTGAACAATTATTTTTTTATTTAAATTTATTGAAGCTCTGTGTCTTCCTGCTGGTTTGCACCCACTACCAACAACTCTCTCTCAGTAAACGCAGTGTTATTGTGAACAGAAATTGTTTGATTACATAATCACTTGCTTTTTAAACATGTACTGTCACTTGTCAGAAGTATTTTTTCCGAGAGAAATATGGCACCATTTGTTAACTTACTTTCATTTATGTAGTTTCAGATTATGAATCATCCTTGCTGATACTGTATATCCCATTGAATTTATCTTCAGGACTACTTTTTATCCAGTCATGCCCATGCTACTGAACATACCCACCTCACTGTTAAGTAAACATCTATTCACAAAAAATGGATGAAAAGCTAAACTAAAACCTACTTACCAGCACACACAAAAAAACAAATATCACAATGACAGTAACAGTGCTGACAGGTGATAACCCAGTGCACTCGGAAATAATGATTTAACAATCCCAAATGCATTGAATGTTTCTTCTGAGAACTGAGTGTGCCGGGGATCAGGTGATTGAAATTATCACTCCAAGCAGGCCAAAGGCGAGTTTACAGATTGTTTACAGTGATGGCGAGAGATGGGCTTGTCTATGAAATTGAAGTAATAATGTGTGAATGTGAATAGAACCGATTCACGCCCTGAAATGTTACTTTTCAAAGGCTGTGAAATGCACATTTGTATGCATGGGTGGGATTGGTATGTGTCTAGTAAATAACTTAATTCCCCGCAAAATATATTTACCTTTCAAACAAATGAATGACTTAATAAGAGCTACATTCAAATGATTTTTAATTACTGGACATCATCACACCTTTCCAGTAAAGTGGAATCATGTACCCCTAAGGAAAAATTTATGCTCAACTTTGTATGCCCAATGATTACATGTTAATTGCATCTGGAACAATTTAATATACAGTAATTTATTAATCAGTTTTAAATTATGAAAAGATGAATTAGTCTATTTACAATATAATTAAATAAATATGTATAATGCTTGTATTAACTTTGGCATACCCCTGACGTATCTTCATAAACACCCAAAAGTAGGGGTACCATCTTTAGGTGTGTGTATCCTGGTTGTATATCACTATTTTGTAAGGAATAATGAAAGTACTACAAAAAATGGTTCAAATGGCTCTGAGCACTATGGGACTTAACATCTGAGGTCATCAGTCCCCTAGAACTTAGAACTACTTAGAACTACTTAAACCTAACTAACCTAAGGACATCACACACATCCATGCCCGAGGCAGGATTCGAACCTGCGACCGTAGCGGTCGCGCGGTTCCAGACTGAAGCGCCTTTAACCGCTTGGCCACACCGGCCGGCGAAAGTACTACAGACTGGCCTCATTCAGACGAATGAATGGATACCTCAGTCAACTGTAACACTTAAGAGTGGTTTCAATTCAAAGTATGAATAAATGGTTTGACTGGCTGACAGACTGGCAGAGTGCTTTTGCTTGAAAAGAAATAATGAGTAGCTCAGTCAGTATGCAAAACTACAATGTTTTGATTGTTTTCACGTGCTTCCTCCAATAGACCAGATTCACTCGAAAGAACGAACGAATACGTCAATGAAAAACTACAACAAAATGAGTTGACTGTTTTCCTACAACTCACATAATTGACTTGCTTCATTCAGTTGTTCCCACCACCACTAGTAATGGTCAACAGCTGTCAAGATTGTTTAGGGGCTTTGGACACTGGAGTGGCAGTTGTGTTTAATTTAATTATTTGACATACAATTTTTTTAAATAAATGAGTTTACATTTAGCACTGTTGTGCTTCAGATAATTTCCCATCTTCTAAGAGGAAGACCTGCCTAGCTGCATTCACCAATGCAAATTTTATTTAAGATACGAGGACAGAATATATGTTACATCCAAGCACCTACTGCTGGACATCCTCGAAAAATTAACTTCAAGCCAATGAATTAAAGTAAACTGTTTCAGCTTGCATGCCTATCAACAAACAGTTGGACGTTCATGGGCACAGGTAGCAAGCAGACGGCTGACCTGTGGTGTCTGTAATCATACTACAGCAACCAGGAGCCTGTAGGCAGAGGTGACCAAGTGGCTAGCACAGCACTAAATGTGTGCAACAGGGCCACCAGGTAGGTAGCCTGTGAGAGAGATGATGGGCTGCCAGATGTGCCTGTCCTCTATGGAGCAATGCTGGAAAAGCCTAATTGAAAGTCACAATACACCAAGGAAGGCAGAGAGAGGCAGAGAGAGAGAGAGAGAGAGAGAGAGAGAGAGAGAGAGAGAGAGAGAGTGTACAAAATGAATGGTGCAACTACTGTAACTGTACTACTTCCCAGGTAACCCTCAACTGTACTGCAGAGTCAGCAGTGTCAAGATAATTATTTACATTGCTGTGGTCACATAATTATTTATCCCACTAAGGGGAAGGAAATCTGCCACAATTTCCAAGAAAGTACTGTCCCAATAGTCACCTTTAGTGTCACCAGAACACACCAAAATTGTGCCACTGTATTTTTTCCTGTGTGTTCAGATGAAAAGGTACAAAAAGCCTTAACAACTGAAGTGACTGAATTTGCGTACATCACACTCTGGTAATGTAGTGAGACATCTAGGGATAGGAAGTGAGCATTGTCACCTCCTCCTAAAAATTCAAAGCAGCGTCATCAGGCAAGGTGGTGCCTGGGGTGCTCATGGAGGGAGGGATCTGCTCCACAGTGACATGTTTCCACCAAGTCTTCAAGATCACAGAAAGTTTAATGGCCAAATTCAATTGGGAATAGCTCGAGCATGAGCCATACAGCCCAGACATGTCACACTGTGACTTCCATGTGTTCAAATCCACTAAAAAACATTTCAGTGAGAAACACTTCAGCTCAAACTACAAACTGAAGGACACAATGGAGGACTGGCTCCTGTCCCCAACATAGGAATTTTGGGAGCATGGAATCCTTTGGCATGTAAAACAGTGGAGAAGTTGTGCTCAGGCTGCTGGTGATTATTTTGGGAAAAAAACTTCAATTATACCCACAATGTTGTTTTGTACCTTTTTTTGAACACCCCTCACACATCAATTTGCTCAATTGTTCAGAAACTAGAGAATTTCAATACATTGCATTTCTTTGCCGTATCACCAGTAGCGTAGTCATAAATGACCAAGTTAACACAATTTTGTGGATGTGCCCCACTGGGCATAAAATTAAAAAAAAAAAAGAGTATAAATTTCCAGTCATCTTACCTGGAGAGGAGACAACTTCAAAGACCATGTCAGTGTCCTGACCCGATCTCAGTAACTGGACGGCAGCCTTAGACAGTCTACTGTTTCGAGAAAGTGGTGGTATACACAATGACTCCACAAGATTTAGCTGGAAATAAAAAATATTATTATTATATGCATGTTTATACGACACTATCATGAAATCTAAAAATGAAAGGAAGAAAGAGCTGTCTGATAACATCACAAATTGCAAATAGTAGTTTACTTGCCATTAAAACAATTTTAATGCAGTGAAATGTGATATTTGATCTAACAGTCATCAAAACGTAACAGACAGAGGTTAAATGATTAGAAGATATGAAATGGTACCAGGAGAAACACTTCTTGTAAACACAGACTGTTGCTGAATAGTGAGTTACTTGCATGTCCCATGTCCCATTCTCATTATGATGTGGAATGAATCAGTTACTTCATCACTAGAATACACTACAAGAAAATTACGGAGGCCAGTAACAAGATTGTGATGCTTTATGAGTGGGAAAAAAAGGGCAAGAAAGGGAAATTTAGAGTAGGTATAAGGAAAACAAATATGCAGAATAAATGACAAGGGAATTAGCAGCAGCAGCAGCAGCACTAAAAGGAGAGGGTAAAAATTATTAAACCTTAAAGCTTGTGGTACCAGTATCATTCCCTTCATATTTCATTTATCCATTTCTACTGTCAACTCTGGGAGATTAAACTACCTTAAAGACCATCTCCTTCATAATCCACCTACCACCGCTTTTGGTGTCAACAGCGAAAGTGCTACACAAATCATACATCTCTGTGTCTTATTTCCTAACTAACCTACCTTGTACCCATGCTGTTTGGGAGTAGAGTGAAAATGCCCACTTGGATGACTATGATGATCTGCTGAATAATGAGCTGGATCAAGGAGCTCAAGGGCGAAGAGTGATCTCGTGAATGCTTCCCTTTGCACTAAGTCACATAGCTGAACCATAACTTCTTGCAAAGTCTCACGATGTGTCAGTAACTGCTGCAGGATCCCCGACTGCAACACAAAAATAAATGCAATTTTTTAAATTTCCTTCATTCTTGAAATATGTGAACCGTGTTAGTTGTTACATTTGGTACAGCCTCACGTTTAATTTTCATGATAGTTTTAAATATTGGAAATGAACTTATTTGTGAAGACAAAAAGCAGACAGTACCGAAGTAACTAATGAACTTAACACTAAGCCCATACATCAAACAAATCAACAATGACAGCATATAAATGTGACTTAGCAGTAACAATTTTTTTCCCCTTTTTTACTGAATCTCTGAATTTCTATTTTCAACATTTCTATACCAATTCCAAACTCACTGCAATATTACTACTAACTTCTTCAGAAACTCATTGTTATACAAAATTGTACAGTGGAAATAAGTTTCAAATGTATTATCTGCAATATACGATAACGAAGCAACTGGAAAAGATGGAATGGCAGCATAGACAATAAAGTGGAGAGGGTAAACAACACGATCAAGATTCTCTGATATAAGAAGGGAGATGAGAGGGATGAAACATCTGCAGAGAAATATTGCAACTAGATATTGGCTGCAAAGCATTGTCAAAACTATCACTAAAGAAAGCAGAACAGATATACAGTATACTCGGAGAATATCAAGTGAGCCTTAGAAAGGCAAGAAGATGCATGCAATGGATATTTACCCTTGAACGACCAATACATTATAGGATCTTAAAGAACAAAAAGGTGGTAGCAAACTTCCAAGATTATAAGAAATACACAATTCTATCAGCAGACAGATTCTGAAGGATCTTTAAGAACAAAGGATCATATGGCACTACATCAAACTGTATATGGGAATTCTAACAGATGCATGGTGAAGGTATGATTGAGAGGAGCACTATCTGAAGAGTTTGAGATCAAGAAAGGTGCAGAACATCAATTTGACTGTCACTAATTTTGCTAAACATGATGATAGTGGAAAGCAATAAACGATGAAATAAGAATGCAAAAGATGCACATATAGCCCAAATGGTCTGCCTAGCCTTTGCAGGCAGTGTACCAATAGACAGCAAGACAAAAGCAGACACAAGGAAACAACTCGACAATCTAAACAAGGTAGCCAGCAGAATGGCACAAGAATGGATCACATTAATGTTCTATACATGGTCGCTTTTAAAGAAGAGTTACACTTTCCTACAAGGCTAATTTGGGCACTACAATTCAGCTACACAATCAGAAGAACAATGCTTTGAAGTGCTGTATTGTTATCATTCATTCATTCATTCATTCATTCAAAGTACTAAAAATCCTTAATACAAATTTAAAATCACTGCAAATGATCTGATTGCAACATACCGCCAATGCACACCATTGATGGACGTAAAACACAAAGGTAGCACAACTAAAGCAATTAATATAACGTAATAACCAGACTGTTTGCAACTGATTTTTTGTTTATTCTTTCCAGTTGCACCAAAACATAACAAACCTTTGCACACTGAACATCTAGTGCTGACAATCTGACAGAGTGGTACTGCACTGTAACTGCAGATTTCAACTCTCCCAATAGAGCCTGCCACTGAAGTATGAACAGTTTCTTAAAGATTTAGTCTAAGTAAAAAGTATTTCCATTTGTCATAGGGATGTATTTCAGTAGTTTTAGTTACACAGAAACATACATTTTATCTATAAATTTAATCATGTTTAAGTACTAACAATACTACAAAAACTTGGCAATTTTTGGGAAGTAATTGGTATGAATATGGACAGAACCCCCCCATGAACCATGGACCTTGCCGTTGGTGGGGAGGCTTGTGTGCCTCAGCGATACAGGTAGCCGTACCGTAGGTGCAACCACAATGGATGGGTATCTATTGAGAGGCCAGACAAACGTGTGGTTCCTGAATAGGGGCAGCAGCCTTTTCAGTAGTTGCAGGGGCAACAGTCTGGATGACTGACTGATCTGGCCTTGTAACACTAACCAAAACGGCCTTGCTGTGCTGGTACTGCGAACGGCTGAAAGCAAGGGGAAACTACAGCCGTAATTTTTCCCGAGGGCATGCAGCTTTATTGTATGGTTAAATGATGACAACGTCCTCTTGGGTAAAATATTCCGGAGGTAAAATACTCCCCCATTCGGATCTCCGGGCGGGGACTATTCAGGAGGACGTTGTTATCAGGAGAAAGAAACTGGTGTTCTATAGATCGGAACGTGGAATGTCAGATCCCTTAATCGGGCAGGTAGGTTACAAAATTTAAAAAGAGAAATGGATAGGTTAAAGTTGGATATAGTGGGAATTAGTGAAGTTCGGTGGCAGGAGGAACAAGACTTTTGGTCAAGTGAATACAGGGTTATACATACAAAATCAAATAGAAGTAATGCAGGAGTAGGTAGGTTTAATAATGAATAAAAAAAATAAGAGTGCAGGTAAGCTACTACAAACAGCATAGTGAATGCATTATTGTGGCCAAGGTAGACATGAAGCCCATGCCTACTACATTAGTACAAGTTTATATACCAACTAGCTCTGCAGATGATGAAGGAATTGATGAAATTTATGATGAGAAAAAAGAAATTATTCAGATAGTGAAGGGAGATGGGTGACTGGAATTCGATAGTAGGAAAAGGGAGAGAAGGAAACATAGTAGGCGAATATGGATTGGGGGTAAGAAATGAAAGAGGAAGCCGCCTGGTAGAATTTTGCACAGAGCATAACTTAATCATAGCTAACACTTGGTTCAAGAATCATGAAAGAAGGTTATATACATGGAAGAAGCCTGGAGATACTAGAAGGTATCAGATAATTATATAATGGTAAGACAGAGATTTAGGAACCAGGTTTTAAATTGTAAGACATTTCCAGGGGCAGATGTGGACTCTGACCACAATCTATTGGTTATGAACTGTAGATTAAAACTGAAGAAACTGCAAAAAGGTGGGAATTTAAGGAGAAGGGACCTGGATAAACTGACTAAACCAGAGGTTGTACAGAGTTTCAGGGAGAGCATAAGGGAACAATTGACAGGAATGGGGGAAAGAAATACAGTAGAAGAAGAATGGGTAGCTTTGAGAGATGAAGCAACAGGAGACATTTTGAATTTAATTGATGAAAAGAGAAAATATAAAAATGCAGTAAATGAAGCAGGCAAAAAGGAATACAAACGTCTCAAAAATGAGATCGACAGGAAGTTCAAAATGGCTAAGCAGAGATGGCTAGAGGACAATGTAAGGTTGTAGGGGCTTATCTCACTAGGGGTAAGGTACATACCGCCTACAGGAAAATTAAAGAGACCTTTGGAGAAAAGAGAACCTCTTGTATGAATATCAAGAGCTCGGATGGAAACCCAGTTCCAAGCAAGGAAGGGAAAGCAGAAAGGTGGAAAGAGTATATAGAGGGTCTATACAAGGTCGACGTACTTAAGGACAATATTATGGAAATGGAAGAGGATGTGGATGTGGATGAAGATGAAATGGGAGATATGATACTCCGTGAAGAGTTTGACAGAGCACTGAAAGACCTGAGTTGAAACAAGGCCCGGGGAGCAGACTACATTCCATTAGAACTACTGACAGCCTTGGGAGAGCCAGTCCTGACAAAACTCTACGATCTGGTGAGCAGGATGTATGAGACAGGTGAAATACCCTCATACATAAAGAAGAATATAATAATTCCAATTCTACAGAAAGCAGGTGTTGGCAGATGTGAAAATTACTGAACTATCAGTCTAATAAGTCACAGCTGCAAAATACTTTAATAAGTCACAGCTGCAAAATACTTTAATAAGTCACAGCTGCAAAATACCTTAATAAGTCACAGCTGCAAAATACTTACACGAATTCTTTACAAACGAATGGAAATACTGGTAGAAGTTGACCTCGGGGAAGATCAGTTTGGATTCTGTAGAAATATTGGAACATATGAGGCAATAATGACCCAACGACTTATCTTAGAAGAAAAATTAAGGAAAGGCAAACCTACATTTCTAGCATTTGTAGACTTAGAGAAAGCTTTTGACAATGTTGACTGGAATACTTTCTTTCATATTCTGAAGGTGGCAGGGGTAAAATACAGGGAGCAAAAGGCTATTTACAATTTGTACAGAAACCAGATGGCAGTCATAAGAGTCGAGGGGCATGAAAGGGAAGCAGTGGTTGCGAAGGGAGTGAGACAGGGTTGTAGCCTCTCCCCGATGTTATTCAATCTGTATATTAAGCAAGCAGTAAATGAAACAAAAGAAAAATTTGGAGTAGGAATTAAAATCCATGGATGGAGAAGAAATAAAAACTCAGAGGTTCGCCAATGAAATTGTAGTTCTGTTTGAGACAGCAAAGGACTTGGAAGAACAGTTGAACGGAATGGATAGTGTCTTGAAAGGAGGATATAAGATGAACATCAACAAAAGCAAAATGAGGATAATGGAATGTAGTCGAATTAAGTCGGGTGATGCTGAGGGAATTAGATTAGGAAATGAGGCACTTAAAGTAGTAAAGGAGTTTTGCTATTTGGAGAGCAAAATAACTGATGATGGTCGAAGTAGAGAGGATATAAAATGTAGAATGGCAATGGCAAGGAAAGCGTTTCTGAAGAAGAGAAATTTGTTGACATCGAGTATAGGTTTAAGTGTCAGGAAGTCATTTCTGAAAGTATTTGTATGGAGTGTAGCCATGTATGGAAATGAAACATGGACGATAAATACTTTGGACAAGAAGAGAATAGAAGCTTTCGAAATGTAGTGCTACAGAAGAATGCTGAAGATTAGATGGGTAGATCACGTAACTAATGAGGAGGTATTGAACAGAATTGGGGAGAAGAGAAATTTGTGGCACAACTTGACAAGAAGAAGGGGCTGGTTGGTAGGACATGTTCTGAGGCATCAGGGGATCACCAATTTAGTACTGGAGGGTAGTGTGGAGGGTAAAATCATAGAGTGAGACCAAGAGATGAATACACAAGCAGATTCAGAAGGATGTAGGTTGCAGTAGGTACTGGGAGATGAAGAAGCTTGCACAGGATAGAGTAGCATGGAGAGCTCCATCAAACCAGTATCAGGACTGAAGACCACAACAACAAACAATGGACAGAACAAGAGGAAAGACGGGAATAAGTTGTGGGACTGAATTCAGGGTAAAACTAAAAATCTTTTAAAGGTTTGTAAAATTTTTAGAGGTATGAGAATTCATTCTGATAGATATTGGCCTATTCATATATAACTTAGAAGTGGTACTAATCAGTAAGTTTTGTCATTTTCGTGCATACAGTTCAAAGTATTAATCGCCTTCTGATGTGTTTTTGTCCCATTTGAACCAGATATTAATATTTTTTTTATTTTTCCATTGACGTATGAAGTTAACACGTTTCAATTGATTATTTCATTTTTATTTACATACATTTGAACGCAGAAGTATGACACAAAATTCTACATTGCACATAAATCATTTAATTTTGTAGTCATCTAGGCCCATTGCATCATATATGTCATAGAAGGACATCATGAGACCAAGATGCTATCACAAAATGTCATTATGAAATAATCTGTCATACTTTCACAACAGCATAAATAATGCTCCAGCAAATGTTTAACACCTACCATAACTTCTACATCAAAGGAGCAAACTTATACAACAGTGTGACAGCAATTGAGATACAGACGTCATATGGATACCGAGATCACCTGATGTTTTTAGCAAACCATAATTCTATAAAACATTAAATTATCTACTTAAAAATTTGAAATATTGTGCCAAACTATGTACTTTCCACAGATAACCTATAGATGGCAGTCACGCTGAAGGCCTATAGTAGTAACACGGGAGTGTCTTTGTCACGGAACTTACGTCATCATCATTTCATCATCATTGACTCGCAAGTCGCCGAAGTAGCGTCAACTAAAAAGGACTTGCAATACGGCGGCCGAACATCCCCGCATGGGGCCTCCCGGCCAACAACGCCATATGATCATTTCATTTCTTAAAGATTAAAATTTGTTGTTGTTGTTGTTGTCGTCGTCGTCTTCAGTCCTGAAACCGGTTTGATGCAGCTCTCCATGCTACTCTATCCTGTGCAAGCTGATTCATCTCCCAGTACTTACTGCAACCTACATCCTTCTGAATCTGCTTAGTGTATTCATCTCTTGGTCTCCCTCTATGATTTTTACCCTCCACGCTGCCCTCCAATGCTAAATTTTGTGATCCCTTGATGCCTCAGAACATGTCCTACAAACTGGTCCCTTCTTCTTGTCAAGTTGTGCCACAAACTCCCCTTTTCCCCAATTCTATTCAATACCTCCTCAATAGTTAGATGTGATCTATCCATCTAATCTTCAGCATTCCTCTGTAGCACCACATTTCGAAAGCTTCTATTCTCTTACTATCCAAACTATTTATCGTCCATGTTTCACTTCCACACATGGCTACATTCCATACAAATACTTTTAGAAATGACTTCCTGACACTTAAACCTATACTCTATGTCAACAAATTTCTCTTCTTCAGAAACGCTTTCCTTGCCATTGCCAGTATACATTTTATATCCTCTCTACTTCGACCATCATCAGTTATTTTGCTCTCCAAATAGCAAAACTCCTTTACCACTTTAAGTGCCTCATTTCCTAATCTAATTCCCTCAGCATCACCCGACTTAATTCGACTACATTCCATTATCCTCATTTTGCTTTTGTTAATGTTCATCTTATATCCTCCTTTCATGACACTGTCCATTCTGTTCAATTGCTCTTCCAAGTCCTTTGCTGTCTATGACAGAATTACAATGTCATCGGCAAACCTCAACGTTTTTATTTCTTCTCCACGGACTTTACTACCTACTCCGAATTTTTCTTTTGTTTCATTTACTACTTGCTCAGTATACAGATTGAATAAAATCGGGGACAGGCTACAACCCTGTCTCACTCCCTTCCCAACCGCTGCATCCCTTTCGTGCCCCTCGACACATAATTGCCATCTGGTTTCTGTACAAATTGTAAATAGCCTTTCGCTCCCTGTATTTTACCCCTGCCACCTTTAGAATTTGAAAGAGAGTATTCCGGTCAACACTGTCAAAAGCTTTCTCTAAGTCTACAAATGCTAGAGATGTAGGTTTGCCTTTCCTAATCTATTTTCTAAGATAAGTCGTAGGGTCAGTATTGCCTCACGTGTTCCAACATTTCTGCAGAATCCAAACTGATCTTCGCCGAGGTCGGCTTGTACCAGTTTTTCCATTCATCTGTAAAGAATTCGCAATTTGTACCAATATGTATAATTCTTGGAGAATATTGTGTTGGTACTTTTGACAGTAGTTTTGTAAGTGTAAACAGAGATGGTGCAAGTTATTTAGCTCAGTTCTATGGGGAAAAGTAATATCTGCTACATAAGATTAAATCAACTAACGTGAATAATGAAAAATCTGAAGAGATTAATTAAAAAATGACCAAAATCACCAATTCCACTTGCGGTATAAAAAAAATAAAAAATAAAAAAAAATAATCTGGCACTATTGTGCTTCCTCTTACCAAATATCTTTTTAAAAAACATTATAACATTAACAGAAATTCAAGGATGGAGCAGTATGTAAAATAAGGGAGAGGCGACCATTCACCGAAGATGGGATAGATAGAAATTACAGGATGGAGCAGCATGTAAAATAAGGGAGCTAGGCGACCATTCATCCAACAGGGGAACATTGTGTGGAGCCCAAAAAGACATAACAGAAAACAGCATTCACACTAACTTTCAAGCACTAGCTCCCTTTCTAGCAAAAATTCTCACATTGACGCACACACACACACACACACACACACACACACACACACACACACACACACAAACAACCATAACCATGGGAGAGTGTGTGTGTGTGTGTGTGTGTGTGTGTACTTTTGCTGAAAAAGAGCTGGTGCTTGAAGGCGAGTGTAAATGCTGTTTTCTGTTACATGTTTCTGTGCTACACACATTGGTCGGTTTAAAAAAACTTGCAATATACCCAATATGTTAGCATAAGTTGCACTTACAACTGAAGTTTGAACGTATGTTCAGTATTCGAGAAGAGGATGAGCATTCCATGTTTTGGTTATTTGGATCATCTATTGGTGTACGTCTTTTATGTACTAAATTACTTTTACTTTGAGCCCCATTTCTGATAATCAGTTTGTCTTATGAAATTACTCTTACATTCAACAACAGGGAAGGGATTAATTGGTACTCACCACATAGAGAGTAGAAGACCCCCTCCCAAAAAAAAAACACACACACACACACACACACACACACACACACACACACACACACACACACACACACACACACAGTTTTTGGAGGGGGGATAGTGGAGACAACCGTATCTCGGCACTTGGGGCCCCGTTCCCAGAGACAGTGACCACATGTGAGTTGTGCTTGGAGGACTCTGTGCAAAAGCTTAAACGTTGAGCATTCTTCTTCATTACGCCGTTCCATGATTCAACGTTCCCTAACACAATATAAGCAGCAATCTATCCTTTCCATTTTATTATTATTCCATCCTGGGCTAACCATTGTTTAATCTTACAGTCAACCATTCAGGCTGTCTTTTTCTGCTGTCTGATAAGTTAACGATATGGAATTACGATTAGAGTTTCTCAAATATAACTTTGTAAAATAACACAAAGACTTTCTACTCAAGAAAAGTTAAAACAAACTAGCTTAATCACTTCATGTAATTTGTACAAAAAAAATGCAACCATATTTCTACTGTAATCAAGTTCCTGTTGACTAATCTGTTTATTTTAGTTCTTAAAATAATTCTATAATTATGACTGAAGGTTGAAAATGCTCATTGGTCAGTTTTAAGTACTACTGTGCATGATACTGCACACACTCACCACTTTGGAAGTTCCAACTTTAAAGCAAAATTTGAATTCATGCCATTCCAATCTATCATCAAGGGCAGCCGTTACTTCTTCCAGCCTCATAAGAAATATAGGCAGTTCCTCTATTAACTGCTCCAGGTTGCGAGCCACAGATCGTACTTTGTTGGCACTAGTCATTTCATTGAAACTCTCCCTGAAAAAGAAGAATATCACCCAGTCACACAGCAGTGGAACAAAAATTACACACTTTGAAGGAACACAATCTTTTCTCGTGTCATTAGCTGTAAACTAGATTCAGAAAGAAATGATTTGTAAAAGTAATCAGATAATAAACTACATTAAGATATACTGACTGGTAACTTTATTACATGCAAGCTTCATAAAATATAATTATGAGAAACTGAATCGGAAACACCTTAACAATGTGTCGAACTTTTTCTCCTTGCAGCAGTGAATTTTGATTCACATGTCTCAAGCCTACATACAGGAGACATCACAAATTATTACTGCAACTCACTCGTTCATTCACATAAAACTGTGGCAAATGAGAGAGTGCCCCCCACCCCCTTTTTTTTTTACACATATAATGGTTATCAAAGTTTACTTTACATTAAAAGGTTAATAATACACAACATTATTCTTCTTAAATTACCATCGTGAACTCTTCAGTATTAACATCTCTATAGAGTACAGCAATTTCTTATCAATGGACATGTGTTCAAAAATGTTATCACCTTTTAATCTATAACTTTCCTTTCCTGTATACTGGGGAGACAGAACACCTAATGCTAATTTAATTCCAGTATAAAAATTATGTTCTGTTAATATAAGAAGACAATTTCACAGAAGTATAGGAACCAGGTTGTTTAAAGTTCTGGGTTTTAACACACTTTACACAACAGAAAGATTTTCTCAGGCTTGGACAGTACAGATTTCATAGTATGCATATTTGCTATCCTTCATCAGAATACCGTTCGTGCTTAACAGAATCAACAGCAGTTAATCTTGAAGAAGGTTCGGTGGGGTGTTATGGTGCCACTCAATTTCAATAAGTCAATGCTGCCTTTTTAAGAAATTCAGGAGTAATGAGAAAATTTGCTAACGGGCTAAATATTAAAATTTGTAAGATGTTACAGGGGCACAAAGAAGTAGGCATGATTTGCCAGAAGGTCCCAGCATAACTTAAATAAATAAATAAATAAAAATGGAAGCTGAGATATCAAGACCATTAACAGTTCAGACCATTAACAGTTCAGACCATTAACAGTTCAGACCATTAACAGTTCAGACCATTAACAGTTCAGACCATTAACAGTTCAGACCATTAACAGTTCAGACCATTAACAGTTCAGACCATTAACAGTTCAGACCATTAACAGTTCAGACCATTAACAGTTCAGACCATTAACAGTTCAGACCATTAACAGTTCAGACCATTAACAGTTCAGACCATTAACAGTTCAGACCATTAACAGTTCAGACCATTAACAGTTCAGACCATTAACAGTTCAGACCATTAACAGTTCAGACCATTAACAGTTCAGACCATTAACAGTTCAGACCATTAACAGTTCAGACCATTAACAGTTCAGACCATTAACAGTTCAGACCATTAACAGTTCAGACCATTAACAGTTCAGACCATTAACAGTTCAGACCATTAACAGTTCAGACCATTAACAGTTCAGACCATTAACAGTTCAGACCATTAACAGTTCAGACCATTAACAGTTCAGACCATTAACAGTTCAGACCATTAACAGTTCAGACCATTAACAGTTCAGACCATTAACAGTTCAGACCATTAACAGTTCAGACCATTAACAGTTCAGACCATTAACAGTTCAGACCATTAACAGTTCAGACCATTAACAGTTCAGACCATTAACAGTTCAGACCATTAACAGTTCAGACCATTAACAGTTCAGACCATTAACAGTTCAGACCATTAACAGTTCAGACCATTAACAGTTCAGACCATTAACAGTTCAGACCATTAACAGTTCAGACCATTAACAGTTCAGACCATTAACAGTTCAGACCATTAACAGTTCAGACCATTAACAGTTCAGACCATTAACAGTTCAGACCATTAACAGTTCAGACCATTAACAGTTCAGACCATTAACAGTTCAGACCATTAACAGTTCAGACCATTAACAGTTCAGACCATTAACAGTTCAGACCATTAACAGTTCAGACCATTAACAGTTCAGACCATTAACAGTTCAGACCATTAACAGTTCAGACCATTAACAGTTCAGACCATTAACAGTTCAGACCATTAACAGTTCAGACCATTAACAGTTCAGACCATTAACAGTTCAGACCATTAACAGTTCAGACCATTAACAGTTCAGACCATTAACAGTTCAGACCATTAACAGTTCAGACCATTAACAGTTCAGACCATTAACAGTTCAGACCATTAACAGTTCAGACCATTAACAGTTCAGACCATTAACAGTTCAGACCATTAACAGTTCAGACCATTAACAGTTCAGACCATTAACAGTTCAGACCATTAACAGTTCAGACCATTAACAGTTCAGACCATTAACAGTTCAGACCATTAACAGTTCAGACCATTAACAGTTCAGACCATTAACAGTTCAGACCATTAACAGTTCAGACCATTAACAGTTCAGACCATTAACAGTTCAGACCATTAACAGTTCAGACCATTAACAGTTCAGACCATTAACAGTTCAGACCATTAACAGTTCAGACCATTAACAGTTACCAACACATACCATCACAGGCCTAAATTCTATAATGCTGACAAGAGAAATGCATGACCACAAATGTGTTCAACACACCTATACAAAAAATCATTGCTGCTCATTAGTCCAGAAAATTAATTTGTATTCTCAATTCATATTCTCATAGTCCAGTAATAGGATATTAATGACAAAGTCAAAAGCTAGCCCACTTGACATTATTGTTATAATTCAAGTGTCTTTACCAATGACACATACTAATGAAGATGAAACAGTAAACATTTATAATAATCCCACTGAAGAATTAATGGAAATGAGAAAAAAAACTAAAGACAATGTTATTCTAATAGGTGATTTTAATGTGTTGGTAGGCATACAAGAGAACCACAAGTGACCTGTCAAGTGTACACAGTTGTGTACTGTTTTATCTAAATGTTATATGGGAGGAATCACACTAGCCGACATAAGAAAAAGTCGACTATTGCATTACCCAAGATAGCAGGTACAAAGGACTGTCTTAGATATAGAATACCAGCTCTTCTGCCACCTGCATTAAAAATATTACTGTCAATGGTTAAAGAGGGGACTGAAAAGAAAATAGACTGGAACTTAGCCAATCATCAGTTCGGCTGGAGATCAGGGAAAGGAACAAGCAAGGCAATATTGACACAACATCAAATTTTGAAAAGGAAATTAGAAGTAAACAGGAAAACATATATAGTATTTATTGAGCTGCAGGGTGTATACGCGGACAAGGAAAAAATTTCCCGGTTAAAAATACACTTTATACTGGATGAGTTAAGTGACATTATACTTTCCCTTGGAACTGTAAAACGTATCAACCCTTTGAATTGGAAATATCTTTGATGTGCAATAACATGTATGCTGCTTATTTTCGTACTACAAAAGTATAAATTCAAATTCCACCAATCACCGCACATTACTTTCCGAAGCATTGAAATTGAGATTGCGATGCACTTTTGTAAGCCAGTCATAGCTCATGTCACATGATCTCACCAGTTGATGACAGCGGATAGTCAGAGCATAGGACACATGATGTAGTCAGCCAATAGCAACATCTCTGTTAAGTAGTGCAAACACATAAACAGCAAAAGCTAATCATAATTAACATACAGAGTGTCGCAACAAGAAAAGCATAGCTTTCACTAAGCTTCCACATATAATGTTGATACTTTTTGCGCGTGTTGCACTTTAAGATGTATCACACAAATGTGCCAGTAAAATTTTTAATAACACCTAAATGTCCGATCTTCTGGGCTCTAAATTCTTCTAAATGGCTTATCATCAAAGAGTTATTTTTTAAATGAGAGTCAAATGCTCTGAGATTAAGAAATTCATTGTACATTCTCACACTTATTTCATTTTGCGTAAAAGGAAGTATACTTTGTTAGTAACACTTTTCAAACCGCCATTCCAAACATTTTCCAGCGACCTGTTAGCAATAGGTTTGTTTCAGCAGTCTCCAGAGCGCGCCAGACAACAGGCGTAACCGCGCTTGTGCAGCTACGACGATATAGGAAGTCCGTATTTTTGTATGTGTAAAACATTAAAAGGCATTACATTATGTCATAAAAGAAACAAGACATCAGAGGATACTCCAAGGGCATCAGAATTTCGTGAACCATACTAAAGTGCACACTCGCATGTCCAGATTCCCAATGAAGTAGGATTAAACCTGATATTAAGCTTTTCAATGTGGTTTTCTGGATGCAAATTCTCTTGGAGTACCAGCACTGTATTATCTCATGTTTGGCTCTTTATTATGGCATAATGCCATACGTACTAGTAGATGAAAATACTTGAAATGCAGTGAACACTTGAAACTAGCCAATAGTGTGGAATTAAACACTTCGTTTCAAATAAATTGACTCCCTCAGCGGAAAAGATTAATAAAAGCCAAATTTCTTTACTTGCTGTTTTGTGTAAAATAAAATTACATATAGAGTACATAAAACCTGTAAAGAAAAGAGATATGCAAGACAGTACACATTTCTTTAATCCATAGGTCCTAGCATTTCCCTCCCTCCACCCCCCCCCCCCCTCAACCCTGTTATGTTGCTACAGCTTTACATGGCATGCTTTCCTTTCCATGAAAGCTACATGAAAAATCGAAATGTCGCTGTATAATACTGAAAAAACTGTTAATACAAATAGTACCCAAGACTGTTGGGGTTTCTCAATCTGATTACATCTATTTTGTAACTGTCTGCTAGATAAACCAAAACAGGCCTTTCTAATAGTACAGCAATTTTAACACACGCCAAATAAACAAGACTGTTTTGGCACAAAAGGTCATTTTTATACCACAACAGAACATAATTCATGAAGTACCAATATCAAATGGCTACTAGCCCTACTACAAGCAAAAAGCTTTATGTTAGGTAGCAGTTTCACATTTCATTCACACACTCCAGTTTCTCAAGCATGAGATCGAAAAGTAGTAGTACGAAATTTTCAAATAAATTTGGAATAACCATATTCATTCACGATTTGTGTGATATCACCGTTTCTTCTACTTCCTCGTTTTAACAAACAATCTTGTCATCCCTAATTCTGTAACTATTCCTGTCATTGTCAAAACTTATTCTCCAGTTAACTTCACTAACCCTGCCACAATCACCAGTTTAGTTATCCTACAATTACTCTCCAGTTAAGTGTTATTACGTGTTCATGTAACGCGTTTTCCACGCTACTCCCAGAATAGAACTTAAGCGGCTGCTGGCCGGGGACTGTACAACTGGCCCTTACTAGTGTAGCAATGTGACCAAAAATTTCCTGTCAAAATTTCATTGTCTTGGATACTCCAAGAAGACAGTATGTAATCTTTCTTACCTGTTATTCCTGTTAGTCATTTATTTCCACACTGGTAGTCTAAATTTATGGATTTTGCTAGTAATTATGAAAATACTGATCATTCACAAACTCAGTGAACCACATAAACAAACAGCAATTGGCATTCATCCGTTTGGTTTTATTTCGCTCAGCTTGTTTAGCCCCATCCCTCTTTGTGGGCAGGACAGTTTATTTCTAGAGGCGACAAGGATTCCCGTCAGAGACATCACGTACACTATGCACGCATTCAGAAATCAACTTGCAAGGATAGTCCCAAAAGTGAGGTCTCCTATTTTTTTATAAGTACATAGACCTGTTTATTTCTACAATGGTTTACATCAGTTTACAGCTTGAACATTTAGCTATTTTTCAACATAATCACCATTTCTATCGATGCATTTTTGTAGACGCTGTGGCAGTTTTTGTATGCCCATGTCATACCAGCTCACCACCATGTTGTTCAGAAAGTTATGAACCTCTTCTTTCACCTCGTTGTTGGAGCTGAATCGCTTTCCAGCCAAATGTTCTTTTAACCTAGGGAACAGGTGATAGTCACTGGGCGCCAAGTCAGGACTATAGGGTGGATGGGTGATTATGTTCCACTGAAACTTTTGCAAGAGAGTAACGGCTTGCTGAGCGATGTGTGAGCGAGTGTTGTCATGGAGAATGTTTACACCCTTGCTCAACATTCCTCTTCTCCGGTTCTCAATTGTCCATTTGAGTTTTTTCAGAGTCTCTCAGTACCTGTCAGCATTAATTATGGTCCCAGTGATTCACCTCCAATGACGAGTGAAAGAAGAGGTTCATAACTTTCTGAACAGCATGGCGGCAAGCTGGTATGATGTGGGCATACAAAAACTGCCACAGTGTTTACAAAACACTGCGCATGCGTGAATCTGGCAGTTTTGACGCACCAGTAAAATTTTTCCAGGTAGCATCTGGCTGCTTGCTGCCACTACTTCAAAGCCCAAGGTCACATTTCTGCAGCCAGAAGTGAGAGAAGGTAGTAGTCATACGCGACTCAACTGTGCATGGGCACGAGCCCACTTGTAAGTGATCAAACGAATCTAATGTAAACAGTTGTGACGTCATGCTAATCAGAGGCAATTTGTTGTTACAAAGCACTGCATAGTCTTCTTATAGCCTTTGACACAGTTTGCTGTTGGCAGATGGTTGTATGAACACTGAGTTTTGTTACTGTATATGGGGCATTTCCTTTGCAATTTAAGTTTTGTTTTTGTTTTTTCTCTCATTCATGTTTTATTGCTGCAGCATTATTCTGCAGTAGTGGGATATAATAATATCCTTTGTTACAGTATCAGTTCTTATCAGTCAAAATCACAAAAATGCAACTGAAAACTCAAACAATGAAAAATTCCCAGGTTTTTCCCAGTTTTCTCCCGGATGTAAAAATTCCTGGATTTTTCCTGGTTTTCTCCCAGATGTCCCGGGTCATATACACCCTGTAAGAGAAAGTCGAACTATTGCATTACCCAAGATAGCAGGTACAAAGGACTGTCTTAGATATAGAACACCAGCTCTTCTGCCACCTGCATCAAAAATATTACTGTCAATGGTTAAAGAGGGGATTAAAAAGAAAAGACTGGAACTTAGCCAGTCATTAGTTTGGCTTCAGATCAGGGAAAGGAACAAGCAAGGCAATATTGACACAACATCAAATTTTGGAATATATACCCTGTAAGAGAAAGTCGAACTATTGCATTACCCAAGATAGCAGATACAAAGGACTGTCTTAGATATAGAACACCAGCTCTTCTGCCACCTGCATCTAAAATATTACTGTCAATGGTTAAAGAGGGGATTAAAAAGAAAAGACTGGAACTTAGCCAATCATTAGTTTGGCTTCAGATCAGGGAAAGGAACAAGCAAGGCAATATTGACACAACATCAAATTTTGGAATGGAAATTAGAAGTAAACAGGAAAACATATGTAGTATTTATTGACTTAGGAAAAGCATTATATGTGGTTGACTGAAAAAGTATGTCATTTACTGGCCTAGTGAAAGCGTTTGATTTGGTTGATGGGAACTATCATTTAAGGCAAGGACAATTTGACTGGAAGAACAGCCAACTAATTTTGACTACACGCAAAAGTCAAAGTACTGCACTAGATATTAATGATGGCAAGAAAGAAGCAGAAATCAGGAGGGGAATTGGACAGTGGTGTCTTCTATTGCCTTATTTAATGCGTTCATTGAGGAGATAGTAACAATAACGAAACGAGAGATGACTGGAATCAAAATTCATGGTATGCAGATTTACTGCCTCAGATTCGCACACTCACCGAAAGAACTAAATCAAGGGATAACCAAACCGAAAATAAATACTGAGAAGACAAAAGTCAAACAATGGAAAATCCAGGATGGAATGTAACAATATCAAAAAAAGGAAACTTGCTACTCACCATATAGTGGAGATACTGAGTCACAGGTAGGCACAGCAAAAAGCCTCTCACAATTAAAGCTTTTGGCCATTAAGGCCTTCATCAACAATAGACGACACACACACACACACACACACACACACACACACACACACACACACACAGGACTGCAGTCTCATGCAACTGAAACCACACTGCCAAGAACGATAAAAGTCATAGTTATAGGTGAGAAAGGAGGTGAACATAAGACTTGCATAAAAACAGGCAGTGAGCAACATGTGGAAATAAACGAATTTTGCTATTTCTGTAGCACTGTGGAGGAAAACAACAAGTATCTCAAGGAAATCAAGAGAGGAATACCAGTGGCCAAGAATGCTTTCCATATAAGAATAATCTTTTGCTTAAGAAACATGTAAGTATCTAACTAAGGAAAGACTTGATAAGACCTTTGCATGGAATGTTCTGACATACAGACAGTAAAACAAATGAGATGGTACTATGAAAAAAATCACTGGACACTTGATCACATGTGATATTCTTCTGTAAAAGATCTTCAAAGGCAAAGTCTTAGAGCAAAAAATTAGGGGACAACTGAGAACATTTATTTAAAAATATAACCTGTGAAATAGAATGATGTTATACACGAAGATGAAAATGACTGCTGAGGAGAGAAGGCTGAGCCTTTTAGAAAAGAAGAAGAAGAAGGAGGAGGAGGAGGAGGAGGAAGAAGAATAAGAAGAAGAAGAAGAAAGTCCAGTGCCAGCATTACACCTTTCCTTTTGCTAACTGCAATAGACAGATAACAGACAGTGGAAAAGCAGCTTTTGTACATCACAGTAAGGAGATGATTCTGAATGGCATGGTATTTCAAAAAATGATGAATTATTGTTGTTAATAATCCAGCACTGCAAAAGCAAATGATCACTAAACTGAGTACTTAAGAACATTTGTTTGTTTGTTCTCCCTAAATATTACTTTATATATTGCTATATATAAAAACAAAGATGAGGTGACTTACCGAACGAAAGCGCTGGCAGGTCGATAGACACACAAACAAACACAAACACACACACAAAATTCAAGCTTTCGCAACAAACTGTTGCCTCATCAGGAAAGAGGGAAGGAGAGGGGAAGACGAAAGGAAGTGGGTTTTAAGGGAGAGGGTAAGGAGTCATTACAATCCCGGGAGCGGAAAGACTTACCTTAGGGGGAAAAAAGGACAGGTATACACTCGCACACACCCACATATCCATCCACACATACAGACACAAGCAGACATTTAAATATGTCTGCTTGTGTCTGTATGTGTGGATGGATATGTGCGTGTGTGCGAGTGTATACCTGTCCTTTTTTCCCCCTAAGGTAAGTCTTTCCGCTCCCGGGATTGGAATGACTCCTTACCCTCTCCCTTAAAACCCACTTCCTTTCGTCTTCCCCTCTCCTTCCCTCTTTCCTGATGAGGCAACAGTTTGTTGCGAAAGCTTGAATTTTGTGTGTATGTTTGTGTTTGTTTGTGTGTCTATCGACCTGCCAGCGCTTTCGTTCGGTAAGTCACCTCATCTTTGTTTTTATATATAATTTTTCCCACGTGGAATGTTTCCTTCTATTATATTGATACCATTTATATATTGCTATATTTTCATGTTATCTACTTACTTCTTTTGTAGAAGATGAACTAAACTGAAAGTTATTCTCTGATGAAAATTTCTCAGTTTGCTAAGTTCTCTTCTGTACAAAACCTGTAAAATATGAAGTGTCTATCATAAAAACTGATATCCAGAAAACAGAAGAAAAGATAATAAATACAGTTCACTTACATTTTTCAAAGATTTAGTGAGTACTTCACCAACTTTTTCCTTCTGACTTTTTGGGTTTTCTGATGGAGAAAGAACAGTTATAATATGTTCCAGGGCTGATTTCACTTGTACTACTAGTGTAGAAACAGTATCCAAAATAGTTTCAATCTGTGTGCAAGAAGAAACCAGAATGAAGTTAGATAACTCACCATATTCTCTATCTGCAATATAACAGTGACTTACAATTTATCTTACACATACTCTCATTAACACAGTTTTATAAGTCCTTTATAGGTTACTCATTCATTTAGTATACAACTATTTCTATCATCTTCATCATGTTCCATCCTAATCTATAATTTTGGAAACAATATTTTAAAAATTTTAAAATTTATATAGATGATTTTTTAACACCAAATTTTCGCATATTTTTAATATTTTGTAGCACTTTGTGTGCAAAATACTTTTGCTCCTTAGATTTTATACAGAGTATCTTAATTCAAATTCAGCATACCTTGGCAATTCTTGACAGACCATGTCACACATTTCAGTTTTCAGCTAGAACACACATGCAAACTAAGGGTACTTAGTTGACATAAGATATTTTATGTACAAAACAAATTACAAGCCTATACATCCGCACAAGTAGAGAGTATAGACCAAAACCCATTTAAAATCTTATTATTTGAACAAACCAAATTCTGTTATTTAGTTACTACTGCATATTTTTTAAAAAGCAAAACTGAACTTAAGTTCCACGGAAAATTTGTATTAAATAGGATGACAATGACTGGAGTCCAAAGCACATTCAAAAATCAAGATACATACAAGGGTGTTAAAACACTATTTGGGTTTCAGTGTAGCTTCAAATGTGGTAGAATATATGCCCTCACCTAATTAACAGTGATTTCCATTTTGAACTAATTACTGGCTCTAGTATGATAATAACTGTGACATTAACCTCAGGCACAAGATAAGTAGCGACTTCCTGTCGCTGGCTGGGTGACATACTGCTGAAAGTTGATTTTACACCTTGCAGGAAACGTTGCAGCTGGCTCATGAAAACCGGTAACCGCGACTTCGCATAGCGGATGATTTCATGCCGTTCCTCACGTGAGAGTTCAGCCTTGCGCTTTGTGAAAAGATCACAAAGCAACAACAATTTTGCACCAGCTGGGGAAAAAATCCCACATTAGTTCTGTTACAAAATGTATTCTTGTGCCAGTTTACACAACAAACAACAAGAACACAGTTACATAATAGATATGTTCCTCTATAAATCCTATCTGGTAAGTGCCCTGACTGACAAGCAATACTCCATAATTGGCTGAACCAGTGTTTAATAAGCCACTTTTGTGTATGAACTACACTTCCTTAGAACTCAGACAATCCACTGCAAATCACTCACGACAAATATTCCCAGGTATTTTATGGCTGCTACTGTATCCAGAGATTTATTTTCAACAATGCAATGAAACAAACACAGGTCTTCACAACTGTGTAAGCACAATGAATTACATGCCAACAACCTGTCCCTGCACCAATCATCAATCCTCTGCAGTTTTTATTACATGAAATAGTTTTCTGTCTTCAAAAATTTTCTGTATACAGCAGCAACACATGTGAATAGCCTTACAGACCTTCCTACTTTATTCACCGGATCATTTTTGAGTTTTGTATGTATGAGGTAGTTCTGAATACAGTTACAAAGCCGACAGCTATTTCCCTCGAAGATATCCGGGGTTAATTTCATGTCAGTGCAACACAGAAAACATTTTCTACCAGAGCATCACGGATTTCTTTCAAATTTGGTGCATACAATTATCCAGATGGAAAACTACCAATTTGCAGAGGTATAAAGGTCTTGTGAAGAAAGTTAAAGGTCTGAAAAATTTGGAAATTGTGTGAAATTTATGAGTTTCTCTCTCAACATAAATGACTATAATTCTTGTCCTAATCCAGATATAGCAATGAACATTATATAATTGAAAAAATAATGAGTACAGCTTCATGTTGATACGCAACATGGTAGGTTTCTAAGAATCTCCACATCCAAGGTGACACTGAATCCTCAAAACACCCAAGTTCAGAAAATATATTGTATTGCCACAGTAAGCTACTATAAACATGGTAAATATCAACATGGTACATCAACGCATCATGCCCAAAAATTTATTTTGTCAGGAACAGCACACTATCAAATAGCACAATAAATATGAAAAGCAAACTATTAAAAACTACAAGTCATAAGTAATTACTGCAGTGATATTACATCCCATTTACGGTGTAGCTTCAAAGAAAAGGCAATAAAAATTGGTTACATCTCGTTTCACAAGTCTCCAATAATTAAATTGTTAATGTTCACCTTATCTGATATAGGGAGATAGTACTTTCTTCCAGTCGATATCACTGGATCAGTCTTGTGAGAACGTCAAATCCTCTGATAACCAAAGTGTCTGGTGTGGCAGAAAACACACAAGTCGTAGAGATGATCCACGTAAATGCAGGAAGCTGGTCCGCACTTCATTTGCTTCTCCACAAGTCTACAAGACTTATGCAACCCACAAATGAATGTCAAACACATATGTCTGTTAACAGCATTTCTTTCCACATAGCAATCACTGACTGTCCACCGAAGAATGCAATATTTACACCAGGATATGTATCTTTGAGACATGCATACAATTCCTTAAGATTGTGCAACCCTAGCTGCCTCTGCTTATGTATGCCAATTCCATTTTCTTTCACAGACACAGTCTTCCACAGGAGACATGGGCGATGTGTCCGCGTCCATAGGAGAAGGAGGCGAGTAGAGTTGCTCCGACAGATGATGGTCATCTGGTTCCGGCATGGGTGCATCTCCTGTTGGTGTCAGTTCTTGTGCTGACACCGATATGATGGTGAGAGGACTGCGTTGTAAGTAATGAGAGATTCCAGGATCCCGAGTGTCAGGTAGAGCCGAAGGTGGTGTAGCAGCATCTGGAACAGGCGTTGCCGGCACACGAGGCCGAAGCTGGTCCGAATGACGTACTGCAACACCCGTGTCCGCCTGGATTTCATAAAGGTGTTGGCCACGGTGTTGTAAGATGTGGCCAGGACTCCATTTTGGCCACCTGCTATATCCCCGTACCCATACAAGGTTGCTGGTGGTCAACCGGCCAAGCGAAGGCACCCGCTGCCATGAGGTGGAAGGCCGCAGAATTTGAAGTAGCGTGCAGGGCTGTCGGCCATGTAAGAGCTCAGCCGGGCTGTGGTCGCCCATTGGGTGAAACGGTAAGAAGCCAGAAATTGGAGAAGCGCATCATCAGCAGCAGAAGAAGCCAGGAGTTTCCTCACCTGATCCTTAAATGTGCGGACCAGTCATTCAACCTCACTGTTTGACTGTGGATGGAACGGAGGGGCCGTGACATGCATGACGCCGTGACGGGCACAAAAATCCGCAAACTCAGAAGAGGCAAATTGCGGACCATTATCAGTAACAAGAGTAGAGGAAGGCCTTCCAAAGAGAAAATGCGAGCTAGAGCATTGGTGGTTGCCGCGGTGGTAGGCGACGTGCAACACACAATGAAAGGAAAGTTAAGAGTAGGCATCAATAACGAGAAGCCAATAAGTACCTAAAAAAGGTCCCGTGAAGTCAGTACGAATACGCTCCGAGGGCTTCTCAGGCGAAGGCCACGATGACAAAGATGACTTCGGGGCGGTGGCCTGTGATGTGACGCACAAGGGCCGCAGGCAGCGACCATGTGTGCGATTTCAGAGTCGATGCCGGGCCAGTACACATGACAGCGCGCCAGAGAGTTTGTGCGAGACACACCCCAGTGCCCTTGGTGAAGGAGGCATAAGACCGAAGCCCGCAAAGACGCAGGGACCACAACACACTGCGAAGCATTTTCGGTGGAAAGGAGGGTAACACCATCCCTAGCTGTGAGGTGGTAACGCAAAGCATAGTAGTTCCACAACGGATCAGAAGTCTTAGTGGACGGACGATCTGGCCAACCCTTCTGAATACAGCGTAAAACCCGGGAGAGGGTAGGGTCAGAACCCGTAGCAACCGCCAGCCGGTCCCCGGTGATGGGGAACACATCCACAACCCGCTGCTCGGCAACATCCAGGTGGAAACACAAAAGTTCGTCCCTATCGAACTCCAGATCAGGACCCATGGGAAGACAAGACAGTGCATCAGCATTCGCATGTTGAGCCGTCGGCCGGAAATGAATCTCATAATTGAAACGAGACAAGTAAAGAGCCCAATGCTGGAGGCGGTGTGCAGCCTTGTCGGGAAGTGACGTTGATGGATGAAACAAGGAAACAAGTGGTTTGTGATCCGTAACAAGATGTAATTTGGATCCATAGAGAAAAACACCAAACTTATGAAGAGCATAAATAATGGCCAAAGCTTCTCTTTCCAATTTGAGAATACTTTTGTTGGGCATGCGTGAGTGTTTTGGAGGCATAAGCAATGGGTTGTTCAGAACCGTCAGAAAAACGGTGCGCAAGGACTGCACCAACCCCGTATTGAGAGGTGTCTGTGGCAAGAACAAGATGTTGGCCAGGTTGATAAGTAGCCACGCACAGGGCCTGTTTCAGCATAGTCTTCAATTTCTGGAAAGTCACATCACACGACGCGGACCAGTGAAAAGGCACATTTTTATGCAACAGGCGATGCATTGGCTGAGCCACCGAAGCAGCAGACAGTAAAAACCTGTGATAGTATGCTATTTTCCCCAAGAAGGCCTGCAGTTCCTTAACAGATGTAGGGCGAGGAAGGGCATCGATCGCAGCGACAGTTTGCTGAAGCGGACGACTACCATCCCGAGAGAGTTGAAACCCCAAGTACATGATATATGCCCGAAAAAAATTTTGATTTCTGAAGATTACACTTAATACCGGCAGTCTGTAAGACATGAAAAAGTGTGCAGAGATTCTGAAGATATTCTTCAGTGGTGGAGCCAGTGACAACAATGCCATCCATGTAATTTATACACCCAGGGACAGTGAGCAATAATTGTTCCAAGAATTGCTGAAAGAGAGCAGGGGCGCTGGCAACCCCGAATGGCAATCGTTGGTATTGATAGAGGCCGAAAGGCGTGTTAAGGACAAGAAACTGCCGGGAAGCAGTGTCAAGAGGAAGTTGTTGATAAGCTTCTGACAGGTCAAGTTTAGAAAAATACTGGCCTCCAGCAAGTTTAGTGAACAATTCTTCAGGTCGAGGCATAGGGTAAGTGCCGATAAGGCATTGAGCATTTACAGTGGCTTTGAAATCGCCACAGAGACAAAGATCACCATTTGCCTTAGCAACGACAACAGGAGAGGACCACTCACTGGAAGTGACAGGAAGCAAGACCCCCGAAGCAGTGAGACGATCCAGCTCCCGTTTAACCTGATAACAAAGGGCCACAGGAATGGGCCGAGCCCAAAAAAACTTAGACCGAGCAGTGGGTTTAAGCGTGAGACGAGCTTCAAAGTCGTTTGCACGGCCTAACCCAGGAGAAAAAAAGGGACGAAAATGTCATCGACAAGGAATCCAACTGAGCATAAGGAATAGCATCAGAGACGATATTGACAGAGTCATCTATGGAGAACCCAAAAACGGGAAAGGCATCGAAACCAAAAAGATTCTCCACGTTACTATGGTCGACCACAAATATGGGAACAGTGCGAACGACAGATTTGTAAGATACCTCGGCATCAAATTGTCCCAGGAGAGAAATCTTTTGTTTATTGTAAGTCCGTAATTGCCTAGTGGCAGGTGACAGGATTGGAGAACCAAACTGAAGATACATCTGAGAATTGATGATAGTGGCAGCAGAACCAGTATCCACCTGCATGCGAACATCTCAACCAAGTATTTGGACAGCGAGGAAAAACTTCCCTGAAAGGGAAGAAGTACAATTGACAGACAACACAGAATCAGAATCAGCGCAATGGTCATGAACATCATGTATGGAGGAGGAGGAGATTAGTGTTTAACATCCCGTCGACAACGAGGTCATTAGAGACAGAGCGCAAGCTCGGGTGAGGGAAGGACGGGGAAGGAAATCGGCCGTGGCCTTTCAAAGGAACCATCCCGGCATTTGCCTGAAGCGATTTAGGGAAATCACGGAAAACCTAAATCAGGATGGCTGGAGACGGGATTGAACCGTCGTCCTCCCAAATGCGAGTCCAGTGTGCTAAGAACATCATGTATGCAGTCGGATTTGCAAACGGATGACACATGACCCTTTTTTTTTTCATTTGTGACACACGGCCCAACGTTGTGGACAATCCTCTCGTGAATATTTCGTAAAACACCGTGGACATGAAGGAAGTTGCCGGGGGTTTTGCTGCAGTTTCTTAGAGGGTTGTTTACGGTTAGGCCGAGGCTGCACTTGGGAGCGTACTGCGGCCACGTCAGCCAGCGGGGACACGCCACACGTTTCGTCAACAGCCAGCGCACAGAGGTTGTATTTCCCCAACAACACCCCATGCCTCTATTTGCGCTCCAGCGGCGTGAGAAATTTCAGAAGACTGAGCGATGGATAGGACTTCATCTACAGTTGGATTTGCCAACTGAAGGACACGTTGCCTAACTTCTTTGTCTGGCACCAACCGGATAATGGCATCCCGTACCATGGAATCGGCGTAGGATTCTTTGTGAACTTCAGTAACAAATTTACACTCTCGACTGAGGCCGTGAAGTTCAGCAGCCCAAGCACGATGGGATTGATGCGGTTGTTTCTGACAACGATAAAAGGCAACACGAGAGGCGACCACATGCATATGCTTTTGAAAATAACGGACAGAAATGAGCACATTTCAGCAAAGGACAAAGACGCAGGCTCTTTCAAAGGAGCCAATTGCGACAACAACCAATACATTTGAGGTGAAGTCCATGAAAGGAACAGAGACTTACATGTTTGGTCGTCCGCGACATGAAATGCCAAGAAGTGCTGTCGAAGACGTTTTTCGTAATCAGACCAGTCTTCCGCCGTCTTGTCATCAGGAGGAAAAGGAGGTAGAGACAATGACGAGAGACGCCCCGCGTTTGGTGCCGCAACGAAATCACGAATCGCATTTCTGAGAAGCATTTGCTGTTCAATGAGACCTTGCAATAGTTGCTCTAAAGTACCCATGGAAAATGTGGGTCAACGATGAAAAAGAAAAATTCACTACCTCGTCGCCAATTGTTATAACTTCAAGTTGAACAAATATATTTCAAAGACGACGCAATACATGTAAGTCACAGATCAAGTAAACAGAGTAAGACATGTATACACTTTAACAGTCAAATGATAACCGAGTCCGAGTCTAGTGGCCACTGGCTGGCTGGCTGGCCGCTTAGGTGGCACTGCTGCTGCATGGCTGGCAGACAGCGCCGCATGTAGAGGACGCGCGTAACAGCGCGGCGGCAGTTTGAAAGATCAGCGAGTCACAACAGGTATCTTGAGACATACAAGGTCAATGACCTTGAACTCATTAGCTTTTTCAATAATATAAGTTTCATTCCTATATCTGGATTAAAACCAGTATTACAGTCATTTATGAGACACTTATGTAAATTTCACAAAATTTCCAAACTTTGCTGACCTGTGACTTTCTTCACAATTCTCAAATATAATTGATAATTAGTAGTTTTCTATCTCTTATTGGGCTCATGGAATGCACTAAATTTCAAAGAAATCAGAGTGGGTCAGGTTGAGTGTTATATTTAAATGACATGGAATTAGCCCAGTGGAAATATCCAGAGAAGTCTCACTGTCTCCTTCATAATGTTTTTACTACTTTTTACAAAAAAAAAAAAAAAAACAGTAAATTCAACATTGCTTTGTAACTACAAAGCTCTGCTGCAAGCAAAGGTAATATATTTCACTATTCTCTTTTCCAATACTTTCAAGTTGTCTAGCTTTTGATGGAGCACATGTTATCTGCCATACAAGAATTCTTACTTCATTGATTTACTACAGTGTTTCACAATAAGATCCTTACATGAAGTCTTTCTATTGCTTGTTATCCTTTCCAGGAGATAGACTTGTGTAGCAGAATCTGTCAACCTTTCAGAAAGTATGTAAAAAAATCTTCTGAAAATATTTGGCAACTCATCTACCTTTGTTTTCCCTCCTACTTGTTTTAATTTGTAAATTTTTCCCCAGATACAGTTGAAGAGAGGAAAAATAATCACTTTGCATTAAACCTTTCAACTGAAGCTATATTATTATATTCAGTCACTCTGGCACAGATAAAACTGATATTGCTTCTGGTCATTCAAGATTTATGTATAAATTACTAATAATGCAAGATTAAAAAATTAATTATTATTAATCAGAGTGATATTTTCACTCAGCAGTGGAGTGTGCACTGATATGAAACTTCCTGGCAGATTAAAACTGTGTGCTAGACCGAGACTCGAACTTGAGACTGTTGCCTTTCGTGGGCAATTGCTCTACCATCTCAGTTACCCAAGCACGACTCACACCCCGTCCTCACAGCTTTACTTCTGCCAGTATCACCCTCCTACCTTCCAAACTACACACAAGTTCTCCTGAGAGGTCCTGAGTTCAAGTTTCAGTCCAGCACACAGTTTTAATCTGCCAGGAAGTTTCAATTATTGGTAATGTAAATTTAAGTAAAAAAACTGTAAGAACAAACCTACGGCAGCTTCTCTCACAGATTGCTTCACAACAAAACATAATTTGGCCGGATTAGAATTAAGGCTATCTGCAGAATGCTCGCCTGTGGAGGATTTGGCGCTGAAATGTTCGATGATTTGACTGGCACTGGCATGCATGTCGGAAACTAGGCCAATTATTTCTGTAAGAAACAAAGAAAAACATGTAGTATGCCAATTAGTTTCACATAATTGACTCAAAACTGTCAAAATATATGTAGGTTTTTTCTTTTAGTCATCATACATCACCATCATTTACAGAAGCCAAAACACTGTAAATGAACATCAATGGCAGAATTATCTTAACTGTGCAACAAAATAGAAGTAAACTCCATTAACATGATTATAACTTGCATAAAATACTAGGTACCTCTGTGATTGACAGATTGCAGTTCACAAGACTCTGCATGTACCTACAAAATAGGCAACACTGCAGTACATGACACTCAAGAAAGACTGACTATTGGCTGGCGGCAGGCTCTACAGCTTGACTAGCTGATATGTCAATCACAAAGTTATTTTAATCAAAGTATGAGACTGCTGGAGAGCTAATTGTTCTGAGTGTTCACCTCAACATGTACTTCAGTGCTTTTCTTGATCAAGTTGGTAAATTTCATAATGAAACAGCTGTGGACTTCCTCTTTTGAAATAGTATTGCTATGAACAATCCCAATTTTATCCCTTGTGTAGTGCTATTTGTTTTTGAACAGATAGAAATTCCTTCACACTTAGACACTATTTGTTCCCCTTAGTTCACTGGTATATCAATAACTGGAAGCTTGTGGCCAACATAGTGACAACAAAGAAATATCATGCATCGAATCAAAAACAGCGAATGTCTCCACATTTGCACTGGAGAAAAGAGATTTGACTCAAACACACAATCAATTGTTCTTTCAAGGCACTTCTTGATTTAGTTTTCCTTCCCCCTGGAGGGCACCTTCCTGAAGCTAGACTGGAGTACTGTATGAAATGCATTCCCAAATCTCATCCAGGTCTCTCATTCACTGCCCCTTCTTGTTAGACAACCTCCTAACATGGGACGACAAATGTTATGTACAGTATTTTTGCATTAGTGGTGCTGATTTTCCACGATTCTTTCACGATTCGTAACAAAACTGGTATGTTTATGGTCAATGTGTATAATAATTCTGGCAAGGCCTGATGTTCTCTGAACAGATTATAGAAGTGGCGGCTGGAGCTTCAGGAAGTGTGTCTGTTAACTTCAGCCAGCACATATCTCAGTGAGATGACTATGGCCCTTAATGTGAGGTTAGAAGAACTAAAACTTATATTTCTTTTCTGGTGCTACAAAAAACCACACTCTTTCTAAAGGCAAATGACTAATTACACATATGGTACATAGTTTTACATTATCTTAATGCCATAAACAGTGTTATACGTTATAACAACACAGATTAACACTGATTATGCCACATGGGGTTCTTTAATTTCAAGTAATTTTGATTTCCAGAATACAAAAATAACAATATTTTTGTTGAATTAATTCTACTTTTTGAGATAAAGGCAATCCTTTTATAATGGCAATTAAATTATAAAAAAAAATAGGAGAATATTTTTAAATCTTTTATTTTAAAGTTATCAGATTATTTCAACAAGCAAATTGCTGTAAATTATACAAGGAATAATAACATTAATCATAACAACAAAAACATATCAATAAGAATTAAGAAAAAGGTTTTGTATGAGATTTTCTTCAGTGTTTTTGGTCTGGCCAGTCTCTCTGCAAATTCCAGCAGTAGTCTGCCATCATATGGTGATCCCAACGGCATTGATATCTTTCCTTGATGTCCAACTGGAACTGTTCCCCTTGTTCTTGGCTGTAATTGCCCAAGTTCTCAGAAAATTTATCTAAATGACTGTGAGGGGGGGAAAAAAATGCAATTTGTCACTCATACTAGCTCCTAGTTTTTGGAAATTCTGGAGCACTTTGTCTACTATTGAAGAACTGATAAAAAGCTTGTCCACACCTTTAATTCAACTTGAGTTGCTGTTTGTGAAATCATCATTGTTTATAAGAGTAAAGATTTGTGGCCCATCAAAAATTCCTGCTTTTAACCAGGGAATGATTGACAAATGTATTTGAAGCCATTGCCATTCCTTTGTAAAGCTTTAACAAAATGTTTTATAGGAGCAGTGGAGCAAGAATGATTTTTTCCCGAATGACCAATGGTTCACGAATGATGTTATCTTTTCCTACAGTCAGGTTCATCCCCTGTGGCCAGTCTTTGCTACTCCAATGCTCATTTTTCGCACGACTATCCCACAGACAAAGAAAACGAGGATATTTAATGGTTCGCTGGTTGATTGGTTGGTTTAGAAGAGGGGAGAAGGGACCAAACTATGAGGTCATTGGTCCCTTGTACCTAATAAAGCAATGTGTGTCCGCTACAGTGAGTGGATCGTCATTAAAAGTGCTGGTTCCGGATGAACGGTACGATGCCGACAGAAATGCATGACACACGTCTCCATGGCGGAAAACTGGAAGCCATGGGCTAAAGCCAATGTTTGCACATTGTGGATGGCTTCCTGTAGGCGACGCTCAGCAACACCAGGACTGGAGCAGCCGAACAAAATGCAGAAGTCGTCTGCATACAGAGAAGGTGACACGGAGGGCCAAATAGTTGCTGCTAGACCATTAATGGCCACTAAAAAGAGAGAGACACTCAATACAAAGCCCTGAAGGACTCCATTCTCCTGTATTTTGCTGGAACTATGGGAGGCACCAACTTGGACACCCACAGCACGAAGCTAGATGAAGTTTTGGATAAAAATCGGGAGCAGGATCCGGAGACCTCATTCATGCAATATGGCAAGGATATGATGTCGCCAGGTTGTGTTGTATGCTTTAGGTAAGTCAAAAAAGATGGCAAGCAAGTGTTGGCATCTGGGAAAGGATGTTCGGATGGCAGACTCGAGGGACACAAGATTATAGGTGGTAGAGCGACCCTGGCGGAAGCCACCCGGACATGAAGCCAGCACGCCGTGTGACTCCATGACCCAACCCAACTGCCGACACACCATACGTTCCAGCAACCTCTCAAACAACGTGGGTGAGGCTGATGGGCCGATAGCTATCCACATCAAGTGGGTTTTTAACGGGTTTGAGCACTGGAATGACTGCTCTCCCGCCATGCGATTGAAAGATCCCATCGCACCAGACCCCATTGAAGATTATGAAGATATGTCGCTTGTAGTCGATGAGAGATGTTTAATCATCTGGTTGTGGATCCGATCAGGCCCAGGAGCTGTGTCGGGGCAATGTGCAGGGGCACTAAGGAGCTCCCACTCTGTAAATGGGGTGTTATAGGATTCACTGTGGCGTGCAGTGCATGAGAGGACTTTCACTTCCACCCGCCGTTTGAGAGTGCAAAAGGCTGGGGGGTAATTCTTCGGCAAACAGAGTGCTCGGCATTAAAATCTCCCAAAAGTAGGAAATGTTTAGGTAGTTGATCAATCAGTGCAGTTAATACATTCAGGGGTACTGCACCATCTGGAGGAAGATATACATTGCAGACAGTTATTTTCTGTGTCGTCCTTATTCTGACAGCCACAGCTTCAAGAGGGGTTTGTAGGGCCACAGTGTCACTACAGACTGAGTTTAGGACATGAACACAAACTCCACCTGACACTAGATTATAATCGCTACGGTTCCTGTAACATTCCTTAGAGCCACGGAGAACCGGGATCCACATATCTGGGAACCAGGTTTCCTGGAGGGCAATGCAAACAGCAGGTATAAAGCTTAACAGTTGCCGTAGCTCAGCCAGGCGGTGGAAAAAAGCACCGCATTTCCACAGAAGGATGACGTCATCGTGAGACTGGGAAGGAATGGAACATTCAATGAGGCAGTTTACGCATCAGGGTCACCTGCTGCCACTAACTTTTTGCCTGAGCAGTCTATATGCATTGTGTCTGAGGGTCTGGCAAGATCTAGGTCCTCAGCGGATGTCAGAATCTCCACCCTTTCCTCAGATGGCTAAATGGCTGATTGGTTCGTTGGTTTAAAGATGGGAGAAGGGACCAAACTAAGAGGCCATCGGTCCCTTGTTCCTAATAAAACGGACAAAACACATAACACAAATGGAAAGAAAGGAAAAGCCACAAAAACGAAGGGAAGTCAATGAACACTAAAAGGAACAAAAGAGGACAAGAAAACAACAGTGAGATGCTAGAAACAGAAGAGAGTAAAACATGAAAGCAGATTACAGTGGCTGGCCAACCACAAGGATAAAAAGGAAAAGCCAGCCACTCTGCACCACCTCAAAAACTCCACCCTAAAAGCACTACGGTGGAGGACACAGAGGGACAAAGGACATGCGCTAAAACCTATGTAGAAGTATAAAACCCACTCTCACGGATAAAACGTAAAACTGAAGGTGCTGTGGAGGCACTGTCGCCCAACACCAAAGGCAGGGTGCTGAGAAAGTTATAAGTCTGCCGCAGAGCGGCTAAAAGTGGGCAGTCCAGCAAGAGGTGGATGACTATCATTTGGGAGCCACAGCGACACTGAGGTGGGTCCTCGCAACGTAGTAGGTAACCATGCGTTAGCCACATATGGCCAATGCGGAGCCGGCAGAGGACAACCGATTCCCTGCAAGAGGCCTGCATGGAAGACTTCCCCACATTCGTAGTCTCCTTAATGACACACAGTTTGTTATGCCATTCCGTCTCCCAAAGCCAGAAAACCCTGCGGTGTAAGACAGAACACAGGTCCGCTTCGGAGATGCCTATATCTAGAAGCTGTTTCCGCATCGTCTATTTGGCCAGCCTGTCGGCAAGTTCATTGTCGGGGATTCCGACATGTCCTGGGGTCCACAAAAACACCACGGAACGGCAGGACTATTCCAGAGCATAGATGGACTCCTGAATGAATGCTACCAGAGGGTGGCGAGGGTAGCACAGGTTGATAGCTTGTAGGCTGCTCAGTGAGTCATTACATGGGAGAAATGACTCACCAGGGCACGAGCGGATGTATTCAAGAGCACGAGATATGGCCACCAGCTCTGCAGTGAAAACACTGCAGCCAACTGGCAAGCAATACTGCTCAATATGTCCTCCATGAACATATGCAAAGCCTACGTGACAGTCAGCCATTGAGTCATCGGTGTAAACCACTTCAGAGCCCGGAAACACGTTAAGAATTGAGAGGACATGACAGCGGAGAGTGGCGGGGTTAATGGAGTTCTTAGGGCCATACAAAAGGTCAAGACAAAGCTGTAGCCGAAGTGTACACCATGGAGGCGTACATGAACAGACTGCAAGTAGAGGTGGTAAAGGAAAGGACTACAGTTCGGAGAGATGGGACTGCATGCAAACCGCAATCAATAGCCCCAATCTGGGCAGCCGATGCAGGAGATGGACTGCCACAGGCGGTAAAAGGAGATGGTAATTCGGATGCTCAGCGGAACTATGAATGTGTGCTGCATAACTGGTGAGCAGTTGTGCACGTCTGATCTGCAGTGGAGGGACACCAGCCTCTACCAGTACGGTAGTCGCTGGACTCCTAAAAGCTCCTGTCACTAATCAAACCCCACAGTGGTGCACAGGGTTGAGTAAATGCAATGCTGAAGGCACTGCTGAACCATAAACCACACTCCCATAGTCAATTCGGGATTGGACAAGGGCTCTGTAGAGATGCAGCAGAATACACCGATCTGCACCCCAATTGGTGTTACTCAGGCAATGGAGGGCATTGAGGTGCTACCAGCACTTCTGCTTAATCTGACAAAGATGAGAGAGCCAAGTCAATCGAGTGTCGAAAACCAGTCCTAGAAATTGATATGTCTCCACTACAGTGTGTGGATTGTCATTAAGGTAAAGTGCGGGTTCCAGATGAATGGTACGACGCCGACAGAAGTGCATGACACACGACATTGCGGCTGAAAACTGGAAGCCGTGGGCTAGAGCCCATGACTGTACCTTGTGGATGGCTCCCTGGAGGCGCCGCCACTCAGCAACAACAGTACTGGAGCAGCCGTACAAAATGCAGAAGTCATACATAGAAGGTGAGACGGAAGGCCCAACAGCTGCAGATAGACCGTTAATGGCCACTAAAAATAAAGAGACACTCAATACAGGACCCTGCAGGACTCCATTCTCCTGGATATGGATGGAACTATGGGGGTCACCAACTTGGACACGGAAAGTTCGGAGCAACAGGAAGTTTTGGATAAAAATCGGGAATGGTCCCCGGAGACCCCACTCATACAATGTGGCAAGGATATGATGTCACCAAGTCGTGTCGTATGCTTCACGTAAGTCAAAAAAGACGGCAAGCAGGTGTTGCCATCTGAAAAAGGCTGTTCGGATGCCAGACTCTATGGACACAAGATTATCAGTAGTACAGCGACCTTGGCGGAAGCCGCCCTGACATGGAGTCAGCAAGCCAAGTGACTCCACGACCCAACCCAACCGCCGCCATACCATACGTTCCAGCAGATTACAAAGAATGTTGGTGAGGCTGATGGGCCAATAGCTATCCACATCGGGCGGGTTTTTACCAGGATTGAGCACCGTAATAACGATGCTCTCCCGCCATTGTGATGGAAAGACACCATCGCACCAGATCCGGTTGAAGATGATGAGAAGATGGCTGTGGATGCGATCAGGCCCAGGAGCTGTGTCGGGTCAATGTGCAAGGGTACTGAGGAGCTCCCACACTGTAAATGAGGCGTTATAGGATTCACTGTAGCGTGTAGTGAATGAGAGGACGTTCCCTTCCAGCCGCCGTTTGAGTGTGTGAAAGGCTGGGGGGTAATTCTCTGATGCAGAGGCTCGAGCATAGTGCACAGCAAAGTGTTTGACAATCGCGTTTGTGCCGGTACATAGCTCGCCATTTATGGTAACACCGGGGACACCTGTTGGGGCCTGGTACCCCGAAAGACGTTTGATCTTTGCCCAGACTTGGAAAGGTGACGTGTGGTACCCAATGGTGGAGACGTATCTCTCCCAGCATTCTTTCTTCCGTTGTTTGATAAGGTAACGAACACGGGCACGGAACCGTTTAAAGACTATGAGGTGCTCCAGAGAAGGGTGCCACTTATGCCGCTGTAGAAATTGCCAACGCTCCTTAATTGCTTCAGCGACTTCTAGCAACCACCAAGGGATTGCCTTACACCTCGAGCACCCTAAATAGCGAGGGATCGCGTTTTCTGCCGCAGAAACAATTGTGCTAGTCACCTGCTCAACCATCACATTGATGTTACTGGAGAGGGGGAGGGGGGGCGGGATATTCTGCGGTGACAGCAGGGGTGAAAGTTCCCCAGTCCGCCTTCTTCAAAGTCCATCTAGGCAGGCATCCATTCGTCTGATGCTGGGGCAGTGACAGGAAGATGGGAACGTGGTCACTACCACACAGGTCATCATGTGCTCTCCAGTGGATAGATGGTAGAAGTTCTGGGATGCAAATTGATAAATCAATGGCCGAGTAACTACCATGAGCCACACTGAAATGTGTGGTGACCCCAGTACTGGAAAGGCATGGAACATTCAGTGAGGCACTTTACACCTCAGAGTCACCTGCTGCCACCAATTTATTGCCTGAGCAATCTATATGCATTGTGTCTGAGGGTCTGGCAAGATCTAGGTCCTCAGCGGACGCCAAAATCTCCAACCATCCTAAGCCGCACTGCTTGTAGATAGCGGTGGTGTGGATGCCAGCGCAATTTCCTTGGTATTAAGGGTTTTCTTTTTGGATTTCTCTCGTTGCTCCTTGGGTTTCCCTGGCTGGGAGGACTTCACTGGCTCAGTCTCGGGGACTGAGAATGAGCATGAAGCCCTACAACCAGCTGCTTTTGGGCTCTTCAGCCACTGGCGGGTGTCTTCTTTCCCACTAGACGAAATGTGGGAAGGGAGTGACCCAAGGGACCCTTCCTAGCGAGAGAAGCCAAAGAAACAAAGAAACTTCTCCGGCTTAGAAGTGGTGACGGATGTCCCCGATGTTTGGGGAGCGGGGGGGGGGGGGGGGGGGGGGGGGGGGGGTGTTTGCCCCAGAAGTATGTGGAACAGGAGCAACAGGGAGGCAGGGAGGGAAATGCTCCCCACCATCTAGGGGGCAGGTGTGGTCTTCCGGCTAGGAGAGGTGACCTGGGATGGTGGAGCTCGTGGTGCCAGAACTGTTGTAGCAGTGGCATAAGGCGATGTCATATGTACAGGATGCAGGCGTTCAAATTTTCTCTTAGCCTCAGTGTAGGTCAATCGGTCCAGGGTCTTTTACTCCACGATTTTCCTTTCTTTCTGGAGAATCCTGCAGTCTGGCGAACAAGGCGAATAGTGCTGTCCGCAGTTGACACAAATAGGAGGCATGGTACATGAAGTATTGGGACGTGATGGGCGTCTGCAATCAAGTACACTGGAAGTACAGTGGGAAGACATGGCCAAACTTCCAGCACTTAAAGCACTGCATCGGGGGAGGAACATAGGGCTTTACATCACAGTGGTAGACCATCACCTTGACCTTCTCGGGCAAAGTATCACCCTAAAAGGCCAAGATGATGGCACCAGTGGCAACCTGATTATCCTTCGGGCCCCGGTGGACACACCGGACGAAATATACACCTCGCCACTCTAAATTGGCGCGCAGCTCATCATCAGACTGCAAGAGAAGGTATCTGTGAAATATGATACCCTGGACCATATTTAAGCTCTTATGGGGCGTGATGGTTACAGAAACATTCCCCAGCTTGTCACAAGCGAGTAATTCCTGTGACTGGACAGAGGATGCTGTTTTGATCAAGACTGACCCAGATCTCATTTTGGACAAGCCCTCCACCTCCCCAAGGTATTCCTGCTTGTCTTCAGAGGCGACTAAAAGGAGTCTCACATGTTTTGGCCTTTGTGATGGTCCCCTGTAGGGTTTGACCTCCATTTTTCCAAAATTTTCCCGAAGAGCGAGCCAATTAGGGAAGGGCGCCTAACTTGGTGCATCATGTCCATCATGCGCCGAGACCAATGACATCCTTTGTCACTGTGGATCTGCACTTCTGTTCATTCTCCAACTGTTGGGCGAGGTCACCCTCCTGGGTGCGTAATTTTCCATCAAGTATCATTTTCTACACTGATGATGATAAGGGACTTGTTTTCTTGGTTGATTCTGATATCCAGCATGGTAGCCAGTCCGTTGTGTTGGAGCCGCCTTGTACCCTGTTGGTTGTATCCCCCTGACTACACAGGGATCGCTCTGCTGATGCCTGCGCTGTTAACCTCCCACAAATGCCAAGGGGTAGATGCCCACCAGGGGCATCGGGACTCCCGGCACTGGCCATCCTTCCAGGTGGCCTTTGCTGTGGCTGGGTGGCACCTGTGGAGAGGGCCCCTGGTCGGAGTGGGTGGCATCAGTGTGGATGACAAGCAATGAAGCGTAGTCCATCATCTCTTGCTGGTGGTGAAACACCAGCAGTCTCTAAGCATTCATGAGCTCAATTCAATGCACAGAAGTACAACCCCAAATTGTTCCCCTGGCCACACCATGGGGGGATGTCAGGCTAAGGATGGCAGCGGATCTTATTTGCCCCGGTACCTTGTATGTTCGAGAGCTAATGGTGAATCTTTCTTGACAATGAAGCCGTAGTTCCTTGTTGATCATTTAGAGGAGTTGGTAGAGCACTTGCCTGAGAAAGGCAAAGGTCCCGAGTTCGAGTCTCGGTCCGGAACACAGTTTTAATCTGCCAGGAAGTTTCATATCAGCGCACACTCCGCTGCAGAGTGAAAATCTCATTCTGGAATCCACCTCCTGTACAAGTCAATAAGAATGGGTTGAACAGAATAGACTCCCTAATTGTTCCAGGTTGTCTTGCAATTTATCATTTTTCTGAAATGAAAGATCTCAGTGGAAAAAGATACCTTGCATGATGTTAACACTATTAGGGGAACAACGGTGACTGGAATGTCCCCCACATTATCATACTTTTGAAGTGACAGTAATTGGGTAGTAGCTGATCATTAATCAGTAGATAACAAATTTTTATCTGTAAACTTACTTCAATGTGTCCCACAAAGAATAATAGTTTTATTACTATCTAGGAATCTTCTTCAGTTTTAGGGCACTTCTAAAAATGGATAAATTATTTAGTTCTTTTTCTCCAAGCATTTCTCTTGTCCCACCTTCTAAAATAGAATTGTTAACCCCAACAAGGGCTCAAGGGTACCACATTCACAAACAACATCCACACTAAAGAATTGTATGTGCATTAAGGAGCTTATTGAACTGTAGGAAACTGCAGTCATCAGTAAGGAAAACTTCGAATTCATCTGCTGAATAAAGGAACTCACTCTTTCCAACTCAAAGTTGCGGGTTACACCACACATTTTATGTGGGCAGTTGAAGAATCTGCATCTTAAGCATACATTCCAGTTTCCAATAGAATGTACAACAAAGTACTCACGCTGCTTGAGTGCCATGTTCTTGAGGTAGAGTTCGCAGAGACGAGCGAGAGGTTGCAGGCCTGGCAGAGCATGGGTGGCGACAGCACACTGGCGTGCAGTGCCCTCTGCCAGATTCGCTGGGAGGCACTCTGAATACAGATAGTGTAGCACAGTGCCCAATACATCCTCTGGAAGACCAGCCAATTGACGCCCCCAATCCACCTGTGCAAGCACAAGTTTTAACAGGTATTCCAATGAAGCATTTGTGGTAATCTTCTTTCTAAATTGCAGAAACATACTTATTATGGTCACAAAATAATTCAGAGAATGATTTCAAAATCAGATTTATTGCTTTCCACTGTCAGTTTTTTGTTTTTTTTTTTTTTTCCCCCATCTTTTGAACAGTTCCTGGATGACCTTCCTGCACCTATCCCATCACTACTAAAAATTATCACCTTATCTCTCCCTTGTATATATGAAGGAAAATTAGAGAGAAATGTATTGTCAACAGTGAGGTCAATAGGGACAGAGTACAATATATGATTATAAAAGTACATATAAGGAAATCAACTGTGCCCTCTTCAAAGGAACCATTCTGACATTTACCTGGAGCAATTTAGAGAAGTTTCTATAAACTTAAATCTGAATAACCATTGTCCTCCTAAATGCAAGTCCAGTGTGCTAACCAATGTGCCACCTCACTCAGTGTCTTTTTGTAAATATGAAAATTTCATCACTTTGTGTGTAAGTATATTGCCATATTCCAACTAATTAGTCACGTCTTTTATCTAACTCCTATACTGAAGTTTTCTTGTTGGCTAATATTCCCTCACCAGATACCCAAGTGCACAATTTTAGAGACAAATTTTTCATTTTGTAATAGACAAGATAAACATCCGAGTCTAACTTTCAATCTGACAGTTTTAAAATGTCACAAAGTTTCAGCCTCTTATTTCATTTCCACTTTATACTGGCAAGAACCACACAAATATATACACATAGTTATTATTTTCTTCCAATCTGTATATTATTCCATGAAATACATAAAAATTTAATTATAAGGGAAAAAACTGACAACTACATTCCAGAGCACTGTGCATTTAATGGCTATTTCAAATACAACTAACAAACACCATAAAAAACGTAACCAAAGTTTTCTATTCACTGTACACATATTTTGTTGGTTAGTGGGTTAAAGGGCTAAACAGCAAGCTACATCAGACCTCCGTCAATAGATAGGTCATCTGGAGTCACTGACATCCATCTAGTCAGCGATGGCAGCCAAAAATTTGCTCAAATTATGAAAGCATGCAGGAGAGGTTAAATCAAGGCACTGAAGGCAATACTGACACCAGAGCTGAGAAAAAATTTGGAGAGAGATTGGACCAGTTAAGCAGGTCAGAAGCAGACCAAGGCTCTCCCAGGGCTCGTCTTTGGCAAGAGAAGGCTCACCTGCTTCTGACTCCCGGGCTAAAACGGTAACAGAGGAAAGAAAGGCCGTGCCAGGAGATTCATAATAGTAAATGAGAGGAAGCTAAAAATGTAATGAATATCATATGGCCTGACAATAATAAAATAAGGTGAGACAAATTAGATCAGCAAGTGGGTGGTGCCAGAAGAGTGTCTGTATGGACTCTGTATGTGGCAGGGGTCATCCTTCCCATAGTCATCCCACTCCTGATCCACTATCAAGTGTTACAGAGCAGACCACCACCACCACTCACTGGAGTGTTAACCCTAAAACAGAATAAATGGTGTGACAGAATAAGCGGTTAACCGCATCTGAAAATGGGGTGACTAATGCAGCCAGCAAAGGATGGTCAAGGTCTCCAGAGCCAGCATGCGACAGAAGCCACACCTACCCCAACTACCTTGCCCCGGATCAAAACTAGTTCAAAACATTAGATCTGAGAATAAAAACCACTTTCGCAGAGAAAAGAGATAACCAGTTCAACTGTCCGCCAATATTAGATGCAGAGAATACGGAAGATCATGGTTCGCATGGAGACCCAGAAGGAGGGGTATTACACCTAGAGACCACTGTCTGAGAGACTCTTCAAGCGCAATGCAGTGGCGGCTCATTATATAAAATAATACTACAAGTTAATCCAATACGACATGAAAGGGCAACACAGGACGGTGGAATCCTTCCACGAGGAATAGAATGAGGATCACCATGCAGCAGTAGTCTCCTGGATAATGCAGAGATTATTAAAGGAGGCAGTAGCCTGCCAGATGATGTTTCAACTGTGAGTGAGTTGTTATTGACAAAGACCCTGAGTAGATGGAGTCTTTGAGTAACATTAAGATTTTGGATTGCCTGATTAAAAGTCAGGGTCTGGGACCATATCATGTGATGAGTGAAGAGCTTGAAGGAGATCCCACTCGATGAAAAGTCGCAAATGATAGGGGGATGTCTCCATCTTGTCTCGTGTGTTCAGAAGCTACAGTGTGTAAACTTTTAGATGGCAGGCCTCTCCCTAGACCTGAATCGGTAGAAGTCGGTAAACGTCGGGAGGCTTCGGTAGGCACGCAGTTTCGACTGCTGCCAACATTACGTAGCTGACTGTGTTGTACAAGGTAGCCATTGTCATCTGCTTCGTTATTGTTTTGCGCTGTATTGTTCTGCGTGTTTTTATTGTGCAGTTGTGCTAAAAATTATGAAAATGAGTGAAGAGGCAGTTGCTGGCCCATCTCGGGAGTCACCAATAACCCTACCGGTAGGCTTACGGTTAGAAGGAAACCAATATTACATAGCAATGCTCACAAAATTATATTGCGTGTGACTGAATGCTGTGAAAGAAAAAGGGAGCAGAAAAAATTGCTTCACCCCATTTACAAATCTGACGATTTCAGTTTCGTTTACGAACAACATTTAAAGCGAGTTTTACTTCCAAGCCTTTCGTCTGCTTTCATGTAAGCATGACGCGCAATTTGTAGTGTCAGTACTGCAACTGGTAGGCGTGTCTTGTCCCCCCCCACCAACGGCTCCTCTCCCCTCGCCAGCCAATGCTTGCTTCCTCCTCTCCCCGCACTCCCCTCACAACTCTGCCATCTTACAGTTAACACACTGTAGATGCATAAGAAGAGAATGCCAATACTGTTGCAAAATGACCCGCAAGGTGTTTAGCAAGAACAGATTCATCAGTAGAAATACAACCATAAAGGAGGGAACTTGGAACATTTGTTGATCTGTGGCAACACAGCAGGCTATGGAGCTTGGTCCACCTCGGATAAAGATGCATACATTCGGAAGGAGGGGGTGTAGCACGCCCAGCATTCTTTCTTACTGTGTTTAATTAGACAGTGAGGCTTAGTACGAAACTCCTTGAAAGTTATGAGAGTTGTCTGACAGATACTCTTGAGACATTACAGGGCCCTTCGATGATCTACACAACCACTGCAATGTCTTTAGTCCACTACAGCACCACTCGGGGTGGAGGTGGGGAGCCTGCAGATAGACAACTAGTACTTACTGTGAGGGATCATGTACGAAATGTCTCCTACAACCTTGTCAATAATATCTGACAGATGATGGAAGTGAGGGAAGAGGTGTACATCAGTCAGTTGACTCTTCAAACAACTCAATGTGAATGGTGACAACGTATGACACGATCACCAGAAAGTGATCACTGCCACGAATATCATCGTAGAATGACCATTCTAGTGAAGCCAAAGTTTCAGGGAAGATACTGCAAGGTTGATGGCCAAATCAGCACCATGGATGGCAATGAAGTGGGTATGGATACAATCACTGAGGAGAGAGATCAAGATTGGAGAGAAGCTGGTTGATCAGAAGGCCCCTGTCAGACAATATGCTACTTCCCCACAGGGAGTGGAGCACAGTGAAATCCCCAACCAGGAGGAAAGGGGAGGGGGAGGGGGCAAGGAAAGTTGTTGGACTGAAGTGATCATCTCAAAGTATTTAAATGCCATGCCTCATGGTAAAGAAAGGTTACAAATGACTGTTTCCACTGCACTATGGAGGAGAATCCACTCACTGATGACATCTGTACAAACCAATAGACAGACCCCTCCAGATGCTCTTATGAGCAATGCATTTCTGATAGAACACATAGTAACTTCATAGATATGGAGAATGGTCATCAGTGAGATGTGTTTCTTGGTGAGCAACACAGGTCACAGAACAGGATGAAATTAGTTGTTTTACAATGAAGCGCCAAAGAAACTGATAAATGCATGCATATTCAAATACAGGTAGAAAACAGTACTGCGGTCGGCAGCACCTATATAAGACAACAAGCGTCTGGTGCAGTTGTTAGATTGGTTACTGCTGCTACAATGGCAGGTTATCAAGATTTAAGTGAGTTTAAAAGGGACACGAGCGATGGGACACAGCATATCCGAGTTAGTAATGAAGTGGGGAATTTCCTGTATGACCATTTGACGAGTGTGCTGTGAATATCAGGAATCCAGTAAAACATGAAAACTCCGACATCACTGTGGCTGTAAAAAGAACCTGCAAGAACAGAACAAACGATGATTGAAGAGAATCGTTCAATGTGACGGAAGTGCAACCCTTCCACAAATTGCTGAAGATTTCAATGCTGGGCCATCACCAAGTGTCAGTGTACAAACCATTCAATGAAACATCACCGATATGGGCTTTTGGAGCCGAAGGCCAGTCGCATGCCCTATGATTGCACAACACGAAGCTTTACACTTCACCAGGGCCTGACAACACGGACAGTGGACTGTTGATGACTGGATAGATGTTTCCTGGTTGGACAAGTCTTGTGTCAAATTGTAGCAAGTGGATGGACGTGTACATGCATGGAAACAACCTCATGAATCCATGGGCCCTGTATGTCACCAGGGGACTGATCAAGCTGGTGGAGGCTCTGTAATGGTGTGGGGCGTGTGCAGTTGGAGTGATATGGGACCCCTGATACATCTAGATACAACTCTGACAGGTGACACATATTTAAGCATCCTGCCTTATTACCTGCATCTATGCATGTCCTTTGTGCATTCTGACAGATTTGGCCTATTCCATCACGACAATGTGACACCCCACATGTCCAGGATTTCTACAGAGTGGTTCAGGAACACTCTTCTGAGCTTAAAAACTTCCACTGGCCACCAAACTCCCCAGACATAAACATTATTGAGCATATCTGAGATGCCTCGCAACGTGCTGTTCTCAAGAGATCTCCACCCCCTCGCACTCTTATGGATTTATGGACAGCCTTGCAGGATACATGGTGTCAGTTTCCACCAGCACTCCTTCAGACTTTAGCTGAATCCATGCCACATCATGTTGGGTACTTCTGCATGCTTGCGGGGGCCCTACACAATATTAGGCAGGTGTACCAGTTTCTTTGGCTCAGCAGTTTAGTTCTCACAGGTGACAGTAATACATATTGAGTTCCATTGAATTATATCATCATGGGCATTCTGATTAAGTGTGGAGGGATCAGGTAAACAGGTCATGTCCCAAGACAGAGGTGAGAGTGGAAAAAATATCAACTAACACCAGTTCAGAGTCCGTGTGGGAGGAACAGGAATCTCTGAGGACACCCCAGTAGCCTTCTTCCAAGATTTTTCTCTCTCTCTTTCACTGCTTCTGTCTGTCAATATTCTTGTAATAGCTTATCCAGTGTGGGTGTAGCAGAGAAAATGGAGAGAGCACTTCTGAACAGGTTTCCTGAGGGGAGTTCCCGGAAGGTAACCCTGTCACTATTTGTCAATGGAGGACGATGCTGTTTCTCTGGCTAGGAGGGGGGCATTGTTCCTGAATATGGTGCTGCAGGAACCATGAGATGAGAGGGCTTATCACCCCCACAGTCGTCTAATTTATCTGCATAACTACTGGAAGTTGATGTTGAGTGAGTAAGTATACCAGGTACTGCCAATGTTTCGGCCACGGTAGTGGTAAAAGTCAATACCCTTCACATGATATTATCAATCATAAAAGTTTCAAAATATGAGAGGTAATTGGAGATCTCCCTGGATGTCACTTTCTTTAAACAAAGTAGCACATTTCGGGAATTGGGCAGGATGACTGATCCCACAATTGACACAGACACATGGCAGTGGACAGGGCTGTCACGAAGTGGCCAGGAACAGTCTCCACAAATTGGGTCACATGAATACTGGGAAACATGTGCCTGATATGTTGGTGTTTAGATCATCACACCTGGAGTGGGAAATACAGTTTCACATCACAGCCATAAAGCAAGATTTTGATCTTCTCTCGAAATGAATCCCCCCCACCCTCGAAAGAAGGGACAAATATTACAGTATCAACCTTATCGTCTGGCAGGCTTGTGACATACAAAGTGTATTCATCACTTTATGAAGTGTTTGCATGATTCTTCATTCACCTGCAGCATTAGGTAGTGGTGAAAATTAAGCCTTGCACCACCTTTAGGTTCTTATGAGTTATGAGGTACATCACCAAGTTGTTTACAAGACAATAATGCCCAGGATTTGGTGGGAACAGCACCTTAATTAAGGACCCTCCGTCTGCTCAGGCGCGAACTAGAAAAATACAAGAGTATGTGGCTGCATTCCTCCCTGGTGTGCCAAGGTGGAAAAATTCCTGTGTTTGTAACAATTGGTGCTAAATTGTAATCTATGGAAAGAGATTGCCAGGGCCTTATGATCATAGCTGATAACTTCAGTCTTTTCATACCACCAGATACCCACCATGATCCTGCTTGCTCTCAGTGCCAGCTCTCCCCATGGATGCCACAAAGCAGTGATGGGAGACCCAGTGCTCCCAACTGACAGGCACCTATACATTGGCATGTACAGGAAAGTGACAGCTCAGGCATTTATAGTGGGATCTCTGCATTGTCAGGGGTCTACTACTTTGTGGGTACATCACAAAACCCCATACGGACTGGCTACCATGCTGGATGTTTGGTAATCTTTCTCTAATGGCTTCTAATTCCGTACAAAGTTTTGAAAAGGTGGAGGTCAAACCCAAATGTGGGGACTGAACTTATGTTAATCAAAATATACAATGCAAAATAAGAAACGAAGTGGGAGAAGACATAACATATATCATACAAGCGAGCTAAGTTGTCAGCAGAGAATCAGTCCTAGAAAACGAGTCTGAGAAAAGATCCTCTGAGAATAAAATTGCAGCAAGGGGAAGGAAGAAGTACTGCAGTAGCTTGGGGACCCAACCTCATCACACAAATACCAACAGGAGAGTTGCGAGCCTCCTGGGAGGAAGTTTGCAGTACTTGAAAATTCTAAAGCAAAAATGCACTTAACATATCATTCCCAAATTCCTAGTTTTGAAAAACATGAAGACTGTTTAGTAGGCAACTCACTTGGAACTGAGATTGAATTTTACCTTTCTCTCTCAGCTCAGACACAAACTGAATTTACTGATTTCTTGTTAGAACTTCATTAACGACATCTGAAAGTAGATAAAGTGGGTCTTTGGTGAAACTGTGTAAATGAATTTTGAGTGTCCACAGAGCACTACTTACTGCTTGTAGAAACAAAGGAGGAAACAGAAGAAGAGCTGACAAATTATAATTGATACTCTGCTGCCAGGTTGTAATCCGTGAACAACTCACTGAAATTCGGAATGATCTTATGAGTATACATGACGGTAAGTGCCCAAGACAACTTAGCCAACTTGACAAACAAGTGGTACAACAACATCATAATTATTTGTATGAAGGTTGCTAAGTGAAGTCCACATGCTGGAATATACTGAAAGTACCCAGGTGAACAGGAATTTAATATCCATTTGAATGTGGTGGTGGTGTCAACAAGGTAAGTATCCAGACTGATTATGCATGACATAAAATTGAATTGCACGAATATTTCTCAGCAGTGCAACCCCTATCAGTTTTTGAGGCACTGTTGTAGACATGGTAAAATATGAATAAGTTACAGCCCACCCTCAAGAAAGAAACAATAAAACATGCAGACTTGGCCCACTGTAATATGCTACAATGCAGACAAAAACTATTCTGTCAACTGATAAACAAGGTCCATATTAAACCTTTCCATAGAATTTCACAAATGACTAGTCGAAAAGTAAACCGTTTTAGTGAACAATAAGATTTTCGTTAACCAATCTGAAACATCCACGATCTTGTTTAATTGCTACAACAAAAATGGTCATGGTGTCCTACAGTTATTTCATCCGCTCTGCCTCCAAATTTGGGACACTGCAATAATTTACTGTTACAGTTGAAAAGTGATTTGGTGGATAAAAATTCACAATGGATGAAATAGCTCACATTTTATAGAGTTCAAGGAATCATTTACTGGCAAGGCTTCTACTAATCACAAAAATGTTGACATTCCTCACTCAAAAGTCACTGTCTTTTTTACTTTTTTACCCACCAATTTGTGTGATATTTGCAGATAGTGCACAAAAATTAATTATGTGAAAGATATAAATAAATTTCTTTTGTACATATATTTCATAATAAAAGTTGAATTACATGTGACAAGAACTGAAAATAATGGCCAACACGTACCCCAGGAGCAGACAAATTGAGCACACACGAATGTGCCGCAAAGATGCGACCATTACTGGCAGTGATGGAGACATCAGAAAAATAGCCATCCTCAAGAGCTGGTAACAATGAGAATGGAGCATCTCCAGGTGGGTCAGGGTCAGATTCCACCACACGTTTGCACCGCAGCATGCACCAAGCATCACAAGTCAGCACCATTGTATCCTGACCATCAGGATGGTCTACCTGCAATAAAAAGTACATATACCAATTCTTCAGACCCAAAACTTCAGACGAGTACAACAGAACAATTTGGGGTAAAAATGTGAAATGAAACTAGAGAGAAGGACACTATATTTATAGTCTGAAAGAAATTATGTCTAGATGGCAAAGACTGTATTAAACACTACGAATAAATTTTGAAACTCTAGCAAATATTTCTTTACATCTCTTACCAATTATAAAGGACAGTCAAATGAAAATGAGACAATGGACAAAAAGGAAGTGAACTGTCTATTATTGCAATAGAAATCACCATAACCATTAATACATTTATTCCACTATGAGACAAAATGGTCAATGCCCTAACGGAAAAATGTTTGTGGTTGCCTAAAGAACCCCGACTGTACTCAGACATGCTCCTCGTCATCCAAAGCTTATCATTGGCTATGAATGTCTTTCTTCAGGGCTCCAAAAATACGAGAATCACACAGGGAGAGGTTGAGACCATATGGAGGATGTGTAAGGGCTTCCCAGCAACACTCCCTGCAGCATAGTTGAAACAACATGCCAAAAAAATGCCCACACGTGTTGGCATGGTAGTTTCGACTATGCTGCAGAAGATTCACTAGGAAGCCCTTATACACCCTCCATACAGTCCTGATCTCTCCCCATACAGTTTTGATATTTTCGGTGCCCTAAAGAAAAGATGTTTGAGGCCGTCAAGATGCTTTCAAGAGGTGTATGCCTGTGTACCATCATTGTTCCACAGACAACTGCAAACAGTATAAGGCTGGATGTGCATTCCTAGTGTATGTAAGGATAATTCATACCATTCCGTTGTTACTAATTTCACAGCTAATCTAACAGTTACCAATGAAACAGCACACACAGTGAAGTGTGAAATTTGTTACATAACAAAATAATGACTGCCAATTAGGTTATTAACCTATCGAGACACTACTACCATTAAATCATCTTTTATGTGAAACATGACAATATCAGGTAGAAACAGTCTGTCACACACTAACAAACTACAAAGCAGACACAATTTGAGCTTTGACATCTTTTCACTCACAAATCTTAGAAACATTGTGCAAGCTCCAATTTGACAAGAATGGAAAACAGAATCACCCATGTCCTTTTCAGAGGAACTACCCCCGTGTGTGTCTTAAGCAAAAGAGAAAACCCACGAAACTGTTACAATGAGTCAGCAATTGTAAATTTTCCTATGATTAGTGTGGACGAGACTAGAAACATAGTAGATAACATTCCTGTGTTAAAGACTATAAACAACAGATTAACATTTAGATTGAAAAATGAGATTTTGAACCATGTTGAGCTGCAAGAACACGACAATATCACAGCCAAGTATTAACATGAAAAAGTACCTCATGATTTCACAACAGATTGATTTATGGGGAGTCTGTGCAGTGACAAGTGAAATGATACAAAGTAAAACCTGTCATAGTAATACTAAATTTAACGCATTTCTAGATACATATTTCCATGGATTAAGGCTGCTTCCCAATAAAAACTAGATAAAAAAGCACATCCAAATGAATATATTATTTGGCATTCAATGGCTCACACAGGTTAACAGTTCTTGTAGGTTTCTGTGCCTGAAATGTTCCACGAACTCAGTAAACCACCTTTCAATGGCCACTATCAACAATTTTTACTCAGATATCTGGTTTTGAGATTTTAAACTTCATTCTGAAATATTTTGTAGATCATTTTGTCATGCAGCCAAAAATTAGACATGGAAGTGATACAACACATCATCATTACATGACTGAATTGCTTTTAACGAATGCCAAACAAAAAATGACACTGTCAATGACTACAGGATGCCACATTCAACCTCTAGTATAGCAATGGTAAATGGGTGAACAGGCAAAAGCCAATCAAAAACATTAATATAACTCCATATCTTTTTCACATTCATTGTTTTCAATCAACTCTCTCATCAATTTTTTGACTACATCTCTTGTTAACTGCCCAACAGTTCCCTTGATCACAGCATACTCTAAGATATTCCTATCATTTGCTTGAAACTTGCTTTATTGTTATCTCGTTCCAACTGAGATTTTATTTCTTTTACCTTCTTAAAGCCTACAGTAGCTTTGGGTGTTTCCCAAAGCATCCATGTTAAATAGCTGTACTTTTTATATCTGAACAAACTTGTTTTCTAAGACCCTGTGGCAAAACTTAACTCACTATAGGGAAACCTTATTCTTAAGAACACAGTCATGATATACAATTTGGACTTCCTGTCTAATCAATTTCTTTCCAACTTTGAATTTATTTCTACTCTCTATCTGATGATCTTTGATCATTTTAAATGCTAGAACAATTAAAAAATCATAATATTCTGCACAAAATTTAAAACAGTCCACTCGCATTGGCAACATTAAAATTCCTACCTAGACAAAAGCCTTACATGAGTAAACCACATAAGCTTGATACGAGGGGAAAATTAGCTGTGGCTTATATCTGCTCAAGCACCTACGGTATCAAAAGCAGCTGCCAGCGAAACATTAAGAATAGTTTCACAAGGCAAAATTTTCCCATACCTTAATTTACGGCATGCAATTGTGAAGTTGAGGTGCAGAATACTAATACTGCAGAAAATTACAATAAGTATAATGCAGGGATCAGGACACTGGTTCTCAGCCTGTGTGTTATCACCCCTAGAGGAGGCTTTTTCAATTCTTGATGACGACGACAATGATGATTATTTGGGATGTGGGGCATTCAACTTCATTAATGTCAATGCCCTGATGAAAAGTCAACATGCCATTCTCATGAGGGGAGTGGGGTGGGCGGCAGAGTAGTTTGTAATGCATTATAGTCCACCTTTCCTTCCCAACACTTTAGGGATGAGGACTGACAATTCACAAAACAACAGGACCCGTGTAACACTGGTGTCAGTGTCTGTGAGCATGGTGAACAGGTCTCCACCTAAACCAAGGGCTTCTCCGATGTCATACATAAGATATACAAAGCCAAATATGCTAAACCAAATGTGGTACACCACAAACTTCGCAGAGTGGTGAACCCTCCTGCCACAAGAGGAAACCGTGTATTAAATGCCCATGTCCCATGTGAAGCTTGATGAGCACTACTACCTTCCACTGGTGAGGTGGGCATGAAGTCTGCCAGCACCTTGAGTGACCACAGTTTATTTTCTGTCACCTCCAAACATTCAATTTCCCACAGACGTGTTATTCATCTGTCAAAAAGGAGATGACAGCATGTAAGGGAACGGCACATCAACATAAAACTCCATCCTGACATGCTTCTTCGGCTGCTTTATCACTATCGTGCTATCGTTTATGTCATTTCCTTGTTTCCCAATGTGTCCAGATAGTCAGCAAAAGATCACCACCTTGCCATGGTGTTGGGGCCACTGTAATGAGTTATGAATGATATGAATCAATTAGTGTGTGGACAGCTTGTAGCACACTGAGCAAGGCAGAATGGACAAGAAACTTTGTACTGTGATACCTGTATATTCACTCCAGTATCATCATAATGCCACATAACACCACTTCATAATTTGTACATTGATCTGAAACGTGCACTCTAAAAACCCAATCAGAGAAACAGCTGAACAACCTAGGGCATTCTCTTGCTAAGATCCATCCATATGAACAATAAAACTGTGTTAAGTTCTTAAAATGGAAGAAAACAGTTGTATAAATGTAATCTGAAGTACAAGTTTTCTTGTATTGTGTCAAGCTAAAAATCAGTTTGGGCCTATGAAGACACCAAGGCTGCAATCTGTCCCTTCACCAAATGTGTATTCTGAGGTCTGGTATAACCAAATCCTCGAGACAGTCAACAGCACATATCTCGAAAGGCTTAGTCACATTGTGTCTAATTCTGAACAGCCACTCAAAGTTGGGATGGACTATTGCACTAAATGCCAATGACCAACACAGATTTTCAGGGTCTGCTGAGCCAGAAAGAGGTGCCACCAAATCTAGAGTGGTGGTTTACCAGCCTTTGCACACAGAGACTGAAGACAGTGTCTAACATCTTGAGACAAGAAATATGGGCTGATCCATAAATCACACTGCCATAAAATAACAGTGATCTGACAAATGCCATATAAAGTTGCAGGAGGAGAAACATGTCAGCTCCCCTCATCTTTCTACCGAGGCATTTCAAATTATTCAATGATCTGAAGCCCTTTATTTGCAGATCTTTCAGGTGCAGGAGCCAGGTTAATTTTGATTCAAATTACAGGCCCAAAAAGTGCACTTTACCTTTAAGATGTGAAAATTTTTCCCTATTGTGAGCTCTGGATGAATAAAACATCAACAAGCACAGTTAAAACTGACATACATAGTCTTCTCTTGTGAGACTCTAAAACCAATTTTATTGGCCCAAGCTTCCAGCCTCCTGATGCTCAGCTGCAGTAGCTATGTTGTCATTTTACACCTGGAGGAATAGTAGAAGATTGCAAATTTATCCACAAATAAAGAGCTACGGAATGCTGAGCAGATGCCATTGATAGGGATTGTAAACAGTGTGACACTGAGTGCAGTTCATAGGAGGACCCCATTCTCCTGAACACAGCAACCAGTCAAAGTATCACCAATGTAATATCGAAAGCACTAGTCCTTGAGGAATGACTGGATAAAAAGTGGCAGATGTCCACGTGGTCCTCATTCATGAAGTTGGCAAAGGGTGTTATACCTCCAAGCAGGTACACTTTTGCGAGCTCAAAAAAAACACACCAACTAATTTCAGAGAGGGAATACTGTATTGCCGTCTCCAGCAGAATTAAGTTGTCAAGGGCAGAACAGTAGCACAATGGGAGGGCACAGGTGACCTCGGAATTCCGACAAGGTGGCATTTGTGGTGGTGGTTAACCACATGCTCTAAAGTGTTACCTGTACAACTGATACGGTCTTACTCTGGTAACTGTTAGGGTCAGTAGATCCTTGCCTGGTTTCCATGATGAAATTAATATTGCCTCTTTCCAAGTCACGGGGTACGGCCCATCAAACCAGATGTTATTGAAACAAGATAGGAGCTCCTTTGGCTCCAGAGCACAGATAACCGAGCCTGTCTTAAGGAATCTGATCCGGTCTTGGAGTAATGTCTCTGGCTATGCACAGAGATGATCCCACTTCCTACAAGGAGAATGGAAGATTGTAGACCATCTCAATATCTGAGAAGAAGGGTAGCTGCCTTATCTCCACAGTGCTCAGAACGCCTGATATGCAGGAGTTTGTCTGGATAACACACTGATGGTAAAAACATAATCAGCTAAAACCTGAGCTATATCTTTACATGCATCCAACGAGACCAAATTTCTCAACAAGGCCGTAAGGGGATGTGAAATGCCCTAGCCTGAAATCCAGCTTATTAAGTCCCAAGAATGAGCAGTGGAAGTGGACTGATTAATGGAAGTCATAAATTCCTTCCAGGAGTTCCTCTTCCATTTTTTTATCACTCACCTAACTTGCGCTCTCACAGATCTGAAGGTACAAAGCTTTTCTGTAGTTAGACGGTGTGTGAATTTCCACAAAGCTGTACACTTGGCTCCAATTGCCAGTGACAATCATCATTCCACTAAGGGACAGGCTGTCCTCTGAGGTGGTTGCTAGATTGGGGAATAGAATCTGTGGCAGATTGTTGGATCATACAGGTGATACAGTCGACCATCTACTGGGCACAATCCTGTTGTTCGAAGATGGCCTGCTGAATTTGCCTCTGAACCATCCACTTTTGTGGCCTCCTGTCAACCACCATCTGAGCCAGCAGAAAAATCCACACCGGAAAGTGGTTACTGGAATGCAAATCTGTAGAAATTTCTCACTGAACTGAGTCTGCAATAGCTGGGGAGCAAACACAAAGGTCAGTGGCTGATAATCACACTGTAACTGTAGGAAAGTGTGTCACTTGACCAGAGTGCAACAGGCAGATATTCTCTGGATGGATGAATTGCTCGATAATTTGACCCCAACAGCAAGTGGTAGTGAAGCCCCACTGCACATTCTGTGCAATGAAGTCACCCACAAGAAGGAATGGATGGGGGGAGAGCCCCAAAGAGTTCTGTCTGTCCATCTGCATCCAGTGGCTCATTTAGTGGGATAGTAAGCATCCCAGGATGACTCATTGTGTCCAGTTTTAATGATGCCACAGAGAGAATTTCAACTCCAGTAGACCAACTCATTCAGTCTATTACTTGCAACCTGCCCACCTATATTAAAAATACCAGCCAATTCGTCCACTGACTCTCCACAGTTCCTGTTCCTTTACCACTACTGATGCGACCTCCCTTACATTAACATCTCTAATGCCCATGGCCTTACTGCTATTGACCACTACCTTTCCCAACACCCAATGAATTACAAAGCTATAACCTTCCTAGTTGCCACGACAAACTATATCCTCACTTCCTTAGAAGACATTACCTACAAACAAATCCGAGGTACAGCTACGAGCACCCGGAAGGCACCCTCCTACGCCAACCTATTCATGGGTCATCTAGAGGAAACCTTCCTAAACACACAGGATTCCAAACCTGTCACCTTGTTCAGATTCAGTGATGATATCTTTGTGACCTGGATCGAGGGTATGATCACCCTATCCACAGTCCCCCAGACTCTCAACATCATCTCCCCCACTTGCTTTACCTGGTCCAACTCAACCCAACACAACACCTTTCCTTACATTGACATCCACCTCAAAGACAGCTAAATTAGTATGTACAACTATATCAAACCTATAAGCCATCAGCAATATCCACTTCAAGAGCTGCCACCCATTCCATACCAATAAGTCCCTTCTGTACACCTAGCCACATGAGGCTGTTGCGTCTGTAGTGTCATGTGGTCCCTCTAGAAGTATTCCAAAGGTCTCACAGAGGCCTTCACAGGCCATAATTACCCTCCCAATCTAGTACCAAAATGGATCTCCCATGCCTTATCTCTCCAGTCACCTGTCATCTTCCACAGTCCCACCATGCATCCACAGAGCAGCATTCCCCTCATATCTCAAAACCACCCAGGACTAGAGAAACTGAATCACTTTCTCGACCAGAGTTTTGACTACCTCTTATTGTGCCCTAACATAACGAATGTCCAACTCATTACTCTTCCCACCCTCTCTTACTCCGAACCCATCCTCATTCATCCCTACATGAGTCCTGCTCCCAACCCCTTGCCTCATGGCTCATATATCCCTGTAATAGACCTAGATTCAAGACCTGCCCCACATCCTCCCACCACCATCACCACTCCAGCTACCTGCACAAACAGTCATGTGATCTACAACTAAGTTGCAACCACTACACTTCATTTAATGTTGGCATGACAGCCATAAGCTGTCATGTCTGCATGAATGGCCACCGATGGACTGTGGCCTCTAAACAGCTAGATCATCCTGCTCCTGAGCACTCCGTCCAATGTGAAGTTCTTCATTTCAATGACTGCTTCACTGTCTGTGACGTCTGTATCCTTCCCACCAACACGAGCTTTTCTGAATTGTGGAGATGGGAACTCTTCCTTCAATATATCCTACATTCCCGTAACCCTCTTGGCTTCAACCTTCGTTAGTCATTGTCCTTACCAATCAGCCCCGTCCCGGTCCCCACTCCAACATTATACAGGCCTCTATCCCACCAATGCACTCTCAGTCCATTCACTTCTCTCCTTTTCTGCTAGCCCCCCCCCCTCCCTCCCTCAACCTTTGTCTACCTCCCGACTGCACCTAGCTGTGCTATCGTCTCTCCACCTCATCCCTGTATGCTCCCACAGGCAGCACTTTACTATCCGCGACCCGTACCCTGCTATCCTTCCCCCTCCCTGCCCCAGCCACCTCCTTATCCCACCACCTGGTTGCCTCTCACAACATGCGCTGTTGCTTGTACCCGGCTTCAGTAGCCATAGACTGTGGGCACGTGTGTGTGTGTGTGTGTGTGTGTGTGTGTGTGTGTGTGTGTGTGTTGGTTTTGGGGTTTGATGGGAGCTAAACATCGAGGTCATCAGTCCCCTGTTCCAAACAGACATACTTGTAAAAGGCCTATACAGTAAAAGTGTAACCTCTACACCCAGCTAAAATGAACACTGCAACAACACAAAATAGAGGACACTTAAAAGGAGCAGAGCAAATAGTTGACGAGAGAGAAACAGACTACAGTAGTTGATGGATCAGGTAAAAGGTCAACCAATCAACTACAAACCAAGAACCTCCAGCTGAAAAGCATTGATAGAGGTACCAACACAACTTGTTACCATAAAAGACACTATATTGGTATCCACGTCACAATTAAAAGTCACTGGAGTGGGTGTAGCCTGAGAAATCATGCGCGAACACCCATACTAGAGCAAGTGATAAAACCCAGCTGCACGGATAAAACATAAAACTGAGTCAGCTATAGAGACATCGTCACCTAGAATTAAAGGAAGTGCAGCTGGTAAATTAAAGGACTGCCGCAAGGGGGCTAAAAGGGGGCAGTCCATCAGAAGATGTACCATGTCAGCCCTGCATCACAACGAATGAGATAGCTGTGGGTCAACCGCGTATGTCCAATTCAGAGACAGCAGAGAATAACTGAGTCCCTACGCGTGCCCCTAAAGGATGAGTTCCATACAGCCATGGATGACTTGACCATGCGGAGCTTATTTGGCATGTTCAAGACAGACCATTCAGAGCTCCAGACATCGCAGACCTGGCGATCTAGGGCTGACCAGAGGTCTCTTTCCACGAGACCAAGCTCCAGGGGTGGCGAAGTGGTGACCTGCTTGGGCAACCGATCGACATGTTCGTTTCCTGGAATGCCGATGTGGCCCGGGGTCCACACAAACTTCACTGAACGAGCACATTCAGCGAGAGCAAAAACAGCATCTTGAATACCGCGCACCAAAGGGTCCCGAGAAAAACACTGGTCGAGTGCTTGCAATACACTCAGGGAGTCACTGCATATGACAAATGACTCCCCAGGGCAGGAGGAAAGATGAGCAAGTGCACGATAAAGAGCAACCAGCTCCGCAGTGAAAACACTGCTCCCACAAGGCAGGAAATGCTGCTCAACATAGTCTCTGTGGGTGAAAGCAAACCCAGAGCACCCATCGACCACAGAACCATCAGTGTAGACTACATCTGCATCTCGAAACGAGGCAAGAAGAGCCAGGAATTGTTGGCGAAGACTGGCAGGTGGAACAGAGGACTTTGAGTCGCAGGACAAATCCAAGCAAAGCCGCAAGCAAGGGAGGGACCAAGGAGGGGTAGAAGAAGAGGGCCGGAAGGATGGACGAAGGGGAAAGGACTCGAGTGACTAGAGAAGGGAACGAACACGAACTGCGATCGGGAGACCCGACCTAGGCCACCGTCGTGGGGAGAGGAGTGCAGAAGATGGAAAAGGAGCCTGCGGTTTGGGTGGTCGGGCGAGGCATGGACTCGGGCGATGTATGACGCAAGCAACGTTGTCGGTGGAATCATAGGGGAGGGATTCCAGCTTCTACAAGAAGGCTAGTCACCGAACTAGTGCGGAAGGCACCTGTCGCCAGTCTGACGCCACAATGGAGAATCGGGTCGAGGATCTGCAATGTTGAAGGTACTGCTGAGTCTTACACCATGCTCCTGTAGTCGAGACGGAACTGGACTAAGGCCTTATAGAGCTGTAGGAGGGTTGTTCGTGCAGCCCCGAAACAGTGTGGCTGAGGCAGCGAAGGATGTTGTTTAAGCTCACGAAGATGAGGTGTCCAAGTGAGCTGAGCATCAAACAACATGCCAAGGAAGCGATGCGTCTCCTCAATACGAAGGAGTTCATTAGCAAGGTAGAGCTCTGGATGGAGGTGGACTGTTCGGCGACGACAGAAATGCATCACTCGGGTCTTAGAGGCTGAGAACTGAAAACCATGGTTGGATGCCCAAAAATGTGCCTTATGGATAGCTCCCTGCAGCCGCCGTTCAGCGACACTGATGCTTGGGGGACTGTAATAAAGCCAAAGTCATCGGCATATAGAGAGGAACAGACCAACGAGCCCACCGCAGCCGCAAGACCGTTAATCGCCACCAAAAAGAGGAGAACACTGAGAACCAAGCTATGCAGGACACGGTTCTCCTGAATATGAGCAGAGCTAAAATAAGTGCCAACTCTAACCCGAAAGGAGCAATTGGAGAGAAAATTCTGTAGAAAAATTGCAAGTGGACCCCTTAAGCCCCATTTGTGCAGCGTAGCAAGGATATGATGGTGCCAGGTGGTATCGTACGCCTTCCGAAGAGCAAAGAAAACAGCAACTAGATGTTCTTGCCGGGTAAAATCTGTACGAATAGCCGACTCTAGCGAGACTAAATTGTCGATCGCTGAGCGGCCCTGACGGAAGCCCCCCTGTTGCTGGGCTAGGAGGCCCTGAGCTTCGAGGATCCACATGAGCTGCCGACTCACCATCCGTTCCAGGAGTTTGCACATAACGTTGGTAAGGCTGATAGGGCGATAGTTATCAACCACCAGAGGATCTGCACCAGGTTTCAGCACCGGGATGGTAACGCTATCCTGCCAACGAGTTAGGAAAGCTCCCTCCGTCCAGATGCGGTTAAACAGGGCGAGTAATTCACCCTGACAGTGCGCCTAGAGATGGCGAAGAAAGTGGTTGTGCATTCGGTCTGGACATGGAACTCCCATTCACTAAACGGGGCATTGTATCATTCCAAATGGTGCGTACAAAACGACAACTGCGTACTCTCAGCTTGCTCTTTTATGGCACGGAATTCTGCGCTGTAGCCTGCTGTCGCAGAAATACGACCGAAGTACTCCACCAGATGTTCCCGATGGTGATTGGGTGAGTACAAAGTGAACCCCTAAGAGAAAGGCAAGGGACGGACGCACGAGGGCGAAAGCCAAAAATGCGCCGAACCCACGACCACACCTGAGATGGGGAGGTGCGAGACCCTATGGTGGCAACATATCGTTCCCAACAGCCCCATTTGCTCCACCGGATTAACTGCCGAGCCCGGGCCCACAGCCGTTTAAAGGCAACCAGATTCTCTAGGGAAGGATGACGCTGGTGTCGTCGTAGGGCTCGCTGGTGGTCCTGGATAGCTTCTGCAATCTCTGGTGTCCACCAAGGGACTGACTTACGCCTTAGGGAACTTTAAGAGCGAGGGACAGTTGCCTTGGCAGCAGAAACAATGGCCATAGTGACCTCGTCCACTGCCAAATCAATGTCACCAGGAAGCGGGGCAATGGCCATGGTAGCTGAGGTGTAGGCTGCCCAATCAGCTCCACGAAGAGACCATCGTGGCAGCTGCTCAGGGGGTTCGGATTGAAGAAGAGAAACCAGGATAGGAAAGTGGTCGCTATCACAGAGGTCGTCATGGACCATCCAACTGAGGTATGGAAGAAGACCTGGGCTACTAACAGTGAGGTCAATGGCCGAGTATGTGCCATGAGTCAAGCTAAAATATGTGGGAGCACCAGTGTTAAGGAGGCAAATGTCCTGCTGTGCCAAGAGAGCCTCAACGTTCCTACCCTGGCCCCGAGGTCTGGGCCCCACCCCATTAAGGGTGGTGGGCATTAAAGTCCCCCAAAAGAAGGAATGGCGGGGGGAGCTGGGCGAACAAGGCAGCCAGGTCGGCAAGAGGGAGAACCGCATCCAGGGGAAGGTAGAGGGAACAGAGGGTAAGCTCCATTCCTGCCCGGATTTTAACAGCCACAGCCTCGAGAGCCGTGTGAAGTGGCACTGGGGCACTAGGAACAGTGGCAAGAACATAAACACAGACACCGCCAGACACCCTGTCAAATTCTACGTGGTTCTTATAGTAACCCCGGTAGCCACAGAGGGAGGGGGTCTGCCGAACAGGAAACCAGGTTTCCTGTAGGGCCAGACAAGTGGCAGGGAAGCAGCACAAAAGCTGTTTAGTACAAAAGCTGTTTCAACACAAAAAGGTGGTGGAAAAAACCACGGCAATTCCATTGAAGGATAATGGTATCCGACTGTGAAGACATGAAAGAACCTGAGGGGGGGGGGGCAGGGGGGAGGGGGGGGGAGGGGGGGAGAGAGAGAGAGATAGGTCACACCTTAGAAGTGCTCACCGCCACCAATTGCGAAGTAGCCTGATCAACTTCCATAGGAACAGCGGGTCGAGCAACATCTAGCTCCTGAGTGGATGCTAGATGTTCCACATCATCTTCTGGTGCAGTGGTGAACTCCTTTTCTGTCTCTACCTCCTTTTCCTTTTGCTTTTTCTTCTTTTTGGTAGGGTCCCGTTTGTACTTTGGTTTATCAGGCTGGGTGGGCTTTTCCGACCCAGTCTCATGGACCGAGGAAGACCTGGAAGCCCTACGGCCCACAGGTGGTAGCTTTTTCAGCCACTGGCTGACGTCTGGAGGGGCAGTAACCATGGAAGGGAGGGCACCAAGCGATCCCTTCCGTGCGAGGTCTTATACTCCATAATCTTCCGTTCCTTTTGATAAACCACGCAGTCCGACGAGCAAGGTGAATGATTCTGTCCGCAGTTGACACAAACAGGGGGCGGCGAACACAGAGCGTTGGGGTGGGAGGCACGTCCACAATCCCGACAGGTAGGGTTGGTGTCACATCTCGATGACATATGCCCATACCTCCAGCACTTAAAGCAGCGCATGGGAGGAGGGACATAAGGCTTAACATCACATCAATATATCACCACCTTGACCTTCTCGGCAGTGTGTCGCCCTCGGAAGCCAAGATGAAGGCACCGGTGGCGACCCTATTATTTTTAGGTTCCCTCAAGACACGTCGTACAAAGTGGACACCGCAGCATTCCAGATTTGCACAGAGCACGTCGTCAGACTGCAACAACAGATCGCAATGAAAAATAAGTCCCTGAACCATATTGAGGCTCTTATGAGGCGTAATGGGAGACTGCAACATCACCGAGCTTGTCAGAAGCAAGCAATGCCCGTGACTGTGCTGGGGATGCTGTCTGTATGAGGACTGCTCCAGACCTGATTTTAGACATGCCCTCAACTTCTCCAAACTTGTCCTCTAAATTTTCCACAAAAAACTGAGGCTTTGTGGTCAGAAATGAGTCCCCATCTGTTCGGCTGCAAACCAGAAATAGAGGAGAATACGTCTCACCAGGTAATTTAGACCACCGTTCCTCCCCTGGTGTGGGCAGGGAAGGGAACGATTGGGGGTCATACTTTGAAGCATTGAACTTTCCTTTCTTAGAGTCTTGTGCTTGCACACTATTCATATTTCATTTCATGGTGGTCCCACGAGCAGCTAGGGAAAGGAATGTCCACCCAGACAGAGCCCCACTTGCCTGGGTAAGCCTAATACAACCGGGGGGCGGCAGGTTCCCCAGAGGTCGCCCGCTCGCAACTGTTCTACCTCAACAGCCATGTGTCTCCTCAGCGCGCAGCACACCTCGAGATTGAAGTTTTTTTTATAGAGGTTTATACCATCCTCGCGACCCAGGCAGTTAAGCCAAGATCCCCAGGCTCTGTACCGTACAACGTTCCACCGTTGCACCTTACAGTGGTCGTTGAAGCACGCTCAGAGGTTACGGTATTGAAGACTGGTGGCACTTCCCAGTCCCCAGCTCAGGGACCCTGGGGTCGCCAAGCCCGTACCAGCAACTAAATGCTGAGCCCCCTGAGGGTGTGTGTGTGTGTGTGTGTGTGTGTGTGTGTGTGTGTGTGTTTATTTAAGAAGAAGGCCTAGTTGGCTGAAAGCTCACTTCTGACAATCTTTTTGCTGTGGCTATCTGCGACTCAGCATCTCCGCGATATGGCGAGTAGCAAAACTACTACAAATTGGAGAGTTGTAAGCGTAATTACTTTACTGGGAGGTAACACACTGTCAAGAGCGAAAAAGGAAAGCAATATTGTCAAGAATAAATACGGCAGTCACCGTCATGAAAGTGTATTTTTGTGAGGTAGTTTAATTATTTCATTCAAAATGTTCTGTGCACCCAATAAAAAGTGAGAACCCTCACAAATGTGCTAGGAGTTAAGACATTAGCAAAAGAAAAACTTGGGAATTTAATCAGAACACACTGTAACAACAAGCAATCCAAATATTGCTTAGTACTCTTTGTGATAATACCATCCAAAGTATCTTAGTCAATAAGCAGGATTGCCACCACTTCGGAAAAAAAATAAATAAAGAAATAAAATCTGCTTCTTCGTGTTTCTGCTATTGTTTCTCTCTCAGTAGTAGGTTGAAAACATTGGCATTTTCAAAGAAAATAGTTTCATCCATAACATAAGAGGCTCATTTACAACACATTATTTGTTGTGCAACTTTGCAATGAGCATTGCCAATTGCCACGGAGCAAAAAGGGCATTTCTAACCTCAACTTTTGACACTGATCTCCCTGTAGGAATAGTTAACAATAAATCACTATTGTGACGTAAAGCCAAGTGGAAGAAAAAAAATCACTGCTGCCATAAATGAAAATAAAAATAAAACTATGCAAAGAAGTTATGTCCAACATAGTGCAGCAGGAATAAACTTTTTTAAAAAAATCAACCTTTCAGCAGTTGTATGACACAGCTCAGTGTCCCTCCTGCCATCAGAGCATTTGAAGTGAAGATACATTCATAAGTTGATCATTAACCTGAATGTATTACAAATATACAATATACACCAAATTTAATCAAGCAGCAGAGGCAGCAAAGAAATGATGTCATTCACCCCCATCTCACAACACAGCCACAAGATTAGTTTTCTTACAAAAGTAAGGAAGCTGATAGGCTTGTGGAGGACAGGCATTAGCAAAAGTTGAGAGAAAGACCCTCTCCTTCCCCGTCTTAGCAGAGTTTCTGACACCTCCCCACTGAAATATCCTTGACCATCCCTATTCCACCTCTGCTCACAAAAAACTTGCCCCAGCTCATATCCCTGCAATACACCTAAATACAAAATCTGTCCCTAACACCATCATCCTACTACCTACTCCAGTCCAGTCAAAGGCACCTCCCATCCAATTAAAGGTAGGGCCACATGTACGCAACCATGTGCTCTACCAACTTAGCCGCAACCACAATGCTACATTCTATGTGAGCATGACCACTAACAAGGTGTTTGACTGTAATAATAGCCACAGCCAAACTATGGACAAGAGACAGCGGGACCATCCAGTTGCTGAAGATACCACCACACACAATGTGCTTGCCTTCAATGGCTGCTTCAAAGCCTTCCCATCTGGATTCTTTCCATCAACACCAACTTTTCTGAACAGTGCATGTGAGAACTCTCGTTGCAACACATCCTCCTTTACTGTAATCCATCTGGCCTCAATCTTCACTGGTCCCTGTCCTACACCTATCTAACCCATTACATGCTCCCATTCCAGCCTTACATACACCTATCTCACTAGTGCAACACCTGTAGAGTCCTTTGCCTGTCTACCTCTCTCCTCTCCCCTTCCTCCCCATCCCACAACACAGCCTCCCATAGCACAGTCTCCTGATGCCATACCTAACAGCCCACTATCCTGTCCCCACCACAGCCCTGCATGCTCCCGCAGCACTAGCTTTTACCGGCCTTCACCTTCCCTGTCTGATACCATCCAACACAGTAAATATCACTGGGCGGGTTGGCTTTTGTACTGTCTATGTCCGATGAATGACATAATCCAGCATCTGATTAATATTTAGCAGTCTTTTTCATTGTTTCTGTTTGTCACTCAATATCACTTGCATGTAGTGAAGAACATTGTATCTTTCTCATAATATTGGCATTTCATCCAGTGATTTTCCATTGTTTAGAGATCCTAAAAAGAAATTTCAAACAAAGTATTGACAAACAAGCAAAGGTCTAACTACAGGCGCCTAGAGTTGTAATTCAACATTTCAATTCACAAGGAAAGGAGTTTTATAGAATAAAGTAAATTATGTTTTTTTTTTCTTCTTCAGAATGATAAAAACAAAAAAATAAAAAAATTCTGTTATCAATCTTGTCAGTGTTCCATTAGGAAAGTAAGTGCTTGCAAGCTATTAGCTGTAATGCTCACTGTTGTTAAACACACAAATCATTTCTAAGAGCATCATAAGGAAAATTTTACTAATGCAGCGAATAAAAATAGGTAAAAATTTCTGGTTCATTCACAAAAGAGGAAACCATACAAATATTTTTCTAGTTTCAGCTGCTTTAGCTATTTCATAATGTAGTTCGAAAACTGGTAATGGGAGTAAGGAAGTTCTACTTCTATATCTATACTCAGCAAATCCCCGTATGGAGTGCGGGAAGAATGATTGTTTGAATGCCTCTGTGCATGCAGAATTATTCTAATCTTATCCTCACAATTCTTGTGTGAGTGATACATAGGGGGTTGTCGTGTATTCCTAGAGTAATCTTTAAAGCCAGCTCTTGAAATTTTGTTAATACACTTTCTTGGGATAACTTACATCTATCTTCAAGACTCTTCCAGTTCAGTTCCTACAGTATCTCCGAGACACTCTCCCAGGAATTAAACAAATCTGTGACCATTCAAGCTGTCCTTCTCAGTATACATCCAATATCCCCCCTTAGTCCTGTCTGGTATGGGTGCCATAAACTTGAGCAATATTCTAGAGCTGGTAACAATCTCCTTTGTAGACTGACTGCACTTCCCCAGTATTCCACCAATAAACTGAAGTCTACCACCTGCTTTACTCAGGACTGTACCTATGTGATCATTCCATTTCGTATCCCTAAAAAGTGTTACACCCAGGTATTTGTATGAGTTGGCCGATTCCAACAGTGAATCACTGATATTATGGTCATAGGATACTGCATTTTTTCGTTTTGTAAAGGGCAAAATTTTACATTTCTGAACATACAGAACAAGTTTCCAATCTCTGCACAAAGTTGCCTGAATATTTATGCAGCTTTTCCAATATTAATTCATTACAGATAACTGCATAATTTTTCAAAATGCCTGATTTTAATATTAATGTTGTCTGCAAGTTCATTAATTGATCATATGAACAGCAAGAGCACCAACACACTTCCTTGGGGCACACCCGAAGTTACTTCTACATCTGATGAAGACTCTCCATCATTTCGATGAGGCTGTGTAAAGAAATTCACATTTCCTATAGGCCTACACGTATTGACAGTTTTTAGCCAGATCCTCCAAATCTTTATATTTATCTTTGGATCACAAGACATGTATCCCAACAAAACTTCAGTTACCTCCTGGTTCATCTTGCAGCTTTAAAGGAGCAACTAGGTCATATCGCTATGAACATATCAAGTCTAAAAAAATTTTAAGAATTTCAGTTTCTCTTTAAATCTCAAGCAACATTTTTCTAACAAAGCCACTGGTTACAATGAACATTTCAAGCTTACAGTGTCATTAAGACTTCCGGTTCTCCATTTATTTACCTGAGTCAAAAGATAATGCTTGTTTCATCTGTGTACAGCAACCAATCTAAAATCAACGAAAATAGTTACTACACAAATTTAGTCTGTATTTAACAACTCAGCACTCCTTCTGAGGACAGCGATCTTTCACCAACCTTGTTCGCACAAATTAGTAGTTTGTTACCTCTACCGACAACTGCTCGTCATATGATAAACAGGATAATGTAGTAAATACATTCCAAATAAGACCAAGAGGCTTTATTCGATAAAGGAATGGATCCTTTTTTAAGAAATACTACTGATACTCAGGTTAAGGAATTTTAAAAGCGCAAAAACTTTAAATGTTAAAAAACCCACCCGAAACTCAATGACGTGACCCGCATACGCTCCGAATCTTATCACAACGCCCATGGGAGGTGAATTATAAACTTCATATGTTTCACAGTTAAACAGAGGTATAGCCTCAGCGTCATCCGGAACTGTCCACGTAACATCACCACTCTCATCCAGGCAAAAGCGGGTCCTAAAATGCAAACACAAATCTGGTTAAGAAAAATACTCTGCACATAAAGCATTTGTTTTGTTTTATTATTTTTTAAATACGAGATTCACTACTTACCCATCAACACCAGTGTTTTCCACCAGTCCAGTCTGGCGAGGAGTGCATGAAACAACCTGTAAAGCAGTATACGAACTCAGCTATATCCCGCACCTTTTCGTACAACACGAAGTTGTCAAACCTCTACATGTTATGTGTTGTGACAATTGCAACCAAAACATCACAACAGCTTCTCTGACGGCATCAGCTATCACACTAACCACAAAGTTCTGTCTAAACATGTCACTAACACAAAACTACACAAATGTTCCGCACTTTGCTTACCTCCCATGTCCCAAGTAGCTGGGAATCCATTGCTTACTCTCTACAAGATTGCCATATACTAGAGTGCACTACTTGTCATTTCAACACCAAAGCGGACAGTCAAAGACTTTCGATAGTAAGTAACCTGTCTGCGCTTCTGCTGCTAATGAGCTAGAATCAATGATCACAGGCTTCATGTTATCTCGTAGGCGAAGAAAAAACCTAAACTGTTCTACGTGTAAAAGGAAGGGCACCAACTACAGTATGAAAGTTCACTGATTAAAAACTGAAACTCTTAACATAAAACGCTGATCCCGAATATTTTTAAAAGATGTTGGAAATAGCTAATGTTTCAACATCAGGATCACTGATCTAATCAGGTTTAACGTGATAACAATAATCAGAAATAAAACAACTGCGCAAAAAATAAAATCAGTGAGCAATAGGAATCGAACTACAATGGGAAATTGAAAGCATAGTAGCGGCTCAAAGAGGCTACGACGAGGAAACTTTTGTTCAGTCTATGGTACGTCTAAAGCGTGGAAAAGTGGCGAGCTTAAAACAGTGTCAGAATAAAATTAGTCTTTAATCTGATGTAGAGATAATTATAATTTTAGGAAGAATAATTCCTCTTTATACAGAAAAGCGCCACCACAAAACATTTGTCATGGCAAGAAGAACACTGAACCATCTCCCGATTTACAAGAAGGGTAGCAGACGGGATACGCGAAACTACTGTCCACTATCGTTGACATCCATCTGTATAAGTATCTTGGATAGTATTCTGAAGTCCAACCAGGGATTTTGCAGTCCCATGCGAAAATTTCAGGTCCAGCCGCTCTTCGTATTTTCACACCTTTTTCATAATATCATTCACCCATGACGTCTTATTTTCACATATAATATTTAATCATGCATATTTCTGACTTGATACGTATTTAAAGCCCGAGATAGTCAGAGAAACAGAACTAAAATGTTTGCAGTATAATACATTTTCAATTAAAACCTCAAAATAAACTGTTTTAACCGAAATTAAGAATATACAACTACCGTATGTTCAATTTTTCTTGTTTCCTCATCCCAGATGAGCTTGTAGTATGGAGGGAGGAGCACCAGGACAGCCACAGGGAGATTAACAAGTGGGGAGTAGAGGTGTGTATTGAGTTGTTAGATGTCTGGCTATAACCAGTTATGAAACTTCCTGGCAGATTAAAACTGTGTGCCGGACCGAGACTCGAACTCGGGACCTTTGCCTTTCGCAGGCAAGTGCTCTACCACTGAGCTACCCAAGCACGACTCACGCCCCGTCCTCACAGCTTTACTTCTGCCAGTACCTCGTCTCCTACCTTCCAAACTTTACAGAAGCTCTCCTGTGAACCTTGCAGAACTAGCACTCCTGAAAGAAAGGATATTGCGGAGACATGGCTTAGCCACAGTCTGGGGAATGTTTCCAGAATGAGATTTTCTCTCTGCAGCGGAGTGTGCGCTGATATGAAACTTCCTGGCAGATTAAAACTGTGTGCCAGACCGAGACTCGAACTCGGGACCTTTGCCTTTCGCGGGCAAGTGCTCTACCACTGAGCTACCCAAGCACGACTCACGCCCCGTCCTCACAGCTTTACTTCTGCCAGTACCTCGTCTCCTACCTTCCAAACTTTACAGAAGTTCTCCTGCGAACCTTGCAGAACTAGCACTCCTGAAAGAAAGGATATTGCGGAGACATGGCTTAGCCTATAACCAGTTATGTCCGGTTTTTTACGGTCGTGTCCAGCCAAATACGTAAGAGTCCGGCCAACCCGAGGTTTCTTAGGCTTTTTAGTTATGAACTGCAGAAAGCACAAGTTATGCTGCACAACAGAGACCTGTACCAAACTAATGATGCAAGTACGTGGAAAAGTATGAAGCAGATTAAGGAGATATTCTGTAAGAACTTAAAAATATATGTGTTAAGAAGTCTGAACACCTGGTGATATTATAATTGCCGGATTATAAAGCTGTTTACTAATTTTGCTTTTTTAGTTTTTGCATGTTTAAGGTCAGTCTTGCAACAAACTGAGACTGTATTTCATTATTAATAACCGAGTGAAAATATCTAACTGTTTCTACTTCTATTTAAAATCGGTAGTCTGACTTTTCGGAACAAATGTCCAACTAAATATAGCGCCGAGTTCGATTTATCTATTTTTATGACCTGGCTTTCATAGGTGAGTAGAGTTCTTCCAGTACTTTCAACGTTCACATTTTGTGTTGCATACTGATAGCTTGTGGACATGTAAATGATGTGCAGGATGGACAATATTCTTGAAAGTGCGTATATGTCTCCACATGCAGTACATATTCATAGCACACCACAAAGTAAAAGAAACAAATGCACACCTGTTCACTGCGCACTGGAACGCCTCACTGCAGGGCAGGGCAGTGGTAGGTCGCTTACGTTGCCGAAGTTGGAAAAGGCACAAAACGTTCTGAATTATGTCAGCGAGTTCTGAGCAGGGCTATGGGGTTCAAGGAACAAGAAACAGTAAACAGGCTATAGTATGTGAAATGGCACTTCCAATATTTCTGTGACAGAAACTGAGCTTGTATCTTAGATTCAGCGTTGTATGGTCATCATCTGGTTAAAATAAAACGAAACAACATCGTTACGATTTGGCTGCTGGCACCAAGGAAATTTACAACGCAACCGTGAGGACAGAGTGACAGTTCTGGAGACAATAACTACGGCAAGAGACCTGTAGTGACATGCACATTTGAGTACTGCATTGTCGGTGATAACATTGCCGCTTCTCCTGTATGCCGTGGAAGGTTGTAGAAGTGTTGGTGGTGGTTAGTGTTTAACGTCCCGTCGACAACGAGGTCATTAGAGACGGAGCGCAAGCTCAGGTTAGGAAAGGATTGGGAAGGAAATCAGCCGTGCCCTTTCAAAGGAACCATCCCGGCATTTGCCTGAAACGATTTAGGAAAATCACGGAAAACCTAAATCAGGATGGCTGGAGACGGGATTGAACCGTCGTCCTCCCGAATGCGAGTCCAGTGTGCTAACCACTGCGCCACCTCGCTCGGTGGTTGTAGAACTAAGTGACTTTCCGATAAATGCTTTATTTATTGAAAAAGTCTATAAATCCTCAGTGCCTGTTTAATTTGTCTGTAGGATGTAAAGCAAAAATGACGGTCGTCGGATATCGAAAGAGTATTATTTATAGCTCAAAACAAGCTTTTTTGAAAGAACTTTCATTTATTGTAGCGAAAAATAACAGTTAAAGTCTAAATAAGGTTTAGGACGCAAACACTGTGAAATACGACGAAACTGGATATACAATTCGTGCAGTGCAGATTAGTTGCTTCAGTTCTAAAGTAAGGATTTATATTTCTTTTCCATAAGACCGTAATGTTAGTATCTGTTGATTAGTGATTCAACACAGAGAAAGAAAAGGGAATGAAAGAAAACTTGTTACAAGCAAACCAGAAAAAATTAATTAGAGAAGAGTGGCAAGAACGAGAATAATGTCACATCTAAAGGAGAGGGAGTTGTGTGAGAAGGATGCCATTCAATTTTCCCTGTGTAAACGCCACATAAACACGAAGTCTGGAATCAAAAGACTATCGCATGTGATGGGCAGTCCATATTTTACTAACTCTCTGCTTATTTATAACAAAGTGTTTTTTTCACAGATATTAGTATAGTTGTTTACATTTCCTGCATAGGAACTGTTAGTCTATAATGTGCTGACACTTATCTGTATTTTTTCGCCATAAAGTTTTCCATTTATGTACGAGGTTTTCAAGCTGGTGCAGCTATATTTCAAGAGTTGTGTAGGCACATGGTAGAAAATGAGTTGGCAAAACTGCCTCAAGCAAGCGTTGCTATTTTGAAAGATGCACCCAAGGTGACCAGCGTTTCATTTCTTGTCTATTTCACAATACTATAGATATTTTCCAGATTATATGAATGATTTGTATTTCCAACTTCTTTTCACAATTCTTTGTCAAGTTTAATCTGTCCTTTTGGACCCATATTAACATTCAAGAATCTGCTGCTCCCCTGAAAAGCAGCCATACTGGTCGGTGGCTCAGTTCGCCTGACTCCCCTCCCCCCCCCCCCCCCTCCTCTGGCCACCCTCTACATCTGGCCCTGGCTCAAATGAATCACTGGCAACACGAAACTAAACATGTACTTTTCTCACATGACATCTTAAGAACTATGGATCAAGGCAGTCCTGTGGATGTAGTATTTCTAGGCTTTCAAAAAGTATTTAACTCGCAGGCACATCAATGCTTATTAATGTAAGTAGGAACTAATCACAACTGACTTTATACAAGCTGGAGTCTTGGCAAGAGCCAAAGCTGTGAAGAAAGCCTACAACTGAGGCAGTGTTGTATTCAGTGAAATACGAATTTTGACTTCAGTTGTTGTAATATGAGCAACGTCTGGTAAAATGTCTCTCCTAGGCAACCACAGACTACTGATTTGCCTGTAAAGCCGCGTTCTCTTCTTCATAGAACATATCTTGAACAGAAAGACCTCATCAATGTCAACCAGCACAGATTCCAAAAACAATGGTCATTTGAAACCCAATTCGCACTTTTCTCACATGACATACTGAAAGCTTTGGATCAAATGGAGTATCAACAGAAATTTGTGACTGGATTGAGAATTTTTTGGTAGGGAGGACGCAGCATGTTATCTTATATGGAGTGTCGTCTTCATATGTAGAAGTAGCTTCAGGTCTGCCCCATGGAAGTGTGTTGGAACCCTTGCTGTTCATCTTGTCTATTAATGACCTTGCAGACAATATTAAGGGGGGATGGAATGGATTTTGGTCCAAAAACTCGATTTTTCCAAAATATTATTTTCTTGATCTATGCAGTTTAATCTATGTTGTGTGTGAATTTTATCGTGATAGCAGGTATAGAAATGCCTTTAAATTGATAAACTGTTTAACACTGACATCTATATCTCTGGCTGACATCTATATATTCGCCTGCAAACTTTCTTGCATGTGGAAGGTTGAATTCGCAAACCTTTACGTGGAACTCAAGATTTATGCGTAATGGGTGGTGGAAAAACTGTGTTTAGGAAACGGAGGTTTCATAGAAATCGGTTTATCAACAAAAAAGAGGAAGCAGCTCGAAATGAAGAACATAAGCTCTCAGATTCAGCATTGAAACTTTGGACAGGAGAATTGTACAGGTGTGTGAATGGTGTTGATATGAACTCCAGTGGATTCAGACTTATTGGTTTAGAGAATCTCTGCCAGGCTATAAAGTTTTAATGTTCATGTGTTAGCTGTAAAAATACACAATGCACGATTGTTGTTGAAGAAAGATGAGTGGGAATAGCTTGTGATTTTTAAATTAATTCGTAATTCGTGTGGCCATTTACATTTTCCTCCTCCAAACAAACTGACACTGGCACCTATGAAAGCAATTTTAGGTTAGCATATGCTCTGAGGTGCCTTTGGCAGGGCAGGGGAAGGTAGTAATTAATTGTGCAGTTTTCTGAACATACCTCCAACTTGTGCAAGGTTTGAAAAAATAAATAAAGAAGTGTCTGACGCTGTATGCGATACTTCCAAAGTTTCTATGAAGAAAGCAGTGAAGGAATTGGTGGAAATAAACGAAAAAGAAGTAGATGCTGGGGTAGGTATTCATCACAGCGACTCTACTACGAATGTTACTGACCCTTGTGTGTCTGTAGATGGGACCTGGATGAAAAGGGGTCACACATCTCTGTACGGAGTTGCATCTGTTCTTGGTACAGTATTGCCTTGATTGACTTGGGTAGCGTTTTAGATGTAGAAATTATGTCTAAATACTGCCACCAGTGTGCAACAAGGAAAATGTCTAACAACGAAGACAGTGAGAAATGGTGGCAAGAAAAGCATGCAGTAGCATGCTCTAAAAATTATAGTGACACAAGTGGGGACTGCTGAAAGTGGGATGATGTTCACCAGATCTGAGAACCAATATGGTGTTAGATATACTAAATACCTTGCTGATGGGGACTCCTTTCTGTTCAAAGCTGTAACAGATAAAAATCTATACAATACAACAATAGAGAAGTTGGAATGTATTGGCCACATCCAAAAGAGGCTTGGTGGAAGTCTTCCTCACTTGCTGAAAGAGAAGAAAGGTGAAGTAACTGAGAATGGAAAACCACTAGAAGGAAAATCCAGGCTTACTCTGAAAGATATTGGTTCTCTTCAGTTATTTTATGGGAGAGCTATCAGGAAAAACAAACACAATTTAGAGGCAATGAGGCGTGCTGTGTGGGTAATTTTTTGACACAAACTGTCCACTGACTAAACACCAAGCACAATCTGTGTCTGAAAGACATTAATGTAAGTTCAGCAACAGAAATGAGACATATTCATATAAACACTCATTACCAGAACCTGTTCTGAATGCGATTAAGCCCACATTTAGGTTTCTTGCCAACCTTGGTTTATTGAGGAAGTTTCTTTACAGAAATACACAAAATGCAAATGAAAGCCTCAATAATTTAATTTGGATTAGATACTCAAAAAGGACATTCAGTGGACTCCAAGTACTCAAAATAGGTGTCTTTCATGCATTTTTATCTTGAAATAACGGAAATAATGGCAGAATCAAATTGCTGAAGAAAGTTGGTATAGATCCTGGTATGTTTACAACAAAAGCATTTTACACCATCCACGAGAGCAGGTTCAAGAACGCTAACAAATTAGTGTCTTACCTGGAAATACAGCCAGGCAGATTCTAAGAGGAATTTACATTCAGATAATCTTGTATCTTGCTTCATACATATGATCTAATCTTTTTTTTTAAACTAAGAAACTGTGGCTATAGGGCGGCGAAAAACGAAGTATATATCAGTTTCAAACAACACCAAAAAAACCTTATACTCTCAGAAAAGTTAAAAACAGTTGCTAAAATGGAATTTATGTTCATATTGTGTATGTTTTCCTCTTTTCCATTATTTTTTACTTTCCTTTTCAAGAGTGACTTCTGGATGTACAAACACCAGGAATGAGTCTACCAAACAGTTCATCAGAGTAGTATTGTTAGTTAAACCAGACATATCTATGTCTTACTGTTTACCCTAGAGAACCAGGTACTGAAATTCCCTTGAATTAAACGATTGTATAATAACATTACGAATGTTTATAATGTGTTATGTACGTGCATGAAACACATTCCACCCTATAATTGATAGCTGCACAATATTTAGTTTTCATATAACATAATGTTCATCCTTCATTGAAGACCCATCTTACCCATGTAAATAGTAGTAGTTTTATTGATTTGATCTTCTGCACATGTGTTAATCATGGCATTGATTTGATGTTTGAGCATATGACACAACCAGTCATATGTGGTAGTTGATTTCTGCATTGTGCACCATGTTCTGTCCCTGTGTTACATAATCTGTTAAAAATACATATCTGGAGGTTTAAATAAGAAAATGTGAACGATTCATTCGTGTGTGCTTGTGTTAAACGCACATTTTCTTGAATTAGAGTGTAAAACAGCACGACGTTGGAATACTGAAGACTCTGGCTTTTGTAAAGTAGGCTATGATTCAAGATGTAACAAACAAAATTAGTGACTGTATTGATGATTTCTGGGTGGGGAGGACACAGCATGTTACCTTGGATGAAGAGTTATCAACAGCTGTAGAAGCAAATTCAGACACGCTCCAGGAAGTGTTTTGGGACCCTTCCAATTTGTATTTATGTTAATGATCTGGCAGATAAAATTAATAACTTCGAATCTTTTTCAGATGACACAGCTGTCTGCTTGAAAAATGCTGCACAAATATCCAGGCAGATCTTGACAAGGTTTCACATTGGTGCAAATTTTCGCACATTGCTTCAAATGTTCAACAATATAAAACTGAGCACTTCCCAAAATGAAAAATTAGGTAAAGTATGTGACACAATGGATAATGTATGATATGTACAAGAGCGAGAGGGAACAATAAGACCAAGAACTAAGCACACAGGTTAAAAAAGGTTTAGGACAAGGTTGTACACTTTTGCTTCTTCTGTTCAATTTATTCATTGAAGAAGCAATGATGGAAACAAAAGAAAGATTCAAGTTGAAAGGATATCAATGCCAAGATTCATTGATGACATTGCTATCCAGAGTGAAAGTGAAGAAGAATTACAGTATCTGCCAGAATGGAATGAACAGTCTAATGAGTTCAGAATATGGGTTAAGAGTAAATTGAAGAAAGAAAAAGTAGTGAGAATGTAAGAAATGAGAACAGTGAGAAACTATGAACTATGGTTTGCAGCAAAATAACCCATGATGGACAGAGCAAGAAGGATTTCAAAAGCAGACTGGCTCTGGCAAAAAGGGCATTCCTAGCCAAGAGAAGTCTACTAGTTGCAAACGTAGGCCTTAGTTTGAGGAAGAAATTTCTGAGAATGCACATTTGGAGTACAGCATTGTATGGCAGTGAAGCGTAGACTGTGGGAAAAACGGAAGAGAGGAGAATCGAAGTTGCACACAGTGATGTTACAGATGAATGTTGAAAATTAACCCATCTGACAAGGTAGGGAACGAGGAGGTTTTCTATAGAATCAACGAGCAAAGGAATATATAGAAAACATGGACAAGAAGAAGGGACAAGAAGGAAGAGCATCTGTTAAGACATTAGGGAATAACTTCCATGGTCCTGAGGGAGCTGTAGAGAAAGACAAAGATTGGAATAGGTTGCAGGTGATACTGTGAGATGAAGAGGTTGGGACAGGAGAGGAATTCGTGATGGGCCACACCAAAGCATTTAGAAGACTGATGACAAAAAAGGGAACTGTACCTACTCACAGGAACCCAATGCTAATTTAAAATATAACTTATTTCATGATACACTTGTAAGAGAATTTGAAAACTGTTTCCCCAAGAAAGTAGTTAAATCTAATTATAAGAGACCATGCAAGAAATCTTGTCTTACTAAAGGAATAAAAATATCTTGTAACCACAAAAGTGAACTGTATCTAACAACAAGAAAGAGTAATAAACCAGAAACAGCCAAATATTATAAAAACTACTGTGCTACATTAAGAAAGGTTATTAGAAAGTCCAGAACCATGTGCATCATGTCTGAGATTAATACCGCTGATAACAAAATCAAAGCAATTTGGAATATTATTACACGAGAGACAGGACAACCAAGAGTACAGGATGACTGCATCACCATCAAACGAAATGGAAACTTGATAAACAGCAGGCTGGAAGTCGAAAACATTTTAAACAATCATTTTTTAAATGTTGTAGAGAAAATAGTATCTAAATGTTCATTAGAAGAAGCAAGGTAGTTAATGAAAGAGGCCTTACCCACACCATTTGATACAATTGAAATTCCACACACCTCTCCTTCTGAAATTAGGAAGATAATAAACTCTATAAAGAATAAAAGCTCACATGGAATTGATGGCAAGGTAGTTAATGAAAGAGGCCTTACCCACACAATTTGATACAATTGAAATTCCACCTACCTCTCCTTCTGAAATTACGAAGATAATAAACTCTATCAAGAATAAAAGCTCACATGGAAATGATGGCATTTCCAGCAGGATAATAAATCTTGTTCCCAAAAAATAAGTGGGATTCTTAGCCAGGTATGTAATACCTCTCTGAAGCAGGGTATTTTCCCAGATAGACTGAAGTATGCCATTGTTAAACCACTGCATAAAAAAGGGGATACGTCTGATGTCAACAATTACCACCCAATCTCTCTTCTGACTGCCTTATCCAAAATTCTTGAAAAAGTAATGTATTGTAGAGTAGCTTCACACCTTCGTAAAAATAAAGTTTTAACAAAATGTCAGTTTGGTTTCCACAAGGGTTTTTCAACGGAAAATGCTGTATATAGTTTCATTAATGAAATATTAAATGCTCTGAGTAACCGGAAGTCCCCCGTTGGGTTTTTTGTGATCTATCAAAGGCATTTGATTGTGTAAATCATGGAAAATTTCTAGATAAGCTCAAGAACTGTGGTATGAATGGGACAGTGCTCAAATGGTTAAAATCATACCTAACTGGAAGAGTGGAGAAAGTTGAAATAAACAGTTCACATAATATACAAAAAACTGGTGATTTCTCAAACTGGGGAACAATCAAGAATGGGGTGCTGCAAGGTTTGGTCTTGGGTCCTCTGCTGTTCTTAATATATATTAATGACTTACCATTCTATATTCACGAAGATGCAAAGCTGGTACTTTTTGCCGATGATACAAGTATAGCTATCACACCCAACAGACAAGAATTAACTGGTGAAATTGTAAACAATGTTTTTCAGAAAATCATTAAGTGGTTCTCTGCAAATGGGCTCTCATTAAACTTTGACAAAACACAGTATATATAGTTCCACACAGTAAATGGAATGACACCATTAATAAATATAGACTTCGATCAGAAATCGGTAGCTAAGGTAGAATATTCGAAATTTCTGGGTGTATGCATTGATGAGGGGTTGCTGGAAAAAATACGCTGAGGATCTGCTGAAACGTTTGAGTTCAGCTACATATGCTATTAGGGTCATTGCAAATTTTGGCGATATACATCTCAGTAAATTAGCTACCACGCCTGTTTTCATTCTCTGCTTTCGTATGGCATCATATTGTGGGGTAACTCATCATTGAGCAAAAGAGTGTTCATTGCACAAAAGCGTGTAATCAGAATAATTGCTGGAGCTCATCCAAGATCATCCTGCAGACACTTATTTAAAGAGCTAGAAATCTTCACTGTAGCTTCACAATATATATATTCACTTATGAAATTTGTTATTAACAATCCGAACGAATTCAAAAGTAATAGCAGTGTACATGGCCACAACACTAGGAGAAAGGATAATCTTCACTACTCAAGGTTAAATCTAACTTTGGCTCAGAAGGGGGTAAATTATGCTGCCACAAAAGTCTTTGGTCACTTACCTAATAGCATGAAAACTCTGACAGATAACCATATAGTATTTAAAAGGAAATTAAAAGAATTTCTTAATGGCAACTCCTTCTACTCATTAGGTGAATTTTTGGATATAGTATGTGGGTAATTTCCCAACCCCCACAAAAAAAAATTGAGTGTCACAAAATTTTTATATTTTGTCTAATGTAATACCTTGTATAGACACCTTTTATAAACCTGACATGTTCCACATCATTACCAAGTGTCATATTCATGATCTATGGAACGAGTACTAATATAATCTAATGTAATCTAATCTGCATTATTCATTACATGTTCGTTTCTTTTATAAGCTATAAACTGCCTGCTTTGGCAGAAAGAGGCAAGGCTTTTCTCAGTAACCAGTGTGCTATGAGTTGATCACAAGCTTCTGCACCCAGCAGCCTCTGGTCAGGGCCCTAGTAAAAATGTGCAGTCTGTGGATGTTTTCGAGTACTAGGCGTACAAATAATTTTAAATTAATCCATTATTTCGGTACATAGTCTAGTAATGAGAGGATCCTTACCTAATTTACTGAAACCTTTTTTATTTCCTTTTTTAGCCCATTCCAACTTGGTGAATTCGGTGTCATCTAAGATTCCATTGTCTACATTAGAATTCTGAGAGTTTAGTTTTATTGCCAAGAAATATAATATATTGCCATCAGAAGGCAGTTTACAAACTGTTTATTCTATGTAATTTTCTAGTATGACAAACTCACCTTTCCACTTACCATTACCAAAATCTAATAGAGAAACAAATAACTAGGTCTGTGATGAGAAGTCTCTTTGAATATATGGTGAAAAGCTAATCTTACATTAAAAACTTTAATGCATCCATGTTGGATCGATCTACAAGCTTGAGTTGAACTATGATGGAGATAGAAAATAAAATATTTCACAACTAAATGCGACTTTATCTACAGGAAATAATCAATAGAATTTAATGAGACAAAATGGTAGATAGGTGAAACACAGTGCTGACTAATTCAAAACACTTTGAGTCCAGTCTGCAGTTGATGTTCATTTTTAACTTATTATTTTATTATGTCATTGATAGTTAATTATGATGGAATGTGTTAGAAGAGGAGTAATGTCAGTACATTCTTCTTGTTTTTGTAGTGGCAAATACCACTCCCATCCACTGCTGTATGTAAGCCTTACTTCTGGTATAGTCGACAGTTCTGGATTGATAAGAATCCTTATGTTGCTTTCCAAAGCTCTGTAGAATTATAAATACCAATTTTTCCTCTTATCACTGTGCACTCACATAACACTGTTATCTGGTTACATTCGTTGAGGTACTATCTCTCTGGTGACTTCCTTGTTGCTCTCGCTTCCTCAGCAGTCTTATTATTAATATTTTTCATCACTGGTACTGCAAGAAATAGTCCATTCCAAGATTCACAAAATTGTTGACGTCCTTTGCATTCCTCGGTCTTAACAAAATATGACAAAAATATCAACAATTTCTATATATTGTTATTACTAACAATTCTGAATTAAAGATGTCAAACAAAAGTTGGTGGATTTCAAGTATTAAAAATTATTCGTAATTCGAAACATTTCTCATTACTTGAAAAAACAGAGCAACTAGCGAATTTTAAACTTTATTGGCATATTTCTAATGAGGAAAACATTTAATAATGTAAACAAAGACATATTATGTACTACCTTCTAATATATTCACACTTAGCTTATTGTATTCTGGTCTGCTTATGTATATAGACTCAAATATTGTTAAAACTTCAAAACAAAGCTGTTAGGTGTAATGTCAAAATATCTTCTAGAAATTCTTGCAGAGACATATTTAAAGCTCTTCAGATATTAACTGTCCCTCAATGCACGTTTGTGAAGTCATTCGTTTTTTAAAGCTGAACTACTCAAGCAATCTTAACCAAGACATATGTGATTACAACACTGGAAATAGGATGAATTATCACATAGAAAGTAAGCATTTAGAACTAACTAATAAAGACACAAATTTGCACAGGTAATATTTACTTCTACACGGCGCAAAGAATAATTGTAATATTATTGGATTTCAGACACTTTGCATATGAGATATTTGTCATAAAAGAAAAGGACAGCCAACGAGCTGTAGTTTGTAAAGATGCTAGGCATCACAGTGCGAGAGTAAAGAGATGAAATATTTTTTTTAAATGTGCGCCTATACCAAGACGCGCGTCCATCGTCTAAATACTCTAAATAAACACTATGACCCATTGGGCGCAGATATTTAAAATCATTGCCGCAGCACTTGATAGCAAGAAGCTGCAAAACAGAAGAAAGAACAATCTATCTTTTGTTAAGAAATATTCTAGAGACTTCATTATCCCTTGTACTTTTGGTTGCCGACATGTTAAGACATAGTGCATAGCAATACTACAAGTTGTATTTTTATTTTGTGTAAAAACTATGTGAAATGACGAACAAACATTTCGGTAACTCGGGTGTGGATACAATGTACTTACGCACACATATTTAATTTTAAGATGGAACAGACTGACAAAGCAGCGATTATTGGACTGCGCCATCCAAAAAATAAATATCAGATGTAAGTCATGCATTTTTTGTGTATTTGTCAATGTTTAGAAGTTTAATGGCAATTTTTTCAAAATACACTCCTGGAAATGGAAAAAAGAACACATTGACACCGGTGTGTCAGACCCACCATACTTGCTCCGGACACTGCGAGAGGGCTGTACAAGCAATGATCACACGCACGGCACAGCGGACACACCAGGAACCGCGGTGTTGGCCGTCGAATGGCGCTAGCTGCGCAGCATTTGTGCACCGCCGCCGTCAGTGTCAGCCAGTTTGCCGTGGCATACGGAGCTCCATCGCAGTCTTTAACACTGGTAGCATGCCGCGACAGCGTGGACGTGAACCGTATGTGCAGTTGACGGATTTTGAGCGAGGGCGTATAGTGGGCATGCGGGAGGCCGGGTGGACGTACCGCCGAATTGCTCAACACGTGGGGCGTGAGGTCTCCACAGTACATCGATGTTGTCGCCAGTGGTCGGCGGAAGGTGCACGTGCCCGTCGACCTGGGACCGGACCGCAGCGACGCACGGATGCACGCCAAGACCGTAGGATCCTACGCAGTGCCGTAGGGGACCGCACCGCCACTTCCCAGCAAATTGGGGACACTGTTGCTCCTGGGGTATCGGCAAGGACCATTCGCAACCGTCTCCATGAAGCTGGGCTACGGTCCCGCACACCGTTAGGCCATCTTCCGATCACGCCCCAACATCGTGCAGCCGCCTCCAGTGGTGTCGCGACAGGCGTGAATGGAGGGACGAATGGAGACGTGTCGTCTCCAGCGATGAGAGTCGCTTCTGTCTTGGTGCCAATGATGATCGTATGCGTGTTTGGCGCCGTGCAGGTGGGCGCCACAATCAGGACTACATACGACTGAGGCACACAGGGTCAACACCCGGCATCATGGTGTGGGGAGCGATCTCCTACACTGGCCGTACACCACTGGTGATCGTCGAGGGGACACTGAATAGTGCACGGTACATCCAAACCGTCATCGAACCCATCGTTCTACCATTCCTAGACCGGCAAGGGAACTTGCTGTTCCAACAGGACGATGCACGTCCGCATGTATCCCGTGCCACCCAACGTGCTCTAGAAGGTGTAAGTTAACTACCCTGGCCAGCAAGATCTCCGGATCTGTCCCTCATTGAGCATGTTTGGGACTGGATGAAGCATCGTCTCACGCGGTCTGCACGTCCAGCACGAACGCTGGTCCAACCGAGGCGCCAGGTGGAAATGGCATGGCAAGCCGTTCCACAGGACTACATCCAGCATCCCTACGATCGTCTCCATGGGAGAATAGCAGCCTGCATTGCTGCGATAGGTGGATATACACTGTTCTAGTGCCGACATTGTGCATGCTCTGTTGCCTGTGTCTATGTGCCTGTGGTTCTGTCAGTGTGATCATGTGATGTATCTGACCCCAGGAATGTGTCAATAAAGTTTCCCCTTCCTGGGACAATGAATTCACGGTGTTCTTATTTCAATTTCCAGGAGTGTATATTAATATTTTACGATGTAGTAATTTTCTTCTTATTCTTTTCTTTCACTAACCAAAAATGATGTTCAAATTGTATATGAGCTATATTACAGGTTCGCTCTTTATCGTGGTGTCTCGATTGTATTTGGGAGACCACTAATGTGTTCAACTTTCGATTTGTTAACCTTTCTCTTACGAGATTCCAGTAATTTGCTTTCATTTTCGTTTTTATATTCAAATAGGTCCCTTAGTTATTTTCACCAAAGATTCTGATTGCGTTGAAAGCAATCTGGGCCAAAAGGTCAATTATTTGCGTAATCAATCCGTACGTCTCCTGAACACAATCGACAACCGATGCATCAGTGATCAATTAATAATCTCTCTCTCTTTTAAAGTCGCACTAAAAAACGGCCACAAAGGATAGCTGTATATATATATATATATATATATATATATATATATATATATATATATATATATATATATATATTTGCCTTTACAAATGTCTGCTTGTATCTGTGTATGTGCGGATGGATATGTGTGTGTGTGCGAGTGTATACCTGTCCTTTTTTCCCCCTAAGGTAAGTCTTTCCACTCCCGGGATTGGAATGACTCCTTACTCTCTCCCTTAAAACCCACATCCTTTCGTCTTTCCCTCTCCTTCCCTCTTTCCTGACGAAGCAACCATTGGTTGCGAAAGCTAGAATTTTGTGTGTATGTATGTGTTTGCTTGTGTTTCTATCGACCTGCCAGCGCTTTCGTATGGTAAGTCACATCATCTTTGTTTTATATATACACTTGCACCTGCTAATGGAAGAAGAAACCTGTTTCGTATATGAGACTGGGTGGTGGTGTGATGGGCTACACTTCGTTGTCACCTATGATAATGGTCTTCCTGATGTTGCTGTTGATATTGCAACATTAAGTGTATTACTCAGTGCTATGGGCAGCAGGTTTTCAGGCAACAGTGCCTGACACTGAAATGTGGTTTCTATGAGTACACTCTACATCCTTGCCCAACCATATTGTATGGGTTTTTCTGTCTCTTTCCTTAATTGCTGAGGCAAATGCTGGAACAGTTTCTTTCAAGAGACTTGATTTCCACATCCTTCTTGCACATGTTTGACATACATACCCATATACGCAACAACTTTTGTGGCATGTGGCCAGCTGTGAGGCTTCCTGCTGTGCCCGCATCACAGGTGACAGGACATCTGCAGCAAATATAGTGTGGTTTGTTGTGTATATTATTTCTGACGTACAGAACATAAACACTAAAAGAGAAAAGCAATTTACTAATGTATATTAAGAAAGAAGATGCTGGACATGTCTGCCTTCCTTGTTCAAGCAATTCTGACACCAGCTAAGGAAACTGCTTATTACTCTTTGCAATTCTCTCTGAGAAATGGCACTAATTTCTTGACAAATGTTAGTTTTAAGTTCATCTAAAGGTGTGGATTTGATTTGTACACTTCTTCTTTTAATGCACCACAAAGACAAAAGGGGGAGCAAAGATGCCATTCTTTATTAGTGATAACTTTATCTTGAAACACATAATGAATTTCCTCCAATGAGAAGTTGGGCTTGTGTTCTGTCGCAGATTCCTGCTGAAAGGTCACGAAAGAACATTCTCTTTCAGTTAATTGCCCAAAAAAGGCCGAAGAATGTTTTCCACATACCCCACTGTTGTATCCTGGATAAAATAGGGCCTATTATTGTGTCACTGCTAATAGCGCACCACACTTCCATTTTACGATCATGCAGGGGTGTCCCATGTATTACTTAGGCTTTTTAGAACTGCTGTAGCTGCTATTTTCTCAACAAACGTATACAGTTAGGTGGAACCATGACTCATTCAAAAAGCACTCATGGACTGTGCAGCTGGGCCTGGCGGAGGTTCGAGTCCTCCCTCGGGCATGGGTGTGTGTGTTTGTCCTTAGGATAATTTAGGTTAAGTAGTGTGTAAGCTTAGGGACTGATGACCTCAGCAGTTGAGTCCCATAAGATTTCATACACATTTCAACATTTTTTTGAATATTCAAAAAGAAAGTTAGGTAATGGTCAGATTCTCCAACATGCAATCTACTCAAAATCATTTCACAAATGGGCACCCTTTTTGCAGGGTTAACTGGTCTAAGTTTCCACACTACTGAAACTTTATAGCCATTTGAACAGAGACATAGGGAATTCACATTTGCTGAGAACGACACCTTTCCCGAGCATGCAGTATGTTATTCAGAGTTTCTTCTGTGAGTATTGTACATGATTGTCTATGTCTCCTGTCAAGAACACTTCCTATTTCACGAAATTTATTTATCAATTGATGAATCACATTCCAATTTAGGAACTTGAACACCAAAAAATTCCTCTTCAAATATTCTCCTTATTGCATGCATTGATTCTGTACACATGTGTGAATCATAATTTAATACTCTTTGATGGATGGAATACTTGTAATTCACCATTTCACTTGAAACACTTTCTCTCAATACACTGTACTGCACTGGCTAACAAACATGTGCTATCTGCGCAAAATTCCTGCACAGAGGAAGGCCTCACAGTGGAGAGGAAATATAATCCACACCAGAACCATCACTAGCTTGCTGCGGCAGGATAGGTATGTCCCCACTAAGTGGTTACTTTAAGGATTGATCATCCTGTACTTTTCTTTGTAGAACTATAATTTTCTTTATGTTTATATGCAATAAAATTTTCTATTATTTATTTATTAATGTGTCTAATATTATTGTTAATGTAGCCTGCAGACACAAATAGGTAAATAAATAATGTCAAGATGTGTTTCTGTTACTCATTCATCTTCAGTTGCTGTAATAAAATTATATACAGCATTCATCACTATTTTATGACATCAACAACTCGACTATTGCAGCTGATTTCTATTGTAGTTCCATATATATATATATATATCTGTTACTCATTCATCTTCAGTTGCTGTAATAAAATTATATACAGCATTCATCACTATTTTATGACATCAACAACTCGACTATTGCAGCTGATTTCTATTGTAGTTCCATATATATATATATATATATATATATATATATATATATATATATATATATATATATATAGAGAGAGAGAGAGAGAGAGAGAGAGAGAGAGAGAGAAATATATAGCAGGACACTAAACAACATTTAAAAGGCAATTTGCCTTTTAAATGTTGTTTAGTGTCCTGCTATATATTTTTTTCTCTACCAAATAATTGTCGATCTTTGAAGTGTTTGTGTGGTAGTTTTCCAGCTTTTTTCACTTCTCAATAGTTTACCATAATAGCTTCATCAAGAAAATCTGTGATAAATTTTGCTGTTGCCATTAATATACTTTATCATTATTAGTTATTTCAGCCTCATATTATATACCACCTTTTTGTATCACACAGAAATTACTCAAACACCTGGAAGAGAAGAAAAGTTACATTATTCAAATAATTATTATGAAGATAGCGCTGCAGCTTTGTCATCACTTCTTCATCACAGTACACTAAATTTTGGTAATCAGTTTTTCATTCATTAATGATCACTGTTACACATTAGTTAAATTGTGCAGGTAAAGCACACTTGTGCTAGTGGTATGGTTACAATTGAGGCAGCTCCCAACGAAAGTAGAATTTTGATGATATGTTGAATAATCGGGATCTCTGCAGGATATTAATGTTGTTCTCGCACGATATTGTAGGTTTCAAGAGGAGGCACTTACATCATCCACATATCAACCCAAGTGCTTTTTCAGATATGTGGACGATACCTTTCTCATCTGGCCTCATGATATGGAGAAATTAGATGATTTTCTGGAAGATCAGTATTCACGGCACACGAATATAAAATTCATGATGTAAGTGTAGAAGGATGGACAACTACCATTCCTGGATTTACTAAACAAGAGTAAGTTAGATGACACATTTGGACACAGTGTGCACCGCAAACCTTGCCATATTGACACAAACCTACACGCTGATAGCTGCTGCCATCCAGCACTGAAGAATGGAGTGCTCAAAACTCAAGGGCACATATTCTATCAGATACCGACAGTTTGGCGACGGAAATAGAACACTTACAGTCAGTGTTCAGCAAAAATGGGTTTTCTTCTAGGGACATCCAGAAGCCAGTTCGACCTGCTAGTCAGCCACAGGTTCCAGAAGATGAACCAGAAGAGGTGAACAAGATTACATACTTGCCAAATCCTGGACCAGTCTCTGTAAATATCAGTAGAATACTAATGAATCATGACAGAGAGTATTTTGCCCACCCATTAAAATTGGGACAATGCTGGGAAAGGTAAAGGATGACCTGGGGTTATCCAAGCCACATATTTACAACATCCCATGCCACTGTGGGATGTCATACGTTGGCCAGGCCACCAGGACTGTGAACATCAGATGTAAAGAATACCAGAGAGACACCAGACTCAGACAACAAACTCAGCCATAGTAGAACACTGTGTAAAATTTGGTCGCTCGCTGAATTACAACAGCACCATGATTATCACACAGACCCCAAGACACTGCGAACATGTCACAAAAGAATCCGAGGGTCACAGAAAATCCCATCAACTGTGATAGTGGATAGCTGCTCAGCACTGCCCGGGATCTGGTTCTTGAGCTTCTGAAAACTCAACATAGGACACTTCGAGATTTTACATGAAACGGTAGTGTAGACCGAGAAAACAGCCATGAAACAGAGCACCAGACATTACGGGTCGATTTGACACACCTGAGATGACGACCACAACCCCAGATGACGACCGAGCCGGGCGTGGACGGCAGTCAGAACACCAGCGGCCAGAAAGGACCATTGGAGCTACTCCTACTGGGTGCAGATTGTGGACAGAACACCTGACACAGTGCGGACCAGTTACAGAGCGCCCAGGAAGGCCCAAAGCTGGAGACTGAGGAAACAGCAATGTGACAGAGCACCAGATATTACACATTGGCTTTGACACAACTCAGATATCAATCACAACACCAGAGGATGACCGAGCTGAGCGCGCACGGGCGTTGGATCGCCGGCGACCAGAGAGGACCATTGGAGTCGCGCCTGGCGGGCACGGCCGCGAACGGAGCACTCAACGCGGCGCGGACCGATTACGGAGCGCCTGCACCATCCAGGCATAAATACTGGACTCAATCCATCCAAAAACAATTCTCAGGTAGTACCTACAGAGCACAGTGAGTTATGCCGTCGAAATATCGTGCTAGAACGACGCGAACATTGACAGAGATCCCGATTATTCAACATGTAAACATACCGCCAGGAAAGCCTGGAGAATAAATTAGAATTTTGATGTGTATATAGTGTAATATAAATGTAAAAACGGGACTTTATGAACGAACGTGATTGTTGGATATATTTTCGATGTGCAAAGTTAGAAGAAGACGATTCTCCAGACGAAAAGAGTGAATGTCGGTCCAAATTTTGCCTGGAGGGTAAAGATAAAATGTCGTTGCTGTAGGAAGATAACCATCACATAAACACAAATTATGATACTCTACAAGTTATTTTATCTGCTTTAATAGAGGAGAAGTTAACCATTGGCCAAAGAATATGGCAGGTTGAAAAAAGGAATATGCAATGACTGTTTTGGAACTCAGCCAATCAATGTATGCCAAAGGACAATTTACAAACACACTGGGATATCGTTTCAATCACAAAAAGTTGCAACCCAATGCTGAAGAACGGGCATGTAAATTTTTCAATCTTGAGTAACAGATTTAGTCTTCTTGAACATCTTGAAGTTTCAGACGAAACATTAAAGTATGCTTGCAAATCAAACTGCCTAACCTAAGTAAGCCTAATGGAAATGAAGTGAGTAAATGGTGCAGTAAAAATTTTAGATCAAAAGTCAATGGAACTAACTAAATGAAATGTTCAAAGATACCAAGCTGTGAAAATACATGTCTATGTTGACATCCAAGGACGAAAATGAGGAATATTATTGGCAACAGTTCAGGTCGTCATATCTCAGCCATAATAAAAGCTGGTGCAAAATGCAGAGATGTTCTGACAAGTTCTTCACCAACAGATGCTACTAAAATGGCAGTTTTCCTTGTTGGAACAAATGACATAGTGGGAAATGAGGGAGAAGGTCTTTTATTGTCATTAAGAAAAAAGGTGCATGAACTACACAACAGAAAAACTGTGTTCTTCTTAGTACCATTTCTTCCACTGTGGTCATGTGTGAACATGGAAGTAGTATGAATAAATGAAGAAATGAAGAAACTTTGTAAATATTTAAAAAATGTCTCTTTTGTGAACATAATTGCCCTGGGTAAAAGACTTCATATAACTCATGGTGTCCATCTGAGTGAACTCGGAATAAAAATGTGAGTGATTAAATCGTCCTCCTCAGGGGACACCGCCTTAACATAGCAATGTAGCACTGTTCATATGGGCGAGGAGGCTTGTGGCTCTCGATCTGGAGCGCTATGCCAGTGGTAGCATAGCTACCAGTTGGGTCACCCATGCCGGACAGGCCAAAGGGGAGAAGCCAGATGAAGTGTGTCACATAACGACCTATCAAGACTGTTTCCTGTTCTATCCTATTCTAAGCCTATCCTTTGTCCTTGTCATTTTCATTTCCCTACAACATAGCATTGGAGGGCTCTAGAGGTGTGGTGAAATGAGTCTTCCTAATGGAGTAAACACAACCCAAATCCAGGGCCTCCAGGGTGGGGGTTGATCATGGGGTAACAACCCCATATCAAGAAAAAACTCATTTTCAGCAACCTATTCACAGAGAGAACTAGACTGTTTCAAACTTACGACAACCAAGGCATGTCAAACGGCAACGATTTTGGTATATCGGAACATGGAATGTAAGAAATATCTTTCAGGTGGGAGCCAGTAGGAAGCTCGAGGGGGAATTATTGAGGTACTGAATTGCCTTTGCAGCATTGCAGGAGATAAAATAGAAACAGAGGTGATTGATCTCGAGCATTATACCTTGATCAATAGCAGGGAATAAGAAAATAGATTGGGAACAGATTTTATGGTAAAGAAGTCTGTCACTCACGCCATGGTGGAATGTGAAACAATAAACCCAAGATTATGTCGATTGAGACTGAAGGGAAAATTCTCCAACTTATTATTGATGAGTGTGCATGCCCCAACGGAAGATGCTGCTGAAGAAGAGCAAGAAGAATTTTATGAGAAACTGGAGCAAGTATATGGTAAGCTGCCAAAGTATGATGTTGAGATTATACTGGCGGATTGTAATGCTAAAGTAAGTAAAGAGAAAGAGAACCAACCAGTGTTAGGTCTTCATAGTAAACACCTGGAATCAAATAACCAAGGTTGGAAACTGAATTTGCTTTTAGCAAAGATTACTGATTAAAAGCACATGTTTCCCACACATAGACATCCATAAGTAGACTTGGATATCACCAGATGGGTTGACAAGAAATCAAATAGCTCATGTACTGATAGATGGATGGCATGCTTCTCATATTTTGGATGTGAGGATTGGATATTGACTCAGACCATTTTTGGTAAGAATCAAAACCTTAGAAAGGATTGCAGTTAAAGCCAGAAGGGCTGGGTTGGAGAAAAATAAGGTCTACAATGTGGAGATGCTCAAAGATCAGAAGAAAAAGGAAAAGCATAGGAACGAAGTGCAAGAGAAGTTTCAAAAGATCTGCGGGATGGAGGGAAAGGATATCAACGTACTATAAGAGGAAACTAAGATAGCTTTAAACACAACAGCTCAAGAGGTACTTGGAGAAAGAGGAAAACAGAAAAGAAACGAATGGTTGGTGAGGAGATGTCAAAGGCGCTAGATGATAGAAATCAAGCTCGACAAAAATGTTTGCGAAATAATGTGGCTATGTTTAAAGAGAAGAAAAGGGTAGCTACGAATTTAGCATGGATTAAAAAGAGAGAAGAGGAAAGGGGAAGTGTGGATGAAATACAGAAGAACTTTTAAAATAAACAGAGGAGGAAATTCTGTTATGGGGTGGGTCAAATAAAGAGAGGATATCAGCCAAGGATGGACATGCTGAAAGATGAGACAGGCAGTTTGATAGTTGGAAAGGAAAAAAATAAATAGAAACATGGTCACAACATTTTGAAGTGTTACTGTCAAACAGACACATCATAAGTGAAGAAAGAAATTGAGGGGCTAGAGAAGAAACCAAGAACAAGAGGTGAATGGAGATGATGATGTGGTGGGCACAGAACCACCATCGATAGAAGAGCTAAGAGTAATTATAAAGCAACTTGGGAATAACAGAGCTCCTGGATATGACACGGTAAAAGAGGAAATGATAAAACATGGAACTGAAATATTAGTACGGAGGATACATAAAATAATTACAATGGCCTGAAAAGCAGAGAAAATGCCAGAGGACTGTACGTTAGCAACCATCTGCCCCATGCATAAGAAAGGATCACACATGCAGTGTAAGAACTACCGAGGAATATCTCTATTTAGTATCACCTACAAAATCCTTTCCACAGCTATAACAAGGACAGTAAGTAGAAGAGCAGAAAAGATTCTAGGTGAGTACCAGGCACGTTTTAGAGCTGGGAGGTCTACAGCTGACCATATCTTTACAGTATGTATGATGCTGGAGAAGACTTACGAATATAATGTTAGATTAGAATATCTCTTTCTAGGCTTTAAACAGGCCTATGATGGAGTGAAAGATTAGCACTGTGGGAAACAATGCAGACATCCACATTTCCTAAGAAGCTAATAACATTAACTAAGATGCCTGTGAAAAACAGCAAAAGTCAGGTTAAAGTTCAGGGATGTCTGTCGAGTTGGTTCCCAATGGAAGAAGTACTAAGACAGAGAGACCCACTATCCCCAGTACTATTCAACCTGGTATTAGAGAAAGCAGTAAGATCAATAACCACAAACCCAGGAGGCAATATTTACAATAGACTTCTGGAAATATTAGCCTATACAGATGATGTAGTAATAAGTGCTAGAAGTATGTAGGTGCTCACATCAGCCTTCAAAGAGTTGAAGCCACTACCAAGAATCTTGGTTTAGAAATTAGTGAGACAAAAGCTAAGTATATGGTAACTGAGAGAGATAGAAGAAACACGGGATCTCTACAGTTAGAAGGGTACAACTTCGAAAGAGTAGATAGCTTGATTTCTCTTGGTTCAGTAATAATATCAGAAAACAAATTGGAGGCAGATATAACAAATCGAATTAAGGCTGCAAACAGGTCATATAGAGCACTATATACCATGCTCAAAAGCAAGAACCTACATAGGAAATTAAAGCTGACACAGTACAAAACAGTGATCAAACCAGTTCTTATGTATGGCAGCGAGGCATGGGTACTGACGTAGGCTTTGGTGAAGAAACTAAATATATGGGAAAGGAAAGTGCTGAGGAAGACTTTTGGCCCTGTAAAAGAAGGTGAGATATGGAGAATTAGGACTAATGAAGAAATAAGGGCTCTGTGCAAAGAACCTGGTTTGGTAACCTAAATCAAAATGGAAAGGCTAAGATGGTTAGGACATGTCCATTGTATGACAGAAGAAAGGCCCCCAAAGAAGAAGATGATGAGACATATTGGAGGTATAGTACGACCATGTGTGAGATGACTGGCAGATGTGGAAGCTGACCAGAGAGCAGTGGGAGTGAGGAGGTGGCGCAGGCGTGCTGAAGACTGAGATGATTGGAAATCTGTGATTGAGGAGGCCAAGATCCTCAGAGGACCGTAGTGTCATGGAGTCAATCATTCAGATTAAATCATAAATCTAGATGATACTTAAGGCTTAGCACAAATTGGTAGGTTAGAGTCATTACCACTTAGCTTTAAGGAAAATTATTTTTTAGATGTAACATAGAAGGCATAGACTGTTTTAACTAGATTCACACTGGAGAACCAACTTAAAGATAAGCAAGATTTAGTAAATATCTGTATTGGTCCCATAAGATGGTTAGGGAAAATATCAAAGGTCAGAACAAAATTAGCCTTGAGAATTTTGCACATAGTTCTTCACTTTGTGACGTGATCCAGTCGGAAGTTAATCATTGTTTTGAGAAAAGTAGAAGGAATAATGACTCTCCTTATAACAGAACTTATTCATTAACTTATGTTATTCAAAAGAGGCTATTTCAATGTTGAAGGTATGTTTGGAAAACATGTAGTTTAAAATTATTTTGCAAATCAGAATATGGTCCATTTGTTTTGTTTGAGCAAACACTGCTGCAAGATAAATGAAATTTCTTTTCATGTATTAGATGATTTCCTGTTTGTTAATAGTTGCAGCAGAGAGCAGCATAATCATAAGGTTGTATCATTTTATGTTAAGAAAGCATTAGTAATTGGTAGTAGTGGATTAGACCCAGGTTTTTTGTGGACTGGCTTGCACTTTGAAGGTACAGGTATATATTCTGAGCACTTAAAAATTGTTGTTGTATCAATATATAGGTTAACCAATGGTGATCCAGTAGTCTTTCTTCGAAAACATGAGAATTTATTAAACTTTTATCATAGTCCTTAATGAAGAAAGTATAGTATAGTGATTGATGGTGATATAAAGGCTTCATTTGATAAGACAGAAGATACACACAATGTAAATGAATTTAAAACATCTATTAAGACAGTTTAATTTTAGTTTTACTAAGTGTAAAACTACAAGAGAGACAGCTTGTCTTGACAATATAATTACAAATGTTAGTAGAGATTTAATTTGTTCTAATGTAACTATTATTGCTTCCCAAGATCATGGTTCAATTTTAGTACAAATAAGTAAACCTAATGTGAAGTCTAAAGAACTCAAACAGCCTAAAGTGCCCGTTACAAGACAAATGCCGGTCAAAAATTCTAATTTTATGGTTCTGCTCAAGAATTATGATTGGAAAACAATTGTTTAACAATGATAGTCACTGTTCTGCTAATATAACCTTTTATAGATTTTTTATGCTTTCTTAAATATGTCTGAGACAAACTTTACTCAGTAGAAATGTTACATCAATCCCAACATAAATAAGCATAGGCATAAGAATGCATCATATATATCTCAACTAGCCAATGTGAAAAACAGATTGTTAACGTATTTCGATTTTTAAAGATTATACACAACAGATATGGCTAAGCTAAGATACCTAAGAGCTCGAAAGTATTATGAATATTTAGTCAATGAGGCTAAGAAACAACATAATTTGTTTAGTATAGAATCGTCCAAAAATAGATGCTACAAACCATGAAGTGTAGTACACTCAGTGGCTAAAAGCAAACAAAAAGAGAATGTAGCTGTATCACCAGTAGAATTTAATAACTTCTTTTAATGAAATTTGTGAAAGCATTGTTAGGCCTCATGAAACTGATACAATAAAATGTCATATGCAAGTTATGCATAGAAAGAAAATATTTTTCGCTGTACTGGACCAGACGTTGTTTTAAGTATTATAAATAATTTTAAGCCTTCTGACAACGTAGATATATGCGATCTTCCTAATAATATGTCAAGAAAGACAGCTGAGTGTATAGTATTTCCTTTTATTTATTTGTGCAAATAAATGTTTAATTGAAGGTGTATTCCCGGATGTGCTAATATTGTCAGGATTTGTGACCATTTATAAGAAGGGAGATAGAAATTACTTCTCCAACTATTGCCCAGTATCTCTCAATAATTTTATCTAAAGTATCAGAATCTGTCAGCTATTGCCAGTTATGTGATTATCTGGAGTACAATAACATTCTTTCTGCTTCACAGTTGGGCTTTAGGAAGGGCAAATCTACTGTTCATGCTATTGACTCTTTGATTAAAAAGATGCTTAGTGCTTATGAGGAGAAAAACTTTACTCAGACTACATTTCGCAGATAACTGTGTACAGCATGATTCGCTTATCAACAAATTAGTTTAATAAGGGATAATTAACAACATTATATGTAACATTTTTGAATCATTTCTTAACAACTTTAAAAAAATTGTATTGAGAAGGAGAGATGGGAAATGGCAAGGTTCAGGTTTTGGGCCCTTGTTATTTATTCTAATTATAAGTGAGTTGCCATTTCATATAGACACTCATTCCATTCCCTACCCTGTTGATACATTTTTTTCAATGTCAGTTCACAGTTTGAAGCCTTTCAAATTATGGCTAAAGACACACTATCACAAGTATCAATCTGGTTTAGAGCTAATGGATTCTTTCTCAATGAGAGTGCAACTGAAGAAACTGCATTTATTTTAAGAGATGAGCCAGCAGAAGACTGTTTAGATAGTACTAAGTTGTTAGGTATTGCCATTGATAGTAACTTGTCTCGGCACCCACACATTAAGTATGTTAGTGCAAGGTTGTCTAGAGTGGCGTATTTGTTAAAAAAATTTTTAATAAAGTCTTGTACCTTGGCTTATGAAAGAACAGCCTATTTTGCTTTTATCACAGTATTATATCCTATCGGTTTTTATTTTGAGGCATTATTTTCAGGATACTTTGGTATTTCAAAAGAAAGTTAGTAGGATTATTTGAAACTCAGAAAAATTTGCCCACTGCAGACCATTTGTTATTTCCATAAAAATGTTAACTGCAGTAATTTGTACATTTACACTTTTCTCTTGTACACAAAGAATAACTTATCATAATATGAGCTTCTACGGTATTTACACTCTCATGGTACTAGAAATAATAGGCATACTGACGTACCTTACTGTAGACTACCTAAATCATAGCCTGTCCAGCTAGCCGTGTGGTCTAATGTACTGCTTCGTGGGTGGGAAGGCCTGCCGGTCCCCAGCAAAAATCCGTCTGATGGATTAGTGTCGAGGCCCGGTGTGCCGGCCAGACTGTGGATGGTTTTTAAGGTACTTTTCCACCTGCCTCAGCGAATGCAGGCTGGTTCCCATTACTTTGCCTCAGTTACACAATGTCAGCGATTGCTGCACAAACATTGTCACCATGTATGTGTTCATCATAATTACTCTACCACACAAACATTGGGGTTACACTCATATGGAATGAGACATTCCCGGGGGGGAGGGGGGGTCCACTAGGGGCCGAACCACACAATAACCCTAGGTTCGGTGTGGGGCAGTGGTGGGGTGAGTGGACTGCTGTAGCCTGGTGGGGTTGTGTACCACTGAGGGCTATGGCAGGGATAAAGCCTCTCTGTCGTTTATAGGTCCCCAGTTCAATACATCCATACATACATACCTAAATCATTGAAGAGCTATGAAGCGATGGGTATGAAAATATTCAACAAACAACCTTCAGAATGGGCCGGAAGCTCCATTCGACTTCACAAATTGTACACATGGTTATCCACTAATACTTTACTCAGTTGATGAATATTATGAATTTGGAAATGTTACAGCATAGTGATAATTCTTTGGAGAGGCTACCACAATTTCTTTAACATTGTTAATGCAAGACAATTTTGTTCAAATTGTTGGACTAAATATTTTACTTGATTGGAAATTTATTGCAGTTTTTATTTTTATGGACTTGTCTTTTTGTGTATAGACTGTGTATTTATATATCATTGTAACTTGACAGTGTGTATTTCTGTACGAGTTGAACAACAGTTCAACACAGTCCCACAAGCTCTCAGAAATGTGAGGGCGAATAACAAAACTTTTAAAGATGGTATGATTCGAACCAAAGCAAACAAATTTTCAGTTCGCACTCGTTATTTAGTGATGATGTGACCCACTCCACCACAGTGACCAGTTTTGATTTATGTCACACATCACTGAAAGACTAGTAACTCATTATCTGCTATTTAATATCAATAAATTGCAGCTTTTCGAGAGATTCTTAGTGTACTAGTGTTGTGGAACAGCATTTATTTATAGGCCATTAGTTATAGTATGGTTGTAATACAAAACCCATCAAATGCGAGCGTGGCGAAATCCATATGGTTCACCCAAGAGCTTCAGCCAAAATATAACTTTGAAAGGAATGCAGATAGAGTACATCTTGTAATGTACATAGAGTAGAAATATCTCTGGTCTGCACATTACGTTCAGCGCATAATGTCAACATTATAAACTGCATGTGGCACTGACTTCGGGAGGATGGTGTTTGTGTTTGCTACAGAGTTCGCAATATTTAATATTACACATATTTGAAGCATTTTCACTGTTTGTTTATTCGTGACAGCAATGGAGATTTACTGTAGTTGCTACATGTGCGAAGAGAAATACATGAAAGGAGAGAAAGCTGGTATTGTATGTATAATTAGATGTACCAATACCATAGTGTGCTGTTTTGGTTCGGTTTTAGTAAATGTTTTTAATACTTTTTCATATGTGCAGAATATGTAGGTTTGTCGAGTGAAGTCTTTGGTCATCTGTGGCAGCCATTTCTTGATATTTGTACACATATAAGGCAAGAAACCTACAGCTCGAAAAAACAGGCTTTTCTTTTGACAGATGTGAACCTAAATAAAAAAAGACTGGTAGAAGTTGACTTTTTTCCTTTTTATACTTTTCTGATAGCCCACACCTGCGTGATTTATGGTCAGTTTGTTTGTTTTAAACTGAACTAGGCTTCTCATATGGTAATATGTGGCATGAAAAAACAGTTTCATGTTTTATTCAAAATCGAAATGTTCCTCAAAAATTCCACTATTGGTTAGAGATTATATATGTAAGAGATGACCGCTAAGGAGCTAAAATAAATGTCGTGGAGGCAACTGTGTTGAACATGTGTGTGTGTGTGAGGGGTAAAGGAGGGGGGGCGATCGAGAGGAGAGTTAAATGTCGAGTTGTGGCGATTCGTGAATAAAGAATCGTAAGAATCGGATCGTGATACGGACGAATCGTTGTTCAAAAGAATTGTAAGAATGATTGCGTGTTTCCAAGTCGTGACGATTCCAAGTTCCAACGATTCATCGATTCTTAGAATGCTATGCTTCGAAGGCAACTTCCGAATTATGCCGAGATGTGCCGAATGATAACGTCCGCCAGATGGCAGTCAAGTGGTGGATGCGTGTGAACACGAAGCTCGGGACGTGCAAACGAAGTTCGTGGGGCATAATATTACTCGTGAAAACCAAGCTGACATTTGGCGGTGACTGACGGGAACGAGCGTAAAGGCATTTCCCATTTACTATCGTTACCATCAGCCACCGCGCCGACGATATCTTAGCTTGCGCGAGTAATACACGAACTAGTGATGACAGAAACGATATACAGCGAGTACACAGCTCCCAATACACACGATTAAAATCAAGAAATCCAAGTATGATGAATAAATACGCACCTCTTACTTGTTGCAGATACTATGCAGAACACACACACCTTCTTTACACATGAGCATTAGCACTTGGATTATGTATGATATTTCGTGTATCTCGAAAACGGCCCTAACGATTTGGATGAAATGTTGTATTTAGATTGGTTTTTGCTTTTTGAGTTCACCTACATAGTTCCATTCTTTCGTAAAAAGTCAATTTTACAACATATATATCCTACATAGTTCCATTCGTGAAAATGCAATTTTATATTCACATGTTTTTATAACGCGATCTTGTAAAACTTTGTTAGTACGTATTGAATGTAGTTAAGGTTTTGGTTTTTATGTTTATCTGTATACAGGTGTCTATCCTAAACGTAAACACCGGAAACTGCAGACCGGTTCACGTTGTCCGATCAGAGGATGCGCGGGTGATAGCCTCACGCGAAAATGTGCATCCACACTAGATGACAATACCATGCGAAACACATAGGGAACCATCTGATTTCTTGTGAAGCCGTTCAGTTTAATTAAATTTTCTGAGAGCTTAAAGTTCATATTTATTAAGTAGTCATTATATTTTTTATTGTCATTTTTTATTGAGTAATTTTTCTCTCATAGAGCTATCACCGAATTATGCTACAGTACGAGAGTTCTGACTTATGGTCTCAACTATTTGTTTTATTTTATGGCACTTCAGTTGCACAAGCATTTATTTATCTAAATTTACATTTATACAGCATTTTGCCCATGGAGGATGCATTGTTATTCGAGCTGCTGGCCTGTAACCCTTAAGATTAGGGCAGGATGACGACGACGAAAAGCCAGACGTTGTTGGGTTAAACCATGACTGGGAAGAAGGGACGAAGGCAGACGTAATGTGGCTCATATCTTACTATCAATGAAGAAGTTAGGTCCACACAGTTTATTCATTCATTTCGTGATCGGACCATCTTACCGACTTCTGTCAGTTTCTCTTTCCTGGCGTACTAAAATAAAACAAAACATGCAATCAAATCAAACGTGACCTTTCGTCAATTTTAAGACATTACCCATACAAGCCGAAAATGACACTTGTAAAGTCATATGCATCATTACTCAGAAATAAACGATTGGTGGCGTATCTTATCACGATACAGTGGATCGTGAGAAGAATACAAACACCTTTCCTCGGAATTTGCCTGAATTAAGACGATTAATGCTTGTTTGATCCATTCTATTTCTAGAATACGAAGCAATCAAAGTACAAAGAATCTGTTTCGAAAATAGCTTGAGTAAAGAAAGTCTGCTTGAAAATAATTGTTTAGTTGCTACATTTATGAAAATTTGAAGAATGGACAAAATCTTCAATATAGAAACTTGAAGTTGGGATCTGGTCACAGAGGTTAAAAGCAACAGTAAACCATAAACAAATAAGCAGAAAGCTGACTGCTGTACCCCCTTGTGCGCATGTGCGAGTTATCCCTATATAATTCACATGCGTGGATTCGTATCATCCTAGGTTTTTCTGTGCTCTTTCCAATTCCACAGCACCTTATATTTCATAATGAAGCAGCTGTCAGCCCTCACACACTGCAAACTTAGCTTAACTTTTGTTTCGTCGAAATACAAAGCATAGGTATTTTGCTTTTAATTTGTTTGAGAACTTGCTTCTGCCACTACTGTTTATGTGAGAAGACGACATACTTCTAAAGTGTAGGATACAATCGTATACAGCGACATTACTTCACTGCTAATTCTGTTACTTCCACCAGGGCTGCCACTAAATGGCTGTCGCACTAGACCAATATTACAGAGTTACAGACCCTATATAGAGAGAATAAAGGCTCTCTAACCAATACCTTTATTGGCGGATCGCCGTGTAATACCGTCTTTAAACAAAAGCTTTTTAATTAATAATTTCAAGTTCGAGTTTCGAATGTTAATCGTGTTCAGATTCATATTACATTTTAGTGAAGTAATGTCGCTGTATACGATTGAATCTACTGTTTAGAAGTATGTCGTCTTATCACATAAATAATAGTGACAGCGGCAAGTTCTCAGACAAATTAAAAGAAAAATACCTATGCTTTGTATTTAGAAGAAATGAAAGTGAAGCTAAATTTGCTGTGTGGGAGGACTGTCAGCTGCCTTATGAATTACAAGCGTGATGAGGACTTGGAAAGACATCTGAGCACAGAAAAACTAAGGATCATATGAGCCAAATCACGTCTGCCTCACTGCTAGATTTTGTTACTATAAAACAAATGTCTGTAATTAGATACGTTCAAGCCACACAACCAAATTGGCATACGACGTAATTTTGCACCACCTATCGCACAAATCGAATCCTCTTTCCTGGCATACTGAAATAAAACAATAGATGCAATCAAATCAAACGTGACATTCCATCAATTAAGGCATTACACGTATAAATCGAGAATCACACTTGTAACGTCATATGCATGTTTACTCTACGGATCGGAGCGTGGAATGTCAGATCCCTTAATCGGGCAGGTAGGTTAGAAAATTTAAAAAGGGAAATGGATACGTTAAAGTTAGATATAGTGGGAATTAGTGAAGTTTGGTGGCATGAGGACCAAGACTTTTGGTCAGGTGATTACAGGGCTATAAATACAAAATCAAATAGGGGTTATGCAGGAGTAGGTAAAATAATGAATAAAAAAATAGGAGTGCGGGTTAGCTACTACAAACAGCATGATTGTGGCGAAGATAGACACAAAGCCCATGCCTACTATAGTACTACAAGTTTATATGCCAACTAGCTCTGCAGATGATGGAGAAATAGATGAAATGTATGACGAGATAAAAAAAAATTACTCAGGTAGTGAAGGGAGACGAAAATTTAATAGTCATGGGTGACTGGAATTCGTCAGTAGGAAAAGGGAGAGAAGGAAACATAGTAGGTGAATATGGATTGGGGGGAAGAAATGAAAGAGGAAGCCGCCTTGAAGAATTTTGCACAGAGCATAACTTAATCATAGCTAACACTTGGTTCAAGAATCATAAAAAAAGGTTGTATACATGGAAGAAGCCTTGAGATACTAGAAGGTATCAGATAGATTATATAATGGTAAGACAGAGATTTAGGAACCAGGTTTTAAATTGTAAGACATTTCCAGGGGCAGATGTGGATTCTGACCACAATCTATTGGTTATGAACTGCAGATTGAAACTGAAGAAACTGCAAAAAGGTGGGAATTTAAGGAGATGGGACCTGGATAAACTGAAAGAACCAGAGGTTGTAGAGAGTTTCAGGGAGAGCATAAGGGAACAATTGACAGGAATGGGGGAAGGAAATACAGTAGAAGAAGAATGGGTAGCTCTGAGGGATGAAGTAGTGAAGGCAGCAGACGATCAAGTAGGTAAAAAGACGAGGGCTAATAGAAATCCTTGGGTAACAGAAGAAATATTGAATTTAATTCATGAAAGGAGAAAATATAAAAATACAGTAAATGAAGCAGGCAAAAAGGAATACAAACGTCTCAAAAATGAGATCGACAGGAAGTGCAAAATGGCTAAGCAGGGATGGCTAGAGGACAAATGTAAGGATGTAGAGGCTTGTCTCACTAGGGGTGAGATAGATACTGCCTACAGGAAAATTAAAGAGACCTTTGGAGAGAACCACTTGTATGAATATCAAGAGCTCAGATGGCAACCCAGTTCTAAGCAAAGAAGGGAAGGCAGAAAGGTGGAAGGAGTATATAAAGGGTTTATACAAGGGCGATGTACTTGAGGACAATATTATGGAAATGGAAGAGGATGTAGATGAAGACGAAATGGGAGATAAGATACTGCGTGAGGGTTTGACAGAGCACTGAAAGACCTGAGTCGAAACAAGGCCCCGGGAGTAGACAACATTCCATTAGAACTACTGATGGCCTTGGGAGAGCCAGTCATGACAAAACTCTACCATCTGGTGAGCAAGATGTATGAGACAGGCGAAATACCCTCAGACTTTAAGAAGAATATAATAATTCCAATCCCAAAGAAAGCAGGTGTTGACAGATGTAAAAATTACCGAACTATCAGCTTAATAAGTCACAGCTGCAAAATACTAACGCGAATTCTTTACAGACGAATGGAAAAACTAGTAGAAGCGGACCTCGGGGAAGATCAGTTTGGATTCCGTAGAAATGTTGGAACACGTGAGGCAATACTAACCTTACGACTTATCTTAGAAGAAAGATTAAGAAAAGGCAAACCTACGTTTCTAGCATTTGTAGACTTAGAGAAAGTTTTTGACAATGTTAACTGGAATACTCTCTTTCAAATTCTGAAGGTGGCAGGGGTAAAAAACAGGGAGCGAAAGGCTATTTACAATTTGTACAGAAACCAGATGGCAGTTATAAGAGTTGAGGGTCATGAAAGGGAAGCAGTGGTTGGGAAAGGAGTGATACAGGGTCGTAGCCTCTCCCCGATGTTATTCAATCTGTATATTGAGCAAGCAGTAAAGGAAACAAAAGAAAAATACGGAGTAGGTATTAAAATTCATGGAGAAGAAATAAAAACTTTGAGGTTCGCCAGTGACATTGTAATTCTGTCAGAGACAGCAAAGGACTTGGAAGAGCAGTTGAACGGAATGGACAGTGTCTTGAAAGTAGGATAAAAGATGAACATCAACAAAAGCAAAACGAAGATAATGGAATGTACTCGCATTAAATCAGGTGATGCTGAGGGAATTAGATTAGGAAATGAGACACTTAAAGTAATAAAGGAGTTTTGCTATTTAGGGAGTAAAATAACTGATGATTGTCGAAGTAGAGAGGATATAAAATGTAGACTGGCAATGGCAAAGAAAGTGTTTCCGAAGAAGAGAAATTTGTTAACATCGAGTATAGATTTAAGGGTCAGGAAGTCGTTTCTGAAAGTATTTGTATGGAGTGTAGCCATGTATGGAAGTGAAACATGGACAATAACTAGTTTGGACAAGAAGAGAATAGAAGCTTTCGAAATGTGATGCTACAGAAGAATGCTGAAGATAAGGTGGGTAGATCACGTAACTAATGAGGAGGTATTGAATAGGATTGGGGAGAAGAGAAGTTTGTGGCACAACTTGACTAGAAGAAGGGATCGGTTGGTAGGACATGTTTTGAGACATCAAGGGATCACAAATTAAGCATTGGAGGGCAGCGTGGAGGGTAAAAATCGTAGAGGGAGACCAAGAGATGAATACACTAAACAGATTCAGAAGGATGTAGGTTGCAGTAAGTACTGGGAGATGAAGAAGATTGCACAGGATAGTGTAGCATGGAGAGCTGCATCAAACCAGTCTCAGGACTGAAGACCATAACAACAACTCATAAATAAACTATTTATGGCATATCTTATCATGTTCCTGTGATTGCCAGTAACTAAGGCTCAGAGAAATTTGTAACCCATGAAACTGGATTCCAATCTTGGTTCCATGTCTTGTAAATTTCTAGAGGCTCTTTAATTGATGTAGTGTTTTCTACTTGAATGAAGAATGTTCCAACTACTAAATAGCATACATTAAATTTCACTACCAAGAAAAATAATGGAATGTCATACTTCGTTGTCTTGCATGTTGCATCAAGCAAACATACCCTACGATACTTTTTCAAAAGTTCCCTTTGCCACTTGTGCTAGTAACAAAAGAGGAATGGCTGCACTTTTTCATTATCACCTGGAAACGGTATGAAAAAAATTCTCTCATCCTTCAATTCCTTTTCCCACTCGTTAATTTGATTCCTTAATGCAACTTGGTCAATAACTTTTTTTTTTTTTTTTTTTTATCAAACAGAGCCCGATACATATGGCAATAAATTGTACTACCTGTTGGGTAAAACATTATGTTCATCCGATCTGGTCTGTTTTCCCCAGCGAAATTTTTGTCCACAAGTCTTTCCAGTTCTAACTTAATAATCCGAACTGAGTTTTTCCCCTTTGTAACCATATACTCGATCTCTCTTGAAAGCAAAGGGTGTACATGTCCAATTGCTTTCACACATTCAATGACATGATTATGGTGGCTTGCTTGGGAGGCAGCCACATAATACTGCAGACAGTTTTTTGGTGCCAGTGTTGACTCCAAGTCTCGTTTCAATTTCTCCATAACCTTTAACACAATACAAATTATCAATGAATTACAAATATTTATAAACAAGAGCTAGTCAAATGACATACATGTAACTGATCAGGCTAATATATCCACACGCATTTTTCAATTGGATACTAACTTTTTTTTTCTTTTTTTAACTGTCTGTTGCAGACTTTATTGCATAATTGGGGAATACCCGACACACTTAACGTCCAGTGTCACTGGACAGTCTTTCTTTCTTGTGTCCATGATCACTTTTCTCTTCTTTTTTGGGTTAACATGGTTCACCTTTATGTATAAAATGAACAAAATTTAATACACCCTTGCCTGTAACTATTGCTTTTTGATTGAAAATATATATAATTGCAACTTAGAGCTTTATTTTACTTACCAGATGATCTGCAACAGGAGTCTCCTTTTTACTGTGATATAATGGGCAAGAGTACACTCTCTTTTTACAAGGCTTTCTATACAGAAAAAAGGCCAAAAATCTGGATCTGTATGTTTGCTTTTGTATAGCTGTAGTAGAAGCCTGTCTTGTCTGGTAAAAGCATAATTTTAATAAAACCTACAATCATGTGATTGCACATACATGAAACTGGGGTAGGCCACTGATGTACATGGAAACTATTATGTAGCAGGCCTATGTAAAATATAAATGATAGCATCATGAAAAACCAACAGAATTTAGTGCAAAAACCAATTACCTTGTCACAACAAGAACTAGCACAATCAAGATCAGTTTATTCATACATGAATGGATATACACTCCTGGAAATTGAAATAAGAACACCATGAATTCATTGTCCCAGGAAGGGGAAACTTTATTGACACATTCCTGGGGTCAGATAAATCACATGATCACACTGACAGAACCACAGGCACATAGACACAGGCAACAGAGCATGCACAATGTCGGCACTAGTACAGTGTATATCAACCTTTCGCAGCAATGCAGGCTGCTATTCTCCCATGGAGACGATCGTAGAGATGCTGGATGTAGTCCTGTGGAACGGCTTGCCATGCCATTTCCACCTGGCGCCTCAGTTGAACCAGCGTTCGTGCTGGACGTGCAGACCGCGTGAGACGACGCTTCATCCAGTCCCAAACATGCTCATTGGGGGACAGATCCGGAGATCTTGCTGGCCAGGGTAGTTGACCTACACTTTCTAGAGCACGTTGGGTGGCACGGGATACATGCGGACGTGCATTGTCCTGTTGGAACAGCAAGTTCTCTTGCCGGTCTAGGAATGGTAGAACGATGGGTTCGATGACGGTTTGGATGTACCGTGCACTATTCAGTGTCCCCTCGACGATCACCAGTGGTGTACGGCCAGTGTAGGAGATCGCTCCCCACACCATGATGCCGGGTGTTGGCCCTGTGTGCCTCGGTCGTATGCAGTCCTGATTGTGGCGCTCACCTGCGCGGCGCCAAACACGCATACGACCATCATTGGCACCAAGGCAGAAGCGACTATCATCGCTGAAGACGACACGTCTCCATTCGTCCCTCCATTCACGCCTGTCGCGACACCACTGGAGGCGGGCTGCACGATGTTGGGGCGTGAGCGGAAGACGGCCTAACGGTGTGCGGGACCGTAGCCCAGCTTCATGGAGACGGTTGCGAATGGTCCTCGCCGATACCCCAAGAGCAACAGTGTCCCTAATTTGCTGGGAAGTGGCGGTGCGGTCCCCTACAGCACTGCGTAGGATCCTACGGTCTTGGCGTGCATCCGTGCGTCGCTGCGGTCCGGTCCCAGGTCGACGGGCACGTGCACCTTCCGCCGACCACTGGCGACAACATCGATGTACTGTGGAGACCTCACGCCCCACGTGTTGAGCAATTCGGCGGTACGTCCACCCGGCCTCCCGCATGCCCACTATACGCCCTCGCTCAAAGTCCGTCAACTGCACATACGGTTCACGTCCACGCTGTCGCGGCATGCTACCAGTGTTAAAGACTGCGATGGAGCTCCGTATGCCACGGCAAACTGGCTGACACTGACGGCGGCGGTGCACAAATGCTGCGCAGCTAGCGCCATTCGACGGCCAACACCGCGGTTCCTGGTGTGTCCGCTGTGCCGTGCGTGTGATCATTGCTTGTACAGCCCTCTCGCAGTGTCCGGAGCAAGTATGGTGGGTCTGACACACCGGTGTCAATGTGTTCTTTTTTCCATTTCCAGGAGTGTATTTTACAATTGGATACAAGTAGATGCCTTTGACCATGGAAGCAAACAGCATGGAAATGATGTCAGTACTTAGTTACGGTATTTTCACACACTAATGGGTAGATAGTTTCGTAAATTTAGCTGTTTTAACTGTACAGGAACTATGTACCAAATGACCAATAGATACACAATAGAGAGTCACCTGTAGTCTGTGAGGTTTAGGATACGCTGTAAAGAATCTTGACAGAGTAGAGGCAGGAAGATTGGCGTTTCATGCGTGGATACTGTTGTTACAATACTCAATAAAAAAAAGTATATCAGTATATACATTTGAGCTACATTTTAATCCTTACATGGCTTAAATGTTTCCCAAATCAAATTCTTTCATTTCTTCCATTCCCACATGCCCTTTGTTCACTGCATTCTGGTTAGTCTGTTAATGTGGGCATGTTTTTTTCTCCCAAATTTATCACTTCTCATGCATATGGAGAAAACTTCTCTTCACCGGAACGAACTAAGGAAGTGACGTCAAAGTGACGTAGCTCAGCGTTCGTAAATTATGTCGATATATCGATCGGCGACTACAAATCGAGCTGACATGGGAGAGAATCGAGCTGACGTAAAAGGGGCGTGAGATTCGTGTGATGTAGAGTTCTGTCGCAGCAGTATGCCACGAACTTTTGATTCAGGCACTTCTTCGACTATTCCTACTGACGGTGTTGTAGACCGGGAAGTAGACATGTTCGAGAGATTAAGGCGGGGTTATTTCTGAAAGAGGTATGTCTTCATAGAGAGAAAATTTGAATCGGTCATTTCAACCACAACTATTGATTCGAAAAACCAAGCACCTACAACTACAAAAAACAAAACCAATACCACAACACCTCAAAAATTCAAAAGTCAAAGATCCCTACGTAAATTGAAACACATTGAATACACAAAACAAAACATTACAACTCGAGAAAAATAAACAAAAAAAAAAAAAAACACTTACCACCAACAAATTTCGTTACTGCAAAATAGGACACGCGCGCGCAGAGAGAGAGAGACATCACGGTCACACACCACAACACCTTTACGCCATGGGTCAGAGCAGACGGGTGGAATCGGACGTTTCCGTTGCCCCATTTTCATTCTGTGAACACGTTACACTTTTCATTCTCGCAGTACGTACTGTTGGGCAAATCAATCATAGTGGGATGGGGAAGGCAGCAAGTGATAAATCTGGGAGAAAAAAAAACATGCCCACATTAACAGACTAACCAGAATGCAGTGAACAAAGGGCATGTGGGAATGGAAGAAATGAAAGAATTTGATTTTGGAAACATTTAAGCCATGTAAGGATTAAAATGTAGCTCAAATGTATATACTGATACACTTTTTTTTATTGAGTATTGTAACAACAGCATCCACACACGAAACGCCAATCTTCCTGCCTCTACTCTGTCAAGGTACTTTACAGCGTCTCCTAAACCTCATGGACTACAGGTGACTCCGTATTGTATATCTATTGGTCATTTGGTACATAGTTCCTGTACAGTTAAAACAGCTAAATTTACGAAACTATCTACCCATTAGTGTGTGAAAATACTGTAACTAAGTACTGACATCATTTCCATGCTGTTTGCTTCCGTGGTCAAAGACATCTACTTGTATCCAATAGTAAACTATATCCATTCATGTATGAATAAACTGATCTTGATTGTGCTAGTTCCTGTTGTGACAAGGTAATTGGCTTTTGCACTAAATTCTGTTGGTTTTTCATGATGCTATCATTTATATTTTACATAGGCCTGCTACATAATAGTTTCCATGTACATCAGTGGCCTACCCCAGTTTCATGTATGTGCAATCACATGATTGTAAGTTTTATTAAAATTATGCTTTTACCAGACAAGACAGGCTTCTACTACAGCTATACAAAAGCAAACATACAGATCCAGATTTTTGGCCTTTTTTCTGTATAGAAAGCCTTGTAAAAAGAGAGTGTACTCTTGCCCATTATATCACAGTAAAAAGGAGACTCCTGTTGCAGATCGTCTGGTAAGTAATGTAAAGCTCTAAGTTGCAATTATATATATTTTCAATCAAAAAGCAATAGTTACAGGCAAGGGTGTATTAAATTTTGTTCATTTTATACATAAAGGTGAACCATGTTAACCCAAAAAAGAAGAGAAAAGTGATCATGGACACAAGAAAGAAAGACTGTCCAGTGACACTGGACATTAAGTGTGTCGGGTATTCCCCAATTATTGCAATAAAGTCTGCAACAGACAGTTAAAAAAAGAAAAAAAAAGTTAGTATCCAATTGAAAAATGCGTGTGGATATATTAGCCTGATCAGTTACATGTATGTCATTTGACTAGCTCTTGTTTATAAATATTTGTAATTCATTGGTAAATTTGTATTGTGTTAAAGGTTATGGAGAAATTGAAACGAGACTTGGAGTCGACACTGGCACCAAAAAGCTATCTGCAGTATTATGTGGCTGCCTCCCAAGCAAGCCACCATAATCATGTCATTGAATGTGTGAAAGCAATTGGACATGTACACCCTTTGCTTTCAAGAGAGATCGGGTATATGGTTGCAAAGGGGAAAAGCTCAGTTCGGATTATTAAGTTAGAACTGGAAAGATTTGTGGACAAAAATTTCGCTGGGGAAAACAGACCAGATCGGATGAACATAATGTTTTACCCAACAGGTAGTACAATTTATTGCCATATGTATCGGGCTCTGTTTGATAAAAAAAAAAAAAAAAAGTTATTGACCAAGTTGCATCAAGGAATCAAATTAATGAGTGGGAAAAGGAATTGAAGGTTGACAGAATTTTTTTCTCACCGTTTCCAGGTGATAATGAAAAAGTGCAGCCATTCCTCTTTTGTTACCAGCACAAGTGGCAAAGGGAACTTTTAAAAAAGTATCGTAGGGTATGTTTGCTTGATGCAACATGCAAGACAACGAAGTATGACATTCCATTATTTTTCTTGGTAGTGAAAGATAATGTATGCTATTTAGTAGTTGGAATATTCTTCATTCAAGTAGAAAACACCATATCAATTTCAAGACATGGAGCCAAGATTGGAATCCAGTTTCATGGGTTACAAATTTCTCTGAGCCTTAGTTACGGGCAATCGAAGGAACATTTCCAATGTCAAGGGTTTATCTTAGTTTATGTCATCGAAAGCAAGCCTGGCTACAGTGGCTTAGCAAAAAGGACAATTTAGATGTACCGGGAGATAGTGAGCAAATTCTGAAGCTGTGGGAAGAAATTGCTGCATCACCATCTGAAGAACAATTTTTAACTGCAAAACAAAATCTTCAGTCTCGTGAATTATTAACTAGAAATTTTGGTGCAGTTGACTATTTTAATAAGCAATGGCTTTCAATATCTGAAAGGTGGGTGAAGGCCTATGAGGACACGGAGAATTTCTTCACCAATATAACTACTGCTAATGTACTGTAGATTTTCCCACAAATTCTGTAATAAAGATCTTTCACCAAAATGTTCAGTCCCTAAGCAATAAAGTAGAAGAACTAAATATTTTATTAATGCATGAACTAGAGGATATTTCCGTAATGTGTCTTTCAGAACACTGGCTTGACGAGAACTTAATTAAATCTGTCTGCCTACAGAATTTCACTCTGGCTGAGTGCTATTGTAGACCTAGTGGTCACTACGGAGGTGTAGCCATATATGTAAAAGATAATATAGGGGTTGCTAAAATAGATAATGTCTCCTCCCTAAGTTGTGAAAAAGACTTTGAGATGACAGTGATAAAAATTCCAAAATTAGGTTTGATAATAGCTACAGTGTACCGCTCTCCAACAGGAAAGTTTGAGGTATTTTTAGAAAAAAATGGAAATTTTCTTAAATAAGCTGCATAAAACAAGGTGTGATGTTGTAGTATGTGGTGACTTTAACATAGATTTTCTTAGTAAATGTAAAAATAAAACCGCCCTTGGCAATCTCATTAAAACACATAACCTTACAGCCACAGTTAAAGTTGCAACGAGAATAATGCCAAACAGTCAGACAGGTTTAGATCAAATCCTGATTGATAAAGAGAAATTGGAGTGGGCAGTAAAAGTGTTTAACACAGGTTACAGTGACCACAAAGCTCAAATACTTACCACCACAAAGGAAGGAAGACCGGTTAAGAATAACTTACTAAAGGTCAAGAGAAGGATCTACAGGCAGAAAAGCATTGACCACTTTAACTCACTATTGCATACTGAAGACTGGTCTGATGGCTATGAAAAGCAAAATCTGAATTCAAAATTCAATATTTTTATAGAAAAAATGGTAAAGCATTTTGATACAGCCTTCCCTCAAAAAATGGTAAATATAAGAGAGACGACAAGAGGAAAGGTTTGGATTACTAAGGGAATCAGAACTTCTTGCGAGAAAAAAAAGGGAGCTCCACAGAATCTGCAAAGAAAATAATGCCACTGAGGAAATGCATACTCACTACAAAACATACACTAAAATCTTACAAAAGGTCATTAAACAGGCAAAAAGAATGTACAATGATTACTACATAAATAATTCTACAAATAAGGTGAAAGCTATGTGGGACATCATTAAAAAAGAAATGGGCAAAAATAATAGAACTGAGGAGAACATTGTCTTGATACACAACAATAAAAAGATTTTACAGCCTACAGAAACAGCAAACATATTCAACAAATACTTCACTGGGATAGCTGAAAATTTAATAAAAACTAATTTTAGTTCAACTCAGCATCAAGTGGTAAACAAGTGCAACAGTCATAAATTTTCAATGTTTGTGGGCCAAGTAAGCAGGGAGGAGACATTGAAGGCTGTCAGAGAACTGAAGACAACATTCTCAGCAGTATACCTAACAGAATCCTAAAACTCTGTATCCAAAATATAATTGACCCCCTTACTCACTTATGCAACTGTTCTCTAGAGTCAGGCATCTTTCCAGATCAACTAAAAACATCAAAAGTCATCCCTATTTTCAAAGCTGGTGACAAAGATGAAGTAATAAACTATCGTCCCATTACATTAACATCCTGTTTCTCAAAAGTAATAGAAAAAATTATGTGTAGTAAGTTGTTAAAGTTTATAAACAAAAATAGTGTGCTATCTAATACCCAACATGGCTTTAGAAGCAAGAAATCAACGGAGACAGCAATCTATGAATGCATATCTACTGTATTAAAAACAATAGATGAAAAACAACAAACAACAGGTATATTTTTGGACCTAACCAAAGCCTTTGATATGGTAAACCACAGAACCCTATTGAAGAAGCTAGAGCACTATGGAATTAGGGGGTTGGCAAATGATTGTATTTGTTCATTTCTCAGCGACCGTAAACAAAAAGTATCCATCAGACATACAGATGATAAAGCACGAATAATCACAGAATATGTATCACCAGAAAGCCCGATCACTTACGGGGTTCCGCAAGAGTCGGTAATGGGACCCCTACTTTTCTTGTTATATATCAATGATTTGGATATACATATTGATTCCCACAAAGTAATACTGTTTGCTGACGACACAACAATACTGGTAAAAGCAGCAAAAAATGAAGATATACAAGAAGAAGTAAACACAGTTACAAAACATCTACGTAATTGGACAGCAGAAAATCAGTTGATAATAAACTACAACAGAACAGTAGCCTTAAATTTCCATAGCATCTGGATACAAAGAGTCTTAAAATGGGACAAACACATAGAACAAATTAATGCCAAGCTGAGCACGGGCTGTTATCTTCTTAGGGTTCTCAAACGATGCATAAATGAACGGGCACTATTGTGTGCCTATTATGCGTACTTCAATGCCCATCTCAAGTATGGACTCATATTCTGGGGAAATTCCCCAGCAGCTCAAGGGACTTTCAGAATACAAAAAAGAGCCATTAGGATTATGACAGGGAGTGGTGCTCGACAGTCCTGCAAACCCATATTTAAAGCACTGAATATACTACCTCTACCATGTATGTTTATTGTTGACACACTAATGTACGTAACAAAGTATATGATTGGAAATGATGATAATACTTTAAAAAACAAAGATATACATGATTATAATACTCGAATAAAATATAACTTGCATGTACCCCCAGCCAGTACCAGTTTGCATCAGAAAGGTACATGCTATCTGGGTATTAAACTCTATAATAGACTATCAAATAGTATAAAATGCTTACAAAATATTAGTGCTTTTGAAAGATCTGTCAGAGAATATCTACAGTACCACTGTTTCTACTCAGTAAAGGAATACTTGGACCAGAATAACTGTTAAGAACTAAAGCTACTGTAATTTGTAACATTGTATCATTGTAAGAACTACAACTATTGAAATTGGTAGCATGTTGAAAAATGATTATTTAAATATGTATCATTTTGAACTATATGTATCATTTTGAACTTAGTAATAAGTCCAATATCATCCTGTACACTGTACTACATATGATCAAAGGACTCAATAAATAAATAAATAAATAAAAATAAATAAATGGTGTTGAATCACTAAATAAAAGAGTGAAACATTTTTTCCTTAGACATTCAGTGGATAAAACATTGACAGGCGTTGTTAAAGTTTTAATAAATGATTTCCTCCCTAGCCTGTATAAAAAATATTGTCAAGAATTCAATTATCAAATTTTACAGCAGAGAGATTCCTCATTTCTTACATAACAAGTCACACAAATTTGTGAATCACATAATGAAAAGATATTCTTCAGCGAAAACTGAATTTACTAAAAGCTTAGTGAGAGAAATGAGTGAGGGAGTATTTTGCGTAGAAAGTGCTGAGTCCAAGGATTATTACTATGTGGTGAATTCTGCAAAGCCTAAGTGCATGTGTGAAGACTTCCAAAGGTGGAAATATCCATGCAAACATTTCTGCACTGTTTTCATTTATTACCCTAGATGGGGCTTTCATAAGTTGAATGACAGTTACAAGAACAGCCCTTTAATTTGTCTCAATGAGACATTTGGGTTTGGCTCAAGCAGCAGTCGGTTTGAACCTGCCAGTCATGTATTACAAAGGGTGGTGTGTGTGTGTGTGTGTGTGTGTGTGTGTGTGTGTGTGTGTGTGTGTGTGTAAGAAAATGGATGGAAGGGAGGAGTAAGAAACATGCTTAGTTCAAACAGATGGAGCCTGAAGTACCCTATGTCTCTGCTGAAGCAAATTTACCTCCAAGAATATGTAAGTGAAAATAAATTGTATAGGTATACATTTTCTAAAACTAATATACTATAACTGTAATCAGTGAAAGAATTACTTACTTGCATTGATGCCCATACCGATCACCCTGGACTAAAAGAGGAACATAAATAAAACTCAAAATAAATCTCAGCCCCATGAATCAGTTAGGCATGAACATAGCAAGACAGCCAGTAGTATTTATTTAAATGTAATAAACCAGTTGCTGAAAACCAATTTGATTTTAAATAATTTGTGCTAAAATATAGATCAGGGCCAGCGATAGTCACAGAGGTGCTTATCTACTGCGCATTGGTTGGCGATGCAACAGTTTCGCGCAGCCAGAAGAATGATTCTTTGACATATTCAACGAGAGATGAGAACACACACAATGTACTTCTAGTACTCAAATTGTAAAGCATTGTCATGTTTGCTGGATTTCAGTGTATTAGTGAGTTTTGAGAAATATTTTGTGATAAGGGACGCAAGCTATAAATTACTGATTTCAGTGATTGTTCTGCACGATGATGTCATCTGTTTGTGTATATCTCATGGATTAATTGCAGATACGTGAAAATGTCAGATGTGATGGTGAAATGACTCTTAAAGAGAGAGTGGGTGGAATCATCTGGAAGTGCAGCATAAGCCTCCACTTTGAGTAACAAGATCAACCGATCCACCTGATTTAATTAAAAAACATTGATCCACTTACTCATTGTTCTCGTGTAGATAGATTGCATACCAACTCAAGAGGAGAGAAATATTTCACTGCTTTCTGGAATATACCATGGGTTGTGACACTGTACTTACTTTGCAGATACTAGCACAGTTTAAATAGCTGTGACTCAAACAGGGAGCAGTCAAATATATGATTCTTGTTTAAAGCAATGTTCCATCCTTTCTTTCAAATATATTACATCGAAACATGTAGTCTGCCTGCTGCTCTCTCATTGGCTGTGTAATACAGTGGACACACCCTCTTTTGTTCCCACGATACCTCACAAGAAGTGCTGACAACATTCCTGCACAAAATGCGTAAGTAAGCTGCTGGCCCTAGTCTATATTTTTCACAATAGTTGGTTCACAACTTGGGCTGCTTCCACATAACACCCATTTGTCTAGCCTGCACAAGTGCCAACTGCCCCTAAACAACTGTTTTGCTCTCCCCCCCCCCCCCCCCTTCCACCTCTCATAGTTCGTCTTACCTTACCAAAAACTTTTCTCTTCTAATAATGTGTGCCTTATAAAACTTACTGTAAGCAAATTCTTTCTCTATCTGCCCTCATTCTCTCCACCTTATCTCTTGTATAGATTCTTTGTCTTGCCTTTCACTACATATTACTATAATTACCGAAAGGTAGAGGCACCTAGGATGACTCAATCTACATGTTTCTTGTACTGTACTGTACTGTGGCGTACAGTTTTCAATCTTTTCGCTTGTGGAATTTGCTGTATACATTCTGGTGGTGATCAGACGAAAGGAGTTCTTGTCTTAGGTCGCTAATGCCTTATCACATGCATGAATGGGCTAAATGTTGTTGTACAGTTACTCTTACAAACAACTGGCTGTTATATAAAATTCCCAAAGATTATTCAATTATTCTACCTGTATGTGTATACATACATGAATTTGTCTGAGGCTCTGGTCTGTAGATCCATTAATCACTAATAGTATTGCTATTTTCATCAGTAGTAATCATTCCAGTAGCCCCTTTTTCCCCTTCTTGCCAATCTTGTTGAGAGATCGACACACACTCCTTGAGCTGCCCTCATTTGTTATCCTGCCCCTTTAACTTCTAACAGTTAGCTGTTATAGAGCCTTACCTATGTGGAAAGATTTACCTCAGGTAGCTCTGTCATTTGCATTGATGTATGAAGTGCAGGGATAAGTACGTAAAAAATGGCAATATTAATCTGTTGTATGATACTACTCATTCTTTGTGAGTAACTCCTAATATTTTATCAATTAATTGTATAGAATGTAGGGGTGCTTGGTAGAAGTCATTTCACACACAGCGCTTTATTTTTTCCATACTGAAATTTTAATGACACATTACACCTGCAATTACTTCTGTAAAACAACTTGTTGGAATTTACAACAATGAAATTTGTATGTCATGGCAGGCAGTGTTTTACTCTTTGCTAAAGACGAACTGACATGTTGCAGCTAATTCCAAATTCACACACTATGTTTGGCATTCACTATCCAAAAATTAGAAATTGTATGAAGACAAACTCTGTTGAAGATCAACATTGATTGATGACTTCCCAATTGTGACAGACTTAATGAAGTAGGATATTAATGTTACGAAAAAAATAAGAGACGTTTTCGCAAACAGGCACAACGAAAAGACTGATAAATCTTAGCTTTCAGCCCAAAGGCCTTCGTCTGATGTAGGAAATACACACACATTTTCCCAAACACAGCTTGCACACACATGACTAATGTCTCTCACTATTGTGGCCAGAATGTGTGTCTGATTTGTATTTCAATAATATTAGGAAGGAAAGTTGCTACTCACCGTGTAGCGGAGATGCTTAGTCGAGATAGGCACAACAAAAAGATTCACACAATTACAGCTTTCGGCCATGAAGGCCTTTGTCTGCAATAGATGTGTATGTGTGTCTGTTGCTGACAAAGGCCTTGATGGCCAAAAGCTATAATTGTGTGAATCTTTTTGCTGTGCCTATTGCGACTCAGCATCTCCGCTATATGGTGAGTAGCAACTTTCCTTCTTAATATTGTTACATTCCATCCTGGATTATCCATTGTTTAGTTTGTATTTCAGTTGAAGGAGCTTTGGCTGAAAGCCAAGGTGGATAACAGTGTAATATTGTTGTTATTCCATCCTGGACTTTCCATTGTTATAATATTACCATTCTTATATATGTTATGTGCACTCTGCATCAAGTAGAATGAATTTATACCGTTTACCACAGTTCCTCAGTGTACATACAGATTATTATATTGCAAAGGAAATTTTTATCAACACCTTGTCAGTAATATATAGATTGCAGTATCAATAGGTAAGAATTGCAATATATCTTTTATTTTAAAGCTGTGGGTGGTGTGGGAATTATCCCCTTTTGCAGTTAAACATGTTACATATGTATTTCATCATTAAATATGTATTGTTTACCCTTTTTTGCTTACTTCATGAAAAAACATTATTTCACTGTTCACAGGTGCTCTGGTTGTGTTCTTGTGCCACATTTAAAAGCAACATTCAGATCAGATTTTTTGTTCTTTCATGTTGCCTGGAAGCAGTGGAGAAGCCACAAGTACAGTTCACAAGAGAGTTGCAGATCACCTCAGCAACATCAAAGTATGTCAGTATCTGCGTTGATTTTTTGATTAAAATATCACTTGCAGGCCAAGTTATTTTAAAGTTAATCATTGTATTCCCATTCAGGTGACACAGTTGTCTTCTTCCAGCAGCGAGAGGCAATATTGCAGTCGTTTCTCTGTACCTCCTTCTCTCGTGGAAAATGTAATCAACACACAATGCATATCCAGGTGCAGTTGCCCCTACTGTTACAAATAAGGTTACTGTGGCATATTATTTGGTTGTGTAACATCAAGATGCGTAAAGTGATAACATTTATTTATGTAAATTCTTATTACAAGGCAAATTTTTTAATTCATTTTGCTTTCTATACTTAGACCGTATCAGTCTAAGGAAAAACATGATGAATACAAATGAGTGAGTGCTCAGTCACAGTTTCACACAAATGGTTGAATTTTCCAGGTTTTCTGTTCAGCGAGAAAATTATCACTGGAAAACAAAAGTGAGTATAATATCTGATTGTGAATTATATTTCTAAGAGCTTGTTATCGTACCACTTCACTGTACATGATTTGACAGCTTTTTATTGTTACAGGTTATTGGTATTCCTAAATTAATGATTGAGGTAGCTGCAGAAGTGGTCTTGGTGTTCAAGTAAGACAGAAAGGCAAATTTCTGAATTTTTGTTGAACATGCTGCTATTACATGTTCCTCAGGGTAAGACAATGTAATTAGTGCACACATTCTCAAAGTCTATTAATGTTTCTAGTGTTGTAGGTCAAGTTTATAACTAGCCTAGCTAACTGCCTTTCATCTTGTTCCTCTGGTGAAGTTGAGCTTCTGAGATTGTCACTACCTTAGTTTGCTGGCTGCTCATTGCTAGTACCCTCAGAAGTTTGTAATACGGGGCTTGCATATATAAACGAACTGCTGCTTGAGCCAAACCAATGTCCCATCAAGACAAACTAAAGCATTATTCTTGTAACTTTCATTCAGTTTATGAAAGCCGCAGTAAGGGTAACGAATGAAAACAGTGCAGATATGTTTCTGGAAGTCTTCACACATGCAATTAGGCTTTGCAAAAGTCACCACATAATAACGGTTCCTGGACTTGGCACTTTCAACATAAAACAATCCCTCACCCATTTATCTCACTGAGCTTTCAGTAAATTCAGTTTGTGCTGACGAATACCTTTTCATTGCATGATTCACAAATTTGTATGACTTACTCTGCAAGAAAGGAGGAATCTCTCTATTGAAACATTTGACAGCTGAATTCTTCAGACAATATTTTTTAAACATGCTAGGGAGGAAACCATTTACTAAAAGTTTAAAAACACCTGTCATTGGTCTGTCTGCTGAGTGTTTAAGGAAAAATGTTTTGTCTTCTAATGCACTGATTCATCAACATTAGTTGTTATATTGGTGAAGAAATTCTCCTTGTCCTCATGGGCCTTCACCCACTTTTCAGAGTTGAAAGCCATTGCTTATTAAAATAGTAAAGATCATCATAAATTCAGTTAATAATTTATGAGATTGAAGCTTTTATTTTCCAGCTAAGAATTGTTTTTCACATGGTGATGCAGCAATTTCTTCCCACAGCTTTAGAATTTGCTTGCTACCTCCTGGTGCAATTAAATTGTTCTTTTTGCTAAGCCACCATTGGCATGCATGCTTTCAGTGAAATAAACAAAGATTAACCCTTGACATTGGAAATGTTCCTTCAATTGTCCGTATCTCAGGCTCGGAGAAATCTGTAACCCATGAAATTGGAAATTTTGTATTTGTGGGGATACACAGCTTCCAGACGCTAAATAAATGTAAACATGGTCTGTAGTAGGCTGTAATACTATGTTTGTTTAATTGTGCAATTACCAAATTTTGACTGTCATTGTCCAGTACATTTGTAATATCTGTAGTACCTTTGTAATATCTGTATTTCGTGTCATTTTCAAATCACTTAATTAGAAGTAAGAAGTAGACATATTCCACCATTTCACCAAAGGATGCACACTACAGTGACACCTTTTAAGATTGTATTCTGAACTTTGCTCTATATACAACATAACTGTTACAAATGTGACTTGACGATGCGTAGTCGAAATTAGCTGATCAAACACTCAAGCAGTGCATTACAGCTTACTACGTACCATGTTTACATTTATTAACCGTGAAAATTTCTAGAGCCGCTTTAACTGATCTACTGTTTTCTACTTGAATGAAGAATATTCCAACTACTAAACAGCGTACATTAGCTTTCACTACTAAGAAAAATAATGGAATGTCATACTTTGTTGTCTTGTATGTTGCATCAAGCAAACATACTCTATTATACTTTTGAGAAAGTTCCATTTGTCACTTGTGCTGGTAACAAAGAGCAATGGCTGCACTTTTTCATTGTCACCTGAAAATGGTCTGAAAAAAATCTCTCATCCTTAGATTCCTTTTCCCACTCATTAATTTGATTCCTTAATGCAACTTGGTCAATAACGGTTTTCTTTAACTCGAATAGTACTATTTATGACCATACATATCAGGCTCTTCAGTTAGGTAAAACATTTTCATCTGATCTGGTCTGTTTTTCCAGCAACACTAAAGTGCACAAACCCTGAAAGTGTTAACCAACAAACTTTAGTTATGTTTTATTTGCAGCAAGTGTGTGTCTTTTTGTATTGTTTCCTGGTCACTCACTGACTTCCTTACAACAAATAAGCTCTGTACACATGGGTGTAAGTTGTTTAAGCTGTGTGGTGAAACAATATTTGAGAAGAGGTTTTACATTTAGAAAACAGTAATCAAGTCAAAACGCTTACGTGCATCGCTCATTTTGGCTTTGCTATAATTTGTTGTGTAATCAGAATACACGTGCTGATTTTTGTTATGCCCTATTGGAATGAAGAAATTCAATTATGTAATTATCATTTCCTTTGGCGATGAATCATATGAGTTAAATATGACATTAGAGGGAAGAGCAATTTTCAAATCATCTTTGTCAGTGTATACTCTTATATATGCATTGTTCCTTTAAGCTTACACACAATCTGTTGTTCAAAATGACTAATAGTTACGGTGTTATTAAAATGTTAATACTATTGTACATATCAATGTATTTTATATGTTTCGTGGTTTCTCTTTATGTGGAAGAGGCAGTTCAATATATACTGGCTGTAAACAGTCAGAACTCGTAACCTGGTGAAAATTGGTTTACAGTGGTCTGTTTTTTTGCTTGAAGTAATGATCCCCATTGCTTTCGTTCACAGTAAAAGTACATTCTTGCAGTCTGCAGAATGGCCCCAAAACAACAGCCCATAACTGATGTAGCTGTGTAACATTGCATAGTTCACAGTTTGCAGGTACTGTTCTGGTACTACACTTTTCAGTTTGCTCAAGAGCTACAGGACCCGGGAAAGGTTGGAACATACATGTTTGATGTGCTGTTGCCAGGTTAATTTGGTATCAATCAGAAATCCCAGAAGTTTAACATCTGCTGAATTACCCGGTGCTCCTGTATTTCTGAGGCTGCATTGTCATCCTCTGAGTTTTTTCTTCATTAATTTTCATTTTGTTCATGATAAACCAGGCCTTAGCTTCATTAAACAAGACTTGTGCTTGTTGGACTGCCTGGACAACATTCTCTCCTTTTGAGAACAAGGTTGTATCATCCGCAAACTGCAAGGTGTGTCCATTGAAGCCCATGTCATTTACGAAGATACGTAGCAGCAGGGGCCCTATTACCGATCCCTGTGGCACACCATGCTGTAGCTTCTTCTCACCTGAATCAGCTCCTTGCACAGAGACAATCTGTCGCCTGTTTCTCAGTTAGGATTCAAGAGTTTGCAGGACAGATCCCCTATACCATATGTTTTTAGCTTTCTGAGTGGGGCCTAATGTGAGATTCAGTCAAATGCCTTACTAAGGTCACAGAGTATTAGTGCTATAGACTCTTTGTCTTCAAAAGCCTGACTTATGTTTATAACTAAATCAAGCACAACTGATGTTGTTGACCTGCCCTTCCAAAAGCCACATTGCGCATCATAAAAAAGACTATTTCCTTCAAAGTAACTTAATAGTTGTTCTTTCATTATCGACTCCATCACCTTCACTAGTACTGGTATTATAGATATGGGCCTGTAGCTTGACACCTCGTGTGGACTGCCTTTTCTTCTTGTAAACAGGCACTGTGCATGCTACTTTCAGGATGTCTGTAAAGTCCCCTGCGTGGAGGCTTTTATTTATTACTACTGTTAAAGGCTGGGCAATTTCAGTGGTTGTAGTTTTAACATAGTACAGGACATGCCATAAATATCAGGGCTCCCTGAAGATTTATAACTTTTTACAATTTTTATTATTTCTTTTGGATACTCTCCCTCCCACATTACCATGCCGCATTTATTCTCAAATTTTACAGCAACTGCAGGATCTATTCCAAAGTCGGGAATTTCATCTACTGTGTTTTCCACTATTTTTGTAAAATAGTCATTAAACTCATCTGGACTGCAAGAATTAGAGCAAGAGGTGGGCTTTTTCCTGTGCTCATTAACCAGATCCCATGCTGCTTTACAAGAATTGTGAGCTTCTTCGATAAATCTGGCATCCCTTTCCTTCTTTGCTTTTTCTACTTCTTTTCTGTAGATCCTTTTGGTCTGTAAATAACTAGAGTTCAGTCTATTCTTAATATCTATATCTTTGGCAACTTTGACCTTGTCATTTAGTATTTGGTCAATACATTTTATTTTGGCTAGTCTAGGAGTATACCACCTCTTTACTTTATTAGTTTTTTGTCTACATTTTGATTTAGCATTTGAATATCTCTTGGTTTTTACTGGAAAATGTTCATCAAATTTCACTTTAAGAGTCTGGAACATGTGATTGAATGCAGAATTTTGTGGCAATTCATCAATTATTTGGTGCCAATCTATAGAAGACACTGTAGTTTTGAAATCATCTAAGCTTTTCTTTGTAGTAACTAATTCTGAATACATAATTTGAATGCCAGCTGGGAATTTGTTGTGTACTTACTGAGTTTGTCCATAACTTCATGATTACTGCATGGTGATCTGCTAGTATAGGGTCCACCACTTTTACTTTGTAGTCCCAACTCCTTAGGTTTGTCACAATTGTGTCTAGACAAATAGCTCCTCTTGTTGGTAGAGAGTTTCCTACAAATAGCCCATATCTGCTTACTAAGTTCATGAAAGTTAAGAAACATACCTGCTTCACCTAGTACTAAAAGAGAAATAATCTTGTGGGGGGTTCTTAATGTACATTATTTAAATGAAAGCGCCAAGAAAGACCTTAGTTGTTCAATGTTTTTGCAGTTTAGAACCATTTAGAGATACAATGAAAAATCTGCAACCATAAACTCTAGCTTATGACAGTCTCCTGTGTATAGTACTGACAGTTTAATATTAAACATGCGTAAATGAGTTTTCATCACAATTTCAAGAGGTATTTCCACAACCACCTAATTTCAATATCTAAGATGACAAAATTATTTGCCACAAATAGTAGCAAGAGTTAGTATTTGAAAAGGAAACTGATGTCTGAAAAATAATGAAAACTCCTTTGGGAACAGAGCAGACAAGTGCAACCCCATGAAATTCTGTCCTCTTGTACCATGGCCATTACTGTCTTGATCTGCACCCCTTCCTCCATGCCGTTCTGTAAAAGTGTAGTTAGGAGCTTTGTCCATACTGGTTTTTGGTTCCCTCATCTCCTCCAAGAATAAGCAAATATGGTCAAAGGATGAGGATAAAGAGTATTCTGTGCACCCACTGTTTACTGTTACCGTTAACCACTGCACAGGGCCTGCCAGACTGTCTTGCTAACAGTTATCAAACATAATTTTAATCACAATAAATAAAATAGAGAATGATTGACACCAGACTGAACTGGACATTTGATATTCTACTACATTTGCAGAGGAAACCAAGCTCTGTGACTTTTGCTTTACATCTCACTTTCATGCCAAGAAGTTGACTGGTTTTATGCCACTGAAGAAGGAGGTCCTCAGTGTCCTAGCATAAAATATTGTCACAAGTGTGGCTTAAACTATTGCAAATAACCTTTCTAAGACTGAGGGAACAGCAATTAACAACATGCACTAAATTCTGTGCGGGTGCATAGAAGAATCAATATTAAAACAATGTTGTCACTATTGCAACAGTCTCCAATATCAGTATCTGGATACAAACAAATTAAACACACTTGTGGCTGTGTAACTGACATTCTTGTATGAGCTACCCAGCTACCTTCCAAAGAAGCTAACTACTTTGGCAACTTCCATTCAGTATTGGCAAATGAGAATACATTCCAAACAGAGATGAGCACTTTATATATGATACAGTACACAAAGAAATAAATTCAGTGATGCACTTTTTTCAAACAATACAAATTGTTGCTGTTTACAAAATCCACCCCACCCCTAAGGGTAAAAAAGGTTCAGAAGGTGCATATATTATGCCAACCAATAGCCAGTCAAATCACACAGTTATCTCAATATTTAGTTTGTGAATTATGTTTAATCTCTACCACTCAGAAGGTAGCCATATATTATTTTCACTTTTTATTAACACCTTATTGCACACTATTTGTACAGTTTTGTATGAATGGAGCCATGATTGTGAGTGTGGCTGAAGACTGTACATTGCTCTTAATGAAAGCAGTAAAACAATACATACATTTTCAGAAGAAATAACATTCACATGAGAGTACTGGTAATTGTTTCATAATTTATTTACATTTCTTTTTTAATAATCTACTGAACATCCACGTTCAATTCTGATACGGCGTGGGAATGAATGTTCTAAATGATGTGCTGACACAAGTCGTTTCATATATACAGCAGCAAATATAGAGAAAGACATCTTTGAGTCTGTGACAACTTTCGTTTCTTAATCAGACTGGTGAATGCGTTGCAACAAATCAATTAATGACACTTCATTAGTCAACTAGGGAAAAGCACATAAAATTTGGCAAATATAATTGCATGACAGGTCATATGCATATTTTGCCACGGGTGATGAACAGACACAGCAGAGTTACCTAGAATACAACAGAAAACTCGATAACTGATCCACATGCTAACTACGTATTTTTACTGCATAGTTAACACATACTCCTCCTTCCTGGACACTCCGTGTGAGACTGCACCCAAAAAGGCCGCGGCTGGCCTAAGCTTTCACGTTAGCTCGATTTGTACTCGCCAATCGACATACTTCGCGAACACTGGGCTATGTCATTTTGCCATCACTTCCCTAGCTTGTTCGGGTGAAAAGAAGCTTTCCCGTATGTTGACAACACAAAATCTGTTCTGAACATCCAAAAGTTCACACCAGAGATATTTCTACTCTATGGCAATGTATATGCAAATAAAGTCACATCAAAATGTACACCAGGTGCGATTTTTAAAAAATTTATCTGGCTTTCTTTCAAATTGATGCGACCAGCAGGGGCACCACTGTTTGCATCATACACACAAGATACTGTTTTACCCATATTTGTCTTTGTGTTCGCTTATGCTGCAGCCTTTCATCTTGATAAACACAACACAAACTATCGAGCAAAGAAGTGGATGCACAATAGGTCAACATGTGCACACGAGTGCGCACATGTGTACAGTACAGTCTTTCCTCCCATTTTTGCACATGAGAAGGAGACATCATGTGGACACAGGGAGGGCACACTTAAACAACGGCTGTTTCATCATTTTCAGTAAATTTAAACAACAGCTGTTTCGTCAGTCTCAGTAAGTTTGTAGACTGTCTTATTGGTGTCCTTGCTTTCAGCTTGGAGAAGACAACGCATTGGTTGTCTGCAAAGAGCTTCACCCTGGCGATTCATTGATAGAATGGGAAAACTATTTGTTTTGCTGCTTTAGTATGTGATTGTCTTTCAAAATCACTTTTAGATGTAAATATCATATTGCGTTTAGGTTTAATAATAAGAGATGAATAAACAAAGTAACAATAGTGATTTACATAACTGGAGGACTGATCATGGGCCTCAGCTAGTTACAGTATGTGACATAGCTCCATTCAGTAATTCAAAACTACCCTCCAAAGTTGTGTGTTCAATTAATGACTCAACAATTAGAAATTTCAGGGAAGATCTTCAGCAGTTAGACTGGGATGAGGTGTACAAATGGGATGACGTGTACAATGAACCCAATGCTTATTTAAAATACAACTTATTTCATGATACACTTGTAAGAGAATTTGAAAACTGTTTCCCCAAGAAAGTAGTTAAATCTAATTATGAGAAACCATGCAAGAAACCTTGGCTTACTAAAGGAATAAAAATATCTTGTAACCACAAAAGGGAACTGTATCTAACAACAAGAAAGAGTAATGACCCAGAAACAGCCAAACATCATAAAAACTACTGTGCTACATTAAGAAAGGTTATTAAATAGTCCAGAAGCATGTGCATCATGTCTGAGATGAATACCTCTGATAACAAAATCAAAACAATTGGAATATTATTACAAGGGAGACAGGGCAACCAAGAGTACAGGATGGCATTACTATCAAAGTGAATGGAAACTTGACAAGCAACAAGCTGGATGTTGAAAACATTTTGAATAATCATTTTTTAAATGTTGTAGAGAAAATAGGATCTAAATGTTCATTAGAAGAAGCAAGGCAGTTAATGGAAGAGGCCTTCCCCACACAATTTGATACAATTGAAATTCCACCTACCTCTCCTTCTGAAATCAGGAAGATAATAAACTCTCTCAAGAATAAAAGCTCACATGGAATTGATGGCATTTCCAGCAAGATAATAAAAGCTTCTTCCCAAGAGATAAGTGGGATTCTTAGCCACATATGTAATAGCTCTCTGAAGTGGAGTATTTTCCCAGATAGACTGAAGTATGCCATTTTTAAACCACTGCATAAAAAAGGGGATACGTCTGATGTCAATAACTACCACCCAATCTCTTTTCTGACTGCCTTATCCAAAATTCTTGAAAAACTAATGTATTGTAGAGTAGCATCACACCTTTGTAAAAATAAAGTTTTAACAAAATATCAGTTTGGTTTCCAGAAAGGTTTTTCAACGGAAAATGCTGTATATAGTTTCACTAATGAAATATTAAATGCTCTGAGTAACCGGAAGTCACCCGTTGGGATTTTTTGTGATCTCTCAAAGGTTTTTGATTGTGTAAATCATGGAATACTTCTAGATAAGCTCAAGTACCGTGGTATGAATGGGACAGTGCTCAAATGGTTTAAATCATACTTAACTGGAAGAGTGCAGAAAGTTGAAATAAGCAGTTCACACAATATGCAAAAAACGGTGATTTCTCAAACTGGCTATCAATCAAGAATTGCAAAGCTCGTACTTTTTGCCGATGATACAACTACAGCTATCACACCCAACAGACAAGAATTAACAGGTGAAATTGTAAACAATGTTTTTCAGAAAATCATTAAGTGGTTCTCTGCAAATGGGCTCTCATTAAACTTTGACAAAACACAGTATATACAGTTCCACACAGTAAATGGAATGACACCATTAATAAATATAGACTTCGACCAGAAATCGGTAGCTAAGGTAGAATATTCAAAATTTCTAGCTACTTATGCTATTAGGGTCATTGCAAATTTTGGCAATATACATCTCAGTAAATTAGCTCACCATGCCTATTTTCATTCTCTGCTTTCGTATGGCATCATATTCTGGGGTAACTCACATTGAGTAAAAGAGTGTTCATTGCACAAAAGCTTGTAATCAGAATAATTGCTGGAGCTTATCCAAGATCATCCTGCAGACACTTATTTAAAGAGCTAGAGATCTTCACTGTAGCCTCACAATATATATATTCACTTATGAAATTTGTTATTAACAATCCAAACAAATTCAAAAATAATAGCAGTGTACATGGCTACAACACTAGGAGAAAGGATGATCTTCACTACTCAAGGTTAAATCTAACTTTGGCTCAGAAGGGCGTAAATTATGTTGCCACAAAAGTCTTTGGTCACTTAGCTAATAGCATCAAAAGTCTGACAGATGGCCATATAGCATTTAAAAGGAAATTAAAAGAATTTCATAATGGCAACTCCTTCTACTCATTAGATGAATTTTTGGATATAGTAAGGGTTAATTTCTCCAACCCTCACAAGAAAAGTGTCATATGATATTTTGTGTAATGTAATATCTTCTACAGACACCTTTTATTAACCTGACACGTTCCACATCATCACAAAGTGTCGTATTCATGATCTATGGAACAAGTACTAATCTAATCTAACCTTTGTACGAACAAAACAGTATTGTTCACTAGCGGTAAACTGAATGCGACTGAGCTGTGTTAACACAACAGAATACAAATTGCCGCTTTTAGAGAAGAATTGGTGAAGGCAACAGACGATCAAATAGGTAAAAAGAAAGACAACACCCAGTAGAAACCCTCAGATAACTGTTCGTCATTGAATTTAATTTGCAAAAGGAGAAAGATAAAAATGAAGGAGGCAAAAGGGAATAAAGATGTTTAAAAAATGAGGTTGACTGAAAGAGCAAGAAGGAAAAACAGAGAGATCTCTGGAGAAAAGATAAGCAGCTCCATGAATATTAAGAGCTCAGGTGAAAAGCCAGTTCTAAGGAAATAATGAAAAGTTGAAAGCAATATTTATAAGATCTGTACAAGGGAAATGAACTACAAAGCAATATTGCAGAAAGGAAAGAGGAAGTACATGAAGATGAGATGTGAGATACTATACTGCCAGAAGAATTTGGCAGATCACTGCACAACCTGAGTCAGACCACGATGACATTTCCTCAGAATTATTGAGATATTTGAGAGAGCTATCTGTACCTGGTATGCAAGATATACGATAAAGGCAAAAAACCCTCACACTTCAATAATAATCCCAGTTTCAAAGGAGGTAGATGCTGATGGGTAAGAATATTTCCAAACTACGTGTCTGGCTGCAAAATATTTACAAAATGTAGGAAAAATACTTTGAAGCTAACCTTGGAAAATATCAGTTTAGGCTCAGGATAACTGCAGGAACACACAAATTATCTTACAAAATAGGTTGAAGAAATCAAACCAGATTTACAGTAGGGGGCCTATTTGTAGATTTAGCTGTCACTTTTGACAATCTTGATGGGAATACAGTCTTTGAAATTCTGCAAGTGGCAGGAATAAAATACAATGAGTGAAAATTTACAACATTTAGAGGAACTGGACTGCAGTTATAAGAGTCTTAGGACATGTAAAGGAAGTAGTAGCTGAGAAGGGAGCGAGACAGCGTGAGCTTGTCCCCAAAGCCATTCAATCTGTACACTGAACAAGCAGTAAAGGAAACCAAGGAGAAATTTGGAAAGTGAATCAAATTTTAGAGAGAAGAAATAAAAACTTTGAGTTTTGATGATAATATTTTAACTGTGTCAGAGCTTGGAAAGGTGTTGGAATAGCAGTTGAACAGAAAGGGGAGTTTCTTGAGAAGAGGTTATAAGATGAACATCAACAAAAGTAATAAAATAGAATAAAGTCAAATTAAATCAGGCAAATGCTGAGGGAATTAGATTAGAAAATGAGATACCGAAACTTGTTCTTAGGTTTTGATCTTTGGCCAGCAAAATGACTGACAATGGCTGAAGTAGAGGGGATACAAAATGCAGGTTGGCAATGGCAAGAAAAGAGTTTCTCAGAGAGAGATATTTGCTAACATTAAATACAGATTTATGTGCCTTTTCTGAAGGTATTTGTCTGAAGGGAAGATTTATATGAAAGTGAAGCATGGACACTAAACAGTCGAACGGCCCGTCAAAAGATGAACACAGAGCAAGCATAAAAACCAGAAGAAGGTGTACTAAACTGTGAAAAAAAGTAAAATAGAAACAGTGAACGGTCCAAGCACAAGATGTGCAACACCAAGCAGATCGGTGGTGCCAAGTCATTGTGGTTATGTGGTCCTGATGTTGGTCTGCAAAAGGGGAGATCCGTGTTCAAATCTCCCTAGTGCCAAAAAAAGATTTTTTCCCCACAAAATTATGAATGTATCTGTTTGTTATATTCATATTTTAGTCTGTGTTGTGGTGTAACATCCATTTGCAACTGGGAGGTGTAAGGAAGGGACCTATAATGAAAGTTGATTCCAAGATCTTGTATGTTCCCACTAGTACTCGATACTGGAGACCCATGATTACGAGGCAATTAGTCTCCAGATGTACATACCTCCTATTTGTTCTACACAAGTACCACATGTTACGGCTCTTGTGTTCCATTTTGGAAGTTTTCACTCTTGAATTCCTTTGTTTTAACATAGTTCACATCTGTTTATTTATTGTTTTCATTTCTGTGAAAAGCCTGTGCAGCATCTTGCCCACTCTCACTATTCATTACATTTACTTGTGACAGTAATATATTCTTACCAAATGACTCATATTCTATAACAATGTATTGTACGACAATTGCAAGAATACAGAAAGAGTACAAGTACATCAATGACTGGATGGACAGTTCATAATTTTGTGAAAAAAAAGGAAAATAAAGTGGCACAAGTGAGATTTGAATGCAAATCTCCCACTCTGTAGTCCAACACCATGACCATATAACCATGACGCCATGGCTCTGCCAAGTTGCTTGGTGTTGCACATCTTGAGCTCCGACCATTCACCATTTCTGTTTTGCTTCTTTTTTCACAATTCAGCACATTTTCTTTCTGTTTTCATGCTTGATCTGTGTTCAGTTTTTGATGGCCTATTCACTGGACTGTCTTATCATTAAATCTCAGGGGCGTGAATGAAAGTTTCCTTTGTAAGAAATTTGGATTCAGTAAGGGATGCTGTGCAAAGGAATGTTTTATAAAAACAAAACTAAAAACATCAAGAAGAGATCAATGGAAGATTTTGGGCTACAGGGGCAAAGCACAGGCAAGATACATTGATTTTAAGTGTAACTGAAAAGGCAAAAAGAATCTTGAACGTCTACCAAACTAAGTCTGGTGAGAACTGTAGCTCTTCATGTATTTACCATGTAAAATGCAACAAGAATAGCACAAATGTAGTCTGTAAATCCCTTTTCCAGATGGATTTGCTCATTATCGAAAAGCTTTTTTTAAAATGGCATTTAATGCTGATGCTCTTACACTAGAAAACAATAGAGACAGACCACTAACAGATCGAACAAAATAGCAATGGAAATTTGGGAAATGATCTGATCTCACTGGGAAAGTGTTCTTCCAAACCATCGCCTTATTATCAAACCAAATCCCATAGGGAAATATTTTGTCAATCCTGACTTCAGTGTAGAAAAATTATTTAAATGTCTCCAAAATTATTTTCTGCATGCAATTAGTATAGTACTCCAGTTAAAGCATAAAACCTTTCACATATTCTTTAAAGAGAATAAATAGCCTGTATTCATTTCAAATACCAAGAGTTGATTTCTATCAGGAATGTGAAGTTACAGTGAGTGTCAACGAAAAAGTCTTTGTAAACAAGTATATGAAGAATGAAAAATAAAAGTTGTCTAGTACCAAGAACTAAAGGAAAAGAATTTGAGGTTGGTCAATCGTGAAAACATGGATACCTTAGTGCTTGACTTTTATTACATGCAAGACTTGCCTCTGCCTAAACTGAGCATTAGTGTGGTGCTACGTTTTTTATGTTCACTGTCACAATGAACAATCCATTATTGTTTTCTAGAAGGTGTAGCAAAAAAGGTTCCAATTTTTCAGGTTTATTTTTATACAATTTCATAACTAGTAAAATCTAGGCTCCAAACAATATCAGTACCATGATACTTCCATTAACTTCATGTTCAAGGCAAAATGAAAAATGTGTGTGTTAAGATTTTGTACACGTCTTTCAGAATCGAAAAACATAACCATACACCATTTCCAGTTAGGGGACACTCATACAGTCAATACGACCATAACTTCGACCTGTATGGAAAAATTCTAAAAGATATCAAAAACACTGACAATGTACACCAATATTTTACAGAGCTTCAGAGCTGCACAAAAGAATCCACCATACATTGAAGTGGAAGAACAAATGGACATTAGTGAGGACTGTGCATCAATTTTATCACCATGCTATGACAAGAAACTCAAAGGAAGTCACAATTCGGAATACAAAAGTGTGTTATTTTGTATTACAACATATACTAATTGTTATAATTATTTATAAGTACATCACAACCAGAAGACTGAACAAAAATTTATTTCACAGAAGCATTAACAACTTGAACACAGTATTTCAGTAATATTCAGCAAGAAAAAATTATGTACACAAAGAGCTGTAGCAATACACAAAGAGAATGGAGGCTGAGTGTAGCTTGGCTAGCCTTAAATAGACTGAGACCTGTAGGGGAGGGGGGGGGGGTGCTCTGACAGTGATACAAAACTGCACTCCTTCTCTCTTAGGGAGATCATGGATTCTTGAGGTATCCATGCTGTCCTCCTCATCCCCTGGGCTCTGGCTAAGGTGTTGGGCTGCAATAGGAGTGTACAGTCTGAAGCACTTCAGGCGCAGTCAGATTTTGCGCCCACCTTTCCGTGTCAAACCATATGGCAACCCAGCGACGCTGGGGCCATTTCCATGTCAATCTCTGGCATTGGTTCAGGGTGACAATGCTCATGGTCCTGATGATACTGGTATCAGTGGTTGCTCAGGAAAAGGTGACAGAATCCCTGATGATGGTGTCAGAAGCAGTAGAGGAACTGCTGGTTTGGCCACCGAGGACAGATGCCCTCCCCTGCGTGGGGTGGAGAACTGGCAGCAGCAGGTGATGTGACGCCTGATGTGGAAGGGCTCAGAGGTGATAGTGTGATGTCAGGGGGCACCTGGCTGTCCATGTGAAGGTGAAGCTGATCATGGTTCCTTGAGCAGAGGCTGCCCTCCGTGCAGATGTCACAGAGATGCCAGCCCCGGCATCTGGTGATGACAGGTGGAATCCATTCAGGATGACATCTGGAAATGCCCACCTAGACAGCCACACCCAACTGGAGGAGGTGCAGCTGCTGCATCGGTTGATATCCAGATGGAAGATACACGAGGTGTGACATTGTCCTCAACTGGTGCCCATAGAATAGCTCTGTCGTGCTCTTCTTGCTGAATGGTGTGAAAGGGTACAAGGAGAGAAACTGATCTAAGGAAACTTCAGATGAAGAGTTGGCAACATATTTTTTGTCTGAGTTTTGAACATTCACATTAGGTGTTCCACCTCACTGTTAGATTGTGGATGGAACAGTTGGATGAGGATGTAATGGATACTACAAGAATCACAAAATTTTGAAAACTCTTGCAATGAAAATTGAGGACAATTATTAGACACTAACATTGGGGGCAAGCCTTCGATTGAAAAAATTCTGGACAAGGCTGTGATGCTGGCAGTTGTGTACATGGAAACATAATGAACAACATGTGGAAATAAGAATATGAGTCAATGAGCAACAACCAATAAGTGTTGAGAAAGGGGCCAGCAAAATCCATATATATTTTATATGATGCCATGGATGTGACTGCATCAGCCAAGGAGACAATAACACCAAGGAGCAGCTTTGTGTGTCACACACTGTGAATAGGAGGCAACCAGACAGGCAATGTCACCATCCAAGCCCGGCCAAAATATGTGTCAACCAGCCAATGCTTTTTTGATTGATACACCCCAACGATCCACATCTAATAAATGGAGAACCTTCAAATGAAGCACTGAGGGGATCACTACACGAGGGGCAGCGTGATCTGTGTCTAAAAGCAGAACACCACCCACAACAGAGAATCAGTGTCGAAAGACGTAATAATTGTGGAGGGGTCAAATGCATGAGCAGACAGTGAATCTGGCCAACCATTTTGTACAAAAGTTATAACTTTCTGCAAAATGAGATCTGAAGCTACAGTCTTTGTGATCCATGTGGTAGTTACAGGAAAACCGTCAACCATCTGCTTTGTGGGACATCAATGTGGAAACAAAGCAATTCCTTCTGATCAAATCATCGTTCCAGACTGGCCAGCAGTGGGGACAAAGCATCGGTGTTTGCATGTTGATGTGTCAGGTGGGAATTAATCTCATAGTTGCAACACAAAAGGAAACAGGCCCAACATTGAATGTGATGTGCTGCTTTAACAGGTAATGATCAAAAGCTTCCTTTTCTATCTGAGAGTACCTCATTTGAGCAAACGTCAGCATTTTGGAGGCATAAGCAGTAGGCTGCTCAGAGCCGTTGGGATATCTATGAGCCACTACTTCTCCCAACCCATACTGTGAAGTGTCCACAATGAAAACCAAGTGGGGCTTGGTTGGTATGTCACTAAGCAGGGCGCAGACTACAACAAGGTCTTAAGGGACGAAAATTTGGTTTCACAAGCTGGTAACCAGTAAAACTGAGTGCCTTTGCACAGCAACGCATGTAACAGCTGTATGGTTGTCACTGCTCCAGGCAAAAATTTATGGGAGTCGGCGACTTTGTGTTGTGGATTGGCAGGAGAGCCAACCCAGGAATATTAGAGGAAGCCGAAAGGCACACGTTTTAGCTCACGCAGGCTGGCGTGAGGTCTGGAACAGGACAGGGAAATTAGAATTTAGAAAAATGGATGTAGCTGGTGGAATACTTAACTTTAATCCATTAATGGTGAACGTCGGTCTGACGGTACATGATTAACAAGATCAATAGCAAATGATAATGGCGCCTTGCTAGGTCATAGCAAATGACGTAGCTGAAGGCTATGCTAACTATCGTCTCGGCAAATGAGAGCGTATTTTGTCAGTGAACCATCGCTAGCAAAGTCGGTTGTACAACTGGGCGAGTGCTAGGAAGTCTCTCTAGACCTGCCGTGTGGCGGCGCTCAGTCTGCAATCACTGATAGTGGCGACACGCAGGTCCGACGTATACTAACGGACCGCGGCCGATTTAAAGGCTACCACCTAGCAAGTGTGGTGTCTGGCGGTGACACCACACTTTGCCTAGAAAAACTGGAAGTTCTTTGGCTGGCATAGGGTGTAAAGTGACACAATATCAGGACCATATTGATGAAGGGGTTTGAAACCCTCATGGAAAACATCAGACCCAAGATAAACGATACAAGGTTGAAGAAATTGACACTTTTCTAAATTACACTTCAGCCCATCAGCTTGGAGGCCAGAAAAAAAGACTACAGAGATTTTGTAAATGTTCCTCAGTGGAGGCACCAGGAACTACAGTGTCATCCAAATAGTTTGCACAACCTGGAACAGACACTGTAAGTAGTTGCAAAAAATGTTGAAAAATAACAGGAGTTCTGGTGACTCCAAAAGGCAATTGCAGATACTAGTCCAGTCCAAAAGGGGTATTGATAACTAATACATGTGATTCTGTATTTACAGAGAGTATTAAATAGGAATCTGACACATCAATTTTTGAGAAATATTGACCACCTGATAACTTTGCAAAGAGTTTGTCTGGGTGCTGTATTGGATATGTATCCGCTATAGATTGTGCATTCTGAGGAACTTTAAAATCGCCACAAAGTCATAACTGGCCCAACGGTTTCTCTACTATAACTAAGAGGGTAGCATCTTAGACTTCCTCCCTGAGTGCCACTGGAACCACACGGACCTGAAAAAGCTGAGCAGAAGGTTTCATGGTAATGTGCACTTGAAAATTGTTGGCGCACCCCAATCCAGAAGAGAACAAAGAGGAAGATGCAGTACATAATGCATATAACTGTGTATACAGCACTTTTCATACACTACATTCACTTCATCTGAAATGGTAAAACCAAACAACTTAAAAGAAACTAATCCAAAAAGATTCTCCACACATGCATTATCTACAACAAGAAATGTAAGTGACGAGACTACTGACTTGTAGGTCGCTGGGGCAGAGGATTGGCAGAGAATATGAATACTCTGTTTATTTAATTTACTATCTTTCATGACAGGGAGAAGCAAAGTGGAGCCCAAGCCCCTATCAGTTAGTGAATTTAACAAGGACACTGCAGCTCCCGTATCCACTTGCATGTGCAGAACTTTACAAAAAAACATAACATCAATGAAAAGCTTGTTTGGCATAATAGGAACAGATGATATGATATCGGGTGTTCTGCCGGATATCAGCATACTTGCATGATATTTCGGTAATGTAGCTCATTACCTTCATCAGGTGCAACCTGAAACTACTCCTCGAGTGGACCTGGTCCATTATTTATGCCTGTGGCCTTCCCCCTTCACCAGACGCTCCCTCTGTGGTCCGCGCCTGCTTGCTGCGATCTTCTGGAGCATTGCCTTCCCTTTTCATCCGCTGCAGTCCTGAGTGTTCTCTTTGCAGTCTGCGCCTACCAAGCACACTCCTGGGTGTTCCATCTTCGGTCTGGTGCGTTTGGAATCCTGTCTGTGGTACCAGGAATTCCCCCTGTGGTCCTCTCCCACTCACTGTGATCTGCTGGAGCGTTGCCATTCCATTTTTGGTCCACTGTGGTTCTAGATGTGTCCTCTGCGGTCTGCAGCCATCAGACCTGAACCTGGGTGTTCCATCATTGATCTGGTGTGCCTGGAACTCTGTATGGGGATCGTTCTCCATGTCCACGCCTTCAGTTCTTCTATTTGTAGAGTGGTGCAGCTGTCCCCGTTGCTTCTTCAACAATTCCAGAGCAGGATCCCAGGTTCTACTTAGCTGGTACCCCATGTCACAGTTCATGAGATTATCAGTCAGTTTTATCTCTATTGAGACTTGCAGGGCACTCACCAATGCCAGGCCTCCAAAATCGAACACCACATCTGAGGAGAGGCTTGCACTGAAGAAGCTCCAGGAAGGCAATGGTATTTTAGTAGGGAACTCTACAGTCATTTTACAGTGGGTGGATTATGATTAGAAAGTACGTCAACTTCTGGAGGACCCAGCATACGGAACTTCGGAGTGTGACCCCACTGACAAGCTGGACAAGAAGACCAGGGCTCTCCTGAAGGAGACAGGAATACCTGAGAAGATCATCAGACAACTTCAGGCAAAAGCACCAGTGCCACCTAGACTGTATGGTCTGCTTAAAATACACAAGGAGGGCGTGCCTCTATGCCCAACTGTCAGTAGCATTGGGGTACCTACGTATGCAACAGCCAAGTATTTGAAAAATCTGCTGTCTCTGTACGTGGGGAAATGTGTTCACCACATCCGAAACTCAGAAGACTTCCTGCAATGCCTCAAGCAACTACGCATCACAGATTCGGACATCATGGTTAGTTTTGATATGGTATCAATGTTCACTAGGGTCCCACTGAGAGACTCACTAGAACTGATTGCAGAAAAATTTGACGGTGCTCTGCTGGACCTGTTCAGGCATACACTGACATCCACGTATTTCCTGTATGGGAACCAATATTACAAGCAAACTGAAGGTGTAGCTATGGGTAGCCCACTGTCTCCTGTGGTTACCAACATGTTCATGGAGAGATTTGAGGAGAGGGCGTCAGAGACAGCCAGATATAAACCCACATACTTCTTCAGGTATGTGGATGACATCTTCGTGATCTGGCCTATGGGAAGGACAGGCTCAATGAGTTTCTGGAACATCTTAACTCATGCCATCCAAATATCAAGTTCACCATAGAACAGGAGAAGAATGGCCAGCTACCGTTTCTGAATGTACTAGTAAAAAGAAAAGCAGATGGATCAATTTGCCACAGTGTGTATCGAAAACTCACACACACTGATTTATATCTGCAGGTCAGCAGCTCTCACCACCCTGGACAGAAGAACGGTGTTCTTAAGACACTGGTCCACAGAGCACTTGCCCTGTCAGACCAAGAAAGTCTACCGACAGAAATAGAGCATCTCAAAACAGTGTTCTGCAAAAATGGATACACCAAAGCAAATTGAGATGGCACTCCAACCAGCCACTACACCACACGTTCCAGCAGCAGAGAAAGCTGAAGCAAAGAAGGTGGCATATTTTCCCTACACTGTTTCTGTTTCTGCCAGAATTAGTAGTATCCTCCATAAACATTCTGTTCATCCAGCAAGATCAGGGGACTGGCGGGAAATGTTAAGGACGAGCTGGGTTTACAGAAACCCGGGATTTATAATATACCTTGCCAATGTGGCATGCCTACATTGGCCAGACAACAAGAACAGTAGTTATCAGGTGCAACGAACATCAAAGGCACACCCAATTAAGACAGGCAACAAAATCAGTAATTGCTGAACACTATCTAGAGCTAGATTATGCCATGAATTATGAAGAAACCAAGTTTCTAGCACAGACGCCCAGATTTTGGGACAGTGTTATAAGGGACTCAATAGAGATAAAAGTGACTGATAATCTCATGAACCATGACACGGGGTACCAGCTAAGTAGAGCCTGGGAACCTGCTCTGGAATTGTTGAAGAAGCAACAGGGACAGCTGCAGCACTCCACAAATAGAAGAACTGAAGGCATGGACATGGAGAACGATCCCCATACAGAGTTCTAGGCGCACCAGAACGAAGATGGAACACCAAGGTTCAGGTCTGATGGGCGCGGACCTCAGAGGGAGCATCTGGAACCACAGCAGACCAAAAATGGAATGGCAACGCTCCAGCAGATCACAGTGAGTGGGAGAGGACCATAGGGGGAATGCCTGGTACCACAGATGGGATTCCAAATGCACCAGACCGAAGACGGAACACCCAGGAGTGTGCTTGGTAGGCGCAGACTGCAAAGAGAACACTCAGGACTGCAGCAGATGAAAAGGGAAGGCAATGCTCCAGAAGATCGTAGGGAGCAGGCATGGACCACAGAGGGAGCGTCTGGTGAAGGGGGCAGGCCAGAGGCATAAATACTGGATCAGGTCCACTCAAGGAGTAGTCTCAGGTCGCACCTGATGAAGGTAACGAGCTACGTTATCAAAATATTGTGCAAGTACGACGCTGATATCTGGCAGAACACCCGAGAACCCAAGATGTCATTAGATCACTGGGAAAGCCTGAAGAATTACAGATGATATGATGTGTACATTCATATCCGCATCACTGTCACTGTGCTGAATTTTTGCATTACAAATAAAGCAACGTGACCTTTTTTCCTTGCAGTTATGACAGATAGCCCAATATTGTGGGCAGTCTGGGTGCTCATGGTTACTGAAACAATACGAGCAGGTTGGGAGCGTGGAATGTTTACATTGCTATTTACTAGCTTGTTTACTTTGTTGGTGTGGCTGCTGCAGGGAACAAGGCTGGCTGCCTTGATGCTGTGATCATGTGCTGACCGCCGCCACGATGTCTTCCCCGTGCGAACTATCTGAAGCTTGGTGTGGAGGAGAGGGCTGGATTGCTGATACCTCACACCATGACTCAATTTGGTTACCCACAGCTTGTGACACCTCGAACGACTGTGGAATAGCTAAAACCTTGGAGAGGGATGGATTTTCACACTAAAGGGCATGCTCTCACACCTCAATATCTGGAGCTAAACAGATCACAGCCTCTCTCACCACCTGATCAACATACAGATCTTTATGCACATTGGCCACAAAATGATAAAAATGATTTAATCTATGGAGTTCACTTTCCTTTGCTCAACAGGATTGAGGGGGTTGCTTCCTACAGCAGTGAAACTCAACCCAGCATGCAATAACATGGGTGCATTTACAGTAGTATTTTGAAAGAAGTTTACACGTTTGGTCAAATGTTAAAGGTGATGGATCCTGCAAATTGGCAAATCAACATAGGACTTGATACATTCTTGGTGATATCCATGAAAGGAACAAGGCACAACATAAAATAGCATCAGCAATCGCAAAAGCTTGAAAGTGTTGTCACAGATATTTCCTGTATGCACCCCATTCCTCAATGGATTCATAGTATGTAGAAAAGGGAGGCAGATAAACTGTGGGGGCCATGGAGGGCAAAAAAGCAGGGAACACAGGCTGAGGAGCATGCTGACTAGGCAAAACAGAAGCCAATGATTGAAGTACCTGAGTTTGATTATCCAGTGCCTGTGATCGGTGGTGCAACGCTGTGGCGAATGATTCTTGTTGTTCGACCAACTGATGCAAAATGTCCTTCATAATGCCATCAGCCATAGTGAGAATAAATGGAGGACCAGCCATAGTATAAATCTGCATGAAAAACAAGACCACACTCATTGCCAATCGTATTGATATTATGTATAAGCACAACCCCGAACATAGACTGAACACAACTTTATTCCATGGAAGCATTGAAAACTTGAGCACAATATTTCACTAACATTCAGCAGGAACCAATTGCATACACAAAAAGCTGTAGAATACATATAGAGAACTTAGGCTGAGTGTAGCTCAGTTAACCTTAAATACACTGGGAAGAGGGTGTACATTGCTAATGCTGAAGACTGAAATGGTGATGTGAAAGATATCACATCCTGAGTTGACAGGCACAAAGAAGAAATAATTTTTGCACTACCCAAGTTCCTAAGAGAACAAAATGCAGACATGCTGTAGACAATTAAAGTACCTATGCATCCACAAAGAAATGTGAATTCTCTGAATGTGGAACAGGAAAACTGTCATTAATTAATAGCCATACAAAGATTACTGAAGATCATTTGAGAGAAAGTCATTTTATGCCATTTATTTGTTTATTTTATTGAAAAGGTATTTATTTCACATTGTAAATGCTACTGTTACTAATAGGTTTTTAAAGAGAAAAAAATGGTTCAAATGGCTCTGAGCACTATGGGACTCAACTGCTGTGGTCATCAGTCCCCTAGAACTTAGAACTACTTAAACCTAACTAACCTAATGACATCACACACATCCATGCCCGAGGCAGGATTCGAACCTGCAACCGTAGCGGTCGCGCAGTTCCAGACTGTAGCGCCTAGAACCGCTCGGCCACTCTGGCCGGCAAAGAGAAATGTTATGTGTTTTGCTCTTTATTGTATAAAATGACTTAAAGAACAACTTTAAATATCCCGTTATTTTGCAAAGTAAATTTGTTTGGTAAGAATATAGTTTTTGTTGGATTAAATTCTAAGAATAGTACCTTTATTTTTTCTTAATGTTTAACAGTAAAATATGCCAAATTTAATTTAATTTTTCCTATTATACAGTGATCTATATAAAAAACAACTTATGGAAAAATTAGTACTATATTATCACTTCAAATGAGATGCTGAGTCTAACATGTTAGACTATCACATCACATATTCTGAAACCGCAATATTGCAATTATATGTGTCTGAAATTTAGTCTATGTATGAGAGTTTAAAGTGAATAAAAAACAACTTAAAATGTTTGATGCGTGTAGCCCAATTTCAGTATATTTCAGTTAGGTAATAATTCCAGAGAACCGCTCAATAATTGTTTTTCATGTAAGATTTTAGTATACTGGGATCAAGTAGAGGCTGAAAATTTTAAATTACTTCTTATAATTGACTGCTGGAAGACATCATTATAGCACACTGTTAAACTGAATCAGAAACAGCATTTGCCTTACGATACATTAAGAAATACTGTAAATGAATGTCCCATGTTTCCTTTGCCTCTTTGACAACAGTGGCTGCAGCAATGATACTGCTGCTGTCTTTTGTTTTTGCTGCAGTAGCTGTAACAGTTGTAACCATTGTTGCTGCTTTAGTGGTTGATGCTGATGGCTGCTGTTGCTGCAAAGGCTGTTTTCAAAATGTGAGAAAGTGTGGATCCACAGTGATCAAACACTGCATAATAGGAATGTTCCTCATTGCCAATCATCTATTAGCCAGAATAGGAACACCTGTACTTGCTGTCTTGCATGGAGCAGCTCAACTGAAAACTGAAGCAGTCACACTGCAGTAGCACAAGGTGCTGGAGCTGGAGGCAGTCCAGCCAGCAAGTAGAATGCTGGAGTAGATTGGTAGAGCAACTGAAAAGTGGAAACAACCCAGAGCCAAGTCTGTAGTACCAAGAGAAAAGACTGTAAGCATAATCCAAAATATGATCACTGCGTCATTGTACTGATACTGTAATGGCACAATTTAAGGCATCATGTACAGATAGCAAGTGACAACTTGGCAACTGTGCATGACTTTAAAGTCACTACTAGTCAGAGGCCATACATGGCTACAGTTTGCTTGTTAGTGGACATGCCCACTTTGTCCAATGCTGATACCTAGGGTGGACTTTATCAAAAGGCACTGACTCAGATAATGCTAAGATCTCTGCCTCTGAACTGATACCGACATCATAGAATACTATACGAGCACTGATTCAAAATTAATGGACTGCTCAGCTTATGAACAATAACAGAGATTAATATTACGATCTTTACAGTAGATGTAAGATTTTCAGTCATATGCATTTTGCTTTGTTTTTAGTCTCCGAAAAAATAACACATTTTATTACCTGTTTACATAATCTTTTCACAAATATACAACATGTGTGAGAAATCTACCAAAGGTTTTATTTTTTTCAAACAACAGTATTGTCTCCTTCAAAATAATTCCCTTCAGCAGCTATACACAGATAGTCATTGTTCACAATCTTATTAGTGGCATTGAAAGGCTTCAACTGGTAGATCCTTTCACATGTCAGTCACATTTTTTTGAGCCCCAAAATGGGATTGTTTTAAGACATTTTTCAATCGCAGGAAAAGAAAAAGTCATAAGAACGCAGATTGTATTAATGGGGGTGGGGCTATGGAACAACAGGAATGCCTTTTGAGATCAAAATTTCCATGATGGAAGTGGCTGTGTGATGTATGACATTGTCATGATGTAGCATTTGCTTGTCTGCAATGTCCAGTCTCACTTGATTCACCCTTTTCCTGAGCGTTTCAAGGACATCTTTATGAAACATTTGGTTGAGAGTCTATCCTGGATGAATATATTCTTTATGCATGATATCCCTACTGTCAAGAATGCAAATCATCGTTGTCTTGATTTTTGATTTGCTCATTTGATATTTTTTTTCAGTCAAGGAGATGTCTCAGTGTGCCATTTCTCATTTTGCCACTGTCTCAGGATCATACTCAAAAATCCAGTATTTATCACCGGTGATCACATGACTGAACCATTTGTGGTCACTGGCATTCCTCTAGAGATCGATGCATATGTTTCTTTGATTGTCCTGCTCCATTGTGAGCTTTTTTGGCACCATTTTGGCACAAACATTTCAAACGTGCAAATCCTCAGCCAAAATTTGATGTATAATGAAAGTGTTTGTGTTTAACAGGTCACCTATCATCCTTATCGTTAAATGTCAGTCAGAACTTAAAAGAGCATGCACAAGTTTGTGAGCTTCATCTTCACTGTGTTCTTGGCCTTCCAAAAATGATTTGTGCCAGTGAAAAACTAGTGCTCTTGATAAGAAGTGTTTCCCATAGTCCTGTTTCAACTTTTCAAAGGTCACACTCATGTATTTCTCCAAGTTTAACACAAAACTTAATTGCATAACATTGCTCTAAATTCTGCTGTTCCAGTTTTGTTACATGCAACGAGAACACAAATTTACTGATGGCACTCTCAAAAATTGCATGACTGCTGTACAGAGCTGAAACTCAGACTGAGCATCTGGAAGGGATGCACACACTGGTCTACACAAGAACAACACAGTGTTGCAACACCACTCGCACTGTTGTCAGTCTCATTACTTTTCTCACACTACTCATATATTCTGGATCGTTCGTGATGTCTTCAAATACCTATTATTTACCAGCATCAATCTATTGTTCAAATTTACTTTATATTCTGACCCTTGACAGAACTTGCTGTTTCAAGTTATTTTTGAATATCTTCCTTTCTGTAAATGTACTGCATCTCATGATGAGAGCAGAACAGCTTGTGGAGTAGTTACCAATATGTACACTACTGGCCATTAAAATTGCTATACCAAGAAGAAATGCAGATGATAAACAGGTATTCATTGGACAAATATGTTATACTAGAACTGACATGTGATTACATTTTCATGCAATTTGGGTGCATAGATCCTGAGAAGTCAGTACTCAGAACAACCACCTCTGGCCATAATAACAGCCTTGATACGCCTGGGCATTGAGTCAGACAGAGCTTGGATGGCGTGTACAGGTACAGCTGCCCATGCAGCTTCAACACAATACCACAGTTCATCAAGAGTAGTGACTGGCATATTGTGACGAGCCAGTTGCTCGGCCACCATTGACCAGACATTTTCAATTGGTGAGAGATCTCATGAATGTACTGGCCAAGGCAGCAGTCAAAACATTTTATGTATCCAGAAAGGTCCATACAGGACCTGCAACATGCGGTCGTGCATTATCCTGCTGAAATGTAGGGTTTCGCAGGGATCAAATGAAGGGTAGAGCCACGGGTTGTAACACATCTGAAATGTAATGTCCACCGTTCAAAGTGCTGTCAATGCGAACAAGAGGTGACCGAGACGTGTAACCAATGGCACCCCATACCATCACGCCAGGTGATATGCCAGTATGGTGCTGACGAATACATGCTTCCAATGTGCATTCACCATGATGTTGCCAAACACAGATGCGACCATCATGGTGCTGTAAACAGAACCTGGATTCATCCAAAAAAATGACGTTTTGCCATTCATGCACCCAGGTTCGTCGTTGAGTACATCATCGCAGGCGCTCCTGTCTGTGATGCAGCATCAAGGGTAACAGCAGCCATGCTCTCCGAGTTGATAGTCAATGCTGCTGCAAATGTTGTCAAACTGTTTGTGCAGGTGGTTGTTGTCTTGCAAACATCCCCATCTGTTGACTCAGGGATTGAGACGTGGCTGCACAATCCGTAACAGCCATGCGGATAAGATGCCTGTCATCTCGACTGCTAGTGTTACAAGACCATTGGGATCCAGCATGGCGTTCCGTGTTACCATCCTGAACACATCGATTCCATATTCTGCTAGCAGTCATAGGATCTTGACCAATGCGAGCAGCAATGTCACAATAAGATAAACCACAATCGTAATAGGCTACAATCCGACCTTTATCAAAGTCAGAAATGTGATGGTACGCATTTCTCCTCCTTACACGAGGCATCACGATAACGTTTCACCAGGCAACGCCGGTCAACTGCTGTTTGTGTATGAGAAATTGGTTGGAAACGTTCCTCATGTCAGCACATTGTAGGTGTCGCCACTGGCGCCAACCTTGTGTGAATGCTCTGAAAAGCTAATCATTTGCATATCACAGCATCTTCTTCCTGTCAGTCAAATATCGCGCCTGTAACACGTCATCTTCATGGTGTAGCTATTTTAATGGCCAGTAGTGTATTATTGTCTATGTACACTAAAGTTTGATGCATAGTCCTAACTTTTTAACTATGGTATGTCACTGATGAATCCAGTTACTCTTTTTTAGATACTCTTATGCCATTTTTCTGTAGTTTAAAAAAAGCTTATTATGTTTTATGATTTTGACTCCCAGGATGTTATTCCACACCTAAAAGATTAGTGTGGGAGAAAAAAACAAGAGTATTGAATGTGTGTGTGTTTATTATCTGAGCATCATCAATTTCTTAAAAAAGGGATATGTGCATTCTAGATTAATTTCATAAAGATAAAGAATTTTTTTATTTACAAGTATGATTTTTATATTTTGTCACCATGAAAACCGTTCTACCTCTTTGTCTGAGCCAAATAATGGGAGCCATGAAAGGAAGCTATAATTAGGCGACAGATGTGTCCGCATTTAATGCCCTCACACTTGCAGTCTTGTTTGAAAACAGATATGAGACTGTGAATCTGCTAAACAATCTCATTTACATATTTAAATATGATAGAGGACTGTTTCACATTTTGGTGAGTTGTTGTGCATGAGTATTATGTATTTGAATGTCCATCTGCTGCAGTTTGATATACTAAGTTATTTTCTCCCAAGACAGTATTCAGTCATGCAGCAGTCAGAAAATATTTCGCTAAAACATCGCCATTATCTATTACCATCATACATCTCGTGCAGAGATCATGAGAACAAGATACATGGTATTAGAGTGATTACAGAGGCATATAGACATTTTTACCTCACTCAATACGTGAACTGGAATGATACAGAAAAAAGGAAATGCTGAAAGTTTTACCACTGTCACTTGGTGAAATTAATTTGAATTTATATTTTCAATTATCTCATCAATAATGCAATCTTTAAAAATGTTTTCCTGTTAAACATTTTCACTTGTTGACTCATACTGGTCTGCAGAATTTTTTGTGCTTTAGTATCAGTGCATCAGCTTATGAGATTATATTATACTTTGAATGTCATTCTTTCTCACATATTATACATTGGTTCTCAAACATCTTTCTCACACATTATACACTGGGTCTGAAACATCTAACAATGGTTTGCAAAACTTTATTTATTCTTAATGAACTGGGGACATTTTGCTAAGAGCAATTGAATATGCAATATTATAATAAAAGTGCAAGCAGTATGGTGCAACTGACAATCTACTTAGCATTTGATGCCAAAATATCATTTTAATTAGGCAACTGCATTGCTACGCAGATGACTTTTTGGCAAACAATATATATATATAAAATCTAATGATAGTGAAAGACAGTAAGGCAGCTGAACACACTACTAGTATCTATAATGATCAATCTCATCTGGAGATGCTAGACTACGGTGTACTAGGATTCCCAGAAACTGATGAACTGCCAGTGGAAGTAGTGAAGGTCGGAGAGCATCTGGTGTCCATGGATGATGTACTCATTATTTGTATGTGATGCATACGCACATGGTCTCGCATGGCAAATTTGTTCTTCACTGTTTTCCCACAGTACTCACATCTAGCAGTAGGAAGGGCAGTATGCATGCGAGCAACATGCTTGTACATATTTGTACGACGAGATATGAGTTTCCCACACACCTGGCATGGCATAGGTCCTTCACTTTGTTCTCCTGATTAAAAAAAAATACAATTTTTATTCACATAAATATTCAGAACAAGACCCTGTAAAAAGAATAAAAGACTACATTATAAGCACAAAAACTACTGCACAATGATTCATATTACACACAGGAAATAAGAATCCATTTGTGTAAAACAGAAATTGGAACAAGGCCAAGAGAACCTTGAGGGTAATGTTACTGAAACACTTTCACATTCCTTCATTTGAAGCTAAGGGGAAAGAATAATGAAGGAACTGATTTAAGGAGATAACTGATGCAAGAAATAATAGTGGAGTAAAGGTAATAATTTACAATATACTATTTTTATTATTTCCATTATCCTATTTGTTTCAACTATTAAGTGACACTGCTCTTACTCTTTCCACTATTTGTAATCCCCCATGGACTTTCCTTTACCATACTCATGTAGGATAGAGGAAGATATTATTCAGAATCCAAGATCAACATTCATGCACAAATCATAAGTGCAGCTGAGAGTACTAATGTGTCTCATTTACTGTTTCCACCATGGGTAGCCTCTTCTACTTTTCAGACCATTCACAATTCTCACCCTAGTATTATTTATATACAAAAAAATGAGTAGCATTCAAAACTTGAGATATTGTGTGGATGTCAGTGCCAAAGCATTTCTTTGTATAATATGACAAATTATTCTGTTAGGTATCCCCCCCCCTCCAAACACATACATGAATTACCGTGTTACAATTCATGTTTACATACCTATTTATCATTCAATGCAGCCACTACATGATGAGCATTTTTGTTTTCTCATTTCAGTGTTAGTATTTCACTCAAAATTTGTTATAATGATATCTGAAATTATGGACTGATTTTCGAGTAGAAACACTTTTTTGCAACCAACCCTATCAATCAGACTCAACCTGAAACACAGTCGTGAACCTTTCCTCCAATAGCCTTAGCCCTGACGAAGGCATTTTCATTTATTTATTAGTATGGCACTGGGATGATTTTGTTGAAGTGATGCAGTACACAACAAATAAAAATAAATAAAATATGATTATTTAATGAATAAAGGAGAATCTAGTGATTCATGAGAAAATGCCTTCTGACAGTGCTACAATAACAGGACTGCTTCATATTCCAAATGAAAGATAGTGGCTTTGCAGAATTCTCCCTTTTGACAGTCATAAGGCTTGTTGAGATAGTTAGCATATCTACAGCCCAATGTTTGAAATAAAGTAAAATGTATTGACTGAATGTTCTGGTCACTAACATTTATTTACATAATATTTAGCAGTTAGATGTGGCATTAAGCTCAACAGCAATTAAAAGATAATTGTTATATTCAGGATACCAAATGAAGTGACACATTGTTCACACTATACTCATTATTTGGTAAGAGCTTGATTTAAATTGCAGTCTTTTTGTAACTGATTCCTGTTTTCCAGCATTTCCTTGACTCACTCAACTCTAATCCTGGCTGTCTTCAAAAGGTTCTCAAATAATCAAAACATGAATCATTTTCAACTACTGCAGAAGTCATTAGAGAGATTGAAAGTGAGAAATAGAAAAATACATTTGTCCATTGTTTACTTCACTGTCTGTGGAAAAGTGTAGTAGCTGTATGACCTTTCAAACATAAAATATCAGGATTTGATAATGTATAGAAACTACTGAAAATAAAAAAGGGGATGCAATAATATGCTATGTCTGAAATCTATTGTATTCCTTGTGAGCGGAAAACAGTGAACACAATGGATTGAATATAGTAGTTACATTGTTACTATTTAAACCATTCTTCAAAAAACTATAAGACAGAAACAATCCAACAGACTCACAACTTTCTCATTTTCTGATATCCTTATTTTTGACAGTTAAGTTATGTGAAAATGAAGGACAGGAAGCAGCACTGTAAAGCAAAAGTGTAAACTGGGACAAGTGTGTTAAACAAGGAGAAGTATAAGAAAAAAAATAGCAAGTCATATAAAGTTGGATGCAAAGACACAATAGACAGAACAATCCAGTACAAGAAATTGATGTCTGGTACAAATTCTTGTCTCTAGTTTATCCATTATCTTTACTTTTTCATTTTGTTTATCCATTATATGAAACGGCACAAATTTACAGCTTCTAGCGGATCCCAGTACACTCGAATCACACATCATACAACTGTAACTTAGGCTTTGGACAATGTCCTTCTTTGAAGCTAGCAAATAAACATAAAGCTAATTTTTTCCAACACAGTTGAATGTTAAATTACAGTGCAGTGAAGCTGTGTGTATATCACTGTTTTGTTTGTGTGGGAAGTAAACAACTAATAAAGAGATGTAATCACTATTATGCCTCATTGTATAACAGAGGGATGTTCCATGTGGATGTGAATTATTTTAAGGAAGTGAACAAAAATGCTTAGTAAACACTGTTACTTTCAGAAGCTTTATTCATGGCTTAATTACTCAAAACAGATTTCCAATATACAGAAATTATATATTCAGAGTGTTAATGAACCCCAGTTTTGCATCATAGTATCATAATGTAACAATACATCATGGTATCATAATGTAACAATATGAGGCAACATGCCAAATTGGTCATGAAAATTGTCTTTTACATATTTAAAATGATATATCAAGTAACACTGGCAAAATATTCAGCACATAATTTCAGAATACTAAGTTGACCAAAACCAATATTCTGGAGGTGGAAATTGTGTCACTGTCAGATAAAGGTTCTTCAGTTGATGACATGTTATGTGGCACATCCATAAAGTAAGTTTGCTACTAGTACTACAGTTATCAAATCATATGTTGCTTGGAGCAATTGCTTGTACGTGGTAAGAGTAATCACATGACATGGTACATGTTCTAGTGGAAGTTCCCTAGATCTCACAGTAGCTTCGTAGTAGTGGTTGAAAATGGAGGCTCATATTCCAGCTCCTGCTGTGTGTGAAGTGTAGTCAGTGATAAAGGTTTTGAATGCACTGAACATAGTGCTGACTGAAGTTGATAATCAGCTGTGCCAGGTCGTGTGCCTAATGCCATCGGCAAACAGGTGGTGCGTTACTGATGCAGACATTTTGCAGCAGGTCGCCAAAATGTTCATGATGAGGAATGCAGTTGGAGGCTATTCATCATTACAGGCAAATTGTGTGGGGATGCTTTATGGAGTATTGTTAGTTCACAACACTGGAACTCAGCAGTCACTTCTTGTTACATAAATTATTATGGAGCACTTGCTCCAGAAATTGCACACCAGGTGGGTGCTGAAGCAGCTGACACCAGAACCACAAAGCAAAGCATGTGTAGACAACTTTGATTTTCCTTCAGCAGCAAGGTAATGAGATTCTGGACTGTATCATCATAGGTGATGAGTTGTGGGTTGCATACGATACCCCACAGAGAAAGCAGCATTCTATGCTCTCCCTGCAAGATGAAATTCAAGCAGACTGTCACACAGCAAGTACTGTGTTCAGTGTTCTGTTACAGATGGCAAGTTCTCCTTATCTAATTTCTAAGCAGAGATGAGATGGTGAATGCTGAGCATTACTGCAAAATGATGCATTAATTGCAATGGTGGAGGATGCTCAGTGCCAATGTTATCTTACTGGACAGTAATACGTGTCCACACATGGCTCGACAAACAACAGAGCTCCTGCAGATGTTCAGCTGGGAGATGTTTGGCCATCCCCACTTTAGTCCAGACCTTTCTCCCAGTGATTTCCATTTTTCCCTGAACCTCAAAAAATTCCCATCTGGTCAGAGTCAGCATTTTCAATCTGACAGAGAGGCTGAAATGGATGACACACCGTGTTTCCAATCCCTGATGACTGACTTCTATGACATAGGGATACAAAAATTGCTTCCACAATATGACAAATGAATGAATTTTGGTGATGAATATGTTGAAAAACAGCCTGAGACTTCCCATACCTGTTCCAATATATTTTTCAGTTGTGTTTTGTTTCTGGTCACAACACCAAGGAAACTTACATTATGGATGCACCTTGAATTTTAGGTCACATTTGAGTGCTAGATAGCAAAAGCATGTTGATGACTACATGAAAATCTCCTCATAAAATATTCAGATGCTCAATTACAGAACATAAGAGGCAAACATGAAATTTTATTCATGTACCCTTCCTTTCTGGTGCCTTGTATCCACCTGATGCAGGGTTGGGACCACTGTTTTATGGAGAATCAATCATTCCTACATATAGGCCATTATTACGAAAGTGTCACCATCTCCACAGGTGTTTTAATGCTACTGACAGCTCACTGTCCTCCCCTCCCTTTCTTCCCAACCAGGGATGAATTTGTTTACCCTTTCTGCCTGCAGCTAGTGTAAACGCATGGTCAAATGTCACATTGTTCTGCAAAATGCTTGTGCATTTGGACATGGGAATTTGCCTGTTATTTACTGACAAAGTGGCTGAAAACCACATTCAAGCTCGCTGGCATTTTATTCCTTCATCCCTTGAAATCAAAACAAAAAGAGTCAATAATAATAATAACATCCACCTGAAGTACTAATGGGTGGACTTTGTAATTTGAAAGTGCTGCTGCCGGTCCCAAGCCTGGATAAAGGAGGAGGGTTGGTACCCAAATAAGCCATAAAAGAGAAGGCAGGTCACATCTCAAGGCACCTCTGCGGCTAACTACCCCAGCTGTAAGCCTGTTAACACCTAGATGTTGACCCCAACATAAATCATTCGATTCAGCATGATGGTAAGTTATCTTACAGGAAGCACTATGCCATGTGGTAACCAATCCGCCATTGTCAGTGACAATATTAGTGAGCCAACAGATTCGGGGAATTCGCACCAGCATGCAAGCGATTGCAAAGTAAGGCATTACTGCAAAATGATGCATTAATTGCAATGGTGGAGGATGCTCAGTGCCAATGTTATCTTACTGGACAGTAATACACGTCCACACATGGCTCGACAAACAACAGAGCTCCTGCAGATGTTCAGCTGGGATTGCAAAGTAAGAAAGTGTCATACTTTGCTACCTTCAATGTTAACTCGCTCCTCAAAACTGGAAAACTGAGACATCTTACTGTTACTTTGGCCAAGCAAAAATTCATTGCAACTGCATTACAAGAAACAATATGTCCAGACGAAGCAGCATTTGAATCAGAAGGATATCACAATCTGAAGGGAAAACCTGACAAGTAATGAAGAACGTACCTCAACTGGGCACAGGCTTTATAATCAATGAACAAATCCTGGGAGCCATCACTGATTTCAGATCGAGAAACAGTAGACTTTCCACACTTACCTTTAGGGGAGCAAATAAGATTTATATAATTGTCAATGAAGATGCTCCCACAAATGGGACTGATAGAACTGACCCAGAGAAAGTAGAAGAATTTTGGAAAGACCTGAAGGAAACACTATCCAAGATTCCAACTAAGAATGTTATCATACTATTTGGAGACTTCAATGCTCAGCTAGGGAAAGAGAGGAAGTTCAGAAACATAATTGGGAACTATCCAGCCCACAACAGGACTAATAGGAATTGCGAATGACTAGTGGAAATTTGTAAGACCTTTGACTTGATGATGAGATCAATGGCATTTAAATGCCTTCCAAGAAAATAGAAAACATGGGTATCCCCCAAACCAGTACTAGGAGAGTTTCAGCTTGACCATGTAGCGATATCATGACATGTAGGAAAGGAAATTCAAAGTCCTCAAGAGTGCAAATTTAGACTCAGATCATTTTCTATCCAAAATAAAAATCAAAATTCTACCAAGAGCCCATCAGACTAAATACACTACCTGTATTATGAAGTATGATACAGAGAAACGTAGAACTAGCAAAGATTTTAAGGCGAGCTTGAATCAGAAGAACTATCAAGGTTGGAAACAGTTTAAAGGTGTACTGATTGACAACTTATAGAAAACAGTTCACCTGGAGAAGAGGAAGAAACATGCATGGTGGCCGATAGAAGGAGATAAAGCAATCAAAAAGTGGGGGTTGATTGGTGATCTCATAAAACACCAGAAAATCTAAAGAACTTCCATGAAGTAAGAAAAACCACTGCTAAAACTATCAGAAATCTCAAGAGGAAATATTTGCAAGAATGTTTAACTCAAATAGAAGAAGACTTCCGGAAGAACAACATGTGAGACTTCTATAGAATGTTCAAGACTAACTTAAGTAGATATGATCCTTCAAAACTCAGCTTTAAGAATAATGAAGGAAAGACAGTGTATGGAGACATGGAAAACAGTCAGATCTTGGTGGAATACTTTGAAGACCTCCTGAATTGTGAAGCACCATCTGAGACATTCAATTACAATGAGAAAGAACCAAACCCCGACTCAGAACCACCAACTATAGAAGAGGTTAAGAACATTATAAGAACCTTGACAAATAACAAAGCACCTGGGGAAGATGGGATCATCACAAAAAAGTATGTGAACGAGAATATGATCATAGAACTAACGCAAATTGTATGAAAAATTTGGGAAGAGCAGCAGCTTCGAGAAGCACTAATACATCCTATACACAAGAAAGACGATAAGATGGAACCTGGGAACTACAGGGGAATTTCTTTAATACCCGTGACCTATAAGGTGTTCTCAAAAGCACTGCTAAATAGAGTGGAAGAACAACTAAATCCACAAATTGATGAGTGCCAAGGAGGCTTCAGAAAGGAGAGATCATGCACAGGACAGATCCTGAATCTAAAACTAATAATCACTTATCAAAAACAGAGGAGCAAAATGTCCATGCTTACATTCATAGACTTTAAGAAAGCCAATGATTCTGTAGATGCACACACACTGTTCCAATTTATAGGGGAGATGAATTTGGACAGAAAATCCAATGAACTGGTTAAACAGACCCTAAGCAACACAACATCCATGGTCAAGTTCTGAGGAAAGCTGTCGGATGCCTTTAAGATTAACACCGGGGTGAGACAGGGAGACGGACTCTCCCCTTTAATCTTTAATTGTGTCCTCGATAAGATAATCAGAGAGTGGCAACAAGGAATGAAAGGACTGGGTGGAATATGACTGGAGTGTAAGAATAAAGGAGTATGGGTAGACTGTCTAGCATTCGCAGATGACATTGTGATCTTGTCTGAATCACTAGAAGAGGCAATTAACCAAACCACAGAACTGCAGAGACAGGCAGCTAAACCAGGCCTACAAATCACTATCGAGAAAACACATTACATGACAAACATCATGACAGCTCCTAGATGGATGACAACAGAAGGAGGGGAAATTCAGAAGGTGGAGAGATTCAAATACCTTGGAGAATGGATAGGCAATGGAATGACTGAAAAAGAAGCAATGGGAGCACGAATAAACAAAATGAACTTAGCATACAAACTAACTATCAACACCTGCAGTAAGAAGAATATTTTAATAAATGCAAAATTGAAATATTAAAAACAGTGATCCGCCCTGAAGCTCTATATGCAGCAGAAACTCTCAGCTTAGTAAGAACCAGAGTGATCAAGAGGCTAGAACTGATAGAATGCAAGATTCTCAGGAGAATATTAGGACCTCGAATTACATAAGATGGTCAATGTAGAAACTAAGCCGACCAGGAACTGTATACCAAGATAGAAAAAATTTCTGATGTCATCAGGAAAAGACGGAGCATGTGCTTCACACACATCCTCAGAATGGACCAGGGGAAGTTAACACAGTGAAACACACAATTTCTGATGGACAAGAAAACCAAAATATGATGGATCTAAGAGATACAAAGAAATCTGGAAGAAATGAGAATAAAGGAACCAGATTTTTAAATAAAAAATTCAGGCCTTCAAAGATTTTGAGGACAGAATAAGGCTCCTAACAAAATCATCTTGGACAGAAGAACAAAGATGAATTTGCTAGTACTAGACCTGTTAATCCACCAATTGTGAATAAAAAAATAAATCCTAGAGCTCATAATAATGGTCGCAAAGTATGAGAATGAAACAATATTGGGAAAAACGAAAGACCAGAAGAAACAAAGCTGAAGTGAATTTATGTGGTCTTAGGATGGCCAAAACGAAAGAAGAAGAAGAAGAAGAAGAAGAAGAAGAAGAAGAATGAGACATAAACACTTGCTCACTTACCATTTCTAAATATGTTAACCAATCTACAGCAAAGCATGAGTCAAAGCAAATCAGGACAAGGTGAAAAGCACTGTTTATCAGCTACCTCACTGGTAATTTGTAAAAACAGGAAAATTATGAGATGTTCAAGTAAAACTTAAAGTTGAGAATATTACTGAATTGGAGGCTTTGTTTAATTCATCTTTCAGTATCAAGAAGGCAAATTTCAGTAACAAAAAAAAAAAAGATACTGCAGGAAATTGCCATGTTAAGCAGAGTTTCAAGAAGGTGACAACACATAATGAACATCCAATTAAATGTTACTTAAGCAAATGCACACATGCTTACACTACCCCTTGAGAGGCTGGGCCATTTTTGAAAGCAGCCATGTCATCTACAAGCTCTGCTGCAATCACTATTCAACTTTTTATTGGTGTGACTACCAACCAACTGTACACCAGGATGAATGGCCACTGCCAAACTGTGGTCAAGAGCAAAGTGGACATCCCTGTGGCAGAACATGCTTGATTTCTTTGGCTGCTCCACAACCTGGATCCTCCCCTCCATCACCAGCTTTTCTGAACTGTGCAGATGGGACTTATCCTTTAAAACCTATTCTCTGCTCCCAAAATCATCCCAGCCTCAACCTATGGTAACCTACTGTCCCCACACCCTCCACCCAACTATTTCCACCCCCTCTGTCCTGCCACCTCCTCACAGTTCCCCTCCTCTCACCCTCACTGTGCACTGCTCTCTTCTGGCGCATCTACTGGACTTTCCCCTTCTCTGCTCTTCTCCTTTCTGTCCCCCATTCTCCTCTCCCCCAAAACCATTGATGCTGTGCCTGGCAGCCCTGTTCTGCCACCTCTAGTTCCTGCATGCTCTGACAGGCAGCACTGATTCCTCTTCCAGCTACCAGCACTGTGCAATCCATTCTTCACCCCACTTTTGATTGTTGCTTCTGTTTGACACATTTCTGTTGTGTTCTGGCCAGAGATGGTGATCTCGTGTGTGTGAGTTGTGCTTCCTTGTGTGAATGTGTGTGTATTTTTCTTTTCTGAACAAGGCTGTGCATGAAAGCTTATATGTAGCAGTTTTTTTCATTGTGCTGGTCTGTAACTCAACATATCATTTTTATGGTGAGTAGCAATCTATTATTTTCATACAATTGTCAATATTCTAATTTGGGCTTCCCATTGTTTGTTTTTACTTAAGCAAACTTTTGTAATAAATACATGGAAATAAAATTAATAATTTTTGTACACATAAATAAATTAATTTTTATCATATTAATAAACAAAAATACATAATTACTTGAGGCAAATTAATACTATAGAAAGGCAATCAATTTTTTGAAAAAGTAAATGAATAGTTTGGAGTAATTATGGAAGCTATAAAACAGTCTGAGCTAATGTCAGGTTTGTCTTTATAAGGAAAAGGAAGATTAGTCTTTAAATCCCACTCAATAACAATGTCATTAGAGAAAGAGAACAACTTAAGATATGCCTCAGATGGGGAAATAAACTGGCCATTCATTTTCAAATGAACCATCCCAGTGTTTTAGAGAAAATGGAAAACCTAAATCGGGATGGCTGACAGAGATTTGAACCATGTTCCTCTTGAAAGTTAGTCCAGTGTCAGAACTGCTGTGCCACACTGGTCAGTGTCCATTTACACTGAAGAGCCAAGGAAACTGGTACACCTGCCTAATATCATGTAGGGCCCCCGCAAGCATGCAGAAGTGCTGCAACGTGATGTTGCATGGACTCAACTAATGTCTGAAGTAGTGCTGGAGGTAACTGACACCATGAATCCTGCAGGGCTGTCCACAAATCTAAGAGTACAAGGTGGTGGATATATCTTCTGAATAGCACGTTGCAAGGCATCCCAGATATGCTCAATAATGTTCATGTCTGGGGAGTTTGGTGGCCAGCGGAAGCATTTAAACTCAGAAGAGTGTCCCTGGAGCTACTCTGTATCAATTCTGGATGTGTGGGGTGTCGCATTGTCCTGATGGAATTTCCAAAGTCCGTTGGAATGCACAATGGACATGAATGGATGCAGGTGATCAGACAGGATGCTTACTTACGTGTCACTTGTCAAGAGTCGTATCTATATGTATTAGAGATCCCATATCACTTCAATTGCACACACACAACACCATTACATAGCCTCCAGCTGCTTGAACAGTTCCCTGCCAACATGCAGGATCCATGGATTCAAGAGGTTGTCTCCATAACCATACACGTCTATCCATTTGATACAGTTTGAAACCAGACTCGTCCGACCAGACAATATGTTTCCAGCCATCAACAGTACAATGTCAGTGTTGACGGGCCCAGGCAAGACATAAAGCTTTGTGTTGTGCAGTCGTCAAGGGTGCAAGAGTTGGCCTTTGCCTCCAAATGCCTACATCGATGATGATTTGTTGAATGGTTCACATGCTGACACTTGTCGATGGCCCATCACAGAAATCTGCAGCAATTTACGGAAGGGCTGCACTTCTGTCATGTTGAATTGATTCTCTTCAGTCATCGTCAATCCCGTTCTTGCAAGATCTCTTTCCAGCCACAGCAATGTCAGAGAGTTGATGTTTTACTGGATTCCTCATATTCACAGTACACTCATGGAAATGGTTGTACTGGAAAATCCCCATTTCATCGCTACCTCGGAGATGCTGTGTCCCATCACTTGTGCATTGCCTTTATCTCTGTTCCTCTAAAATTATTAATCACTCCCAATAACATGCCTATGCTAGATCTACAAATAAGTTGCAGTCTTTAAAAGGCTGTAGGAGATGTTAGTTAATTGCAGCACATAAAAGTAACTATTGCACTAGTCACTTCCAAATCTTAACCTGATAAAGAGGACCAAAGTATGTGTACTATTCTGCAAAGTCATTATTCAAAAGAAAGAATCAGCCTTTTAAAAAAAAATACCCACAGATTCAAACAAAGTGCAAAAATAAGCATTTAAAACCCAGTTATAGCAGACTGAGGGCCATTTTATAAAGTTAGCTATTAATCTCCTAACTGATTATCCCAAGATAATCCATTTTTCTGATAAATATTATCCCAAGATAACTCATGCCTCCAAATTTTAACGCATTCCTGCACAAATATCCTGATTATAAACATTATAGTTCATTTCACTGCCACCAGTTAGCACCAACATGTCCATCATAATTGTTGTAGTTACCCCCCATAAACCATAGACCTTACTGTTGGTGGGGAGGCTTGCGTGCCTCAGCGATACAGATAGCCGTACTGTAAGTTCAACCACAACAGAGGGGTATCTGTTGAGAGGCCAGACAAACATGTGGTTTCTGAAGAGGTGCAGCAGCCTTTTCAGTAGTTGCAGGGGCAACAGTCTGGATGACTGACTGATTTGGCCTTGTAACACTAACCAAAATGGCCTTGCTGTGCTGGTACTGCGAACGGCTGAAAGCAAGGGGAAACTACAGCCATAATTTTCCCTGAGGGCATGCAGCTTTACTGTATGGTTGAATGGCGATGGCTTCCTCTTTGGTAAAATATTCCGGAGGTAAAATAGTCCCACATTCGGATCTCCGGGCGGGGACTACTCAGGAGGACGTCGTTATCAGGAGAAAGAAAACTGGCATTCTACAGATCGGAGTGTTAACTGTCAGATCTTTTAATCAGGTAGGTTACAAAATTTAAAAAGGGAAATGGGTAGCTTAAAGATGGATATAGTGGGAACTGGTGAAGTTCGGTGACAGGAGGAACAAGACTTCTAGTCAGGTGAATACAGGGTTATAAATCCAAAATCAAATAGGGGCAATGCAGGAGTAGGCTTAATAATGAATAAAAAAACAGTAATGCGAGTAAGCTACTACAAACAGCATAGTGGACGCATTATTGTGGCCAAGATAGATATGAATCCCATGCCTACCACAGTAGTACAAGTTGATATGCCAACTACCTCTGCAGATGACAAAGAGATTGATGAAACGTATGATGAGATAAAAGAAATTATTCAGATAGTGAAGGGAGAAGAAAATTTAATAGTCATGGGTGACTAGAATTCGGTAATAGGAAAAGGAAGAGAAGGAAACGTAGTAGGCGAATATGGAATGGGGATAAGGAATGAAAGAGGAAGCTGCCTGGTAGAATTTTGCACAGAGCATAACTTAATCATGTAGCTGAAACTTGGTTCAAGAATCATGAAAGAAGGTTGTGTACATGGAAGAGGCCTGGAGATACTAGAAGGTTTCAGATAGATTATATAATGGTAAGACAGAGATTCAGGAACCAGGTTTTAAATTGTAAGACATTTCCAGGGGCAGATGTGGACTTTGACCACAATCTATTGGTTATGAACTGTAGATTAAAACTGAAGAAACTGCAAAAGGGTGGGAATTTAAGGAGATGGGACCTGGATAAACTGACTAAGCCAGAGGTTGTACAGAGTTTCAGGGAGAGCATAAGGGATCAATTGACAGGAAAGAGGGAAAGAAATACAGTAGAAGAAGAATGGGTAGCTTTGAGGGATGAAGTAGTGAAAGCAGGAAAGGATCAAGTAAGTAAAAAGTCGAGGGCTAGTAGAAATCCTTGGGTAAGAGAAGATATTTTGAATTTAATTGATGAAAGGAGAAAATATAAAATGCAGTAAATGAAGCAGGCGCAAAAGGAATACAAACGTCTCAAAAATGATATCGACAGGAAGTGCAAAATGGCGAGGCAGGGATGGCTAGAGGACAAATGTAAGGATGCAGAGGCTTATCTCACTAGGGGTAAGGTAGATACCGCCTATAGGAAAATTAAAGAGACCTTTGGAGAAAAGAGAACCACTTGTATGAATATCAAGAGCTCAGATGGAAACCCAGTTCCAAGTAAAGAAGGGAAAGCACAAAGGTAGAAGGAGTATATAGAGGGTTTATACAAGGGTGATGTACTTGAGGTCAATATTATGGAAATGGAAGAGGATGTGGATGTAGAAGAAGATGAAATGGGAGATATGATACTTCATGAAGAGTTTGACAGAGCACTGAAAGACCTGAGTTGAAACAAAGCCCAGGAGCAGACAACGTTCCATTAGAACTACTGACAGCCTGGGCAGAGCCAGTCCTGACAAAACTCTACCATCTGGTGAGCAAGATGTATGAGACAGGCGAAATACCCTCAGACTTCAAGAAGAATATAATAATTCCAATCCCAAAGAAAGCAGGTGTTGACAGATGTGAAAATTACTGAACTGTCAGTTTAATAAGTCACAGCTGCAAAATACTAACGCGAATTCTTTACAGACAAATGGAAAAACTGGTAGAAGCTGACCTCGGGGAAGATCAGTTTGGATTCCGTAGAAATATTGGAACACGTGAGGCAATACCGACCCTACGACTTATCTTAGAAGAAAGATTAAGGTTCAAATGGCTCTGAGCACTATGGGACTTAACATCTATGGTCATCAGTTGAAAGATTAAGGAAAGGCAAACCTATGTTTCTAGCATTTGTAGACTTAGAGAAAGCTTTTGACAATGTTGACTGGAATACTTTCTTTCATATTCTGAACGTGGCAGGGGTAAAATACAGGGAGCAAAAGGGTATTTACAATTTGTACAGAAACCAGATGGCAGTCATAAGAGTCGAGGGGCATGAAAGGGAAGCAGTGGTTGGGAAGGGAGTGAGACAGGGTTGTAGCCTATCCCCGATGTTATTCAATCTGTATATTGAGCAAGCAGTAAAGGAAACAAAAGAAAAATTTGGAGTAGGAATTAAAATCCATGGAGAAGAAATAAAAACTGAGGTTCGCTGATGACATTGTAATTCTGTCAGAGACAACAAAGGACTTGGAAGAGCAGTTGAATGGAATGGACATTGTCTTGAAAGAAGGATATAAGATGAACATCAACAAAAGCAAAACGAAGATAATGGAATGTACTCGCATTAAATCAGGTGATGCTGAGGGAATTAGATTGGGAAATGAGACACTTAAAGTAGTAGATGAGTTTTGCTATTTGGGGAGCAAAATAACTAATGTTGGTCAAAGTAGAGAGGATATAAAATGTATACTGGCAATGGCAAGGAAAGTGTTTCTGAAGAAGAGAAATTTGTTAACATCGAGTATAGATTTAAGTGTCAAGAAGTCGTTTTTGAAATTATTTGTATGGAGTGTAGACATGTATGGAAGTGAAACATGAACGATAAATAGTAAGGACAAGAAGATAACAGAAGCTTTCAAATGTGGTGCTACAGAAGAATGCTGAAGATTAGATGGGTAGATCACATAACTAATGAGGAGGAATTGAATAGAATTGGGGAGAAGAGAAATCTGTGGCACAACTTGACTAGAAGAAGAGATCGGTTGGTAGGACATGTTCTGAGCCATCAAGGGATCACCAATTTAGTATTGGAGGGCAGTGTGGAGGGTCAAAATTGTAGAGGGAGACCAAGAGATGAATACACTAAGCAGATTCAGAAAGATGTAGGTTGTAGTAAGTACTGGGAGATGAAGAAGCTTGCACAGGATAGAGTAGCATGGAGAGCTGCATCAAACCAGTCTCTGGATTGAAGACCACAACAACAACAACAGTTACGTCTGCTGTGATAAGTTAGTGTTTCTAGAAGTTTCATATTTTATTGCAGTGTACGCTACTGGCTTGTTCTCATGAAGTTGTTGCAACATTGCCATATTGTTTCACTGCATTTTTGTGCAATTGTTGCAGTGTTACGTGTACTTGCAGTTTTCTTAAATGAATAGTGATTGTTGCAGTGAGAAAAAGCAGTGGGAAGACACTTGTGTTTCAGAATATGGTAATGACTCTTTTGCACTTTCATCAATTGAGAAAGAATCTGAGGAAGACACTGATATAGACTGGTCTCTAGTGGCATGTTGTTGATCCAGATACTGATTAGGCTCCACCAAGATTACCACTTACTGCTAATCGTGGCAGTATAATTCCTTTTGCTGATGATGAACTTAACATATTTGAACAATGGAAAATCCAGTATGGAATGTAACAATAAATGAAAAGAAAGGACAGTTGCTACTCACCATATAGTGTAGATACTGAGTTGCAGAAAGGTACAACAAAAAGACTGTTAGAAAGTGAGCTTTCAGACACCAAGGCCTTTGTCAAAAGTAGACAGCATGCACACACACACACACACACACACACACACACACACACAAATGCAATTAACACACACACAACCACAGTCTCGGTCAGTCTGACTCCAGCTGCCAGAGACTGTGGCCATGTGTGTTAATTCTGTGTGTGTGTGTGTGTGTGTGTGTGTGTGTGTGTGTTTTGTCTACTTTTGACAAAGGCCTTGTTGACCGAAAGCTAACTTTCTGACAGTCTTTTTATTGCACCTTTCTGCGATTCAGCATCTCCTCTATATGGTGAGTAGCAACTATCCTTTTCGTATATTGTTAATATATTTGAACACTTTTTTGGTAGGGATTTGATGGAAATGATACAGGTGGAAACAGTTAACTGTATCAGCCAATGTGTTTCAACTACCGGATATTATGTCTTGCTGCTATCGTGTGAAGAACTTTGAACTTTCCTTGTTCTAACCATTTTGCAGTGTTGTTCAGAAACCTGAATTATGGCTCTACTATACATGGCATGTAGGCATATCAACTCCATTTTTCAATGACATAATGTCTTACAAGAGGTTTTGCGAAATCACTGAACAAAATTTAGCCAGTTTACAGCACCTTGTAAATAAGTTCAAAGCTTCTTATGTTCCTGAACTGGACATTACAGTGGATGAAAGTCTACTTTTGTACTAGGGCCGACTGGGTTGGTACAGTATGAGTATATCCTGATAAAAAAGGCATGAACTGGAATACAATTCTACATGCTGTGTGAAGCATCTGGTAGATATATGTGGTCCCTGAATAGTTACAGAACGAAAGGGACAAAGCTATGTCGTCATAGGTTGTTTTGACACTTGTAAAACCACTCCTGATGCAAAGCTACTGTACAATGACAGATAGCTTTTATAGATGCCCACAGTGGGAGATTTCCTAATTTTGAAGTCCACTGACAGTTACGGAACAGTAGAAATTGCCCAGAAAGAGATGCCACAATCTCTCTGAAATAAAAAATTATGAAAAGGGGAAATTGCAGGCGAAAAGTGAGGAAAAGTTCTAGCATTGCATTGGAAAGACGAGAAAAACATGGTACTTTTTTCAACTATCCACACTATGGATATGGAGGAGACTGAGTATAGGTCAAAGAAAATAATGAAGCCAAGGCTTGTGCTTGATTACAACAATATAGTGGGAGGAGTGGATCAAGCCAATCAGAGAATGGCATCATATCCAATACCCAGAATGCAATGCAAGAAATACTACAAGAAAACCTTTGTCCATTAGCTGGAAATTTCTGTGTGGAATTCTTTTATTTGTATGACAAACCTTGAGAGCAAAAGGACTCCCTGGAATTTAGAAAGCGAGCCCACCTAGAACGAACGTCCCACCCTCTCGACTGTCAGAAAGACATTTCCCAGAAGTCACTGAACCAACACAGAAGAAGAGCAATCTGATATGAGTGTTTACAGTTTACTCCAAGAAGCAGGATACACTTGTGAAGCGTGTCTGGGGAGAAACACGATACTACTGCACCCAGTGCCACGTCCCCTTGGGCATCACACCAGGCTTCAGAATTTATCATATAAAAATAGATTTCTAATACAATTCTAGTGTGGTTTTCATATTTATATGTTATCTACCTTCTGATATGTATCTTCAAATAAAAAAAAATCATCCTTGTGATAAGCAACGTGTTGTAATGAGTATTTCCAGAGCTTGTGATGATCCTGAGCTATCCATTTGCACCTACAAGTTAAATGTAGGACTGAGTTGCCGAAGCAATATATTTTCAAAAAAGTGTAAAATTACATAGGAAAAAAGAAGGTTTTGTGACAGAAATAGGTATGTTAGGAGGTTAAATAGGAGAATTTTCTTCTTCCCCTTTTGTTTTGAGAAAAAAAGGAAGATATTTACAAGACAGATAGCCACATGAAATGAAAACAAAGGTTACAACAGACATATGATGAAGATAGCTAGAAAGGCATAGGAAGAAGTAAAAGAACGGTTTCACAGAATACCTTAAATAAACCACTGAAGCCTCAATGGATTTGACTGTACTGATAATATTGTTAATTTGCATGGTCTAAGAGTACTACCAGGTGTACAACTTTGCCGCTGTTTGTCGACAGGTGGCAACAGCGGTAAGTAGCGGTTGGAAGAAACAGATCGCAGATGTCAGGCAGTTAGCTTGGACCTCAGTCGACATAACCTCATTTAAACATTAGTCGATTTGTGTCTGCATCATAAAGTTATTCTTGATTGAAAATGTCAGTTTATGAGCCTAACTCTCGCCATTTGAGGGAGGTGTTACTGTTTTGTTTCAATATGAAGAAAACAGCGGCTGAGTCTCATTGAATGCTCTCAGGTACATATGGTAAGGATGCTATTAGTTAAAGAACGTGATGTGAGTGGTTTTAACACTTCAAGAATGGTGATTTTAACGCCATAGACCAACATAGTGGTGGAAGAGAGAATGCTTTCGAAGATGCAGAATTGGTTGGAGACATTGCTGAGTGAAGACTCATGTCAAACTCAAGAAGAATTGGCATGATTAGTGGGTGTGACACAGCAAGCAATTTCAAAATGGCTCAAGGCACGATTCAGGAAGAAGGAACTTGGGTCCCGTGTGAGCTGAAACCAAGAGACATTGAACAGCGTTTGTGTGTTTGTGAACAGTTGCTTCAGAGGCAAAAACAGAAGGGATTTCTGCATTGCAATGTGACTGGGAACGAAAAATGGGTTCATTACAATAACCCTGAATGCAAAAAATCATGGAGATATCCCGTCCATGCTTCCACGTCAACGGCCAAACCGAATATTCATGGCTCCAAGATCATGCTCTGCATTTGTTGGGACCAGCTCAGCATTGTGTACTATGAGGTGTTAAAACCAAGTGAAGCAATCACAGGTGCTTGTTATCAAACCATTTTGCAAAGTGTTGAATGATACATGTGTAACCAATTTGTTTCATTAAAGCCGCAAATGTTGGAGAAAAAATGGCAGAAGCAAAGTTGTACACCACGTATCATTTCAGTTTATAACAATGAAAACAATCAATTTTTGCAAGCTTTCGCAGTCTGTGGTTCCTTCTTCAGGCAGAAGGGTTGAAGGGGAAGCAGGAGGGGTGAAGGAAAAGGACTGAAGTGGTCTAGGGGGTAGATTTCATGAAAGTCACCCAGAACCGCTTGCCATGGGAGATTTAGTGGACAAGATGAGAAGTAAAGACTGATTGTTGGGGAACTGCACTGGATGAGATTTGAAAACCTGACAGCTTAAATGTGGAAGACAGAGTAATATACAAAACAGAGATTACTGCTTAAACATTGTGCATGAATTAATAGTGAAAAGATAAGTGCATTGTACAAAATACAGGAGGGAGGGGGTGGCAAAAAATAGACAGATGAAAGATGTACAAAACTAAAATGGAGTGAAGAAAGGAGAAGTTATTGTGAAGAAATGCTGAGGCAGAAGAAATTAACCCAAATTAAGGCTAGGTGGGTGGCGAGAATCACATGGGGAGTTCTGAGAAACTGGTGTCTGAGGGAAGAATCCAGATGGCGCGTGTGGTGAAACAGGCACCAATGTCACGATTGTCATGCTGTAGACCATGCTCTGCAACAGGATATTGCATGTTGCCAGTATACACCCTCTGCCTATTCCCATTCATCCTAACTGATAGTTTGTTTCTACTCATGCCGATGTAAAAGGCCGAACAGTGTTTAGATAACAGTTGGTAAATGACACGTTGTTTCACAGGTGGCTCTCCCGGCGATATTATATGTTTTTTCAGTTACAGGGCTGGTATAGTTGGTAGTGGTAGGGTGTATAGAACAAGTCTTGCAACAGGAACGTTCACAAGGGTAGGAGCAATAGGGTAGGGAGATGGGTGCAGAAGGAGCATAGGGTCTGACAAGAATATTGTACAGATTGGGAGGTTGACGAAAAGCTATTCCAGGTGCTGTGGGCAAAATCTCAGACAGATCAAACATATTTCAGGGCATGATTTTAGGAAGTCATGGCCTCATCAAAGCAGCTGATTAATACATTCCACACCAGGATAATGCTGAGTGACCAGTGGTGTGCTGCGAAGTTGTTTTTTGGAGGGTTCAGCAATACCAGGATTGGATGTGATGGCCCGGTAAACCTGCTTTTGAACTAGGCTGGTGGGGTAATTATGTCCAGTGAAGGCTGAGGTGAGAATGGTGGTGTACTGTCATAAAGAGTCTGCATCCAAACAAATATGTTTGCCTCGAATGCCAAGACTGTATGGGGGGGAATGTTTGACATGGAATGGATGGTAGCTGTCAAAATGTACATAATGTTGTTTGTCAGTAGGTTTTATGTGGACAGAAGTATGCAGCTGGCCTTCAGTGAGGACGATATCAACATCAAGGAAAGAGACATGTGATTCGGAATACAACCATGTGAAATTTAATTGGGAGAAGGTATTCCGAGATTCCAGGAATTTTAACAGGTCAGCCTCATCATGAGTCCATATGGTAAAGATGTCACTAATGTACCTAAACCAAACCAGAACTAAAGATTTATGGATCCCAGGAAAGCCCTGTCCAAGTGACCCATGAAAAGGTTGGTGTAGGAAGGAGCCATCCTGCTTCACATGGCTGTACCATGATCTGTTTGCTTAAAGATGAAGGAGTTGTTGGTAAGTATGAAGTCGATTAAAGTGAGTAGCAAGGATGCCATAGGTCTGAAATCAGGCAGGCCTCACTGAGGAAATGTTCAGCAGCAGACAGACCATGTACATGATGGATGTTGGTATAGAGAGAGGTGTGTGGTAGGAGTGGGATGAGTACAGATTCCAGACCATCTAGGAAATCATTAGTATCTTTGACATAAGAGGAAAGTCTTATTACTATGGGTTGCAGGTACTGATCAACTAAGGCAGATATACATTCAATAGGTGCTTTGAAGCCAGCAACTATAGGACAGCCAGGATGATTGGGTTTGTGGATCTTATGAAGAAGGTCCCCCCCCATGAACCATGGACCTTGCCGTTGGTGGGGAGGCTTGCGTGCCTCAGCGATACAGATAGCCGTACCGTAGGTGCAACCACAACGGAGGGGTATCTGTTGAGAGGCCAGACAAACGTGTGGTTCCTGAAGAGGGGCAGCAGCCTTTTCAGTAGTTGCAAGGGCAACAGTCTGGATGATTGACAGATGTGGGCTTGTAACAATAACCAAAACGGCCTTGCTGTGCTGGTACTGCGAACGGCTGAAAGCAAGGGGAAACTACGGCCGTAATTTTTCCCGAGGGCATGCAGCTTTACTGTATGATTACATGATGATGGCGTCCTCTTGGGTAAAATATTCCGGAGGTAAAATAGTCCCCCATTCGGATCTCCGGGCGGGGACTACTCAAGAGGATGTCGTTATCAGGAGAAAGAAAACTGGCGTTCTACGTATCGGAGCGTGGAATGTCAGATCCCTTAATCGGACAGGTAGGTTAGAAAATTTAAAAAGGGAAATGGATAGGTTGAAGTTAGATATAGTGGGAATTAGTGAAGTTCGGTGGCAGGAGGAATAAGACTTCTGGTCAGGTGACTACAGGGTTATAAACACAAAATCAAATAGGGGTAATGCAGGAGTAGGTCTAATAATGAATAGGAAAATAGGAATGCGGGTAAGCTACTACAAACAGCATAGTGAACGCATTATTGTGGCCAAGATAGATACGAAGCCCACACCTACTACAGTAGTACAAGTTTATATGCCAACTAGCTCTGCAGATGACGAAGAAATTGAAGAAATGTATGATGAAATAAAAGAAATTATTCAGATTGTGAAGGGAGACGAAAATTTAATAGTCATGGGTGACTGGAATTCGAGTGTAGGAAAAGGGAGAGAAGGAAACATAGTAGGTGAATATGGATTGGGGGACAGAAATGAAAGAGGAAGCCGCCTGGTAGAATTTTGCACAGAGCACAACATAATCATAACTAACACATGGTTTAAGAATCATGAAAGAAGGTTATATACATGGAAGAACCCTGGAGATACTAAAAGGTATCAGATAGATTATATAATGGTAAGACAGAGATTTAGGAACCAGGTTTTAAATTGTAAGACATTTCCAGGGGCAGATGTGGACTCTGACCACAATCTATTGGTTATGACCTGTAGATTAAAACTGAAGAAACTGCAAAAAGGTGGGAATTTAAGGAGATGGGACCTGGATAAACTAAAAGAACCAGAGGTTGTACAGAGATTCAGGGAGAGCATAAGGGAGCAATTGACAGGAATGGGGGAAATAAATACAGTAGAAGAAGAATGGGTAGCTTTGAGGGATGAAGTAGTGAAGGCAGCAGAGGATCAAGTAGGTAAAAAGACGAGGGCTAGTAGAAATCCTTGGGTAACAGAAGAAATATTGAATTTAATTGATGAAAGGAGAAAATATAAAAATGCAGTAAGTGAAACAGGCAAAGAGGAATACAAACGTCTCAAAAAAGAGATCGACAGGAAGTGCAAAATGGCTAAGCAGGGATGGCTAGAGGACAAATGTAAGGATGTAGAGGCCTATCTCACTAGGGGTAAGATAGATACCGCCTACAGGAAAATTAAAGAGACCTTTGGAGATAAGAGAACGACTTGTATGAATATCAAGAGCTCAGATGGAAACCCAGTTCTAAGCAAAGAAGGGAAAGCAGAAAGGTGGAAGGAGTATATAGAGGGTCTATACAAGGGCGATGTACTTGAGGACAATACTATGGAAATGGAAGAGGATGTAGATGAAGATGAAATGGGAGATATGATACTGCGTGAAGAGTTTGACAGAGCACTGAAAGACCCGAGTCGAAACAAGGCCCCCGGAGTAGACAATATTCCATTGGAACTACTGACGGCCGTGGGAGAGCCAGTCCTGACAAAACTCTACCATCTGGTGAGCAAGATGTACGAAACAGGCGAAATACCCTCAGACTTCAAGAAGAATATAATTATTCCAATCCCAAAGCAAGCAGGTGTTGACAGATGTGAAAATTACCGAACTATCAGCTTAATAAGTCACAGCTGCAAAATACTAACACGAATTCTTTACAGACGAATGGAAAAACTAGTAGAAGCCAACCTCGGGGAAGATCAGTTTGGATTCAGTAGAAACACTGGAACACGTGAGGCAATACTGACCTTACGACTTATCTTAGAAGAAAGATTGAGGAAAGGCAAACCTACGTTTCTAGCATTTGTAGACTTAGAGAAAGCTTTTGACAATGTTGACTGGAATACTCTCTTTCAAATTCTAAAGGTGGCAGGGGTAAAATACAGGGAGCGAAAGGCTATTTACAATTTGTACAGAAACCAGATGGCAGTTATAAGAGTCGAGGGACATGAAAGGGAAGCAGTGGTTGGGAAGGGAGTAAGACAGGGTTGTAGCCTCTCCCCGATGTTGTTCAATCTGTATATTGAGCAAGCAGTAAAGGAAACAAAAGAAAAATTCGGAGTAGGTATTAAAATTCATGGAGAAGAAATAAAAACTTTGAGGTTCGCCGATGACATTGTAATTCTGTCAGAGACAGCAAAGGACTTGGAAGAGCAGTTGAATGGAATGGACAGTGTCTTGAAAGGAGGATATAAGATGAACATCAACAAAAGCAAAACAAGGATAATGGAATGTAGTCGAATTAAGTCGGGTGATGCTGAGGGAATTAGATTAGGAAATGAGACACTTAAAGTAGTAAAGGAGTTTTGCTATTTGGGGAGCAAAATAACTGATGATGGTCGAAGTAGAGAGGATATAAAATGTAGGCTGGCAATGGCAAGGAAAGCGTTTCTGAAGAAGAGGAATTTGTTAACATCCAGTATTGATTTAAGTGTCAGGAAGTCATTTCTGAAAGTATCGTATGGAGTGTAGCCATGTATGGAAGTGAAACATGGACGATAAATAGTTTAGACAAGAAGAGAATAGAAGCTTTCGAAATGTGGTGCTACAGAAGAATGCTGAAGATTAGATGGGTAGATCACATAACTAATGAGGAAGTATTGAATAGAATTGGGGAGAAGAGAAGTTTGTGGCACAACTTGACCAGAAGAAGGGATCGGTTGGTAGGACATGTTCTGAGGCATCAAGGGATCACCAATTTAGTATTGGAGGGCAGCGTGGAGGGTAAAAATCGTAGAGGGAGACCAAGAGATGAATACACTAAGCAGATTCAGAAGGATGTAGGTTGCAGTAGGTACTGGGAGATGAAAAAGCTTGCACAGGATAGAGTAGCATGGAGAGCTGCATCAAACCAGTCTCAGGACTGAAGACCACAACAACAACATGAAGAAGGTAAAAGGTGGGGGTGCATGGTTTAGGTGGGGATGAGAAGTCTATGGCCTGAGGAGTTAGTCCTTGTGAGGAGCCTGGGGTTTTAAGGATGGACTGCAGGTCAGGGATCGTAGGGTGGGATCTTGATGGCAGACACTGTATGTAGATGTGTCAGACAGCTGGTGTAGAGCTTCACTAACAAACTCCTTTCAGTCAAGTACCACAGTGGTAGATCCTTTGTCTCCTGGAGGGATAATGATCATTATCCATCAATGGAGTCAACAGCTTCTAGGTAAAGTAGAGCCCAGAGTTCTGCAGAGGACAGGTTAGGATCATCCTGTAGCAACCTGAGGAAGGGTTGTGAAGCAATGCTGCATGTGAGGAATTCTTAGAAGGCTTGTAAGGGATATTTTTGAGGTAGTGGTGGTGGGTCAAGTTGGGACTGTGGTTGGCACTATTCAAGGCAGTGTTCATTATCAGGTTTGCTGCTCTTTAAAAGGGATTGAGTTGCAAAGTATTATTTCCAGCTGACACTATGCATGAAGAAAAAAAATAGGTCCTTCACCACAGTAGCAAGATCAAATGCCAGTTTAGGGATGACAGTGAGACCCTTGGATAATACAGATAATTCAGGAAGGGAGGGTGCTTTAGACAAAAGGTTCAGGACACTGTTCTGTTGTGACTGGTTCTTGTGATAATGAGTTATTATTGGTATGAAGGCAACGGTGAGGGCTGTGGAATGTTAAGGAGATTGGCCACGTTTGGTTTGTAGGAGAGGAGTGGTGTTTGATTGTGTGGCTGTTTAAGGAGCTGCACAAGGATAGGAAGAGAAACACCAATGTTCAGATAAGCCAGTGGGATAGCTTTTTGAGATGAAGTCTGACATGTTGTTGCAGGTTGAAGTTGGCTTGGCAGATGATACCATTCAAGGAAACATGAGGGGCAGATAACTGAAGGATTTTGTAAAATGACACAAGTCTGGTGGAGTAGAAATTGGCTGATAGGACATACGGGTCACAGATTAGCCAGGTAAGAGCAAGAGATTGCTGTGTTTGAAACTGAAAAAGAGCCTAGTGTAGAATATGATTACATCCAGAAACAGGGAATTTCAATGTTAGGCCTTTTGGAGTAACTCCAAGAGACAAACAGATTTATAAAAAAAAAAGACTGTGGGACCTTAGTTTTGATAGGGCAAAGAAATGTTTTTGAAAAGAATGGCTGTAATATGTGATGGGGTACATTATGGCAAGAGGGGACGGTTTGGAGTATTAGAAATCGTGGGAGTGGCAAAAATGATGAGCAGAGCGTGGATAAATGGTAGAAAATCGGAAGAAAAGCACAGAAAAAATTCGGCAAAAATCAGAAAAAATCGTACGAAAATCGTGACAACGGATGATGGTTATCAAGAAGAATTGAGTGGGAGAGAAATTCTTGCCAGAAAAGTGGTCTATATGGTATGAAAAAAATTTATTGGGGAAAAAAATCGACTGCGAAAGGCGTGAGAAGACAAAATTTTAAAATCTGGGTAAACAGAAACTGATAAGTCATTGAAGAAAATGAAAACTACTTAGCTTGACAATTAAAGTAATATAGGAGACGGCAGTAAAAGTCGATCAGAGCGGTTTGACGAAAAACAAATGCACAAAAACGTGAATGAATTACATATAAACAAGGTAAGTGGAGGGAGGGACAGAAAATAGCTGCCACATTTGCGAACAAGTCAGCAAAGATGATTGGGACAAGGCCCAGCAGTGTAGTGAACCGCAAATTGTCATATGCAAATTCGAAAATACCAATGGAATTGTTACATGCAAATAAAAATGGACCCGTCTTCACGCACAGAAATCAGTACTAGAAAAATGTAGGGGCAAAGTGTTGATTAATTTCGGTGATACATGTAAGTAAACGAACAGATTAGCACATAAGATAGTAAACAGAAGACAGTTTGAACAAGACAGACGACAATTACTAACAAGAGGGTTACATAAGATGGAATGATGGTCACAAGGGCTAATATAAGAACGAAAACAACCACTTTTTGACAAAATGAGGTAATTGGGTAGATAAAAAAATCTACTCACCAAGTAGCGGCAGAATGCACACATGAAAAATTATAATTAGGCAAGCTTTCGAAGCCAGAGGATCCTTCTTTAGGCAGAAGGATTCAAGGGGAAGACAGAGTGGTGAAGGAAAAGGACTGAAGAGGTCTAGGAAAAGGGGCACATTTCGGAAAAGTTGCCCAGAACTGCATATCAGGGCAGACTTACCAGACAGGATGAGAAGGAAAGACTGATTGTTGGGAAACTGCACTGGATGAGATTTGAAAACCTGAGAGTTTAAAGGTGGAAGACATGGTAATATGCAAGACAGAGATTACTGCTTCAACATTGTGCATGAGTTAATAATGAAAAGATAAGTGCATGTATGAAACACAGGAGGGCGAGGCAGTGAAAAACAGACATGTAAGAAAATGAAAGATGTAGAAAACTAAAATGGAGTGAAGAAAGGAGAGTTACTGTAAGGAATGCTGAGGCAGAAAAAGTTAACATAAATTAAGGCCAGGTGGATGGCAGGAACTAAGGACGTATTGTAACGCTAGTTCCCACTTGCGGAGTTCTGTTTCCTTGGATGGAACTGTGATGTTTCCCTTCCTGCCCTCCTTAACATTCCACAGCCTTCACCACTGCCTCCTAGATTTAATAACTCATTATACCAAGAACCAGTCACAACAGTACAGTGTTCTCAACCTCTTTTCTAAAACACTCTCCCCTCTTGAGTTATCTATATTATCCAAGGGTCTCAGCTTCAGCCCTAAACTGGCATTTGGTCATGCTGCTTTGGCGAAGGACTTACTTTCTTTCACCCGTAATGTCAACTGGAAATATGCTTCGCAACCTAACCCTGAAACCTTTCCAACAGCAAACATGACATTGAACCCTGTCTTGAACAGTTCCAACCAAAGTCCCAACTTGATCCACTACCACTACCTCAGAATCATCCCTTACAAGCTTTCCAAGAATTCCTCACATGCAGCACTGCTTCACAACCCTTCGTCAGGTCGCTACAAGATGATCCTAGCCCGTCCTCTGCATAACTCCAGGCTCCACTTTCCCTAAAAGTTGTTGACTCTATCATTATCCTGCCAGGAGACAAAGGATCTACCACTGTGGTACTTGACTGAAAGGAATATGTTAATGAAGGTCTATTCCAGCTGTTTGACACCTCTACATACAGTATCTGCGATCAAGATCCCATCTCTGTGATTCAAACTGGCCTGCAGTCTGCCCTTAAAAACTCAGGCTCCTCACAAGAACTAACTCCTCAATTCATAGAACTTCTCGCCCCACCCAAACCATGCATCCCCAATATAGGTTGACTCTTACATAGAAGATTACAGCAACCAGACACTTTATACAATGTCCCTTCCCCTTCCTCTGTTACATGCAATGCACTTAGCTTCTCACTATAAACTCATGTATGATGTTTAAGCAGTAATCTCTGTCTTGCTTATTACCCTGTCTTCCACCATTAAATTCTCAGGTTTTCAAATCTCGTCTTGTGCAGTCCCCAATGATCAGTCTTCCCTTCTCATCCCTTCCGGTAAGCCTCCCCTGACCCGCAGTTCTGAGTGACTTTCCTGAAATCTACCCCTTTTCTTAGACCTCTCCAGTCCTTTTCCTTCACCACTCTGTCTCCCCCTTCAGCCCTGCTGCTTGAAGAAGGAGCCACTGGATCCAAAAGCTTGCGTAATTATAATTTTTTATGAGTTTGTTCTGCCACTGCTTGGTGAGTAGATTTTTTTTATCTATCCAATTACCTTATTATTTCAGTTTGCTAGACACTGCTTGGATCTGTAGTCAACTGTCCCCTTTTCATAATTTTATGTATAAATGGGTGAGATCATTGTAAACATGACAGCTGCATAAAACAGCTAAAGACAATGTGTGATCTTATGCTTTCTAAGCATATTATCTTGAACTGGTCTTGTGTATTGGTGGCATTGTATAGATGGTCCAGTTTTCAGCACACTGACTTGTGGACATCCTCAGGTGGTGCTGATGACAATGTCTTAATGTGAGTGTCATCTTAGCCACGACCTCTTGCTTTTGCTCTCAGGGCCACTGAGGTCCCAGGATCAACACTAGAATATAAGATGGCACACTCAGAAATCACTCAGTCATCAGCACAACCTGATGATGGCAACAAGTCAGCTTGGTAGAATATTACACCATTTGATCTATGCCACCTGGTTGAATACTAGAAAGCAGTTCAAGAATACAGGACAAATCATATTTCAGAGTTAAACCTCAATGGAGCACATTCATGTCTGAGATCTAATTACCTCATGTAATGTTTACAAGGGGTGAACACCTCAAATATATAGATTAATACTAGTTCAAAGTTGAATAAAAACTGATCATCACTGCAAGACCTTTTATTAACAAATAACAATTCCTATACAATGAATTATAGACCTATGCACCAACTCTTACTGAAACTTTTTTGAAAAGATATTATACACACAAAACGCTCAAGTATGTATATATAAAAAGGGGTGGATATTCAACATCATATGAAGTCATAAAATTATAGTAATATTTCATGTAACACACATAGAATAACTGGCAGAACTACAGTAAGAGTCTTTGTAGTCCACTGATAACAGTTATGATTTATATTAACTGTTAATATGATGCCAAAATGTCCTGGGTGGAATTCAAATAATGGAAGGAATCTTAAACACTGCTGCGATTCAGCAACTGTATAAATTTGAAGAAGTTGGAAAAAAAAGACCAGCCAAGCAGGTGCAAACCAAAGGTTTATTTAACCCTTGACCTTGGTTTCAATATTTCTACAAATGTCGTCTTCAGAAGGAATGGGCCCTAAAAATGATAAATGAATACAAACTATTTTTACAGATGTAACAAAATATTAATAATAGAAAAATATTTGTGATGTAAACATACTCACTTGTTATATAACATGGCGGTAAACTACATTAGCTGATGCTGAGCAGCTCTTGTCATATACAGGATGAAGTGAAATTCATGTACTCGGGCTTCACAGTGCGACTGTTCACATGCCGGCGATAAAAAATGTCTCTCACAAAATTTCTTCCAGCGAGTACATCCAGATGAAAAAGGACGTTAAAGAGTGGCAATGTGGCAATACTTTAATCACATGTATGGTAACTACCTCTGTTAGCACATATTAGTCGTGCTGTACAGTTGGTGCAATGGAAAGAAATTGGGTTAGCATGCAGGGGGTCGAGGGTTCGATCCTGGATTGGAGTGCATTTTTTTTATTTGCTAATTTCATTCTGACATTTCATACTGTAATATACACCGTTTCTTAGGCCACATGTACCCTAAATTTACAAGATTTTGTAATGCGGAACATAACAAATAAGTGGCTAGACAAATAGGAAATAGACAGTTGAAACAAATGACCTGTCATAGGACAGAATCTACAGCTACATGGATACTTGTTGTTGTTGTTGTGGTCTTCAGTCCTGATACTGGTTTGATGCAGCTCTCCATGCTACTCTATCCTGTGCAAGCTTTTTCATCTCCCAGTACCTACTGCAACCTACATCCTTCTGAATCTGCTTTGTGTATTCATCTCTTGGTCTCCCTCTACGATTTTTACCCTCCACGCTCCCCTCCAATACTAAATTGGTGATCCCTTGATGCCTCAGAACATGTCCTACCAACCGATCCCTTCTTCTGGTCAAGTTGCGCCACAAACTTCTCTTCTCCCCAATCCTATTCAATACTTCCTCATTAGTTATGTGATCTACCCATCTAATCTTCAGCATTCTTCTGTAGCACCACAGTTCGAAAGCTTCTATTCTCTTCTTGTCCAAACTATTTATCGTCCATGTTTCACTTCCATACATGGCTACACTCCATACAAATACTTTCAGAAATGACTTCCTGACACTTAAATCAATACTGGATGTTAACAAATTCCTCTTCTTCAGAAACGCTTTCCTTGCCATTGCCAGCCTACATTTTATATCCTCTCTACTTCGACCATCATCAGTTATTTTGCTCCCCAAATAGCAAAACTCCTTTCCTAATTTAAGTGCCTCATTTCCTAATCTAATTCCCTCAGCATCACCCGACTTAATTAGACTACATTCCATTATCCTTGTTTTGCTTTTGTTGATGTTCATCTTATATCCTCCTTTCAAGACACTGTCCATTCCATTCAACTGCTCTTCCAAGTCCTTTGCTGTCTCTGACAGAATTACAATGTCATCGGCGAACCTCAAAGTTTTTATTTCTTCTCCATGAATTTTAATACCTACTCCGAATTTTTCTTTTGTTTCCTTTACTGCTTGCTCAATATACAGATTGAACAACATCGGGGAGAGGCTACAACCCTGTCTTACTCCCTTCCCAACCACTGCTTCCCTTTCATGTCCCTCAACTCTTATAACTGCCATCTGGTTTCTGTACAAATTGTAAATAGCCTTTCGCTCCCTGTATTTTACCCCTGCCACCTTCAGAATTTGAAAGAGAGTATTCCAGTCAACATTGTCAAAAGCTTTCTCTAAGTCTACAAATGCTAGAAACGTAGGTTTGCCTTTCCTTAATCTTTCTTCTAAGATAAGTCGTAAGGTCAGTATTGCCTCACGTGTTCCAGTGTTTCTACGGAATCCAAACTGATCTTCCCCGAGGTTGGCTTCTACTAGTTTTTCCATTCGTCTGTAAAGAATTCGTGTTAGTATTTTGTAGCTGTGACTTATTAAGCTGATAGTTCGGTAATTTTCACATCTGTCAACACCTGCTTTCTTTGGGATTGGAATTATTATATTCTTCTTGAAGTCTGAGGGTATTTCGCCTGTCTCATACATCTTCCTCACCAGATGGTAGAGTTTTGTCAGGACTGGCTCTCCTACGGCCATCAGTAGTTCCAATGGAATATTGTCTACTCCGGGGGCTTTGTTTCGACTCAGGTCTTTCAGTGCTCTGTCAAACTCTTCACGCAGTATCATATCTCCCATTTCATCTTCATCTACATCCTCTTCCATTTCCATAATATTGTCCTCAAGTACATCGCCCTTGTATAGACCCTCTATATACTCCTTCCACCTTTCTGCTTTCCCTTCTTTGCTTAGAACTGGGTTTCCATCTGAGCTCTTGATATTCATACAAGTCGTTCTCTTATCTCCAAAGGTCTCTTTAATTTTCCTGTAGGCGGTATCTATCTTACCCCTAGTGAGATAGGCCTCTACATCCTTACATTTGTCCTCTAGCCATCCCTGCTTAGCCATTTTGCACTTCCTGTCGATCTCTTTTTTGAGACGTTTGTATTCCTCTTTGCCTGTTTCACTTACTGCATTTTTATATTTTCTCCTTTCATCAATTAAATTCAATATTTCTTCTGTTACCCAAGGATTTCTACTAGCCCTCGTCTTTTTACCTACTTGATCCTCTGCTGCCTTCACTACTTCATCCCTCAAAGCTACCCATTCTTCTTCTACTGTATTTATTTCCCCCATTCCTGTCAATTGCTCCCTTATGCTCTCCCTGAATCTCTGTACAACCTCTGGTTCTTTTAGTTTATCCAGGTCCCATCTCCTTAAATTCCCACCTTTTTGCAGTTTCTTCAGTTTTAATCTACAGGTCATAACCAATAGATTGTGGTCAGAGTCCACATCTGCCCCTGGAAATGTCTTACAATTTAAAACCTGGTTCCTAAATCTCTGTCTTACCATTATATAATCTATCTGATACCTTTTAGTATCTCCAGGGTTCTTCCATGTATACAACCTTCTTTCATGATTCTTAAACCAAGTGTTAGTTATGATTATGTTGTGCTCTGTGCAAAATTCTACCAGGCGGCTTCCTCTTTCATTTCTGTCCCCCAATCCATATTCACCTACTATGTTTCCTTCTCTCCCTTTTCCTACACTCGAATTCCAGTCACCCATGACTATTAAATTTTCGTCTCCCTTCACAATCTGAATAATTTCTTTTATTTCATCATACATTTCTTCAATTTCTTCGTCATCTGCAGAGCTAGTTGGCATATAAACTTGTACTACTGTAGTAGGTGTGGGCTTCGTATCTATCTTGGCCACAATAATGCGTTCACTATGCTGTTTGTAGTAGCTTACCCGCATTCCTATTTTCCTATTCATTATTAAACCTACTCCTGCATTACCCCTATTTGATTTTGTGTTTATAACCCTGTAGTCACCTGACCAGAAGTCTTGTTCCTCCTGCCACCGAACTTCACTAATTCCCACTGTATCTAACTTCAACCTATCCATTTCCCTTTTTAAATTTTCTAACCTACCTGCCCGATTAAGGGATCTGACATTCCACGCTCCGATACGTAGAACGCCAGTTTTCTTTCTCCTGATAACGACATCCTCTTGAGTAGTCCCCGCCCGGAGATCCGAATGGGGGACTATTTTACCTCCGGAATATTTTACCCAAGAGGACGCCATCATCATGTAATCATACAGTAAAGCTGCATGCCCTCGGGAAAAATTACGGCTGTAGTTTCCCCTTGCTTTCAGCCGTTCGCAGTACTGGCACGGCAATGCCATTTTGGTTATTGTTACAAGGCCAGATCAGTCAATCATCCAGACTGTTGCCCTTGCAACTACTGAAAAGGCTGCTGCCCCTCTTCAGGAACCACACGTTTGTCTGGCCTCTCAACAGATACCCCTCCGTTGTGGTTGCACCTACGGTACGGCTATCTGTATCGCTGAGGCACGCAAGCCTCCCCACCAACGGCAAGGTCCATGGTTCATGGGGGGGGACATGGATACTTTGCAAATCAAATTTAAGTGCGTGGCAGAGGGTTCATCAAACCACCTTCACAATTCTCTATTATTCCAATCTTGTATAGTGCACGGAAAGAATGAACACCTACATCTTTCCGTACGAGCTCTGATTTCCCTTATTTTATCGTGGTGATTGTTTCTCCCTATTAAGGTCGGTGTCAACAAAATATTTTTGCATTCGGAGGAGAAAGTTGGTGATTGGAATTTCGTGAGAAGATTCCGTCACAATGAAAAATGCCTTTCTTTTAATGATGTCCAGCCCAAATCCTGTATCATTTCTGTGACACTCTCTCCCATATTTCATGATAATACAAAATGTGCTGCTCTTCTTTGAACTTTTCCGAAGTACTCTGCCAGTTCTATCTGGTAAGGATCTCACACCGAGCAGCAATATTCTAAAAGAGGACAGACAAGCGTAGTGTAGGCAGTCTCCTTAGTAGATCCGTTACATTTCTGAAGTATCCTGCCAATAAAACGCAGTCTTTGGTTGGCCTTCCCCACAACATTTTCTATGTATTCCTTCCACTTTAAGTAGTTTGTAATTGTAATACCTAGGTATTTAGTTGAATTTACGGCCTTTAGATTAGACTGATTTATCGTGTAGCCAAAGTTTAACAGATTCCTTTTAGCACTCATGTGGATGACCTCACACTTTTTGTTATTTAGGCTGAACTGCCAATTTTTGCACCATCCAGATATCTTTTGTAAATCGTTTTGCAATTTCTTTTGATCTTCTGATGAGTTTACTAGTCGATAAATGACAGCGTCATCCGCAAACAACCTAAGACGGCTGCTCAAATTATCTCCCAAATCATTTATATAGATAAGGAACAGCAAAGGGCCTAAAACACTACCTTGGGGAACACTAGAAATCACGTCTGTTTTACTTGATGACTTTCCATCAATTACTACGAACTGTGACCTCTTTGACAGAAAATCACAAATCCAGTCACATAACTGAGACGATATTCCATAAGCACGCAATTTCACTACAAGCGGCTTATGTCACACAGTGTCAAAAGCCTTCCGGAAATCCAGAAATACGGAATCTATCTGAAATCTCTTATCAGTAACACTCAACACTTCATATGAATAAAGAGCTAGTTGTGCTTCACAAGAAAAACGTTTTCTAAACCCATGTTGACAGTGTGTCAATAGACAGTTATCTTCGAGGTAATTCATAATGTATGAACACATTATATGTTCCAAAATCCTGCTGCATATCGACGTTAATGATATGGGCCTGTAATTAAGTGGATTACTCCTACTATCTTCCTTGAATAGCCCATTGGTGTGACCTGTGCAACTTTCCAGTCTATGGGTACGCATCCTTCGTCCAGTGAATGGTTGTATATGATTGTTTAGTATGGAGCTAATTCTTCAGCATACTCTGAAAGAAACCTAATTGGTACACAGTCTGGACCAGAAGACTTGCTTTTATTTAGTGATTTAAGTTGCTTCACTACCCCGAGCATATTTACTTCTACGTTACTCATGTTGGCAGCTGTTCTCAATTTGAATTCTGGAATATTTATGCATTTCGGAAGGCTGTGTTTAGTAACTCTGCTTTGGCAGCACTGTCTTCAATATATCTCCATTTGTATCACGCAAAGAAGGCATTGATTGTTTCTTGCCACTAACATACTTCACATACAACCAGAATCTCTTTGGATTTTCTACCAGGTTTTGAGACAAAGTTTCATCACGGAAACTGTTATAAGCATATCGCATTGAAGTCGGTGGTAAATTTCGAGCTTCTGTAAAAGATCACCAATCTTGGGGATTTTGCATCTGTTTATTTTGTTGCTTCTGTAACAGTGTTCTAACCCGTTTTGTGTAACAAGGAGAATCAGCTCCATTGTTTGTTAATTTATTTGGTATAGATCTCTCAATTGCTGCCGATACTATTTCTTTGAATTCAAGCCACATCTGGTCTGAACTTATATTATTAATTTAGAGTGAGTGGAGATTGTCTCTTAGGAAGGCATCAAGTGAATTTTTATCTGGTTTTGTTGAATAGGTATACTTTTTGTTTATTTTTGGAGGATTTGAGGATTACAATATTCAATCTTGCTACGTGAACCCTGTGTTCACTAATCCCCGTATCAGTTTTGATGCTCGTTATTAACTCAGGATTGTTTGCCGATAAGAACTCAAGTGTGTTTTCACAACTGTTTACTATTCTCGTGGGCTCATGGACTAATTGCTCTAAATAATTTTCAGACACTGTGTTTAGCACAATTTCGGATTATATTTAATGCATACCTCCGGAATTAAACATGTATTTTCGCCAACATATCAAGGGTAAATTAAAGTCACCACAAACTGTAATCGTATGAGTCAGTTATGAGTTTGAATTCAGACTCAAGTTTTCTTTGAACCTTTCAGCAACTGTATCATCTGAATTGGGAGGTCGGTATAAGGATCCAATTATTATTTTATTCTGGTTGCCAACAATGACCTCTGCCCATACTAACTCACACGAAGTATTTACTTCAGTTTTGTGACAAGTTAGACTACTTCTAACAGCAAACCCACCGCCAACCATATTTAGCCTATCCTTTCAGAACACCGTTAGGTTCTTATAAAAAATTTCGACTGAGCTTATATCTGGCTTTCAGTGCCTATAACGATTTGAGCATCAGTGCTTTCTATTAGTGCTTGGAGCTCTGGTACTTTCCCAACACAGCTACGACAATTTACAACTGTTATACCAATGGTTCCTGTATCTACGTTCTTCCTGTGTCCGTACTGCACCCTTTGTGACTGAAGCCCTTCTTGTGTTTTCCCTGCGACCCTCTACCCTAAAAAACCGCCCAGTCCATGCCAAACAGCCCCTGCTACCTGTGTAGCCACCTCCTGCGTATAGTGGACACCTGACCTATTCAGCAGAACCCAAAACCCAACCACCCTTTGGCGCAAGTAGAGGAATCTGCAGCATTCACGGTCGCAGAACTGTCTGAGCCTCTGATTCAGACCCTTCACTCGGCTCTGTACCAGAGGTCCGCAGTTGGTCCTGTCGACCATACTGCAAATGGTCAGCTCTGCTTTCATCTTGTAAGCAAGACTGGCAGCCTTTACCACTTCTGTGAGCTGCTTGAAACCAGAGAGGATCTATTCTGATCCATAGTGACACACATCATTGGTACTGATGTGAGCAACCATCTGCAGTTGGCTGGCTGCACCCTGTGCCCATAATGACATCTGGGCGGACCCTTTCCACCTCTGGAATGACTCCACCCAGTATGAACATGGAGTGCACATCGGTTTTCTTTCCCTTCTTGGCAGCCATGTCCCTAAGGAGCCTCATAATGCGGCTAACATTGGAGCTCCCGACTACCAATAACCCCACCCTCTTTGATTTCCTGGATTCTGCAGGCTGAGTGGTTTCCTCTGAAACAGGACAGGCAACAGCATCTGGCTCAGCAACAGTGTCAGCTGCAGACAGCACACCTGGAACCTGTTTGTCAGACAAACCGAGGAGGTCTTACGTGCGGCCACCTGGGAAGATCTTACATGCAGCCACCTGGGAGGTCTTTTGCCACCTGCTTTGCCCCACTCGACCACAGGTGGGAGGTGAAACTCAGTGCGAGCAGTAACTGGGCTGGCCACCAGTGAGGACCAATTGGAGGATTCGGACATGATGGATGACTGTTGGATCCCCACGGCCGGCCCACACCAGTGGTGCCCATCCACTGCAGCCTCAAGCTGTGTAACCAAAGCAATCACAGCCTGACGCTGAGAGCGAAGTGTCACCAACTCGGCTCGCATCTCCACCCAACAATTGCAGTCCCTGTCCATACTAAAGACCTTGAAAAACTAAACTATGCAGATAAACAGACTATCGACTGGCATTACGAAAACCCGCTGTAGACCCTGACAAAAGCGTAGGAACTTTCTCTAATAATACACAGATATTCAAAAACCTAACTATCAAAGCACTCAGGTGAAACTCGATAGTTGCCCCAGATTAGGAACTTGTAATATGTCACATATTACAATATGTCACCCCCCCCCCCATGAACCATGGACCTTACCGTTGGTGGGGAGGCTTGCATGCCTCAGCGATACAGATGGCCACACCATAGGTGCAACCACAATGGAGGGGTATCTGTTGAGAGGCCAGACAAACATGTGGTTCCTGAAGAGGGGCAGCAGCCTTTTCAGTAGTTGCAGGGGCAACAGTCTGGATGATTGAGTGATCTGGTCTTGTAACACTAACCAAAGCGGCCTTGCTGTGCTGGTACTGTGAACAGCTGAAAACAAGGGGAAACTACAGCCGTAATTTTCCCTGAGGGAATGCAGCTTTACAGTATGGTTAAATGATGATGGTGTCTACTTGGGTAAAATATTCCGGAGGTAAAATAGTCCCCCATTCGGATCTCCGGATGGAAACTGCTCAAGAGGACGTCGTTATCAGGAGAAAGAAAACTGGTGTTCTACGGATCGGAACGTGGAATGTCAGATCCCTTAATCGGGCAGGTAGGTTAGAAAATTTAAAAAGGGAAATAGATTGATTAAAGTTAGATATAGTGGGAATTAGTGAAGTTTGGTGGCAAGAGGAACAAGACTTTTGGTCAGGTGAATACAGGGTTATAAACACAAAATCAAATAGGGGTAATGCAGGAGTAGGTTTAATAATGAATAAAAAAAAAATAGGAGTGCGGGTAAGCTACTACAAACAGCATAGTGAACGCATTATTGTGGCCAAGATAGACAAGAAGCCCGAAAATTTAATAGTCATGGGTGACTGGAATTCGTCAGTAGGAAAAGGGAGAGAAGGAAACATGGTAGGTGAATATGGATTGGGGGTAAGAAATGAAAGAGGAAACTGTCTGGTAGAATTTTGCACAGAGCATAACTTAATCATAGCTAACACGTGGTTCAAGAATCATGAAAGAAGGTTGTATAAATGGAAGAATCCTGGAGATACTAGAAGGTATCAGATAGATTATATAATGGTAAGACAGAGATTTAGGAACCAGGTTTTAAATTGTAAGACATTTCAAGGGGCAGATGTGGACTCTGACCACAATCTATTGGTTATGAACTGTAGATTAAAACTGAAGAAACTGCATAAAGGTTGGAATTTAAGGAGGTGGGACCTGGATAAACTGACTAAACCAGAGGTTGTACAGAGTTTCAGGGAGAGCATAAGAGATCAATTGACAGGAATGGGGGAAAGAAATACATTAGAAGAAGAATCGGTAGCTCTGAGGGATGAAGTAGTGAAAGCAGCAGAGGATCAAGAAGGTACAAAGACGAGGGCTAGTAGAACGCCTTCGGTAACAGAAGAAATATTGAATTTAATTGATAAAAGGAGAAAATATCAAAATGCAGTAAATGAAGCAGGCAAAAAGGATTACAAACGTCTCAAAAACGAGATCGACAGGAAGTGCAAAATGGCTAAGCAAGGATGGCTAGAAGACAAATGTAAGCATGTAGAGGCTTATCACTAGGGGTAAGATAGATACTGCCTGCAGGAAAATTAAAGAGACCTTTGGAGACAAGATAGCCACTTGTATGAATATCAAGAGCTCAGATGGAAACCCAGTTCTAAGCAAAGAAGGGAAAGCAGAAAGGTGGAAGGAGTATATACAGGGTCTATACAAGGGTGATGTACTTGAGGACAATATTATGGAAATGGAAGAGGATGTAGGTGAAGATGAAATGGAAGATATGATACTGCATGAAGAGTTGGACAGAGCACTGAAAGACCTAAGCCGAAACAAGGCCCCGGGAGTAGACAACATGAGACAGGCGAAATACCCCCATACTTCAAAAAGGATATAATAATTCCAATCCCAAAGAAAGCAGGTGTTGACAGATGTGAAAATTACCGAACTATCAGTTTAATAAGTCACAGCTGCAAAATACTAATGCGAATTCTTTACAGACAAATGGAAAAACTGGTAGAAGCCGACCTCGCGGAAGATCAGTTTGGATTCCCTAGAAATGTTGGAACACGTGGGGCAATACTGACCTTACGACTTATCTTACAAGAAAGATTAAGGAAAGGCAAACATACGTTTCTAGCATTTGTAAACTTAGAGAAAGTTTTGACAATGTCGACTGGAATATTCTCTTTCAAATTCTAAAGGTGACAGGGGTAAAATACAGGGAGCGAAAGGGTATTTACAATTTGTACAGAAACCAGACTGCAGTTATACGAGTCAAGGGGCATGAAAGGGAAGCAGTGGTTGGGAAGGGAGTGAGACAGGGTTGTAGCCTATCCCCGATGTTATTCAATCTGTATATTGAGCAAGCAGTAAAGGAAACAAAAGAAAAATTCAGAGTAGGTATTAAAATCTATGGAGAAGAAATAAAAACATTGAGGTTCGCCGATGGCATTGTAATTCTGTCAGTGACAGCAAAGGACTTGGAAGAGCAGTTGAACGGAATGGACAGTTTCTTGAAAGGAGGATATAAGATGAACACCAACAAAAGCAAAACGAGGATAATGGAATGTAGTCGAATTAAGTCGGGTGATGCTGAGGGAATTAGATTAGGAAATAAGACACTTAAAGTAGTAAAGGAGTTTTGTTATTTGGGGAGCCAAATAACTGATGATGGTCGAAGTAGAGAGGATATAAAATGTAGACTGGCAATGGCAAGGAAAGCGTTTCTGAAGAAGAGAAAACATCAAGTATAGTTTTAAGTGTCAGGAAGTCGTTTCTGAAAGTATTTGTATGGAGTGTAGCCATGTATGGAAGTGAAACATGGACGAAAAATAGTTTGGACAAGAAGAGAATAGAAGCTTTCGAAATGTGGTGCTACAGAAGAATGCTGAAGATTAGATGTGTGGATCACATAACTAATGAGGGGGTATCGAATAGAATTGGGGAGGAGTTTGTGGCGCAACTTGACAAGAAGAAGGTACTGGTTGGTAGGACATGTTCTGAGGCATCAAGGGATCACAAATTTAGCATTGGAGGGCAGCGTTGAGGGTAAAAATCGTAGAGGGAGACCAAGAGATGAATACATTAAGCAGATTCAGAAGGATGTAGGTTGCAGTAAGTACTGGGAAATGAAGAAGCTTGCCGGCCGCGGTGGTCTAGCGGTTCTAGGCGCTCAGTCCGGAACCGCGAGACTGCTACGGTCGCAGGTTCGAATCCTGCCTCGGGCATGGATGTGTGTCATGTCCTTAGGTTAGTTAGGTTTAAGTAGTTCTAAGTTCTAGGGGACTGATGACCACAGATGTTAAGTCCCATAGTGCTCAGAGCCATTTGAACCATTTTTCTGAAGAAGCTTGCACAGGATAGAGTAGCATGGAGAGCTGCATCAAACCAGTCTCTGAACTGAAGACCACAACAACAACAACAACAATATGTCACAAAATCGACTTACTTTCCAACGCAAATGAAAACGCAAGAACTGTGGCTATTAGATATTAAATTTACACGCAGAAACCCAAGAAACTAAATTATTAAAGCACACAGATGATATTATAAAATTTGCTCCTGGTTAGGAACTCGTAAATGTCACAAAAGCTGTTTCTTCCCTGTTCCAAGCAGTTTTTTCCTGTTCCTGCTTGTGTCTCTGTTGGCTACTACTGCCTGACTACAACTACAAACCATAACTACAAAAACAATGTTAATTTTGTGATGCTAAAAATGAGGGCACAGTACAATAACACATGTACTTGTCATCCAAACATTGCGCAACCTGCTGGATCATACAGCTCTGGATCCGTCACAGGAAAGCTGTGTCCAAAGTAACAGCAGCAGCATGAACATGTGCTACCAATTCTTCCACATTCATTGGTGGAGTAGAGTACATGTATTCCTTCAGGTGCCCCCACAGAAAGAAATCCTGGGGATTTAGGTCAGGTGAACATTGTGACCATACAACTGGACCTTCATGTCCATGACATTTTCCCGGAAATGTTCTGTCCAAACACTGTCGCACATTGTGGAGTGCACCATCATGCTGGAACCATATCCTCTGCCAAACATGTAGTGGAACATCTTCCAGTGGGTAGTTTAGAGGAATGAATTATACATTCAAGCAGTTAACCAGGCAAGCAACATGTAGGGGCCCAAACACCTGCCGCCCAATATTCTGGCCCAGTTGATACCAAAGCGAACTTGATATCCACAGACACGGGTGGTGTGTGGGTTAATCTCACACCAATGGTGGGCATAATGCATATCGAAGACACCCTCGTGAGTGAATGGTGCTACATCCTACCATATTAAGGTGTTTACGTAGTCATCAGTCATTGTTGGCTTCGTGTTGTTGTTGGAACCATTCACAGAATTGTATCCACCGATGATGATCTGCAGGATGCAGGTGTTGCATGAAATCATAATGATAGTGGTGCAGTCCAAGCTCGTGCAGCACATTGATGATTGTGCATTGTGAGACAGGCAGCTGCCTTGCTACACTACATGTACTTCGCTGAGGTTCTTGGTGTATGATCTCCAGAATAGCTTCCTCAGTAGCTGGAGTACGGTGAGTCCATGGATGATCTCTGACACGTGATGGTGGAAGGAGAGAACCTGACTCCTGAATGCACAGATGAGCCGGCCGGTGTGGCCGTGCGGTTCTAGGTGCTTCAGTCTGGAACCGCGTGACCGCTACGGTCGCAGGTTCGAATCCTGCCTTGGGCATAGGTGTGTGTGATGTCCTTAGGTTAGTTAGGTTTAAGTAGTTGTAAGTTCTAGGGGACTGATGACCACAGATGTTAAGTCCCATAGTGCTCAGAGCCATTTGAACCATTTTTTGCACAGATGATGAAACACATTTTTATCTGTATGGTGTCAAACAGGATATCTAGCAGTATATTTATGAGTGGCAACACCAGCCTGGTTATCATATGCACCAAGGACCATAAGCATATCCACATATTCACTGTTTGTGTGGGCCATATGTCTGCCACACTGGTTTTGAGGTTTACAGTGAGAAAATTCAATGTGTGTATTCATGTACATTGGGGTCTGTCACGGGTGCATTACTCCACTTGCAACTGGTTCCTGTCTGGTGGACAACGCTTACAGTATAAATGCATTGTCAGTCCTGTGCGCTGTTCCATCTAATGTGCATTACCCCTCTGACAGATATTGGTCTGCATGATTCATCCCAACATCACTAATTGTGAAATGTTTGGTTTTGAATTACACTCTTTCCCTAACAGTAACAGACGTGATGTTTACACAATACCATCGATAGAATAATGATAATAATAATAATAATAATAATAATAATGCATTGAGACACATACTAAACAGCATGCGGTTATCAGACTCAATGTTGAAAGGCATAATTAGTGGGACTATGGTGATAACACATACAAATAGTAACCAAGTTTGGACATTATTCGCAAAGCATGTTGCTAGTCCTACTGCTAACGTAAGGTCCTAACAAAATGCAATGGATATGAACGAGGCAAGAATAATAGTTGGTAATAATCCATGGAAGCACTGGAGGAGGGTACAAAGAAAACAGGTTTCGCATCTAGTACATGAAGTGGTGCGAATAAATTCACACCCACAATGTGGAAAGGGCTTCTTTCAAAGCTGACCAATCTTTCATTTCTACGATTGTAGTATGTAAGTGCAAATGTTTTCCACAGGAACTGCTGCAATCGCTGTTGGTGATTAAGATAGCAGACACCATACCACCTGCACTACTTTTATCAAATAAAAAACATACACCTCAACCCAGGATCGAACCATCGACCTCCTGCATGGTAACCCAAAACTCTATCGACTGCACCAACTACACAGCACAGCTAATATGTGCTTACAGAGGTAGTTACCACACATGTGGTTACAGCGTTACCAGGTTGCCTCTCTTCAACATCTTTTTCCTGTTGGATGTACTCGCCAGCCGAAATTTTGTGAGAGACATTTTTTTATCGCTGGCACGTGAGGAATAGTGCTGCGAAGCCTGAGTGTGCGAATTTCGCTTCATACTGTATATGAAATAGAGATATAAAATTCAGAAACCTCACATGCCGTGGCTTAAGACAGCAGCCAGATTACATCCTGACGTATGCTGAATGTGCAACACAACCTTCAATCCTGCAAATTTTCACTCCTTTCTCTGTGCCTACTACTTCACTCATTAATCTACACTTACACTTTTTCTCTTTGCAGTACCCCTCTCCCTCTGTTCTAATCTCCCTACACACCTACTCTTCCACTTCATATGCCAATAGAGAGCCCAATGGGGCCACATTCCTATCCTGTCATTTACTGTCTCTGGCTCCCAGCTTCTCTTCACTTCCTGTCTTCTTCTTCGTCTCATCTATTCCACCCAACACAATTCTGCATCCCAAGTTGCCTGTGGTACCAGGATAATTTAGTTGGCTGATACAGTGTGTGTGTGTGTGTGTGTGTGTGTGTGTTGCTGAGCCTATTTAGTGCTCAACACACTTATGCTTATGGTGAGCTGTTACCTTTAATTCTTTCATTATTGAATTAACTGTAAAGTTCCTTAAATATGAATCATATATTTCAGATAGAAATAAATAATAAGAGCAAAATTATGAAACATCTTCACGTCTTATAATAATTCATCTGCAATGAACACAATGTTCATGAAAGAAAAGAAAAGGGAATAGGGCATTTGGGAGAACGGAGGACAGACCATGGCTACCCAGTTATTAATTTTATAGTGTTGAAATAAGAGGGTGTGGTGGGTAATAAAAGGAGGCAGAGACTACATGACTACAAAGGTACATTATAAACTGCCAATATAGTAAATATTATTTGTTGCTTACTTTTACAACACTTTCTGTACAAATTTCAAAAACATTCTGTGAGCTAAATATAACGAGAGAGAGAGAGAGAGAGAGAGAGAGAGAGATTTTCAGTCCTAATATTTATTGCTTTTTGTTATTTCAGTGCCCAAAATTTATTGTAATTGAAAAATACAAATAAATAACAAAATTTTAAAAAATCCTTCAGTTCCCTTGCATTTCCTTTTCTGTAACACATTATACATTAATGGCTGCCAAAATTTCATCACTACATGGATCTAAAGTAAGAAGTAAGGCACTGCTACTGCCATGAGACAGCATACATGTAAGTGGATGCAACAACCAATATACCTCAGTAACATCAGTAATTGAGGAAGGAGTAGTAGGACAGAATTATCTGTTTCCAGGAAATGGGTCTCTCATTCCGTGACATTTCAGTTCATAATGTTACAGTTCTTGTAGCATAGAACAGAGTCCTACATGTAATGAGATTGAACGGGATTAAGCAGTGTGTCTACACAACTGAATCACATTCACATTGTCAACATGACTTTAATAGTTTATACAATTTTGCCTCCAATGTTTTCCCAAATGCCGGAGCACTGCAGCAGGAGCAGACCTGACTTGGAAATACTGAACCTGCTGATAAATGTCTGTCCTTTGACTCACAATGGTGAGAGTAAATCACTCATTGAAATCCAATATGCTTAAAATACATGTCATTAAAAGAATTACAGTTATTCTCATCATAGCATTTTTCTCTTAACAACTCACAACAAGACCATAATGTTAGTTTAAGCTAAAAATCCATGTCACTACAAACCAATATTTCATACTGACACTGGTTGGCTTCACTAACTCATAACAATAGTGCCACCTTTCACCTTAACCTAGACTATGCTGCAGATCAGCTGGCCACTAGAGCCTAAAACATAATATAGAAACAAAATAAATACTGACAGTGTTTTGTTCCATCTCTGTGCATGTATGATGCCATGTCACCACATCCTTATGTCACGGGTGCAAGCTAATATCTAGGTAGGTTCAACCTACTGCCATCTGTGTTGATGGTTCAGTTCTATTTACTGTGAACTGCACTGTTAGTACATCACTGTGCTAGCTTTCACTGATTAGAAAACGGATATCTCAGACTGACTGCCATGGGGCACTGCTGGTACGCTGAGCTTCAAAATGTACCTCTTTTTGGACGGCTTCCATTTCAGTCTGCCCTGTGGTGATGGCTACGCATGTATTAGTTGCTATCATGGTGACTACAGTCTGTAAGTCTGGACTGTTGGGCAACATAGCAGACAGACAAGAATGATGGTTCGCGATTCTATCGTACACAAATGTGCAATCTCAACTTAAAAGTATTGATGGGAAGCTGAGGAGTAGCTGCTATATTGGCCAGAGACACATCTTAGCTATATGGTAGTAATACAGTGCCCATCCACAACATGTAGTGATAAATATGCAAGCCTTCTTTGAAGAACTACAGGTAGTTTTCCTGCCATGCACATTCACCTGATGTTGCCTACTGAACATGTGTGGGATATAGTCAGCCAGCAACTTGTTTAGTGTGGTTCCCGAACAATTGTTGAGGATTCTTTGCGGCCATACATAAAATCTGCATGCATGGAGGGAGATTCTCAAGGTACACACTGCAGGACGTCTTTGATTTCATGGCCTAATGGTTTGAGGCACTGGTAGAAGCATGTAAGGGACATGCATCTACATATTGCAGACAATGTTATAAAAAGCTGGTGGCATTTATGCAATTTTATTAAAACCAGAAAGGCATGAAATCATGTCCAATGGAATTAAAGAAAACTCAAAATGCTTTGAGAGATACTTTATATTACAATAATTATTCTTGCATTTTGGTGGTTGCACTAGTTCTAAGAAAGTTAAGTTTTATGTGTAACATTACCAGCAAGTTTTCATTTGCCTCTAATGCAACTGCAAAAAACTGCATTGAGCATATAATTAAAAGTCAGCAATTAGTGAGCATTTTATAGTTCATTTAAATTTTGAAAGTTTTGCAAAAACCACACACTCTTTACTGATAGTCAGTGCTGTAATGGTGTAATCAGTGCTTGTAAAAGATGCTTCAGAAAAAAAGCAATAAATACGGACTACAACATATAAAAGAATGATTGACAGTGGTCCACAGGAGCATTCACTAGGATAGGGAAGATCTGTCACTCAAGAATCTTGAGGAAAAATCTCAAGAATATCATAGCGCATCCTGAGAGAAAATGTATAGTCTCTGCAGTACGTGTGTGAATCTCAAAATACTGTTACACTGTAACTGTACTACAGAAGCACAGCAGATAGGTTGTTTTAAATGTCTTCTTTTTCTGTTAAACTATCAAAATAGACATGGAGCATTTGCTTTGACATTATACAAGAACAAACTGCTTATTTAGGGAAAAAAAGAATAAATGTCAGTTTAGATGAATTTCAGAAATAGATACACTGCATTCTTTCCCAACACATATGAAGTCATGCATTGCTCTTCCACTGACTTATTCTACAGTGATGTACAAAAATGCAATACCAAAAAAATATTAATGTAGGGTAATGAAGTTTCAGGAATATGTTTTTCTGGCTAATGTACACTGATCAGCCAGAACATTATGACCAGTGATCAACTATCGAAACAAACCCATCCAGACAATAGCAGTGTCACTTGGCAAGGAATGACTGTTAGTCAGACAAAAGTACATTGCATGTAGTATCAGTGAGCATGTTGTCTGCTTGTAGAATGGGAAACATGCACAATCTATCTGAGTCTGACCAAGCAGATTGTAATGGTGTGGAGGCTCAGCATGAGTGTTTCAGAAATTACACAACTTGTCAGATATTCAAGGAGTGCTGTAGTGAGTGTCTTCACCATGTGGCGAAACAAAGGTGAAACCACGTCCAGACGTTGTGGGGCTGAGCAGTCACCCCTCATTACGGATGTCGGACGTCGTAGGCTGGGCAGATTGGTAAAACAGGACAGTCAGCAAACCGTAGTGGAATTAACATCAGACTTTAATACAGGGCTGAGTACAAGTGTGTCTGAGCACACACTGCACCGAACACTCCTAACAATAGGCTACCGCACCCGATGACCCATCAGAATGTTGAATGCAAGGATGCAAACGCATATACATTGCACTGTACAGGTGGCAGATGTCAGTTTGTGTGATGGAGTTCCAGGCCTGTTGCACTTGGTCAGTCAATACAGGGACAATATTTATGCTGGTTGTGGATGGTGCTGGAGTTGTTGTCCAGTAATGTCCCATACTTGTTCAACTGGAGACAGATCTGGTGATTGAGCAGGCCAAGGCAACATGTTGACACTATGTAGAGCACGTTGGACTACAACGGCAGCATGTGGGCGAGTGTTATCCTGTTGGAAAACACCTCGTGAAATGCTGTTCATGAATGGCAGCACAACAGGTCACATCATCAGACTGAAGTACAAATTTGCTGTCAGGGGTGGGTGGGATAACCACGAGAGTGCTCCTGCTGTCATATGAAATCACACCTCAGACCACAACTCCAGATGCAGATCCAATGTGACTACACGCACACAGGATGGTTGCAGGCACTCAACTAGCCTCCTCCTAATCAACACAGCCATCACTGGCACCGATGTACAACCATCTGTCATCAGTAAAGATAGCAGACCACCGCACTGCCCTTGAATGAGCTCTCACTTGAGACCACTGAAGTTGCCAATGGCAGCGATTTGAGGTCATTGGAATGAAAATTACAGGGTGTCTGGTTCGGAGCTGTCCTTGAAGTAACCAATTTGTAACAGTCTGTTGTCTCCCTGTGGTGCCAGCTGTTCCTCAAATTGCTCCTTCAGATGTAGCACAATGCACCAGAGCCATAAGCCGAATACAATGTTTTTGCCTCTTGGTAGTGCCACGTGCCCATCTGGAGCCTGGTCTTCTCATGACCATACATTGCCGTGACCACTGCTGCCAGCAGTTATATACAGTGGCTATACTCCTGCCAAGACCTTCTGCAATATCACAGAAGGAACATTCAGCTTCTCATACCCATATTACACAAACACGTTCAATCTCAGTGTGGTGTTGATAATGAAGTGTTTGTTACCTTAAAGGCATTCTTGACTAAAATCTACTATCAAGTCCAATCTCAAAAGTAACTAATGCTCACAACTGTTAAAAGCAAACCCAAGTTGTATCCTCATAATGGCACTACTACTGCCACTCGTATGCAACTGGCATGAAATATGAATAGACAGCTTTTGGATGTAGAAACACACCTAGTACTTCTCTTAATGTCACACAACTTCTTCCTGGTGTTGCATTTCTTTTTACTGTCAGTGTATGTTATATCTTCCTTTTCTTCTAAACCTTGTTTTTACAGTTAGAACAAAGGGACAACCAGTTAGTAATTTACACTATAAACATAGATCTGAAAACACTTTGTCTAGATCATTCATTTTTATGTTTCTTGTTTTCTTTCAATATAAAAATTAAATTAGAGTTTGCCACAACATCAGATTTTATGTTCTAGGACATTTGTGACTACACAGATCCACTATTTACAAACAGTATCCTTCAATATGCACTGAACAGCATTTAAGTAATTTGCAATTCAGTTTTACGTTTTACTGCTTATTTTCTCAGAAAGCTTCCCATTACCTGTCAAGAGGCTCTGTTGATACCTTTTGAGATTTTCCCTCGACAGAAAAAAAATTTATGTTGCTCATCGGAAAGCAATTCTTAAGCTTTTACATCAGAAACTGCTGATGCTAACCTATGGCTTACGGATGCACTTATTATAATTTACCCAGATCAGTTAAATCATAGGTCTCAAATGAAATGACATGAATTCTTTCTCATACATTGCATGATATTGCAGATCAACCAGCATGTACATACTCAGTTCACTATCAACAGAATGCCATCTGTGAATCTTGTTGTCTCACTGGGCAAGAAGTAAACGTCTCTTCTCCTTCTCAGTCTACTACATATGATAAAAAATTGTGTGCATCTTCGTAAGAGTCTCATGAGGTATGCTTTGAGAGAAAGGCGTTAAATACTCCTTGAGTTTGTCAAAGTCTTGCACCATCAATTTTCCAGCCCAAAAACTGTGCTGGGTAGAAATCACCAATAACAGGTGATGAGGTCTTGGAGCTCATTTTCTTCTTGATTATTGCTCTACACCAGCATATGTAGCAAATCTTGCCACATGCCTATTTTAGCGCACATTTCACAAAGTTTATGTGGTTTCTGCATTGTATCTTTTTTTATACAATGAGATGGCATTATTCTATATTTTGGAACTATTAGTAGGGAGGGATGGATTGAGGAGGTTTAAAAAGGAAGGGCTGGTCACTCAGACTGAGAGGGATGAGAGGAATTCAACTGTAGTGAAGATGAAAGGGGACAAAATGATGAATGCAATATATGAGTGCCACAGGAAGTCATTTCGAACAGGATCATCATGTGTACAACAAATTATTCCAAAGCTAGGTGTGGAAAGCATATTCAACATACAGAAAAGTACATTATGACAGACTTATTTTGTACTTTTCTGAACTAATTTGTTTGTTGTATAGAACATGAATTGTGAACATTCTTGGTTATTAGTCAAGTCACAAGGTAAGAGGCCAAATACTCTTATACTCAGTGTGGACCAGTTTTTGTTACTGGAATGCAAAATTCCACTTTAGACTATACCAAATGTATAAATAACTTTTGTAGTAATACAAAAAACAAAAAAGTGGAAGTAACATAAAAATGCAATTTCTTTTTTTCCTTTATTGAGGCATATTCAGTTACACTTAGGGAACTTACTTCTTGACTTGCCATTGTACTAATGAAGACAATTACTTTCAATGTTTTGTCTCCATGATTCAGTTATGTTATTAGAACTGATAATGTACAGTAATTTCTCATAAAAATAGACCATAGTTACATTAAGATTACAACCACCTGTCATGGGGATTTTTACAAGAAAGCCATATATTAAGATGTATTTCAATATGTACACCACTCATTTTTCACATACTATAAACATTTAGTATGGAAGAGTCAATAAAAATGCAGGTTACAGACAGGCTGCGATCTCATAATATATTTCCATCAATGATAAATGAAAACTGATTGAAGCATACAAAATAGAAATTTTACGTTAAAATTTTGTAATATATACATATTAACATGAGTAATGTACTGATTTACATATTACTATGAATGTTTAATACACATATTTCAACTCTATACTAATGAGACACTAACCCTTTTGTCAGTTCTTGTATTTTAACAAAGTTTATTAATTTCAGCACATAACAATATATACAACATGATACAATACGAAATACTTTCTACAATTTAGTCAACAGTTTATAACATCTAGTAACAGCAAGATTCATTGTACCACTAAAATGTTTTGAAAGAAAAACTGGTCTATTAATTTACTGTGCTACTAAACAATTCTCAAAATTTCTGATAATTTTAGATCACATGTTTAAGATTGTTTAATGTCACAATATTAAAAACTGGAAAACTTTATTCAGATTTCAAAGTTTTAAAGGTATGAGTCAAATACAGTACTTAGATATTATATTTCTTAGAGGTTGCAAAATTAAATATACATAGTTCTCTTCATCTACTAAACCTACAGTAAATAATAAAGTCTGCTGCTTGACATGCATGATAAATAACAGACCATTTGCAATAAAATTGTGGTCTAACCTGTACAGTATCTGGTAACTAATGAATATTTTTATGGCAACAGCCCCAAATTGTGAGAAGCATAAATGCTCAGGAACAAATGCAAAACATAAGTTCCCACAATTCATTGCGAAACACTTGCACTTTTCCTTTGGTTTCTTTACAAAACGGAATTGAACACTAAATGTGAACATGACATTTCAAAGATACCACAGATATGAAACACAGAAAGAGAACATATTACATTAATAAATAATAAATTTCTTATGTAATATAAAACACAAATAGTAATTGCTAAAAAAATGCACAACACCTTGGATATCAGATCTTCCAAAAATCTAGGAAGACATTTTAAAGCCATCACCACAATTTTTGTATGTTTGCTTACTATGAGCTACACATAAAAAAAACTGAGTATCTACACCTTTAAGCATTCTGTCAAAGTACTTCATTGCTCATTTCAGATTTGTTTTGGTCTGTATTACTGGAGCTCTTTGGAGTAGTTCATGATTTCAGATGTACGCATTCTCATGATTTCAGATGTATGCATTCCGCTTCACATGTACTTACACAAAGTCATATCAATCCAATGAGTGAAATGAAATACAGATTAAACTAGAGACACTTTTTACTAATAATTGAAAAAGTAGTCAGACCTAGTGGTCAAGTGGTAAAGCGTGTACCTGGAAACCATGAGGTCGCAGGAATTGAATTTTGGTTGGGTCACAGATTTTTCAGTCCACATATTAACCTAGCCTTCACCTCTCAATGATGTGAGGAGTCACCAGAAATGACACGTTTGGATTCCACATTAAACTATAGGTCCCCTTTCCCTGGCTGGATAAATGGGGTAGGTTAGGGAAACACAAACTGACGAAGTGGCATCTAACTGAAAGCCTTGCACCAGGCCATTGAAACACTTGAAATTATTATTATTATTATCATTATTATTATTGAACAAGTAAGGGACAAAGTGCACATTTGTATCCTGCAGTCAGATTAACAGTTGATAAAACAATACGCTACAACTACAGCGGGTAAAGTTGAGTTGAACAAATGTAATATTTCACTTCTGTAAATGAGAAAACAGTTTTGAGTCTGAGTTGTCAATAAAGTTAACAGTTATTCAGTCTTCCTGTCACTACGTATACATGACACAAACCACCCTCCATTTTTTCTCATTCCGATAAGATGATGATCAACACTACACAGATTTAGGATAGGTATTTTACTGCTCTACAGAAAATCTATTAATATTGACGTAATTATTGCTTTGTAGTGGCCATTGTTCCTGCCACACACTGGACACAACAGCAGAAGTATTCTTGGGGTAGTGAGGTGAGGTAATGCATTAATATCTGTCACTTTTAGTTCCTCAGATGATATGGGCAACAGCATTGTTTTTGAGAACTTGAAAAGAGAGTAAGTATGAAGTTATAATACCAGCAATGACAAAGAGGTATCAGAATTAGATATGAAGATCTGCTATAAACTAAGAAAGCTTTCATTTGACATATGTAACTAAATGTCTTTTTCTAACCATATACTACTTACTTCTCTTCCCATATTGCATATACTTCTAACAAAATTGAGTCAGGAATTGGAAAATGGCATTATGTCACAGTTTTTCTGAAATTGAGTTAGTGGTAGTACGGCACTCTGCAGAAAAGGAAGCAGATCTCATGTTTATACACGAGGTATTTGTCCTGTATAATTTTGATGTTGTTTGAAAAAAGGTTACGAGTCCTTCACAGAGTGAAACCCAGCAAACCCAGGAGCAGTCATAGCAAGAGCATAGAGTGATGTATTGTGTAAACATGTGTTTCCACTTCACTTGCCAGCAGTACAAAATATCCAACTGTCTATGCCAGGAGCACATTCACAAGGCCATGTCCCAAATAATGCAAAGAAACTTGAAGATATTAAGAAAGCAATGAAGTGTCTGACTTTTATGTTGTTATTTTGGAATGGCCAACCTCAGGAGACACCAACTAAAATATTGTAGTGTTTTCTGTAACTAGGGTATTTAAATATAGTGTGTTATATAAAATTATATTTAAAAAGTGCCACAGTTTTGTTTTGTACACAAATAATGTAATGTATTATTATCTGTCTTATTCACTGGAATGAGGAGCTAAGCCCACCAAACAGACTGAAGGAAATGTGTCACTCTTAACTTGAAAAGATTTATTTTTCCTACATGCCACAAAAAATATTAAGTTCACATGGTACCTACAGTTTTAAGACATAAATAGTGTACTAAATCATTTCTGTGTCTTATTCATTGGAAGGGGCAGATAAGCCCACCACACAAATTGTACTCTTTGCTTGAAAACACTCACTTTTATTTTTATGCACAATCATTCTATACTCAGAAACCACTTAAAAGCATTCCAGGTTAAAATTGTTAATAAATATTAATATAAAGAGTTTTATCTCATTAGCTCAAAACTAATTCCAATTCCATGATTCAAAAGTTTTGTAGGAAAATTATTTCTTGATACAATATGGTTTACTCCTTACTACTTGATATGAAGATCTTAATGAGAATAGAGAGGTTAATCAATATTTGGTTGATTTTTACAGTACACTGGAGCTTCCATTTTTTTATGAGCAAACAAAGTAAACCCCTGATGAACTGATATGTTAAGCTAGCCTGTGGAAATAACTGATGAATTGTGTATAAAATCTGATCAAATATAAGTAACAACAGTAATTAAGAGACAGGAAAGACTAATAACTGAACAGCCTAAAAGGAAATAGTGCTGAAATATCTGAGAAGTGTGTTCATGGCTTGATTAAACGGAGCAATGGTTAACCGATGATGCTATTATGTGACTACTGATACCATCTTTTAATAGTACTCCTTGAAATTCAGACACACAAAATGTGCAAAAGACAAATATGGAAAACATGAAACAAATGTGGGAGCTGGGTAAAATAAGGATGAAGGAGAAACCACAAAGGCAATGAGAATGAAAAGGTGAGATGCGCCAAAAACCAGCCTCAAAAAGTCAGATAAACATAAAATTGTGAATGAAGAATTTACAATACAAACCGCACAGAGAGCAGTGCATCTTTAAGTGCTGCTTCTGGGACGGTCACATATGCTGGCACCAGATCGAATCTGCTTGGTGGATTAAGGACTTTGGTCGGTATGCCGGCAAGCCTGGATATTGTTTTTAGGCAGTTTACCACATCAGCCTAAGTGAATACTGGGCTGGTCACCAAAATCCCACCTCAGTTTTATGATTCAAAAACTTTCACAAGATTAACACCACACACAGACAGTTGGTGTACACACACACTGTCCTGGGGGTAACGAGTGGCAACAGAAAGGGCATTAAGCCACCCCTTAAAATTAACCCTCCAAAATCCATTTATAACCATGCTGACTATGTATAGATGCAAGACAAAGGCACAAGAAAAAGAACAGTAACTTACTATATACAGACAAGTATTTCCAAGTGCAAATACTGAAATGAGGGTAGTTAATTTCAGACTAAACAACGGAAACTCCAGGTAGAAATACCAACAATGTAGGGAAAGATAGATTGCTACGTACCTTAAAGAACACATGTTAAGTTGCAGATAGGCACAATTAAAAGACCCTTACATAATGCTTTTGGCCACAGCCTTCGTCAACAAAAGAGGAACACACCATTCATACACACAAGCAGGTACACTTCATGCACACATGATTACCATATCTGGCACTCGGCCTGCCCGAGTAAATGTCTTTTAATTGTCCCTGTCTACAACTTATCATATCTTCTTTACAGTAAATAGCAACCTATCTTTTCCTACAGCATTAATTTCAGATTAAGTTATTCTTACAAAACTCTCCAAGTAAAAAAAATTTTTAGTTGACTGGAATATTTACAGTGGAATTCTTGTGGTATTCTGCAGCAAATCTGGCAAGAAACCTGACACATTTTATTCCAAAACACTCTAGACTTCCTTGAAGACTACAAAAGGATCATGGGAGGAAAACTAATTTAGTGGCAGTCAGGCACCAACATGGTATGTAGCCAAATAGGAAACTTTTAATGACTGTAACAACTTAACCTACCTACAGTACCCTCATTTCAGCACTGAGTCTAATAAAAGCAAAATAAACATACATTTATAAACTTCACATTTTTCTGCAAAAATTGCATGACAGACACATGATACGTATAATGGAGGATTAATATTCTCAAATCGAAACGAAACAAAATAAACAAATATAGGATAACTAAGATAAAACCAAATTGTAGGATACAAACTACTGATGGAAATGCGGTACGTGATATTTAGCTAAAGAAAATGCAGCACAGATTAACACAACAAGATTAAAGTGTTCAGAAATATAATTTAAATCACATTAGTTTAGCTGTAATTGAAGATTCACGAGTGTAATTACTAAACCACATCTGAAATGTACATACAGCTGAAAACTGGTGCACTAAAAATAATAATAATAATTCTATTGTAATGGCATTTTGTCTTAAAAGACGTTCATTACAAAAAGTTATGTATATGATGTGCAGAAGTGTAACATGCAGTTTGATACCAGAGAAAAATCTATTGTTTTGGTGCAGCACTACCTTGGTCTACTTCTTTCCCTCTAAAGAAATAAAAAATTCAGTTTCGACTACAGGTAGTGGGATTTGACACACATTAACCTGCTATGCCCATAAGTATTGTAGTTTGGGGCTTGAAATAATGGAAATTTCTAATTTGGCACTGGCCAGATGGTGAAGAAGTGGTTGCCATTAGATTTATATCCGCCACTGTGCACTAGTTACTGTTAGATGTCCCATTTTCTACAATTTTAAATTAGTGTAATTAATATCAGAGTTAAATAACTTAACAGCAGCAGCTTACATGAAGCCTAAATGTTATCAAGGTCAGTAAGTTAAATGTGCTTGAGAAGAGGTCAACTGTTTCCTCATACCCTATGCTAATAATGGAAATAATAGTCATATGAGACACACAAACGACTGTCTCTTGTGACATATGAGGGACAATGAGTTACTGAGAAAACTACTGATTATTATTAGTCATTCATGATAAACATAATTATAATTAATCATGTTCAAGATGGGTCCAAGACAACTGACTCGAGTTCAAAAGACATTCATGCTTGCATTTGTTACGCACTCAAACAACAGACTTTCTGGTGTGTTACAGCCTGAGGTCGCATTTGGAATTTCCTCTGTTACCCTGAATTCAAACAGAAGAAACTTCAATGGAATCATTTTGACTTGCCCACTAATGCTTCTTGGGGAGACACAAATCAGTAAATTGAAATATTTTGCATATTTTCATTCAATAATGTCATATGGAATAATGTTCTGGGGTAACTCGTCTTTAACAAAGGTTTTAATTGTCCATAAATGTGCTGTAAGAATAAAATGAGATGCTCGCCCATGGCCATCTTGTACATATATGTTTAAGGAGATTGGCATACAGACAATAGTTTTACAGTATATTTATTCCCTACTGCAATTTCTTGTAAACACCCCACTACATTTCCAAAGGATCAATGATGTACATAATTGCAACACTAGAAGAAATAATGACATTCATTACTCCACATTAAGGTTGTCTTTAGCACAGAAAGTGGTGCACAATACTGCAACAACAATTTTTGATCACTTACCGAGTGATATAAAATATCTGACGAACAACAAAGTAAAATGAAAATAAACTGAGAAAGTTTCTCCTTGACAACTCTTTCTATCCCATAGAAGAATTTCTATTACTATAATATGTAAAAGGTGGTGGCAGGAATTACAAACTCATAAAATTGCTGCATGATAATGACCATTCCTAAAATTCCCTGAAAACGAGGACAGAAAATTTGAATTGGCAGATGTTGCCACATACATCATACAATCCTGGCCTCTAACTGATCCAATTTTCATCTGATCTGACCATTAAAACAGTTTTACACAGTACCAAGTTAGAAGACAGCAAAGCTGTCAGATGAGCTGCACATAAAAGACTCAGATATTAAGGTCAATATTCTTCACTACTGGAATTAGAAAGGCAACAGAGCTGTGGGAAAAATGTAAAATGTCTTAAGACTGGTGGAGATTATATTCAAATGAAGCACAAATTTAACTGCCATTGAATACATTTTTATTCTCCTTTTTTCTCAACACTTTGTATCAATTATTGAATATCCCACATACATTGACTACAAAAGAAAAGCTGATCCTGGCTGAAAATTTTTTTCACCTGGCTACTAAATGCAAATTGTATGAAATAAATGAACACTTACATTACCGAAGAAGCTGAAAATTTACATCAAACAATGAAAAATTGTGTTATTGGTCTTCACTGTGTGATATGTATACAGTAAACAAAAAAGAGGAGAAGGTAAGGGTGTAGCATCCAGCCAACTACACCATCATTAAAGAGAAAAGGAGAACAAGATGAAATAGGACATTGGTGAACAAGGATATTGGATATTCGCAGTGAACCACCAAGGTATTAACTGATTGAAGGAAACTGTGCAAAAATTTTCATCTGCATGGCAAGATGAATTGAATATGAGTCCTAAATCTTAACAACTGTGTCATCTTGCTCAGTATTATCAGAGTATTATCAGATAGGAAAACCCAACGGCATTTGTCATCTTGGACCTGTATAAATACTATTTGGTGAGCAGCAAATAGTAACATTTATGACATTAATCATGAACAGTAACAACGAATAACCAAGTCCCAGTAAGGAGCTCTTGCAACAAGAATATCTCACTCACTCACACACACACACACACACACACACACACATACAGAGAGAGAGAGAGAGAGAGAGAGAGAGAGAGAGAGAGAGAGAGTGTGTGTGTGTGTGTGTGTGTGTGTGTGTGTGTGTGTGTGGGTGGAGTGGATCTAGCATGGTGGTGGAATTATGGATAAGTGGCAAAGAACACCTGCGTTTACATTCTTCAAACTTCTGGTTTATCTTTCCCTTCACAGTGATTATACGATATACATAGATTCATTTTCTTGCCTAACAGAATACTGGGACTAACAAATCACAGAGCTGTATGGCCACATTGTGCATAGGTTCATTGTACTCATGAATTGCAGTCTAGTCTGAGTGAGCCTGAAGAGTGAGTTTTATGAAGGCTTGAAGACTCTGCAAGCATTCTACAGCTCTGGATTTGTCACTGCTACTGTCATTTTTTTTTTCCTCAAGTTAAACCACATGCCCCATCATGCCTACTACTGCAAGCATTCTACTGCTCTAGATTTGTCATCGCTACCGTCATTTTTCCTCAAGTTATACTCACATGCCTCATCATGCCAACTACTATACCCCAGCCTGTTGCTTGAGCTCTCTTTATTCATGGATACAGTCCATATCTATGGTCTTTAATATCTCCCAGTACCTTCAACTGTCTGACCTCAAGCTGACTTTTAACACTTGTCTTTCATATTCAGATTTAATTCTTATAGAGAAGAGTTGACATTGCTACTATTCGATATAAATACTCCACAATGACAGTGTTAAACCACACCAATATGAAACATGCACATCTGAACTTCTGCCAGTAAAAGAGGAATGTTGAAATCTAACATTAATCAATAAAACTGGTATCTTAAAACATTAAAATAATGGAGGTGTTCCCAAGCAGAAACAAATGCAAAAAATTACTGATCAGTCAGTACTATCTTGAGGTTTATGCTTGTCAACTAACTTCTTCCCAGTCAACATAGTACTCACAAATGAAGTGTGACAATCCTATATGTATACAAACAATAGCAACTACACAACTCAAGAACCTTTATAACGTTTCACTCAGTCTGATAGATACAAATGGAATGCAAAGAACATTATATTTAAGATGTATATAAGGTCTCACACAGGGAATATATGACCAATACGAAACACTTCCAACGAAATATGTATGGTGCCTTATCTGAATAGGGATCTCCCAATAACTTAGGAAGATAAGCCAATGGCAATTCAAATAAGCTTTCTCTTTTATTTTATCAATGCACTGTGTTTTTTTTCACAATAAAAGAATCAGCATGCAGACATCTGAAAACTTAAAATTACTTCCTTTATACTGGCATCATATAGCAGCTGAACAGGTTATTTTCATTCAGAAATGAACTGCTCCAGATTAAGTACTACAATCACCTACTAACATACTGTCGCTACAACGATGGATCCAAATACAACAGGACATGCTAAATAGTGCCTACACACTAAAACATAGAGTTTTCCAACTTTTTCCCATTAAAAAAGTAGAAATGTATCAGAAGTTAACAAAAAGTTCTAACTACAGAGCAAAAACATTTCATCATACCTCAATTTATGATCATGTGATAGCTACCAGTATTATTCAGATATAAAAACATGATGGAATGTTTTAATCAACTTGAGCCCTGCTACTCAGGGAAAAGACAGTTCAGTAAGGCACATTTCATATGATTATTATTATTATTATTATTACTATTATTATTTAATTTGAGCCACAAAACTCATTTCCAGTGTAGCAACATTGAGATCTTTCTGATGTTCATAATTGTTGCTACATTAACGCACATTACATATCTATATTAAAAACCTGTTCTCTCCAGTCTCAGAAGGCAAATAATATTAAATTTGTCACATAATACAGACTGGGATGTGCCTGGTACATCCACAGTGACATAATGCATGTTGAAAACAGACATGGCCAAATAGCTAGAGAGATAATTAAACACAAACTAGACAGAATAAAAAATGATAAATGCAGTGTAACTGCTCAAATAGTCTAATATAAAACAATGTTAACAACTTAAAATAGGTGCAAATGAACCAAGTTCAAGTATCATATTTTACAGAATCTCAGAACAAAACACCTCGTAGAGTTGTGATTAATGATAGCTGTTACAAAGGCCTGCTATTGTTTATAGACTATAAATGTTATCATAGTATCCAGGTTTGAGTGCAGACAGATGCTACTGGTCTTGAAGTTCACTGAAACAAAGAAAAACTCCAGTTGACACTGTTTCAGACGAATACTCTAGGATTCATATGAGAAACTGAAACTGTCTGAATATCACATTATTGGATACCTACAGGCAATATTCACAGATGAAGTACTTAAAAACCTCCTCTCATGCTTGGGGACAAGTACAGCAAATTATTTTTATGCATTTTGATACTTCATTCGTATTTAAATAAACTATTTATAAAAGAAACATATGCTTAACTGAAGTTTCCAATACCACTAACATAACTTCCATACCTTTAGTAAAAATGGTGAGAAGAGTGTGTTTTGTTTTGTAAGATGTAAGCAATTTCAGAAAAAAGTATTGTTCAGTGACATTGGCATATACTTTGGTGAGTTCTATTACACACACACCTTCAGTTTCTCTTAATTAACAAATAAAGTGTGCAATTTGTGTTCCAAAATACTGGAATACTTGTTAATGGATGATCTCTTGCTAATTCAGTAAAACTGATTGAAGAGCCTTGAGCCATTTATGAAGTGGTACTTTTTCTGATGTGAGATTAATAAACTGAAGAGCAAAAGGAGACAGGGTGGACTCAGAGGGGTGGGGGGCATTAGGTGTGTTCTTTGTACTGGTAGTCTATTACAGACTGTTCAATTGGGGCCTGCCAAACACTGTTACATGGTACACTGTCATTAAATGTAACTTCAAAGATACAAATATGGGCAGTCATTAATTCAGATGAAGGCTTTGATTAGTATATCTGCAATCTACCACACTATTAAAACATTATAGTGGAAACTACTTCTACTGAGAGCCACATGTTAGTTTTGATGACTGAGTTTTCTTACAGAGTCCTGTTAATATCCATAATGCTTATGAATTATCTATCAAATCATAGCCTTCCAACACTTAACTGAGTTGGTATCCTCCAGTGATATTAAATGCTTAAGCTACAGGACCTTACAATCCACTTCTTGCAAACATTTTTGTATTTGCAATGACAACACATTATCCACAGAACAGTACTAGTTCTCCAGCTACTATCTTCATTCAAAGAAACTAAAGAAATTTCAGCATAGCATGGAAGACAAGTAAGAATGGTGCTGTATTTGTTTACTCTGTTAAATGACCTTAAATATGTTCATATGTAAAAGGTAGAACTTTTGCTTTAGAGTAAAAGCCCATCAACAGTTGACAATAGTAACAGACTTCAATGATTAAACTTATAACAGTCCTTGTGCCCTCCAAAATAATTGTTTATATGGTTGGTGAAAGATGAGGTCTGCAAAGGGTACATTAATACAGTTAGGGAACTACTTTCTCATCAAAGTTGAAGACTTTGTCAACAAAAAGGAACTCTTCCATGGCGTAGTAGTAGTAGTAGTAGTAGTAGTAGGAGGAGGAGGAGGAGGAGGAGGATGCAATCCACTCCATGAAATAGAAAATTATGTTAAACAGAACAGAACATAATACAAGGTGTGTTATAATGTTTTACAAACTCTGTCACCTGTTTAAGAAATGGATATTTATTGTAAAATTACTAATATTTGATTGGGAAACAGAAACAGTAGTTGTTTAAACAGAAAAGAGTTCAGAAATAGATCACATGCTAGTGCTTATTCTTTGATTCACAGATACCAGTAGGATCATCTTAATAAACCCCTCATCCTTCCTATGGGACTGCCTGCTTTTCAGTTCTGTTTCTGTCTACTTAGTAGTACCCATCAAATACATACCACATTCCATCCCGCATTTTGCAATGACCACGTTTTCCTCAATGGAATACTGAAGACCTTTCAATATTTTGAAGTCAAGTATTAATAAATAACTTATTCCTATGCCACAAGCATATCAGATCTTCATTTTCTTAACTCTATTCATCATTCATTTGTGTGTCCAGTTAGCTTTTCCAAAAAATAGCAGCTGTGATACCTTTGTCATTTCCTTTGTAAACATCTTGTATTGTGCATGGGTTGTCCAGGAGGGGGCATACAAGTAGGAGCTTGGATCTTCTTCAGCCCCACAGTTGCAAAAGGTGTCAGCACTCGCTGGAAGGATTCCTCATTTCTTCAGGTTGGTCAGGGGATGGTAACTCTTGGGCAGTTGAGGGATCTCCATACAGGGTATTGTAGGTTTGTGCCAGGAGCTAGTTCTTCTTTTGGAGAGATGTCTACAGGCAGTGAGCTCTTCCATGTTGCAAGACGAAATGTCACTGGTGCTCCCTTCATTGGCAAAGTCCTAGCAAGGAAACTCTTGCGAGATTTAAGGTGGGATCTTGCTGCCTGATGACCATACAGAGGATGTTGACGGTCATTCTCCTGCTTTGTTCTCTCATTGTCTTCAGCAATGGCCCTCCGTATGTTGGGTGGGGTTATTCCAACAATCAGATACAATTTCTAAAATGAAGTTGGCTTCAAGCATCCCGAGATGATCCTTGCTGTATCGTTGACCGCAATATTGACTTGCTTAGCATGAGCTGAAGTGATCCACACAGGAGCGGCATACTCAGCGGCTGATACACAAAGCGCAAGTGCATAAGTCCTTAGGAGGTGTGGACTGGCTTCCCTGCTGCTGCCAAACAGCTTCTTAAGTATCCCATGCGAGCAATAGCTTTCTGTTTCACGTTTAGACATTTCTGCCCGTATGTTAGAGCCCTGTCCAGTGTGACACCTAGGTAGACTGGTGTCAGGTAATATTTCAGTTGCTCTCCTCACCATCTGATGTCCAGCTTTTGCTGCACTTCCCTGTTTCATAAATGGAAGGTGATCACTTGAGTTTTACTGGGATTGGGCTTCAGGTGGTTGGCATCATAGTACTTGGAGTGTTCATCCTTTGCTCGAGGCAGTTTTCCCTCTACTTCTTTAAAGGTTTGCCCCTGAACAGTTACTGCTGTGCCATCAGCATAGATGAAGAGCCTAGTACTTGCTGGTATTGGCTGATCATTTGTGCAGATATTGCACAGTGCTGGAGCAAGCACACTGCCTTGGGGGAGACCATTCTTCTGTGTTTGCCTCTTACCCTGTAATAAAACTTGGAATCTACTGTTCTGAAGGAATGTGCTAATAAGGGGTGTTAGTTGGTAGTCCTTAGTAAGGTAATACACTTTCTTTAACAGTTTCCTATGATTCACAGTGTCGTATGCAGCTGTTAGATCAACAAAAGCGACTCCAGTAATCTCACCACACTCAAAACCATCCTCGATGTGCTGGGTTAGATTCAAGATCTGACTGCAGCATGATTCGCCAACACAAAAGCCTGCTTGTTGTGGGATAAACTTCACTTTGAGGGTGGCACTGATTCGGTTAAGTACCAGCCATTCTAATATCTTGAAGGCATGGCATAAAAGGGAGATAGGTCGAAAATTTTTTGGATTGTTTTGTTCCTTCCCAAGCTTAAGTATTGCAATGACTCGAGACTTCCACCACATTTTGGGGATGTGTAGCTTGGCAAAACATGTGTTCATTAGGCTTAGTAGCCACTCTATCGTTTTACAGCTGAAGTTCTTTATCTGTCCAATTGTAAGGTCATCGACACCTGCAGCCTTATGCATCTTCAAACTGGAGATGGCAGCTTCAAATTCAGCCATGGAGAAGGGAGCCCTAAGAAAATAATAATCTGTTTCTGGATCATGCAGAAGAGAGTCTTTGGGCATCCTTCCTTTTATTTTGCCAATCCGCACGAGCTGGGTTGCCACTGTATCAGGAATCACACTCGTAAAATTGTCTTGTGATATTACAGAGTCGCCTCTCAGGTTTTTAAGCAGTTTCCAGGCTTGTCTACTGTTCAGCTTCATGTCGAAGTTCTCTACCAGGTTACTCTACTTGGCCTTGCGAGTTGCTGAAATGGCTTGCAGCAATATTTCACCAGCTTGGATCATTTCTTCTGCAAATGGATCCTCTTTATAGAGAGTTTGGTATCTTTCTAACAAAAGTTTGTCATCACTGGACATGCCTGGAACATACTGAGTTCTGCATCCTCTCGGAAGTTTTCCTCGAAACTTGTTGGACACATTTGATGAAGGTTTCATACAATTCAGGTTGTGGTGGAATATTTATCACTTTTGAGTCAAGCTCTTCACTGAACGTCTGCCAGTCAGCCTTCTTGAAGTTAAACCTCCTCTTGAATGGTACCGCTTCAGTCCTACAGTCAGACCTACAGTCTTCATACACTGTACAGCTACCTTTGAAGAAACCTCTTTTCCACCTGTCACCGTTAAAAGAAGGTGGGAGCTTTGGATCACGGATCAGATGTGGGTCATGAGCCTCAGCCAGATATTAATATAAAGAATGGAATGGAACAGTTGTGTGGGACATATGGTTAGCATAATTATTGTAAAAGAGTGAACAAAGCAGAACAAACTCAAGATATCTAACAAGAGCCTGGAAACTACTTCTGTTCTTAATATATTAAACACTAAAACTAGATGCTTACTTGAGTCCAAGGAGTTTAGATCCACGTACCCTCAGCGCAGCAGCACTTTCTTTACACTTGTATGCCAGTACCTGCTTCACTTTGCTGCGCTCGATGGTGGGAAAATGTGTACCAACATATGCTGTAAATGATATGTATGAATGTAACAAATATATACAAATTATACTACCTACATGTCTTACAAATTATATAACTAAATTTAATTGTGCTAATTTGCATCAACAAACTTCACTGGCCAGCACCCTTTCATCTTTTAGTTTCTGTTTTGATTACCACAGTTCTCACACCCTCTTTTGATGTGTTACTGGCCACATTAGTACTAACCAAACATTATATCCCTGAGTCTAAACCTTTTGATAAATTATAGAAGGGTTTTTATTCAAAGCACACGATTCACCGTTTCCCTTACAAAGAAATGTTTTTCCGCATAATGGTCATATCACAAATCCTAGGCCAAATGTTCAGTCTCCCTTTGTCCCTGAGATTATTTTTTGTTTATTGATATGATGTTCACATTTGTCAGTCCATTGTATATGAATAAAAAATAAAGCTGGTGTGTACACTGCCATATAAGTTGTTGTGTGAGCCAGTTCCCAGGATATATCTCCCATCAGATAATGCCTTGTAAAGCACTCTGGAGAGCACTTCAATATCTGAGTGTAGGTCAGCCTTACCTTTTTTATTACAAGAAAAGTCTGAAGTGGCAGTTGACAATATTTTACCGAATACTGTAATCTCTAACAAATGAAAAAGCAAAGGGCTAATAAGAACATGCAGCATGAAAGTACATTTAACTGTCTTCCAAATAGCAATTTGTTCTTAGAGGCAACATAACAAAGTAGGGAACCTGTCAGCAAAAACAAAGTGTGGAGTGCATTGTGAGGCTGGAACATGTGACTGGACCTTCCGAAGAGGGGCACTAAGTGCCCAAAACCAGCCAAGAAATTAAATTTCTTATATGCAACTGGTTGCCTATTATTTCATTATAGAAGGACTCCTGTTGTTAAAGATGGATAAAATACTAAAAAACAAGGGAAACTAAATCCAAGAAAAATGAAAAGGGAAAAGAAATGGTAAACAAAAGTAACTAAAACAGAGAATAATTCACCTAGAAACCAACAAGCTAACCATTTACGTCACTAACATTTTTATCATTTCAATTTTCTCTTCTTCACTTTATTCCTTCTTCCTTTTCAGTAAAAAACAGTATAAAATGTTTTGAAAATTCTAAAAACTAGCCTGCATTTCTGTGCACTGCTGCTACCAGATTCCCAAATATAATTCCCACAACTCTCAATGAAACTATTGTCATAAAGAATTAAACTATGAGGCACATTGCCAACAATCTTTGAGAGATGAGACTAAGCACAAATATAGCAGAATAACAGAACTTACAAAAGTAAGTCACTAAGTATCTAAAAACAGCTTTTATACACATCAAAAAAGTTTTGCATCACCCCAGTTATCACAGACACAGTCCCTTTGACAGTTTAGATGTAAACAACCATGCATGGAGCAGTGCCTATTAGACGGAGAGTGTCAAACAGCCAATCAGTTCCAGTCATTCGACCAGGAAAGAGGTACACAGCTTGTGTTGTCTGTAGTTCAACCATGCCGAGACGGTCAATACTGTGGTTTGATCACTTATGCATTGTTACTCTGTGTCAGGAAGGGCTCTCAACAAGGGAAGTGTCCAGGTGTCACGGAGTGAACCAAAGCAATGTTATTTGTACATGGAGGAGATACAGAGAGACAGGAACTGCCTATGACAAGCCTCGCTCAGGCTGCCCAAGGGCTACTACTGCAGTGAATAACTGCTACCTATGGATTATGGCTTGGAGGAACCCTGACAGCAATGCCACCATGTTGAATAATGCATTTCGTGCAACCACAGAATGTCGTGTTACGACTCAAACTGTGCACAATAGGCTGTATGATGCACAGCTTCACTCTCAATGTCCACAGCGAGGTCCATCTTTGCAACCACAACACCATGCAGCACAGTACAGATCGGCCCAACAACATGCCGAATGGACTGATCAGGACTGGCATCACGTTCTCTTCGGCAATGAATGTTGCATATGCCTTCAACCAGACAATAGTTGGAGACGTGTTTGGAGGCAACCCGGTCAGACTGAATGCCTTAGACACACTGTCCAGCGAGTGCAGCAAGGAGGAGGTTCCCTGGTGTTTTGGGGTGGCATTATGTGTGGCCGACGTGCACCGCTAGTCATCATGGAAGGTGCCATAACGGCCATCCTCCAACCAATAGTGCAACAATATCGGCAGCATATTGGCAAGGCATTCGTCTTCATGGATGGTAATTCACGCCCCCATCATGCATATCTTGTGAATGACTTCCCTCAGGATACCAACATCGCTCGACTAGAGTGGCCAACATGTTCTCCAGACATGAACCCTTCCAAACACATTGGGATAGATTGAAAAGGGCTGTTTATGGACGACATGACCCACCAAACACTCTGAGGGATCTACACTGAATCACCATTGATTGGGACAGTCTGGACCAACCGTGCCTTGATGAACTTGCAGATAGTATGCCATGATGAATACAGGCATGCATCAATGCAAGAGGACGGGCTACTTGGTATTAGAGGTACCAGTGTGTACAGCAATCTGAACCACCACCTCTGACGTGTTGTGAACAGCACTGTAAAGCATGTCCGGAGTTATGGTGAGGCATTGGCGTCGGATGTTGTCTTTCAGCATCCCTAGAGATGTTGGTCGATCACGATACACTTGCTTCTTCAGGTAACGCCAAAGCCAATAATCGCACGGACTGAGGTCTGGGGACCTGGGAGGCCAAGCATGACGAAAGTGGCGGCTGAGCACACGATCATCACCAAACGACGCGTGCAAGAGATCTTTTATGCGTCTAGCAATATGGGGTGGAGTGCCATCATGCATAAACATTATACGTTCCAGCAGGTGTTTATCAGCCAGGCTGGGGATGATGCGATTCTGTAACATATCGGTGTACCTCTCACCCATCATGGTAGCAGTTACAAAACCAGAATCACGCATTTCCTCGAAGAAAAAATGCCCGATAACGGTGGATGTGGTAAATCCAACCCATACCGTGACTTTCTCGTCGTGCAATGGAGTTTCCACGACAGATCTAGGATTTTCGGTAGCCCAAATTCTGCAGTTGTGGGTGTTGACAGACCCTCGGAGCACGAAATGAGCTTCGTCGGTCCACAACACGTTACTCAATCAATCGTCATCTTCCGCCATCTTTTGAAACGCCCACACCACAAATGCCCTCCGCTTAACTAAATCGCCAGGTAACAGTTCATGATGCCGATGGATTTTGTACGGGTAGCATCGGAGGGTATGCCTAAGTGCCAACCAAACAATAGTGTATGGAATGCCGGTGTGACGTGCGAATTTTGTACGGGTAGCATCGGAGGGTATGCCTAAGTGCCAACCAAACAATAGTGTATGGAATGCCGGTGTGACGTGCGACTGCACGAGCGCTGACTTCCCCGTGCATAGATGAATCCACTACAGTCTCCATTTCTTCCTGAACTGTCTCAGCAGCATTAAGCATTGTGCTCGGTCGGCCACTATGGGGCCTATCGTATAAACAACTCATGCCTTCGAACTTCGAAATCATTCTCGCCACATCTGCATTTGTCAACGGAACTTTACCCGTTCGAATCATCTTCCTATGGCAATAGGATTGTAACGCTGAACTAGCACATTCCCCATTCTGATAACACAGCTTCACTAAAAGCTCCTTTTCAGATAACGTCAACATGCTGCGACTGCTGGCGCATCTGATTCTCTCTATAATTACAGCTCCTTTTATACGCGATTGTCATGCACAGTCACTGACATTTTGCTGTCCAGCGCCATCTGTTGGACATTTTGTGAGCTTTTTTTTTTTTTTTTAAATAAAACCCCATGTCATTCCAAGCATGTGTGTCAATTTTTACCTCTCCATTCTACATTATTTCGTGGTTTATTAAGTTTTTAAATTTATACTGACTTTTTGATCACCCGGAATTCATCCAGATCTTTGAGGCACTTTGTCCATCACTGCACAAGTTTTCTAATGACCTAAGGAACAAAAAATAGTATTCAGTTGAGCAACAAGTCATGTATGCACCACTTCCTTTGCCTCTCGACTGGATGCAAACTGTTGACCTCTTTAACATGAATTTGAGTGAAACAAACTAATGATATGCCAATGAAGATGTTGCTATTTTGTCATCAGGTATTTGATTTCTAGTTGGAAGTGATGAATCTATAGTACATTAATACTGGATGACATACTGTCATGAGAGATTCTCCAAGTGTCCAAAATTTTAAAATATTTATTATAACAGTCTCAGTTGTAATAATCATATTTTAATGTTAGTGATGATTAATTCCTGAAAAATTTCATGTACATTAGTTTATCAGTCCCACGGGCTCTGATATATACTCAATCAGTTGCTCTTGTGCTCTCCCCTTAGTTAGTTTGGCACCAATATCACACAAACCTTATGAAAGCTACATCTATTATGCATTATTTCCCATGAAGAACCATGACCAATGCCCACATGGTTTGTGACTTCACTGACAGTCACTTATCAGTCAATCAGCCTTGTTCAATGATGGCATTAGCAATGAACGTGGATGGACCCTGCTGTTTCATTGTTCTTCAAGCCTGTCCACTGCTTGTGCACTGTTAAATGCTCTGGCAATCCATTTGCCCATGGTAAAATGCTGCCCTCATATAGTGCTGAAAGTGTTCTATGGATTTTTATTAGTGTTACTCAAACCAAAAAAAGAGCAGATTACAACAAACTGTTTTTCACTGGCACAAGTGGAGAGAGCCATAGTCATGTTTACTTCACAACTAATTGTGGACTGATGTACTGTTTAAATCTGAATTAAACAGAGGGAATGGCTCCATCTAGCAGTGAGAATGGTGTCATCTAGCAGTTAACTACAACAAAAGTGCAGAGAATGACTCACTGTTACAGGTCTGAAAATATTTAATAAACCTTATAAACAAAATAATTCTGACAGCCACAAGGAAGTGCCAAAAAAGAACCAGTATGAGCAAAACGAGAAAATTTCTTGACCTCACACAGAGCTAGTGTTGATAACAAAGAAATTTTGTTTTCATTATATCAGTACATGTTGCACAATGATGTAAGTGAAATGTCTTCTTGATTTACGGAATGGTTTTGATGATATGCCAAGGCTGGAGAGAAAGCCAATATGTGCTCAATATACCTGCCACAGGCAGTTGGGGAGGGGGGGGGGGGGGGGGGGGAGAAGGTGGGGTGTGAAGGAAGTCCTGCCTGCAGCTACGAGGTTGGAGGGTGCAATCATTTGCAAGTTGTGGAACATGTTGGCACCAATGATGCCTGTTACTTTAGTTCTAAGGCCATCCTCAGTTCCTGCAGACAGCTAGCGAAACTGATGAAGACTGCTGACTTTGCTTGAAGGGTACAAGCAGAGCCTACAATTTGACAGAATTGATTGGGATCCTTCAGTTTGGAGCTGAAAGAAGGGTCTCAAAAAGATGCTCCATCAATTCTGTGGTCATCTTGGCTGACCATTTTCGGATCTGCAGTATGGTGTGCAATATAGAAAGGAAGCAGCTGTTCAGGGGGCACAGTAAGTGCTGAGTGCATTTTTTAGGGCAAGTGATAGGGGTCCTTTGATGAACATTCACCATTCAATATACAACAAACAAAATAAGACCACATACAAAATGAAGATATTTCGAATATCAAGATTTTGACAAAAAATTGACAAAGCATTCATAACAAATTCCCTGAATCCACTGCCCTCCAGGAAAGCTCTCATACCCATACACGGAACTGAGAGCTGGATGAACTACAAAGAAGGCACCTCCAAAATATTTATCACGGCATGGAACATATTTCGAAAAGACTAATTAAACATCATAGGTTGGGGATGGTTCATTGCAATTGACAAAAACAATGTGTGTATCCAGGTCAAAATGGAGTCCGACTGCAAAGTTATCAGGACTGAGTAACCGGTCTACATAAACGAAAATTAACCATCATATATTTTTACCAGACACCTGATTCCAAGGTAACCATTGTAGAATTATTCAAAGAAAGTTTCTGTAGTGTGGAAGTATTCTGATCATGCAATTTTAGTTGTTGGCATACAATAACTTGCACCATTATAAATTAGCAGCCAGCCTGTTGTGGCAGTAAAGTACAGTAATGGGAAAGCTGAAGTTTTAAATTTCACACTTAAAAAAATCATTCATGCAAGAAAATCATACACCACACAAACTTCCATACAGAGGACACATAAATTAGTATCACTGGTACTGAAAAGCAACTTAAAGTGTTGAAAACAGGTAATTTGAAGGTCCAAATCAAATCCCCACACTATTTACAGAAAATACTCTTTGGCATTAGCCCTTCACTTAACATGCATTTATTGCTAATCTGTTACCTAGTGCACCCGCAATATTGCAGACCAATATCCCTCATTCACAACCCTCATCCCCCGTGAGTGAGGTGTGCACAGTGGTTAGCATACTGAACTTGCATTCGGGAGGACGATGGTTCAAACCCAAGTCCGGCCATCCTGATTTACGTTTTCTGTGATTTTCCTAAATCACTAAGCAAATGCTGGGATGCTTCCTTTGAAAGGGCACAGCTGATTTCCTTCCCCATCCTTCCCTCATCCAAGCTTGTGCTTGACCTCATTGTCAATGGGACATTAAACACTAGTCTCTTCCTCCTCATGTCTTTTTGACATAAAATTCTTGAGCATATTCTAAGTGTGAATCTAATAAATTTCCTGTGGAGAGAAAAGATTCTGTCCACAAACTGCCAAGTATTTAGAAAACACGGCTTGTGAAAAATGTAACTTGCCTTTTCTCACGATACCCTGCAAACCATGGTTGAAGGGAAACAGGCAGATTTCATACTCCTAGATTTCCAGAAATTACTTGGCACAACACTACACACTAGACTGTTAACAAAGGAATATTGAATAAGTTCTCGTACATCAGTGGCTTGAAATCTTTTTAAGTAATAGGCTCCAGTATGTTGTCCTAAATTGTCAATGTTCATTAGAGACAAAGGTATTGCCAGGAGTGACCTATGAAATTATGACAAAGACTGCTTGTCATAGTTCATCTATAAAGGACACCACATAAAGAACACTTGCCAGACCCATTCTGGAGTATTGCTCAAGCATTTGGGATACACGTCAAAATTAAAGAAAGATATCAAAGCAAGACTGGCAATGGCAAGGAAAGCGTTTCTGAAGAAGAGAAATTTGTTAACATCGAGTATAGATTTAAGTGTCAGGAAGTCATTTCTGAAAGTATTTGTATGGAGTGTAGCCATGTATGGAAGTGAAACATGGACAATAAATAGTGTAGACAAGAGGAGAATAGAAGCTTTCGAAATGTGGTGCTACAGAAGAATGCTGAAGATTAGATGGGTAGATCACATAACTAATGAGGAGGTACTGAATAGGATTGGGGAGAAGAGGAGTTTGTGGCACAACTTGACCAGAAGAAGGGATCGGTTGGTAGGACATGTTCTGAGGCATCAAGGGATCACCAATTTAGTATTGGAGGGCAGCGTGGAGGGTAAAAATCGTAGGGGGAGACCAAGAGATGAATACACTAAGCAGATTCAGAAGGATGTAGGTTGCAGTAGGTACTGGGAGATGAAGAAGCTTGCACAGGATAGAGTAGCATGGAGAGCTGCATGAAACCAGTCTCAGGACTTAAGACCACAACAACAACAACATCAAAGCAAGTCAGAGGCATGCTGCTACATTTGTTAGCAGCAGGTTCAATCAGGATAAGAGCATCACAGAAATGAAAAGTGAATTCAAATGGGAATTCCTGGAGGGTTGAAGACATTCTTTTCCCTAATCAGTATTGAGAAAGTTCAGAGAACCATTATTTGCGATAGAGAGCAGTACGATTCTATGCCACCAATGTACATCGTGTAATGATCACAAAGACAACATAAGAGAAATGAGGGTTTACATGGAAGCATATAGACCATTGTTTTTTCCTTGCTCAGTTTGCAAGTGAACAGGAAAGGGAAATGGTTAGCAATGGTAGCAATGTAGGTTGATGTAGATGTAAAAGTAGTCAAATTGTGTGTGTTTCATTGAAGTGAATAAACTGGGACACCACTTAATCATTTTAGTATCTGATCCTGATTCAGATTCCCCGTGCAGCCTGAGTATTGAAATGGAAAACAGGTCAGAGATACTCAGGCTACATACTCAAACAGCAGTGTGTTGCTGCCCAAGGCGTCGCTGCAGCAAGTATGTCACATGGAGCTGTTCACTGATGTGAGACTGCCTCTACATGCCTTAGCTTGGCACTTGCCGGTCAGTCTCTTGCTGGTTTTTGAAGCCCTTAATTATGGGCCTTTGAACAGTTGAGTTTTGACCTTCCATGTTTTATGTTTTTGATTTGGATTGCTTCCTGGAATGTTGTATATGCTTAAAATAACTCTGCTACACCCTGGACTTGTTTTATGGTTAGTCATTCATTTTGTGAACTCTGACATCATCAACCTCCGGGATTATCTGTTTGCTGCATCAGTCTCTGTGTTGTTATCACCAGTGCGAGTGATCGTAAACTGTGTTCTACCTGTGGAGAGTAGGATAGAAAAGTGGTGATGAGAACTTTCTCACAATGCAACTGTTTCAGTGAAGCATGGATCCTGGGTTTAAAGTTGTAGTAGCAGCTGCAACAACTACTGCTGCAACTGCAACAGCAAGAAAAAAGTAGGACGCCTAGCAGCAGCACCAACAACAACTGCAACACCAGCAACAACAGGAAAAACCATGGATTTCCACCAGCAACAGCAGAAATTGCTGTTACAATTGCTGCAAAAACAACAGCCAGCAGCTGCAGTTTCCTTGCTTCCCCCTCCACCATTTGCTTGTTTTGACAAGACAAGAGTTTGGAGGTCTATTTACATCATTTTTGTTTCACTGCAAGATAAGCCAAATAACTGACCCTAAATGTCAGTGCATGTTCTTACTGTCTTCTAGTAACTACTTGTATGCAGTTGTGTAGAAACTATGCTCACTCTAAGAACCTAAGTGGCTTGAGTCTTTCTGAAGTTTTTGATTTGCTGACTGATTATTACAGTTGTCAAACCCATGTCACTGAGACCAGCCTAAAATTTAATGAATGTCTTGAGCAACATCAGCATTCCTAAGCAGTATGGGCTGCTGCCTTGTAGGATTTTGACATATAAGTATGCTTTTTCCTCTCAACAGTGTGGCCCAACACATGTGGTACCCTTCATGCATGATGTTATTATACGTCTCACTCCTGACAGAGAAGTTAGTACAAAGACTTTAGAGCTGTATGATCCAGCCCAGAGAGATGTGTTACAAATTACCAAACCTCACAATGTAACTACATCGGTACAAGCTATGTTTCACAATTCTTCTAGTGTCGCCACTGTTAGTAGTATTAGTTGACATTGTGCTCTACGATCAACAGATGACTTCTAGTCACTGTCATCATCAGCATTACCGAGAACCCCTTCGTCCAGTTCGTGCATTTTTGTCAGGTTCTATAGTAGAGTTGCACAGCACGTGCTGATAGTCTGTTTATCTGCATAGTTTAGTTTACCACGGTCTTTAGTATGGACAGGGACTGCGATTGTTGTGTGCAGATGCGAGCTGAGTTGGTGACACTTCGCTCTCAGCTTCTGGCTGTGATGGCTTCGGTTACACAGCTTGAGGCTGCAGTGGATGGGCATCACTGTTGTGGGCCGGCCGCAGGATCCAACGGACGTCCAGCACGTCAGAGTCCTCCGATCGGTCCTCACCGGTGGCCAACATAGTTACTGACCCCTCACCTGTGGTCGAGTGGGAGGTCGCCCTGGGGCGAAGCAGGTGGCGAAAGACTTCCCAGGCGGCTGCACATAAGGCCTCCCAGTTTGTCTGACAAACAGGTTCCAGGTGCTGTCTGTGGCAGACACTGTCACTGAGCCAGATGCTGTCGCCTGTCCTGTTTCAGAGGAAGCCACTCAGCCTGCAAGATCTGGTCAATCACAGAGGGTAGGATTATTGGTAGTTAGGGACTCCAACGTTAGGCGTGTTATGGGGCCCCTGAGGGACTTGGCTGACAAGAAGGGTAAGAAATCCAATGTGCACTCCATGTGCACACTGAGTGGAGTCATTCCAGATGTGGAAAGGGTCCTCCCAGATGCCATGAAGAGCACAGGGTGCAGCCAACTGCAGGTGGTGGCTCACGTCGGTACCAATGATGTGTGTCACTTTGGATCATAAGAGATTCTCTCTGGTTTCGAACAGCTAACATAAGTGGTAAAGGCTGCCAGTCTCGCTTGCAAGATGAAAGCAGAGCTGATCATTTGCACCGATTGTGGACCTCTGGTACAGAGCCGAGTTGAGGGTCTTAATCAGAGGCTCAGACGGTTCTGCGACCATGTAGCCTGCAGATTCCTCTACTTGCGCCAAAGGGTGGTTGGGTTTCGGGTTCCACTGAACAGGTCAGGTGTCCACTATACGCAGGAGGCAGCTACATGGGTAGCAGGGGCTGTGTGGCGTGGACTGGGTGGTTTTTTAGGTTAGAGGGTCTCGAGAAAACACAAGAAGGGCTTCAGTCACAAAGGGTGCAGGCTGAACACAGGAAAAATGTAGATACAAGAACCATTGATATAACAGTTGTAAATTGTCATAGCTGTGTTGGGAAAGTACCAGAGCTCCAAGCGCTAATAGAAAGCACTGATACTCAAATTGTTATAGGCACTGAAAGCTGGCTAAAGCTGGATATAAGCACAGCCGAAATTTTTGCAAAGAACCTAACGGTGTTCCGAAAGGATAGGCTAAATATGGTTGGCGGTGGGGTTGCTGTTAGAAGTAGTCTAACTTGTCACAAAATTGAAGTAAATATTTCATGTGAGTGAGTATGGGCAGAGGTCATTGTTGGCAACCAGAATAAAATAATAATTGGATCCTTATACCGACCTCCCAATTCAAGATGATACAGTTGCTGAAATGTTCAAAGAAAACTTGCGTTTGATTTCGAACACGTACCCGAATCATACGATGATAGTTGGTGGTGACTTTAATTTACACTCGATATGTTGGCGAAAATACATGTTTAATTCCGGAGGTATGCATTAAATATCATCCGAATATGTGCTAAATGCATTCTCTGAAAATTATCTCGAGCAATTAGTTCATGAGCCCACGCGAATAGTAAACGGTTGTGAAAACACATGTGACCTCTTAGCAACAAATAATGCTGAGTTAATAACGAGCATCAAAACCAATTCAAGGAATAGTGAACACAGGGTTGTCGTAGCAGGATTGAATATTGTAATCCTCAAATCCTCAAAAAATAAGCGAAAAATATACCTATTCGAAAAACCAGATAAAAATTCACTTGACACCTTCCTGAGAGACAATCTCCACTCACTCTAAATTAATAATATAAGTTCAGACCAAATGTGGCTTGAATTCAAAGAAATAGTATCGGCAGCAATTGAGAGATTTATACCAAATAAATTAACAAACGACGGAGGTGATCCTCCTTGGTACAAAAAACGGGTTAGAACAAAACAAACATGCCAAATTTAAACATACACAAAATCCCCAAGATTGGTGATCTTTTACAGAAGCTCGAAATTTACACCGACTTCAATGCGATATGCTTATAACAGTTTCCATTATGAAACTTTGTCTCGAAACCTGGCAGAAAATCCAAAGAGATTCTGGTTGTATGTGAAGTATGTTAGTGGCAAGAAACAATCAATGCCTTCTTTGCGTGATACAAATGGAGATATATTGAAGTCAGTGCTGCCAAAGCAGTTACTAAACACAGCCTTCTGAAATGCCTTCACAAAAGAAGATGAAGTAAATATTCCAGAATTGAGAACAGCTGCCAACATGAATAACATAGAAGTAAATATACTCGGAGTAGTGAAGCAACTTAAATCACTTAATAAAAGCAAGTCTTCTGGTCCAGACTGTATATCAATTAGGTTCCTTTTGGAGTATGCTGATGCATTAGCTCCATACTTAACAATCATATACAACCGTTCACTCGACGAAACATCCGTACCCAAAGACTGGATGTTTCACAGGTCACACCAATATTCAAGAAAGGTAGTAGGAGTAATCCACTAAATTACAGGCCCATATCGTTAACGTCAATATGCAGCAGGATTTTAGATTGGTTCAAATGGCTCTGAGGACTATGGGACTTAACATCTATGGTCATCAGTCCCCTAGAACTTAGAACTACTTAAACCTAACTAACCTAAGGACAGCACACAACACCCAGCCATCACGAGGCAGGGAAAATCCCTGACCCCGCCGGGAATCGAACCCGGGAACCCGGGCGTGGGAAGCGAGAACGCTACCGCACGACCACGAGATGCGGGCGGGATTTTAGAATATATATTGTGTTTGAACATAATGAATTACCTCCAAGAAAACCGTCTATTGACACACAGTCAACATGGGTTTAGAAAACATCATTCTTGTGAAACACAACTAGCTCTTTATTCACATGAAGTGCTGAGTGCTATTGACAAGGGATTTCAGATGAATTCCGTATTTCTGGATTTCCGGAATGCTTTTGACACTGTACCAAACAGTCATCGAGTAAAACAAAAGTTCTACATAAATGATTTGGGAGATAATCTGAGCAGCCATTTTTGGTTGTTTGCAGATGACGCTGTCATTTATCGACTAATAAACTCATCAGAAGATCAAAACAAACCACAAAACAATTTAGAAGAAATATCGGAATGGTGTGAAAAGTGGCAGTTGACCTTAAATAATGAAAAGTGTGAGGTCATCCACATGAGTGCTAAAAGGAACGTGTTAAACTTCAGTTACATGATAAATCAGCCTAATCTAAAAGCCATAAATTCAACTAAATACCTAGGTATTACAATTACGAACAATTTAAATTGGAAGGAATGCATAGAAAATGTTGTGGGGAAGGCTAACCAAAGACTGCATTTTATTGGCAGGACACTTAGAAAATGTAACAGACCTACTAAGAAGACTGCCTACACTACGCTTGTCCATCCTCTTTTAGAATACTGTTGCATGGTGTGGGATCCTTACCAGATAGGACTGACTGTTTACATCGAAAAAGTTCAAACAAAGGCAGCACATTTTGTATTAGCGCGAAATATGGGAGAGAGTGTCACAGAAATGATACAGGATTTGGGATAGACATCATCAAAAGAAAGGCGCTTTTCGTTGCGAAGGAATCTTCTCACGAAATTCCAATCACCAACTTTCTCCTCGAAATGGGAAAATATTTTGTTGACACCGACTCACAGAGGGAGGAACGATCACCAAGATAAAATAAGGGAAATTAGAGCTCGTATGGAAAGATATAGGTGTTCATTCTTCCCGCACTATATACGAGATTGGAATAATAGAGAATTGTGAAGGTGGTTCAATGAACCCTCTGCCAGGCGCTTAAATGTGATTTGCAGAGTATCCATGTAGATGTAGATGTAGTCCAGTGATACGGGATTCAGTAGTTAGGGATCCACCACCATTATTGTCCACAGACAAACAAAAACAGAATTGTTTTGTTCGCCATCATTGTCACAAAACTGGTATGTGTCCCAAAACGAGCAGAAGCTCATAAAACAGTTTCCTCCCCATTATCTTTAAAGGGTCCAAAAAAGGTTTGTGCCATCAAATCATGTCTGGATTGCAGCCCACAGTATCAATGCTGTCACTACCCATTACTGATTTTTCCATGACATCACTTGCTTCGCATGCTGCAACCTGGATCACCTCATGAGTGTCTGTTTCAGCGAGCATGGGCCTACACCTTCAGTTGTCAGTGCGCTGCACGCTATCTTGCCAGTGCCCTTGGCAGCAGTAGATGGGACGTCGAGACTCATGTTTCAATGGTACATTAATGGGGAACACGAGATTTCCAATTAGACATTGGCATGGCATGTGCTGGTACATAAGGGCATGTACCGGCACAATGTCTCTCCTCATCTGAAGTTCCTTCAATGCAGGGTATTGACATACAGATGCCAGTCAATCCCATTGCAGACTCAGATCATAATCCAAGCCAAGTATAAAAATGTAGCTGGGCAACTAATCCCGCTAGCGGTCAACCCTTGGATGACGACTAACATTTTTGGCTTAGAAACTTCTGCACTTTTTGGTTTTCAAATTCAGGACAAGGTGAATTAGCATCAACCATGATAGCTTTCACAGAACATTATACGTTATATGAGCAATTTAAGTAACTGTTTGAACCTACATTATTTTGTACAACAGAGATCCAGGGCCACATATGCTTAAAGCAAATGGCACTGCCTAAGTTTCTTAGAACTTGTCCGGGGTATTTAGCATGAACAAATAAATTAAAGGGCAACCAGATAAGTTGCAAAGTATGGGAGTTATATTCCCAATATTGTCTAATAAACGGGCTATCCCAATGGTCATATTTAAGAAACCAAATTGATCACTCAGAATATTTGGTGATTTAAGTTTACCATTAATGCTCAAGCACATGTCTGTCTGTACCCAATTCCTCAGCCAGAGGAACTGCTGGCAAAATTAGTTATGAACCATTATTTTTCAAATATAGATCTCACTGATGCCTACTTTCAACTGTCTGATGAAGATCAGATGTAGGAGTTTTATGTGATTAATTCACCATTCGGCATGTATTGTTATAAAAGGCTGTGACCTGCGGTCACAAGCACTCCTGCGATATTTCTGAGATACCCAGAGCAACTCACCCAAGGTATCCCCAACTGTGTTTTAACTGACTCACTGATTACTGGAACCACGTGAGAGTAGGACCTGCACAAATGTTGTTTCAGGAGCTCTAGGTCTATGGTCTTCGTTGTCGACTTGACAAATGCAGTTTCTTTGAGTCGAGTGTCAAGTACCTGGGACATATATTAAGTAAAGAAGGAACCACTTCCACATAGGATCATGCGGACACAATCACTAACTTACCAGCTCCTAAGAACTTCAAAAAACTACTGTCACTCCTCAGCAAAGTCAATTATCATGTAAAGTTTATTCCCAATGCAGCCTAGATTTCCCACGTGCTTAATCAATTGCATAAAAAAGAAGATGTCAGATGTGTGCCAGAAGACTTTCTTGCAACTTAAAAAGAGCCTTAGGTTGGATCATTGTTTACTGATGTTCCATCCCAGCAAACATTTAACACTTGCTGCTGATGAGTTCGATTGTGTCATTGGTGGGATATGTTGTCCCACGAATACGCCAATGACACAGAACAGCTCATTACAATCACATCTAAAACATTAAAAGCAGCACTTCAAAAATTATTTGCAAATTGAGATAGAGGCGTTGGTTATCATATATGGCAACACAAAATTTTATGTGTATCTCTATGGTACCAAGTTCCAACTGATCATTGATCACAAGCTTTTCATTTTGCTGTTTGGTCCCCATTCCAAACTTCTCGATAAAACAGCATAGTGGCTGCAATGGTGGTCATTTTTCCTTAGTAGCTAAATCTACAAGATCCATTATCAACCCATCATGCAGCTTTCAAAAGCTGACAACCTGTTCCACTTGCTGTGTGACCCAGATGCAGAATTTGATAGGCATGAAGCACTGTGTTCTACTTTAGATGCAAATTAGTGACACACGCTTCACAAATTCCTGATTACAGAATGTGGAAAAACATGTTGCAATCTGCTACTCCACAGTGTGAAGTCTTCTGTACAGTGGGGTCAGCTGGAGCAGCTGCCTAAGGGCACTGACCAGAATGTCACAACTATTTTTTCTTACGGCACTGGTTTAACATCATTGGTGTTGTCAGTTTGTTACTTACAGACAATTCTGAATGCCACTTGGAAGTTCCTCCCACGCTCTGCCACGGGGTACTGAAGCCCCTCACTGAGGAATGTGCAGGCCGAAAGCAATAGTGTGGCGTCTCTGTACTGGCTTGTTGTTGAAGCTGCGGCCATTATGAAGCAGCCCCAGCACAGTCTTTAAACCCTGGCCACACCTGCCATATCAATTTCACTAAACAGTTATTGGGAACAATGTACCACAGTAGCTACTATCTATGCCTTGTCCATTCCACCCTGGTTTCTGACAATGGCCCTCAATTCATGGCATCTGCGTTTATTGATTTTTGTAAATGCATTAGCACTTACCACCATCACTTTTCGTCCTGTATTCAATTCAGAAGCTGAGTAGGAGGTCAGGGCCTCCAAAATACTGATACATAAAATAATAACAACAGCAATTCCACTGAAGCAATGACCAGCTTCCTCAGAACCCACCAGTCCACCCCCCAGTAAACAGATGCAGATCAGCAAAACTTTTACACATGTGCAGACCCTGCACACCTGTGTTTTTAAGGCTGCAGATGGTCAGGGTTGTTTAATGAAGCTTCAAAATCAGCTCTATCTGCAGCGAGGGGCATCAACCCTCCCTCCAACCATTCAACTGCTGGCAATACGCAACATATGCAATGACACCAGTGACACGGCTGCCTGCTGCCACTGCAACTTCTGCTCTCATGTACTGCACCAACAACTGGGTGACAGTGGCTAGTGATGGGAACTGACAGAGGTGAAACCACTTCCACCCCGTAGACCATTTGTGGCTCCCTCTGACACCAGTAATCCCCTCATCACATTATGAATGAGGTGGATTATTTTCAGACCCAGGTGACCAAGGAGGCCAAATAATTGTGCACATTTCCTACATAGTCAGCACCCATGCGATGACCTTCCACATGAGCCTTTGGCAGGGCTTCTAGTGTCCCCCCCCCCCACCATTTTCCTCTCAATGAAGTTGGCACAGGCCTGCCACTTCTGGTCATATATACTGATTAAAATGGCAGGGAGAGGGATTAGTATCTGACAGTGATTCGGACTCCCCACGAAGCTGAGTACTGGTATGGAGAACAGGTCCCAGATACTCAGGCTACATACTGAAGCAACAATTTGCTCCCATTCGAGGCACTGCCGCTGCAAGCATGTCACATGGAGCTGTCTACTGATGCAAGACTGCCCGTAAATACCACAGCCAGGCACCTTCTGGTCAGGCTGTCACAAATCTTTGAAGCCTTTAGTTACACGCCACTGAACAGTAGAGTTTTAGCCTGTCTGTTTTATGCTTCTGATTTACATTGCTTCCTGACTGAATTCTTAAGGGGACTTACAAAAGAAAATTTTTTTTGTTCACATTTTCGGATTTTTCTCTCATTATAAAATTTGCAATTTTCCAAAACTCACATGGGAAGTATTTAATTTATTTATTTAAATATAATCTACACTGGTTGAAAATGTTAAAATTTTTACGTGCATTTCTTCAAGATCTAATAAAATCGGTAATTTTTTTATATAGAAGGCTGTGGATTGATGTGTTATAAAGGTTAAATTACGTGTTTGTTTTGGTAGCACTGTCAAAACCGTATCATATCATTTCATAGCATAAACATGCATTGTATGTCAAAGTGCTACCGTTTTTCCGAGTAAAAGTGAGAAACAGATTGGTAAATCTCTCAAAAAATAAAGTATGATGCCAAAACAAAGTGTTTTTAAGAAATGTGGGTTTCATGGTAATAGACTTTTGAATAAAGGGAAACATTGTGTTCAATATGTGGCGTGTGAAGTTACAGACAATGAAATACAGGCAAACTCATCAGTTATCTAGAGAAACACCCATTAGTGCTTCGAAGATTAAAACAAAACGTTGTTATACATAGTTTTCTCAAAACAAAAGTGATGTAAATCGTAAGTTAGGTTATATTGTGATAGACTTACGCATCCTAACAAGGGTGTTAGGTGAATGTGTGTGTTGTAAAATATGTGGAGGTCCAGTTAGTTTACATGAAGACAGTGAGGTATCAAATGGGCTAGCCAGGAAACTTATCATTAATTGTGCCAGTTGTAAATATGCTCATTCATTTTGGAATTCTGATAAGTGTAAAGATAATTATTTTGAAGTAAATGTTAGGTGGTTTTATGGATTGAGAGCTATTGCCAAAGGACACACTGCAGCAGAAGCAATGTGTGCCATGATGAATATGCCATGTCCACCTTGTAAAATCGACAAGTATGCAGGATTTATTGGAGCTGCCGTGGAATCTCTTGCATGTGAGTCAATGAAGGGTGCTGCAAACAAAGCTGCTGAAATAAATAATGGTATGACTGATATACCAGTAGCTTTTGGTGGCCCTTGGCAGAAGCACAGCTACAGGTCAAAGAATTCTGTTGCTACGGTGACCAGTGTGGATACTGGAAAGGTAATAGATCTCCAGATTTTAACCAAACATTGTTATAAGTGCAAATAAGGGACTGAAGAAGGGCATATCTGTGACAGAAATTATGAAGGAACAAGTGGTGGTATGGAGGTCTCTGCAGGTATTGACATTTTTAGTCTATCTGTGAATGAAAGGAGAGTGTGTTACACCAAGTTCTTAGGTGATGGAGACTCAAAAGCATATAAAGTATAGTAGCTACTCAGCCTTATGGTGAGAAAATTGTCACAAAACTGGTATGTGTTGGTCACGTCCAGAAGAGGATGGGCACCAGGTTGAGGAAGTTGAAACAAAGTTCGAGAGACAAGACACTTTCTGATGGTAAAACCATAAGAGGCAGGCTTAAAAAAGTTATTTGATTGTGCAAAAATTGGCAATTGATGCTAAATAATGAAGTGTTAGATCATCCACATGAGTGCTAAGAGGAATCCATTAAACTTCAGTTACATGATAAATCAGTCAAATCTAAAGGCTGTAAATTCAACTAAATACCTATATAACACGAAAACAATCAATTTTTGACAAAATAAATTTGTCCGTCTGGTAAGTCTCCCCTGACCTGCAGTTCTGGGTGACTTTTCCAAAATCTACCCCTTTTCCCAGACCTCTCCAGTTCTTTTCCTTTACCCCTCTTCCTTCCCCTTCAATCCTTCTGCCTGAAGAAGGAGCCACTGGCTCTGAAAGCTTGCCTAATTATAACCTTCTTTCATCTGTGTGTTCTGCCACTGCTTGGTGAGTAGATTTTTATCAATCCAATTAATTTATTTTGTCAACTAAATACACAGTAATTACAATTATGAACAATTTAAACTGGAAGAACATACAGAAAATGCTGTGGGGAAGGCAAACCAAAGACTGTATTTTACTGGCAGAGCGCACTTACAAAATGTAACACACCTACTAGAGAGACTTCCTAAACTATGCTTGCCTGCCCTCTTTATGAGTACTGCTGCACGGTCTGGGATCTTTACCAGATAGGATTGACAGAGTACATCGAGAAAGTTAAAAGAAAAGCAGCACATTTTGTATTATCACAAATAGGGGACAGTGTGTCACAGATATGACACAGGATTTGGAGTGGATATCATTAAAACACAGGCATTTTTCACTGTGGCTGAATATTCTCATAAAACCACAATCATCAACTTTCTCCTCCAAATACGAAAATATACTGTTGATACAGACGTACATAGGGAGAAACGATCATCATAATAAAATAAGGGAAATTAGAGCTACATGGAAAGATATAGGTGTTCATTTTTTCCGTGCACTGTTCGAGATCAGAATGATAGAGAATTATTGCTAACGTGGTTTGATGAACCCTCTGCCAGGCACTTGGTGTGATTTGCTAAGTATCCATTTGATGTAGATGTAAACCAATTCTAGAATATTGCTTGAGGGTTTGAGGCATAAAGCAGGAACAAATTCACAGACCCACTGCTACGATTGTACTCTAATTGACTGGTTTAGTCCAAATAAAAGTGTAACAAAGATGATCAAAGAAAATAATTGGGAAGGTGACAATATTCATACAAAACTGTGATATGTAAATATGGAGTATTAGTATTCAAGGAAGACTTGACAACAATTCTGCTGTTCCATAAGATATTATGTGTAATGGCTACAAGAATAAAATGAGAGGTTAGGTTGTGTGTAGAGGCATATAAATAATAAGTCTTCTCTCACCATATACATGACAATTAATCACCAATATTGCCACAAGCTGTGCTGTATGTAACGGTTAGCATCACTGGCTGGCATGCTTCGGGTCTCTAGTTCAAACACGACCACGGTCAATTATTTATTATTTTAGTATTTATCATTTCTGGATAGTTCTGAGAATGCCTGATGTTTATAAAGTTTGTATGTTATGAAATATTTGATGCCTGTTTAAATCCCAGCACTCTCCATCCAAGAGTTCACTTCTGTTCTGTTCTGGCTGCACACTGGTGTTCGTAAGGAAGTGCTTTCAATGCTAAATGTTGTACTTCACTGATGACCCTACTTTTGGATTTTCACTCGATTCTTGTTACAACTGGACCGTTTTGGCATGAGTACTCTCTGCCACACACTGTACAGTGTTTTTTGGTTTGTACATTTGGGACACTTAAAAGCACAGTTATTAGCACTTTTGAAAGTGCTCTGGAAGACAAATGATGTTACAATATTTAAACAGAAATAATATCATCATAAGATATTTGCTAAAACTCAATCTCTCACATTTGTTCACACAAAGCCTAAAACATATTAAGACAATGGGTGATAAAGTTTTAATTAGCACATAAAATGATGTTACATAATTAATGCATTCATGGTACACACTGACGTTCCCACACAATAGCACCATAACAGGTCACTAGAAGGGCCAAAACAAGATGGCATAGCCCGCTGATACAGTGGAGATGGGCTGCACTATTCTGTTTTTGCCCCTCTAGTGACATGTTATAATATTTTGATGTGGGAGTGTCAGAGTGTACCATGAATGCATAGAAGTGCCTGTAAACAAACAAATAAAAAACCGGAATGAAAAAGGCTCCTATTACAGAACTAAAAAAGTTGAACATGTCCTGCGCAGAGTTTGGGCTGCAAGAGAAGGGAGCTAGCTTTTCGACTTATCAGACAGCTTCAAAAACTTTTAAACCAAAACATCTTGACATATTTGTGCTTTTTTACTTGTTAGTACCAGTACAAATGTCATGTAATATAATTCATTGTGTCAAGTAACATGTTACATGATGTCATGCTGTATTACATGAGACCTGCCATCATGTCATCCAACGTGGCATGTTTTGTGTTGTGCAATATCACACATGTCATTTGTCATATTGCATGCATGCATGCATAGCCACTCTGGGATATTTCCTATTATGGATGCACTCCACCCTCGGATACTTCCAATTGCAGATGCATCTTACTCTCTAGAAGCCCATAAATTTGTGTCTATTTCTTCTTTCACCCCTACCATACATATAACAGGGGGTGTGTTTGGGGTAGAAATGGTCACCTCGGGGAAAAATCCCCTCCTCCCCCCCCCCCCCCTGCCAACCCAGAAATCAATAATTGTTTTACAACCCCCTCCCCCCCCCTTTCCCCCAAGGAACAAATCCATCTCCAGAAATTTAATCCTTCCAAAAACTTTTTTAGGTACTACATGTATGCTCTTCAGCCATAAGATAAAATGTTATATTGCTTACAATGGCTGACAAATTTTCTGAATTTGAGGCTCAGTATCAGGGACTTTAGCCTGTTAATTGCAAGATGTCGATGCGCTGACACCTTGCAGCTGTGAGAGCTTGCTGCATTGGGGAAGTAGGGTTACCACATAAAAAACTGCAAATGTATCAAGATGTTTGGAGTTAAATCTCTCTTAAGCTGTCAGATACGTCAAAAAGCTAGTTCCTTTCTTTTATATCTGTAACTCTGCACAGGACTTATTTCCCTTTTCTGTACCATGATAGCAGTATTTTTCATTCTGGTTCCCAACTTTTACTCTACTGTAATTTTGACAATAATCTGCCACAGCTTGGAAACTGAAGTAGATTTTTGTTAACTCTGGGGATGACTGATTCAGTATCGATTTTTTTTAGTGACATTTGAACCATGCTGCTTATATCAAGGCAATGGATGAGGCTTTCACAAAACAACAGGACAACCATTAATTATATGTATTCATATAACTTCTTACAAAGTTTGAACTGATTCGCACAAGTATGAAGCACAGAGGTGGCACGTGTGTGTGTGTGTGTGTGTGTGTGTGTGTGTGTGTGTGTAAAAAAAAAAAAGTTTTTTTTGCAAGTAAACAATGAATGAAGATAGATTTTATCATAAGAATGGATTTTTTATTTATTTGATTCACATTAAACTGTTTCCGTGTATTAAGTTCATATAAAAACAAATGTTACAAGCTACATTTAGGATGACTTTATTGCATGTTTCAAAAACCTGCCAGAAAAATGTGTTTTTTGCATGTAATTTCCAAACGAAGCAAGAGTTTTCAAATAATTAAAACTTATTTTAGATCAAGGTCCGATACACCAGATGACCAAATTTGAACCATAAGTCTTGTTCCAGTCTGGAGTTATTTAAGGATGACTATTTTTGCTTGGAAAATTAGAATGAGGGCGGTTGTTCTCGCACATAAAATTCGACATGTGTACATACAAATACTGTTATTAGCTGAGCATTACTTTCAGCCCAATTATGGTCTTTTCCAAAAGGAATTAATTGATTCACACAGTTTGCCTGGGTGCCAGCTCTGGTTCACTGTTCAAACACTGCGTAATATACTGTAACATAGATACAGTAAGACAGATGTTCGAATGGTTATACAAATGGCTGCTGGTCTACACTAAGCCAAAATTTTTTACCCCATGTTTCTAGTTCAAATAGGAACAGAGCACCAAGATTACCCCCCCCCCCCCAACCCCACACACACACACACACACACACACACACACACACACACACACACACACACACACACACACACAAAAACATGATTCTACATGCAGCCTTTTCATACATGTTTGTTACAAAACTTCCACACTGTAACTATTAATTATATAACTTCATTTTTTTAATGTGATAATTAAAATTTTATGATTACCTCTCATATACCCTTAGTATTAAAGTATAATCTTAAAATATGGTCACAAAAACAGAACAAGCTTTGAAAACAAAGCATAAGGTTATAGGTAGAGATGCTGAATGAAATTCATTTGAGCATGAAAGACAGCAATGAATGAAGTCTTCAGTGACTGTTGTAGCAGAATATTGTCAAATGATCTTTCACAAAACCCAAAGATCTTCTGATTATATGTCAAGGCTTTTAGTGGCACCAAAGTTGATTGTATATATGCGCTGTTAGTGACACCAAAGTTAGCGTCCAGTCCCTAGTGAATGAGAGAGGAACTGAAATATAGGGTAACACAGCAAAGGCTGAAATGCTTAACTTTGTTTTCAAATGTTCCCTTACAAAGGAAAAACCCAGGGGAATTGCTCCAATTTAATTCTTGTATCACTGTCAAGATGAGTGACTGTGACGTTGAGAAACAACTGAAATTGTTAAAATTCAACAATGCTCCAGAGCTGGATGGAATCTATGCCACATTTTACACAGAATTTATGACTGAGTTAGACCCCCTTCAAACTATAATCTATCATAGATTCCTCAGACAAAGAAACCATACCTAGTTCTTGGACAAAAGCACAGATCTCACCGTTCTACAAGATGAGTTGTAGAAGTGATCCACAAAACAAGCGTCTAATATCCTTGGCATCGATTTGTTGTAGAACCTTAGAATATATTATGAGCTCATATATAATGAGATCTCTCAAACAGAAAGACCCCCTCCATGCTAACCAGCATGGATTCCGAAAACATTGATCATATGAAACCCAATTTGCATTTTTCTCACATGACATACTGAAAGCTTTGGATCAAGACATGCAGATAGATGCAGTATTTCTTGATTTCCAAACAGAATTTGAATCAGTACCACACCTACACTTATTGTCAACAGTAGGATCATATGGGGTATCAAGTTAATTTGTGACTGGATTGAGGACTTTTTGGTAGGGAGGATGCAGAACGTTATCTTGGATGAAGTGTCATATTCACACATACAAGTAACTACAGGTGTGCCTCAGAAAGCGTGTTGGGAGCCTTGCTTTTCATGTTGTATATTAGTGACCAAGAAGACAATATTAATAGTAACCTCTGCCTTTTTGCACATGATGCAGTTATCCATATGAGGTACTGTCTGAAAGAAGCTGCATAAACATTCAGTCTGACCTTGGTAAGATTTCAAAGTGGTGGAAAGTTTGAAAACTTGCTTTAAATTTTTAGAAATGTAAAATTGTGGATTTCACAAAACAAAAAAACATAGTATTCTATGACTATAATGTCAATGAGGCACTGTTGAAATCAGCCAACTCATATAAATAGCTGAGTTTAACACTTTATATGGATATGAAATGGAATGATCACACAGGTTCAGTTGTGTGTAAAGCAGGTAGTAAGTAGGCTTTGGTTTATTGGTAGAAAACCAGGGAAGTGCAATCAAACTACAAAGCAGATTTCTTACAAATCACTCGTGTGGCCAGGTCTAGTATATTGCTCATGTCTGTGAGTCCCATTTCAAATACGACTAATGGAGGATACTGAATGTATACAAAGAATGACAGCATGAATGGTCACAGGCCTATTTGATCCATGGGAGAGTGTCACAGAGACAATTAGGAAACTGAACTGGCAGACTCTTGAAGTTAGGTGTAAACTATCCCAAAAAGTTCTATTAACAAAGTTTCAAGAACCAGCTTCAAATGGTGACTCTACGTATATATTACAACCCTCTACGTATCACTCACATAGAGATAATGAGGATAAGAACAGAATAAATACTTTACACACAGAGGCATTCAATCAATCATTCTTCCCGCGTTTCATATGTGACCGGTATGGGAAGAAACCTTAATAAATGGTATAATGGGATGTACCCTCTGCCATGCACTTCATGTGGTTTGCAGAGTATAGCTGTAGTAGATGTAGATATACACTGAAGTGCCAAAGAACCTGGTATAGGCAGTGTATTCTAATACAGAGGTATGTAAACAGGCAGAATATGGCGATGCAGTTGGCAACGCCTATATAATACAAGTGTCTGGCACAGTTGTTAAATTGGTTACTGCTGCTACAATGGCAGATTATCAAGAATTAAGTGAATTTGAATGTGGTGTTATAGTCGGCACATGAGTGATGGGATGCAGCGTCTCCGAGGTAGCAATGAAGTGGGGATTTTTCTGTACGACCATTTTGTTGCTGGAAAAGATCCTGGAAGAAGGGGATCGACACTGACTGAAGAGAATCGTTCAATGTGACAGAAGTGCAACCCTTCCACAAATTGTTGGAATTCAATACTGGGCCATCAACAAGTGGCAGCGTGTGAGCCAGCCAAAAAAAAAAACATCATCAATATGCGCTTTCTGAGCCAAAGGTACACTCATGTACCCTTGCCTTGATGACTGCACAACACAAAGCTTTATGCCTTGCCTGGGCCTACCGACACAGACATTGGACTGTTGATGACAGGAAACCTGTTACCTGGTCAGACAAGTCTTGTTTCAAATTGTATTGAAAGGATGGACATGTATGGTTATGGAGACGACCTCATGAATCCATGGGCCCTGCGTGTCAGCAGGGGGCTGTTCAAGCTGGTGGAGGCTCTGTAAAGATGTGGGTGCGTGCAGTTGGAGTCATATGGGACCCCTGATACATCTAGATATGATTCTGACAGGCGACAAATACGTAAGCATTCTGTCTAATCACCTGCATCCAGACATGTCCATTGTGCATTCGACGGACTTGGGCAATTCTAGCAGGACAATGTTGCGACACCCCACAAGTCCAAAACTGCTACAGAGCAGCTTCAGTAACACTCTTCTGAGTTTAAACACTTCTGCTGGCCATCAAAATCGCCAGACTTGAACATTACTGAGCATACCTGGGATGCCTTGGAACGTGCCGTTCAAAAGAGATCTCCACTCCCTTGTACTCTTCTGAACTTATGGACAGCCCTGCAGGATTCATGGTGTCAATTGCCTCCAGCACTAATTCAAATATTAGTTGAGTCCATGCCATGTCGTGTTGCAGCACTTCTGCACGCTCACGGGGCCCCTACATGATAATAGGAAGATGTGCAAGTTTCTTTGGCTCTCATAATACTGATGCTTTGTTTGTGTTTCTCTTATGGAACTATGAAGTGTTTACAATGTTTACAACTGGTTGCTTCACAGATATTAGGGCATGCGTGTGTGTGTGTGTGTGTGTGTGTGTGTGTGTGTGTTACTGTGCCTGCCTGTTTTATGTAACATGTGACAACTGGAAATTAATTTCACGAAGTTTTCATTTTATGGGGAGCAAGCTTCTACTGAGCTTAAATGCCTATAACTTTTAATTAATTGTATTCTGATATGGAAACATTATAGCCTTTTCATTTCCAAAAGGTGCAAGGTGTTGTTAGGTGTTTTTGTGAAGAAGGGGTGGGGGTGGAGATGGGGAAGGGAGGAGGTTATATATAGAGTGAGTGGGTGGCTAGTGTGTGTGTGTGAGAGAGAGAGAGAGAGAGAGAGAGAGAGAGAGAGAGAGATGGTTGGGAACTAATAGAGTGTTTTTTACCTCTGAAAGATTTCTTTTTTAATTTAAACGTGGTATGTTAGATTTCAGTCCTATTTCATTAAGAGTTGCTGTTAGCTCTTTTTCGGCATAGCAGCTGAGATGTCAGCAAGTGAAAAGCAATTACACATAATCAGTTTTTTCCTATTTTCCAGTTACCAACAAGTGTTCTGCTTACTCTTGTTGAGTGGGTAGCAGGAAAGATGTTGTTTATGTCAGCTAAGAATTACAGTTATGGCCAAAAATATTCAAAACCACTGTCACTGCCTCACAGAAGATTTGCACAAAAATGGGGAAACAAAGGCAGAAACCTCATTTGGATAATTGCAGATAATGTTGTGTCTACAGGTATTACTCCACGCCTTTTTCAGTACCAAAGAAGACACTTACATCACACTGCTCATTTAAAACCATTTCCTGTAGGGTTGGCTCCAGTAGGGTATATTATCAGAGTTGAATGGTATATTCTAAGCACAGACAGGAATCATCTTACAATATTTCTGATACTAGAGAGCTGATGAGGAGGCATTTTGTCACCTATTCTAGTGGGTTACCAATACAGCTGGTAAGGGTGAGGTGATGATGATAACAACAGTAACGACGAAATCAACAACAGTTAGGATTTGTGCACTTGTTTCCCGGTTTAAGGAGAGGATCAATTATTGATGACCTCCCCATGCCAGGATATTGGCCTTTGGTATGTATTTTATTTGAAAAAAGGCAAGCAGATTATCCTTGGGTTTTCAGTTAAGTTTCCACAGGATACCATAATAAAACAAGTCTGGTGAAGGATATTATCACGTACCATCAATACCATGGTATCCACTTACCCATTGCAGACAATGAGTAGTGAAGGTTATTGTCCTACTTATTTCTTGAGTGGAAATCTGTTCTCCCTCATCCTCCTGGAACTGGATTCATGGAAGGTGATTTGTTGGCACAGTATTGCAACATGTTCCCATACTACAATGGTGAACCTTCCCTCGATGATTTGTCAAGTTATCAACTCACTGCCTGATGGAATGCAAGTTTTTATGCAGATAAGCTGCCCTTGAGCCTGCAGTGCCAACCATTTGCCCTTATAGTAGAGTGCCTGTTCCAACAATGAATGCGCTGTCTTCTATGATACCCTGAAGATTTTGTTATACAAGGTGCTACCCAAGCCAGTAGCAGTACGACATTCCGCTGCTAGGTGTCTAGAGGTACACTTATAGCTACTGTGGCACAAAGTTCTGCCATCTTTGGTGGATGTAGTTGTGAGTTATAGTGGTGCCTGTCATGATGTGTTTCAGTGTTTCTGCAAATTGTGAAATGGTTTAAGTGAAGAAGCAAGAGATTTATATCAAAATTCTGTTTGAAGTTGAAGAAAACTGCAGCTGAAACTCACTGCATGCTGACAGAGGCATTTGGTGAGAGTGCACTAAGACAAACAAGAACATTTGGTTCAAGTGCTTCAAGGAAGACCAAGAATCTGTCAAAGATGACAAGCATTCTGGTCAACCGTCAACATTCACAACACCGGACATTATCATGAAAGTGCATGAAGTGTTTTACAAAGACTGAAGGCAGACAATTCACGATGTTTGTAACAGACTTGGGCTGTCATACATTACACGTAAACAAATTCTAGCTGATGAACTGAACATGACAAATTACAGCCCTCTCAACATCGACCAATGAAGCCTCAGGATTCAGACGTGCACTGAACTGCAACAAAGAGTTCGAGAGTGTCCAAAATTCTTATCTAGAATCATAACAGGTGATGAATCTTGGGTCTACAGTTCTGAAATGAAGCAGTAGTCATCACAATGGAAAACACCATCTTCTCCAATGATGAAAAAAGCTTGACAAGTTCACAGAAAAACAAAGTCAATGCTGATGATTAGTTCAACATTCGGGAAATGGTGCTCAAGGATGTTGTTGAACATGGTCAGAGTATCAACAGGCAGTTTTACTGTGAGGTTTTGAGGCAACTGAGGGAAAAATGTTCAGTGCATATGGATAGAGTTGTGGGAAAAGAAAGACTGGTTGGTGCACCATGACTAGGCACCCACACATACTTCACTTGTTGTGAAAGAATTCCTGGTGAAAAACAACATGGAAATGGCTGCCACCCTCCCTACTTCCCAGATATAGCCCCATGCAATTTCTACCTGCTCCAGAAGATGAAAATCGTCTTGCAAGGGCAACATTTTGGCTCGACATCCATGTGGAATCACAATGGTTCCTGAACACCCTTCACCCCGAGGGCTTCCAGGAATGCTTCCAAAAATGGGAACAGCGCTGGCATCATTGCATGCATACCTGAGGTGACTACTTTGAAGGTGATGGAGGACACTAGGATGTAGGTATAGATTTCTGATTCTTACAATGAAATTCTCAGAGATTTTGGGTAGACCCTCATAGAAGCACGAGTGACAGATTACACACTATTAGTAATGTGATTTACTCAATCCTGAAAACTGTCTAATTGTTGAAGTACAGTCTACAGACTACACAGTGTCTGAGTTTGCCCTTGTGAGCATCTAGTTTGTCAGTTTTCTTTTTTGCTTAGGTTCTTGGATAAAAAATACAAAACTTCTAAGGGGCTACTGTGGTGAAAGTCATGTATAACTCCCCACTAACGCAGCATCTGTGAAGACAGGAGAACAATGTTGCTACTGTGCTAAAATGCATTATTTGTCTTATAATAATCAATAAGATTAAAACAAGGTGAATACAACTAAACTATTTAAAAAAGTGAAACAACAAGTCAGAAAAAATGAGATATATATACATACATACTTTAAAACTTTCTCGGTAAGAACTCTTCTCATAACATAGTTAACATGAAGAGTGTAAGGATAATAAACAATATGAAACATATGCTTTATGAAAGATTGTATAGTCAGTAGTGGAGGACAAATCTTTACATTTTAAGGTGACATCTTGAGTTTAACTGCTGGTCAAGATATGAAACAGTGGAAAAGAAATTAGCTTCAAAGAAAGGAAACGAACATGAAATGAATATGCAGATATATCACAAGACACTGGGCAGAGAGGTAAGAAGTTATATCTCGAAATGTATGAAGCATACAAAATAGTCGAAAATTGAAAGGAAATCTAAGAATTAAGTTAGTGAAGGCATGCAGTAAGAACACAACTTGAGGAATACTTTTATCATATTGATGGTCACTGGAACTGGTGAAGACAACCGACAGTACAAGATAAGTGAGGTACACTGACAAATGCCCTGCACTAACAGAATATGTGAAGACTGCAGCAACACATGAAACTGCTACTTTTCTTCTTTGTGACATTGAATTCAGAGAATGAAAAGTACCTTCAAAAGCTCGAATTTCACTAATCTTTTTGTGAGCTTTTATTTCAGATATCCTGTATAGTGTAATTATAGGAAAAAAAAAACAAGAAGTAAAATTTAGAAGAAACAGTTTTAAGTATTGCAAAAAAGGAGTGGAAACCAGGACATGAAATTAGGACTGGGTAGGAGGATACAAGCTACACTAATATGAACTACATCTTAGCTGTTAATAAAAATAAAATTTTATATTTCCATTTCTCTATTACATTACATACCTTTATTTTATTTTTCCTAACCTTTCTTCTACTACTTTTCACTGACATCCCTTCCCACCATACCCAGAATCTCATCACACAATTTCTTCCACTTCTACATTCTTTCACTCTCCTTGTGTGTCCTCCTTAATATGTTCCCTTATTCATTGCTCATTTGAATTATCTTCACCAATTCAAAAATCATCACCTCTTATTTTTTCTCATGCATTTACATTACTTTCTATGATTTAGGTTACTATTTCCCACTAATGTCTACTTAATGCTTCTTTTCTGCTATTAAGTTATAAAGAATGGTACAACTGTATCAACATAGACACACCAAGAATGGCTTCCACACGACGCCGATCCAGAGCAGGTTTCGTTGGTCGGCCTGAGCAATAACCTGCTCGAGTCCACCGCTGACCAGTCACTGAACTTGATCCTAGTTCAAGAGGTGAGAAAAGAGCTGATGCAAGACCGCGGGTGAGTTTCCGATAGTCAGCTCGATTAACTCGTTGCAGCAGAGAAGCAGGTACCAGGACACCAGCAGCCAAAGGCACCTAGAATGAAGAGGCCAAAACTTAATTAACATTTCTACACAGTGTAATATCTAATAATCAATGAAAATTAGATATTTTATCTCTCTTTCTCTCTCTCTCTCTCTCTCTATCTGCTGATAGACAGCTGTCATAAGAAAGATGTAAGTCAACAGCTACAGGAAAAATTAAGTTTTCCAGGTTCAAATTTTGTGAAACAAAGTGCTAATCTCAACATCTAACAGAAAAGCTAAGATAAATGTTTAAGGATTCTAGCAAAGATGACCAGGTGCTGACCGACAGAGCTTGAAACAACCTGGTATGTGACCTGTGCAAAATAGGGGCTGATGCCGAACACATAAATGTGGGTTTTAAGGAGGTTTTTTGGTACCATGACCAGCCAGAATTAACTATGCTGTAGGGTGAGTAAATGGATGGGCAGGCTAATTGCGATGACTGTAAAATCTTATATTGTTGCCCAGTGGATGCTACAGGAAGATGGAAATATTCTTCTCATCATCTACAACTGAATAGGAGGTTTAAAGAAAAGCTAGATCTGTTAGCAGAAAGCATAAGAAAGCAGCATAAAGTGTCTACTACCACACAAAGGCTAATCCTTGTGGTTGTTGGTGTCAGATGAGACTTCTCTTTTAGGTTAAATTTGGAATTCAGAAAGAAAGTATTAAACATATTTAATTGTCAGAGACTCCCAATTCATCATTTAAGAATACACGGAAAGGTAAAGAGAAAGGGAAAATCAACTTGCTTCATCAAAATATTGGTGGGGTTAAAAATAAAGTAAAGGAGTTGTTAGTTTGTTTTGCAGACTCAGTAACTGTAAACACATTGACAGCATTTGTCAGTCAGAGTACAGGGACAGAAAATCATAAAGTAAGGGGTTATAAATCAGCTGTGTATTGATGTAGATCTGTTATGGATAGAAGAGAAGCCACCACATTCCTAAAAACTAAATAGACTTTGAAAAACAGAGAACTACATTGATGAGCCAAAACATTATGACTACATCTACATCTACATCCATACTCCGCAAGCCACCTGACGGTGTGTGGCGGAGGGTACCTTGAGTACCTCTATCGGTTCTCCCTTCTATTCCAGTCTCGTATTGTTCGTGGAAAGAAGGATTGTCGGTATGCCTCTGTGTGGGCTCTAATCTCTCTGATTTTATCCTCATGGTCTCTTCACGAGATATACGTAGGAGGGAGCAATATACTGCTTGACTCTTCGGTGAAGGTATGTTCTCGAAACTTTGACAAAAGCCCGTACCGAGCTACTGAGCGTCTCTACTGCAGAGTCTTCCACTGGAGTTTATCTATCATCTCCGTAATGCTTTCGCGATTACTAAATGATCCTGTAACGAAGCGCGCTGCTCTCCATTGGATCTTCTCTATATCTTCTATCAACCCTATCTGGTACGGATCCCACACTGCTGAGCAGTATTCAAGCAGTGGGCGAACAAGCGTACTGTAACCTACTTCCTTTGCTTTCGGATTGCATTTCCTTAGGATTCTTCCAATGAATCTCAGTCTGGTATCTGCTTTACCGACGATCAACATTATATGATCATTCCATTTTAAATCACTCCTAATGCGTACTCCCAGATAATTTATGGTATTAACTGCTTCCAGTTGCTGACCTGCTATTTTGTAGCTAAATGATAAAGGATCTATCTTTCTGTGTATTCGCAGCACATTACACTTGTCTACATTGAGATTCAATTGCCATTCCCTGCACCGTGCGTCAATTCGCTGCAGATCCTCCTGCATTTCAGTACAATTTTCCAATGCTATGTGCTTAATAGTTTGTCTGTCAGTGTGTAGAACAAAGTACATCACTGTTTCTGAGTACCAAGGATTCAACAGTTCGTTGGAAGGTTTGTGGGGGTATGCAGCATTAGATTTCTAAACACAGGTTACATAATTCACGTAAATAGTGGGCTGCTGATTTGTGTATGCAGACAGGTTCCATAGGATTTATATCAGGTGAATTTGGTTCCTAAGACATCAACGTGATTTCACTGTAATGCTCCTCAAACCACTGTAGCATGGTTCCAGCTCTGAGACACATACATTTATGCTACTGAAAGATGACATTGCCATTGGGAAAGACATCAAACGTGAACGGATGTAGGTGTTTTGCAGCTGTCTGCGTGTCTTTGATTTCTACCCCAGGTCCCATGAAAGCACAGGAGAATCTCTCCCATAGCATAATATTGCTCCATAGCCTGCGTCCATGGCATGCTGCACGTTTTGAGCCGCCGTTCCCATCGATGCAAGCGTTTGTGGAGACGACCATCGATGTAGTGTGATTCACCTGAAGAGCCAACATGTTTCCATTGATTGATGGTCAAATCCCAATGGTCCCATGCCCACTGTAACCATAAATTACAATGTTGTTGGGTCAACATGTGAACTCGTAAGGGTTGTCTGCTGCAGAGCTCCATGTTCAACAATTTACAATGAACAGTGTGCTCCAAAACAGTTATGCGTTCACCAGCTTTGTGCTCTTTCAGCAGAGATGCCACAGATCACCATCTATCCTACTTTGCAGAGCAGACAAGCCTCTGAACCCTATGCTGCATGAAGAGTCATGGTCATCCAACCATTTAGTGTCTAGTGGTGGTTCCACTATCCATCTACCTCTTTGGCAGTGGTCATAATGTTTTGGCTTATCAGTGTAAGTAAATTCTGTACAAATCAGAATGAAGAGGCCTGTTAATATTGGAAAGGTATTATCTGTTACAGTTACAGTATGCAGTCCCCACACGGTATTTTGGAAATTACCTGATAGAGAATGTGTGCATACAACAAGCTCATCTCGTGGCAAAAGGTTTGTCAGCTCATGATACACATTATGTCAACGAGCTGCATATACAGTCCAGAAACACTCGAGAAAACTAGAAGAGTAATTAATGGAAAAACAATGAAATTACTTGAAGTATTACACTTACAAAATAACATAAATTACAGCACACAATTCAAATTGTGACATCCTGAATCTACATTAACAACCAACTCTACCAAAACCTGTCTGCGCTGGATACTTTCCAGCATATTGTAGTTGGTCTTCAGCATTGACATAGATTCAAGTTATCATGATTTGACATATATCCTGTAACTGAAGATATTTTGTAAGCATATATTATGTGATGAATGTTGTATACCTACATGATGATTGTGCTTGGTAATGCCAAATTATGGTCTCTTTCAAACTATATACACACCACTGGATGGCCTACTCTCTAACTGAAACTGATTGATTTTAATAAAGTAACACACAGTTATTGTGCAAATCATGATCTTTCAAAAATATGTGTCAGTTATAACTAATTCAGAGTATTTTCCCAGACAGAATAAAATATGTCATTGTTACATCTCTCTAAAAGAAAGGTGACTGCATGGATGTCAATAACTACTAGTCAGCCTCACTCCTTTTGTTACTGTCCAAAATTTTTGATAGGGTGATGTGCTCTTGGGTTGTCAGCCACTTGTGTAGTAATGGGATAGGCACCAATAGTAGCTTAAGTTTCAAAAGTGTTGCACTACTAAGGCAGCAACCTATACTTTCACTCAGCAAATAATACAATTTTAAAAAATAAATTACGTTTTGTGGGTTGCATGGTTTAGTTGCTATTTATGAAACAGAGTGCTGAAAGTTACATTAGGATATTCAGATAATATAAGGAGGGACACCCGTCATCCGCATGGGGATATATCGCAAAAAGTATTTTGCAGGGTTCAATCATGTGACCACTGCTGTCCTTGTTCTATGTTAATGATCTGCCATTTTATATTCAAATCTGAAAAACACAATTACTTCTTTTAACATGTTTTGCAAGATTATTGTCACACCAAGCGATGAAATATTAACAGAAAAAATAGTAAAATATATTTTGTTGAAGTTATTAAATGGTTTGCTCAAATGTGATTAGAAAACACACTATTCATCCACGTTTATACAGACAAAAATACACCACCTTCCCTATTAATAGACACTAACAGGTAACACTAGTAGCGTATTAACAAGAAATAACAACAAAGCAGAAAGTTCTAAGTTCTTGGGTTTTTCATTGTGTCCTAAGAGATAATAGTTTAATGTACCTCATCACTTACACAAAAGATATTCATTGTATTACTAGAGTAATTAGAATTATGACAGGGTTCACACATACAGACCTTGCCAGTATCTATTTAAGCAGTTGGGTACATTAACCGCAGCCTCAAGGTACATGTATTCATTGATGGACTTCATTGTTTACAATCCACTGCAGTTAGAGATTAATAGAGATATTTATAAACACAGTACTAGAATGATTGGCACTCTCTGATGAATCAACTTTGGCACACACACAAGAGATATTCACAACAATAAACTCTTGATGATCTGTCTTTGAGAGTAAAATATCTTACAAACAGCAGAAGTGATTCCAAATGTAGATTTAAGTTGTTTCTCTGTAACAACTACTCCTACACCATAGAGGAATTCTTGAAATGTAAATAAATAGTCCATTACAAACTCATAAGCAGCCAGCACCTAACCCTGTGAATTTTTTTGTTTAATCGTGTGTGCAATATTAAGTTAGTTGACACAGTCCACATTACTGCATGTATCATGATCTATGGAAAATCTAACTAACAAACTAAATAATGCTCCCTCCCCTTTCCCCTGGAAATGGGATACAAAGTATGGCTCAGATCATTAGTTTATTAATGTTATTGTTTTTCTTCAAAGGCTGGTTTGGTGCAGCTTTTCAAGCTAATCTATTGTGTGCAATCCTCTACACATCTGCATAACTACTGCATTGCGGATCCACTTGAATCTGCTTAGTATAGTCAAGCCTTGGTCGCACTCTGCAATTCAATCCCCAATACTTACTTCAGTTACCAAGATGAGGATTCTTAAATGCCTCAGAGTGTGTCTTATCAGTTGTTACCTTCTTCTAGTTTCATTGTGCCATAAATTTCTTTTCTCCTCAATTCAGCACAGTATCGCTTCAGTACTTAACTGATCTACCCACTTAATCCCACCATTTTTTACACTTCAAAAGGTTTTATTCTGTTCTCGTCTGATCTATTTATTGTCTGAATTTCATTTCAATACAAGGCTATGCTCCATGAAAATACTTTTAGAAAAAATTGTCTAGCACTGTAAGGGTACATATGTTGATGAAGCATACGACAGTTCAAATCTACCCTTACGCTTTTTGCTACGGCATTGGGTGCCTCTTTGTTACAGTGCAGCGGCATCACTGGTGGGGATGCTCCATAGTCCTGGAAGGTGCAAGTGGGCACCTAGACATCAGTTGGTGAGAAGCAGTGAGTCTGTTGCACTTGAGCCATAGCCAGGGCTGGACATGAATATGCTACGAGAGCACGATTGTGGGAAGCAAATATGTATGAGGGTGCCATTGTGGTAACTATGTTCAAAATATTAACCTGTCAATTATGAAATGTTTAATAATGAAAAGGCGATGATACAGAAAAAGAATGCAATGGCTAACTCATTTTATATCACGAATGATGAGTATACGCAAGTGTAGTCCAAGTGGTGTTAGAAACCATGTTAAAGTGATATGCAAACAAGGAACAAATAAAATCAAGTGTTCTGTATAAATATGTTATCTAATTTATAATCTAAATAACTTTCATAACTTTTGGATGGGACTGATTTGTGTTAGTGTGGATACAGAAAATAGGGCATGTGTCACAGGCTACAGAGTTGAGATTCTAACTACTGACGTATTAAAAATTCAAACAGCCAGACTGAAACTGGAAAAATTTCCAGTAAATTGATATAAAAAAAGAGGGGGCAGCATACACATGGCGACGTGTGACAACCTGGACTGCAAGAACCTTGCATGCAATTGTAAGAAGAACAAAGGAAGGAACAGTTTCCTAAACATTTTGGATATGACGGAAGAGCCATTGCAAGAAAGAAGAAGAAGGCAGACAAATTGGTGAATAGCGGATCAAGCAGTTGTCACATCACAATGATCATCAGCCAGCAGCCAACAGCAGCACAAGTACAAAACGTAAGTGTTGTAAGTTGCTGTAGGCCATTAATGAAAAAACAGTGCCGTAAATACTGATTAACAGTGTAGCAGTAAATATTCAATGGAAGATGCTGCATAAGCTATTAAGTATACGTAAAATTGTATGTGATGAAACAGTGAAATTTTAGAACTGTGGATATTAGTAAATTTGGGATAATATTCAGAAAAATAGTAGTAAATTTCCAGTAGTGTAAAATGGAACCAATATAGCTTGTAGAGGAAATCAAACAGAATAGTGTTTCAAATAAGGATGACTATCACTCAAATTTAGAAGAACGGGAAAATTGGTTGTAAGGTAGTGAAATGAAACAAGAAAATGAATCTGAAGGGAAAGAAAGTCTGACAGCTAACTCAACAAAATTATTGTTTGAAGATAGCATGGAGCAGGAAAGTGCAGGAAGTCAGACCACACGTGAAACAGAGAGGCGGGAAGCCGTGGGTCATCAAAGACGTTTTCGATGAATGTCCAAACCAAGAGGAGGAAGTGGTTCATGGAGGCATTCAAGTAGTTAGATGAAAAAGCAGACAGGCAAGCAAAAGAAAGGAATCATCAATATCAAGTGAACTTAAATCAGACATTAAAGCACTTCAATAAGATCATGGAAAACATTTTGCAAGTTTTGAGGCAAGGTTTAAAGCATGGGAGAAAGAGATGGATACTGAATTAAAGAAAGAGAAGGAAGAACAAGAGAAAGTAAACAAGGAGATAAAATTGCAAGTGGGGAAACAGGAAAAAGTAGTCACACCAATAAAAGAACTACACAAACAGATGCAGAAGAGCATAACACTCGAGATAAATGCGATAGCAGTTTACACTAATTTGAAAGCACAAGGATGAGAAGAAATTAATAAATGAGTAGAAGAGATCGAGAATGAGTTGAAAGACATGGAGGGAGGCGGCAGCAAAAGCACAGAAAGTACAACAAAATATTGATCAACAGACCGAGTAGGTTGAAACTGAGAGACTAAGCAGCAAAATGAAATCATTAAGTGGCCAAACTGCAGTAGTGACCAAAAGTGACCCTCAAGTGGAGTTCAGAAACAGTTGTAAGTTTAGTAAATTCCACCCCAGAGGCAAGCTGCACCCTGTTTAGTTTATAAAGAATTTCCAGGGATTGTCACCAAAATCATGGGATGAAAGGAATAAAATTGCTTATGTCATAAATGAAATGGAGGACAAAGCATATAACTGGGGCACACACTTAGATAAGAAACATTTAACCTATTCAGAATTTGAGATGTTCCTAAAAAATTATTATGAGCAAACACGATGACATATTAATCTCTATATGTAGTTTTCCATTAAAGAGGAATCAGTATCTTGACACACTGTATGATGAGACAAATGTGGTGTGATGGGTAATACAAAGGCTGCCACATGAAGTATGTAATCATTTAATAGAAACTATTACTGACTCTGTGGGACAGGCCAGGGCTACATTTACACAATCAGAATGGGAGGATAGGCCACCAGAAGTGACCAAAGACTGTTTCAGGATGCAGCACCACAGCGCGGAACACATTACGAACATGGGTGAACAAATAGAGAACCAGCAGAGGTCGTGGACACAGCAGTAACACTTTCAGATCTCATGATGAGTGAGGGACAAGTGGTAGAGGGGAATAAAAATGTAGCATGCATGAAGAATGCTACAACAGATGGAGGCAAAGCGGTGGAGCAGAACCTGCCGTGAAACATATATGGTAGGGCCTCCAAACACAGACCGAGTAGAAAGAAATATTTATGTAATAAAGGTGAATAACTACATGAAAAACAAGAATATAAACTAGAAGATGATGTGTAAAAGATAAGGTGGTAATTATTCTAATAACTGAATTAAAATATGTGGGCACACAACTAGTCTTTGGTCAATTTGTAAAGCTAGCTGAGTGAAGATTTAATGGAAGAGGAAAATTTAGTAAACCATAGACACAAGAGTACAATTCCTGTCAGTGCACAAGAAGCAAATGAGCTCACATGGGAAGAAGTCAGGAGCAAAATATATGGGATTAGGAATATTGATAGAAAAGCAGCTGAAATGCTATCAATGTTAGCAGCCAGTGAAATGTGAAGGAAACAATTAAGGATCTTGGAGGAGATATTAGAAAGATGTGAACATGCAGGCGCTGTACTTAATTTTCATAAGTCATAATTCAGAAATACCTTGAGAAGCTTACAGCAATAAGAAATTTTCTGACACCAAGAAATAGGAAGCAGCTGAGAAGCTTCATTGGTCTCTGTGATTTTACCACCAATTGGTTGATGAAAACACATTAAACTGGGAAGCACTGCATTGATTGCTAAATAAGGGCAGAAGAAATTAAAAGGGCCAAACAAATGCTTCATAGGAGAGCTGAAGCATGAAAAAGACAATATAACAAGATAGTGCATCTTATAGTGTACATGGTTAGGGACCTGTTTTAATACACAGGCATGTTCAATCACAGAGGGACGATAGATTAAAAAAGTGTTTCACCATGTGCATAAGGAACCCTATAGGGTTGTTGCTTTGAAGCATTCTAATACTTTCGAACTTGACATGTGCCAGGCTGATAGGATCCATGGTAATGAATACATTGAAAATGCAAAGAAATATTTTACCAAGGAACTGTCTCTTTCTGAAGAGGAAGAGGAGAAGAGCAATGAAAGCAATTAGTGTTATAAATGAAGTGTTTAAAGTGTAATATTTGTGACTGTTAATTATAATTAGCAGTGAAACATAGTTGTAACAAAATGTTTCTTTTAGAAAGACGAAGCACTATGGAAATACTAATTTTGATAAAAAACAATAGCGGAAGTGTTAAATGTATATTGATACAATTGCACAATGTGAACATAAATATATGCAGCCAAGTATTTAGAGTGTTGCATATTAAAAATATTAAAACATAGTGATGATAGAGTTAAGAGGTAGGCAGGCATAGAACTTGTGGCGCTTGCTAGGTTGTGTGGCAGGTACAAGCAACAGTAAAGTGTTACCACAGAAGCAGACGGTGCATACAATGAATTTTGTTTCACGCTGGGAACTGGCGGTGACTGCGCACTGCATTTGCCAGCACAATGATGCTGTGCAGCCAAATAACAAGGCGAGGAATGGGCAGATTACACAGTGAACAAGGTTTTAGGCATTCACTGAAGGAACCATTTGCAGGGGAGACTACAGCAGCCGACAGGGCACTGATGGCAAACGAGGTACCCAAACCTCCTCAAGTGACAATTACAGCAAGGAGATGTGCAGCCAGCTGTGAACAGCACTGTTCTGCTTCACAGTTCTTGTGTGTGGCTCCCTTTCATAACAACTGTTATCCCACTGTGCGTCTACTATAGTTTGCAAAAACTTGCATACACATGCGTAAAGTTGTTCTATTGTCTGTAAATGCAGTGCTCTCTTTATAGCAAAATTTTCTATTTTCGTTTGTCTATATTGTCATTTACATTGATCAGAGTCCAGTGAAAAAATTTGATTTTAAAAGATTAGGATCATTTTAGTGTTTTGTACTATGTTTTGTTCCAGAGAAAAGGTTTCAAGCTATCAAGTTGTATCTCTCACGTTCCCTGCTTTTTATAGAATTTGTTATGTTTGATATGACCAACTGCTACATTACAATTAAAGCATTTGCCTAAAAATGTAGTACTTTGCTACAAATCTGAACAGTTCATAGGTTTTTTGATCACATAAGTGACATGTTTTTGAATTTCAAGATTTGTTTTGTGTTGTTCTCCTTTCAGCTAGAAATATGGAATTCCACTCTTGATATATCATACTGAAAAGAATTTAATGAATTTCTCAAACATTTTTGTCAAATATTTCAAACTTTGTAAAGATTTTGCAAATTACTTGGTATAAATGGCTGTGGAGCGTGTATGAGATAATCCTACTGTTACTGAAGAATGATACTGTTTGAAAGTGAGGGCACCATTGCCATTTTTGCAGCGATTTTGGAAAAAAATTAGGGGGACAATCCAGCATTCAATTGATCGAATCTATCCCTTGGGGTTTTTCCTACATCAGAGTATGCCTCTTTGCTATGGCACAGTGGCATCACTGATGGGGATGCTCCATAGTTCTAGAAGTGGGAGCCTAGAGATTGGCTGGAGGGAGGCAGTGAGTCTGTTACACTCAAGCCATATCCAGAACCATCACATGAGCAAGACACAAATCTACACGAGAGCATGATTGCGCGAACTGTGTTAAAAATATTAATTTGTTGATTATGAAATGTTTAATGTTGTAAAGGTGACTGTAACAAAAAGAATTGCAATGGTTAACTCATTTTATATCATGAATGATGAGTATATGCAAGTGTAGTCCAAGTGGTGTTAGAAACCGTGTTAAACTGATATGCAAACAAGGAACGAATAAAATCGAGTGTGCCATACAAGTGTGTTATCTAATTTATATCCTAAATCACTTTGATAGCTTTTGGATAAGACTGATTTGTTGTAGTGGGAGCGGAGTAGATAGGGCATGTAGGATACAGGCTAAACTGTTGAGTCTCTAACTAATGATGCATATATTTTCAGAGTAAGTTTGCCTTTCAAGAACTGACTAATCTACATGTCCAATGTCTAAACACATCAGAAAGCCAGAATAAAACGTTTCCACCAAACTGATATGAAAAAGAGGGCAGCTTACAGCACTTAAAAGTTAAATTAATTTTTAAAATAATTTTTCTTTTCCAGGAAAACTTTTCTTACTACTGAAAGCCTGCAATTTATATCCTCTACTATTTTTAGTGTTTCATTTCCTAATGTGGATCACTCAGTATCACCTGATTTAATTTGGTATAAAATATTTTATCAGGCAAACATCCACAACTGAGGAACATATTAATAGGATAAATTTGCTTTAGTTGCCAGAAATATCTTATTTATTGCATGACTGGTTTTGATACCTGAAGCTTTGTCTTCAGGTGCCACGGACTGCAAACAAGAGGAGGAACTATTAGTGCATACAAACTATGGGGTTGACATACCAAACGGAAAGGCAAAGCCATGGAAAGTGGTGTACTCACATGATTATGAAAACATAAACGTGTGGTGGCCAGTACAGTCAGTTATGGGGAGGTCACACCAACATCAAACAAACACATGTAGCTGGAGCAAAGACACTAACCTAGAGGGAGGGATCTGGACAAAAATGAACTCAATAGTAGAGAAATAAGTAAATAAATGAGTAACTGCACTCATGCTTAGGGCCAGCAACTGAAGCACCTGTCTCAACAGCACAACACGGAAGAAACTAATGCAGCTGGTCATGCAGCCAGCTGTGACCGACATAGTAGCCAATGAGGTGGGGAACCCGAACAGATAGCCGAAAAAGTGCAGGAAACAGGGGCTGACTGGTCCATCCACTTACATATATGTGGTTCATAAGACTGATACAAAATTGAACTACAAATATAGGAATAAATATAACAACATGAGGTTCAGCAAAAATGCCAACAAGTCAATGTGACTGAGTGAATTAGAATAAAAAGATAAAACTATTAAATTAAAACTAAAATGGGGGACAGATAGTATATGGAAATGTATCTAAAAATTGAGCAATAAGACAGCAACAGGTGAAGTGTGGTAGGAGAACGATGCCACGTATCAAATATATATATATGTTATTATATTTAGTGATACTCCCTTATATTTAAATAATTTATGTTATTTCATTTTAACGACTCAGTCACTGCATTGTGTCCAAATCATAAGTGTCCTCAACCACTAGACATAGGCTTAATTTCTTTACTCGCTTTCTCTAGTCCTAATTTGTATGTCCTTTTTTTTTTCCTTGCTTACTTTTATTATGTGTGGTGCTGCAAAGATACACCATGCTGTTTATATGGGTGTGCTGCTATTCCTTTATGTATTTCATTCTAATTCTGACTAAACTTGTTATACTTAGACTTTGTTTTGGCTGTTTAAGATTAGTCTATACATTATTACCGATCTTAATAGTTGACATCATACTCCTGCCACACTTCACCTGTTGTCATTGTCATATTGATTAATTTTTTGATATATTTCCATACACTATCTGTCTCCCCTGTTTTAGTTGTATTTTTATCTTTTATATTTTTATCCCAATTCATTCTGTCATGTTGACTTCCAGGCATTTTTGCCGAACACTAATCTTATTATATTTATTCTTATATTTGTAGTTCTATTCTGCATTGATATTGCGAGCCACACTTACGTAGCAGATGGACTAATCAGCCTCTGTCTCCCACGCTTTTCAGGCTGTCTACTTGGTTTCCCCACCTCACTGGCTCCTACATTACTCACTTCCACCACTGTGGTCAGCTGTCTCCCTGGCTGACTACACTGGTCACTTTTGTGTCACACTATCGAGGCGGGTGCTGTGACTGCTGGTCCTAGGCATGAGTGCAGTGACTTATTTATTTATCTACTATCACATTCGTTTTTGTCCAGAACCTTCCTTCTATGTTAGCGTCTTTGTTCCAGCCCCATGCATTTGTTCAATGTGAGTGTGACCCTCTGAGTGCTACACATTTGTACGAGTACACCGCTTTTCATGGCTTTACCTTTTACAACATTATGTTAACCCCATAGTACTCGTACACTAGTAGCTCCTCTTCTTACTCACAGTTGGTGGCTCTTTAAGCTACAGCTTTAGGTTTTGAAACTGGCTGTGGAATAAATAAGAAATTAATGGCAAGTGGAGTGGATTTTTTTAATCTATTAATGATTTAATCTGAATACCTTCTATTACCCTTATTTTACTTTTGTGGATATTCACCCCAAAAAACTCTTTTCAACACACTATTCATTGCTTTTAATTGATCTTACAAGTCTTTTGCTGTGTCTTGTGAGAATTAAAATGTCATCTTCAGATGTCAAAGTTTTTATTTCTCCTCTCTGAGCTGCTCAGTGTACAGGTCGAATAACATAAGGGCAGATTATAATGCTGTCTCATTTCCTTCTCAACTTCTGTATTAAAATAATCCTCTTCATTTCTTGTAACTGCAGTATGGACTCTGTGCAAGTTGTAGGTAACCTCTCTTTTCCTGTATTTTATCTCTGCTACCTTCAGAAATTCAAGGAATGTATTTCATTCCTAAGTATCAAAAGCTTTCTCTGAATCTACAGGTGCTATAAATGCAGATCTGCCTTTCTTTGAGCTATCTTCTAAGAGAAGTTTCAGGTTCAGTATTATCTCACATGTTTCAGTATTTCTCTGGAACCTAATCTGATCTTCCCCAAAGTCAACTTCTACCAGTCTTTCCATTCATCTGTAAATAGTTTATGACATCTATCATGTGAGTAACTGGTACTCGACATATTATTATTATTATTTATAAAGTGAAGCTGTTATACACCTCACCTCAACTTTAACAGAAAGCATAACATATAAAAACTATTTTTATAAGACTTACCATCTCCTTTGAGTCTTGTTCATCGCCAACAAAATTAGGAGGAGTTCCAAAGTATCGGGCAGAGTGGTCCCTGGACCAGGAAGACATGGCATGCCGCAGCAGTGTTGGTGGACACCAGCCCACACGGTTTCCTGGCAAGCAAGTCCAGCTGAAACACTCGGCATGCTAGCAGTGCCTGGGTTCAAGAGTAAAGGTAAAGTGGAGTAGGTGGGTTAAATGAAAAAGAAGAATAAAACTTGTGGAATCACCTCTGGGCAGGAACAGATTTCTTATTTTTTGACTATTGTTGGTGCTATAATCTAACTAGAAAGATAATCAGATGGATTCACTTTTCTAAGTTAATGTGAAATTACTCATCACTGCTTTGAGTGCTGTAACATTAACTGCAAAAACTACTGTGTGCCAAAACTGAAATGGTTTACAAACAACCACAACAAGGCCTGTATTATTTAAAAACGAGTGTGTGTACAGTTTCTAACATTTTATCATCACAATCTTTTTAAAATTTACAGCTTCCCAATAATGGTTCTATTCATTTCCAGTATGTTCAATGGTATTAAATGCTACAAGACTTCATCACTTAGGGGTGGAAAAAAACTTTGGACGTACTGTTATGCAAACTGAATATAATCATATTTTGGATTTGAATGAAAAAACATACACCATCAATGATATGGATGTCCCTCCTTGAAAGTCAGTTCAGTATCTACACACTGAGAATGTATTAACATACTGTTAGGACATTAACTAAATTTGAAAAGTGACAGTCAATTTGTCTATCCCTATGCAACAAACAGCCAAGTTATACAAGCAAAAGTATAAGTTGCAGGTTACTCCCATTGCTCATTAGTGCTTAATTCTGCCCAAATTTTGCAATTACAGGTGATCAAAGATGTTTGTACTTTGCTGTATTACATCAGGCATTCTGGGCCCTGTAGGACCTTTTTTTTATTTCTTTGCTTTATTTCCCTTACTCTCAAGCAAACAGTACACATGGGTACAAGTTTATACTGTTATAACTTTTACGTAACAGGAACACACTTTCCCTGAGCCAATCGCCTCAAGAGCAAGAGAAATAATGGTTGACATCTGATAATGGGTGCAAAGGGTCTGCATGAATTTTAATTGGATACAACCCAAATATTTGTAATTAACAATACTTTTTGTGTAATCATTATTGACTGCTTCTTTTTCATTCTTATAATATTGCAAATTTATCCACTGAAGGAAATAATATACAAGAAAGTCTACAGAAAGTTGCACAAAGGATGAATCCCTCAGGCATAACATCAATACTAAAAATAGCTACCATCTAGAAGTTTGATGATCTAACATGGAATTTCACATTATGTTGCTCAGACACAACTTAAATATCTACTGAAGGGGTAAATTAACTGCAGCACACTCCAGAGAACAAAAAAATTAGGAATTGAAAGCAATTATATTTTACTCTCAATTTACTGTCATCCAGAAGCTACAGATGCCCCAACGTGAAGTAACATAAGATAAATATATTTACAAAAAGTGAAGAAAGATCAGAACAGAGATACACAAAACATGTAGCTTTTTAAACAGATGTATGTCATCTAAAATGACTTGGCATAGTCCATATTAATTCAGGCAGGCTAGAAAAAAAATCTTACCTTCAGAGTCTCGGATGTTATTGAATTTCGCATAAGGATTAAGTAAGAAACATGTATTTTTTTGCTTTCTCCAAAAAAATTTCTGCTCCAACATAGAGCACTCCAAAAGCGCATACCATTTTGAAGATGCGAATTTTGCAAACAAAATTTTTTATTATATCTGGAGAAATCTATATATTTTATTGGGTTTTTTTACTTGAAAGATAACTGCTTTATAATTACAAAGAAATCCTCCATTTGGACTTATCTGTCAAAGTTCTTTTATTATAGCATTCTGAATTTTTTTTTTACAATTTATGGAAATTTTTTTTCCAACAATGCCAATCCTTAAATTTTTGATTTTTTTTTCCTGTTGATTAGTATCATACAGCACTAAATTCCGTGAAAAGGAGAGCTTCCACTTTTAGGTTGAACAGGTTTTATCACCATCATTTAACAGTTCCAGTTTCCTGAGTACTATAATGAGCTTCTTCCACTTCGTCCTGTCCAAACACACCTGTTCACAGAGGACATCATCCAGTGTCTATCCTCTGGGCACTAGATTGACCTTAATCAAGTTTATCCATCGGGTTCGAGGTCTTCCTTGAGGTCTCTCCCCATCCACCTGCCTTTCCAAATTTATTTTGCCTGTTCTGGTTGGCTCCATTCTCATCACATGCCTGTACCATCGAAGTCTAGATGTGCCAATTCGATCTAATAGGGATGTCTTTATTCCGGCTTCTTTCCTCACCACTTCATTCCTTAACTTGTCCATCTTGGTCTTCTGGACAGTGGACCTAAGAAATTTCATCTCTGATGCTTGCAGCCTTAGTGATCCTCTTTTTGTGAGGGTGCGTCTTTCAATATCATAGGTCAATATTGATATGAAATAGCTATTGAACATCATCAGTTTGGCTGGTTTTGGATTCAAGTCATCCCATAAAAGTTATCTTACTTGTTGGTAGAATTCAGATCCTTTTTGCACTCTGTTGGTGATTTCATTTCTGACCAAATTATCACTAGAGATTACACATCCAATGTAAGAAAAACTGTCCACACAGTCTAGCTGGTGGTCTCCTAGTTTTACACTTGCTGGTTGTCCATCTCTGTTGACTGCCATCACCACTGTCTTGGTCTTGCTGATGTTGAGGTTATATTTCTGGAACTGAGATTTCCATTTATCAAGTCTGATCTGTACTTCCTCTTCAGTTTCACCCCATATCACGATGTCATCAGCAAAGGCAAATGCCTTCAGTTCACCTGGCTTCTCCTTGACGTTCTTCATTATAGTATCCGTAACAGTGATGAATAGTAGTGGCGACAGGCACATTCTTTTTCCTCAGGCATTCCCAGATCTTATCTCTTATAACACTATCACAGGCTTTTTCTATATCCAAGAATACAATGATCAGGTTTTTGCCTTTCTCCCAATACTTTTCCATTAACATGCAGGTGTTAAAAATTAGATCTATTGTTGATCTGTTACTTCTGAAGCTATATTGTTCCCCCTCCAGCTAAGGTTCTATGATAGTTCTCCGTCTCTTTTCTATGATCTTCTCAAGTATTTTCAGCCCATAAGACAATAGGGTTATTCCTCTATAGTTGGTGGGTTTCCGCCTGCTACCTTTCTTAAACGGGGGAATTATTACACTCTTACTCCAATCTGCAAGTATTTTGTTATCTGCCCATATGGCATTGAGTACTCGATGCAGCCATTGTATGCCTTGGATACCTGCTGCCTTTATCATGTCTGCCTTCACTTCATCTGCACCTGAAGATTTTCCTTTAGGCACAGATTTTAAGGCTGATTCTGTTCCTACCCAGGTGATGGGGAGTTTCCTCATTATAAGTGTGGATTTCCAGTTCAATATTTGGTTCTTCAACTGATCTATTTAATAGGTGGTCAAAATGGTTTTTCAGGACTTCTCTCATGTCACTTTCTGTCCAAACCAGACTTCCATTTTCATCTTCAAGTGCTTTTATGGTATTCATTGGTTTCCTTTTACCTCTGATAACCCTATACAACAGTTTCTTATTGCCTCTACTGTCCTACTCCAATTTCTGAATGAATATCTTCAGTGCCTTGGTCTTTTCTTCTGCAACTGTTCTTTTAAGTTCCAGTTTCTTGATTCAGTACATTTGTTCGAGGTTTCTGATCTTTGCCTATCCATTTTATTTTTCTCCCTATCCCTCTCTTTCCTGAAGAGATTTCTTTTTCTGATTACTGCTATCACACTTTCATTTCACTAAGGTGTTTCCTTCTATCTTGTCATAATACTTGTCTTTTCGCAAACTTCAGTGGCTTCCTTTACAAAGTGTACCTTAGTCTGGTCCATTCTGCCTCTCCATTTTTCCTTTCACCTTTTGGTAACATGGATTTTATCTGGTTCTGATATTCGGATCTCTTCTCTGTTTTCTGGAGTTCCCACACTTTGATTTTTGGGATCTTCTTGTTCTGTACTTTTGGTACATGGAAGTTTCTCAGGTCCACAACTAATAGATGGTCATCGCTGTCAAGTCTCTCACTAGGGACTTCTCTGACATCAGTTACCATTCTACTCCTCTCTTCATCTCTGATGACATAATCAATTACAGTCTTTTGTAATCCATCTCAACTGTATCGTGTTATCTTATGGCTCTGTCTCTTCTCAAACCAACTATTTTTCCTCACCAACCCATTCTCATACAGAAGTCAAGTAGATGCTCCTCTTGTATATTTATTCTACCATATCCATGGGGTCCCATTACATTCTCATATCCTGTTCTATCTGTCCCAATCTATGCATTTCGGTCTCCTATAATGATCACTCTCTCTTTACTAATGACTTTTTCCAAACCTACAATAAACTGGTTCTTATCCAGTTTGAGGTGCATACACCAATACTAAAGTTAGTTTTTCTCTCCCTAAATGTACAGTCATCTTTATTAGTCTCCCACTAATGTACTGAATGTCCCAGATCTTTATTCATGATGAAACTGACACCATTCTTCATCTCTTTGTTATTTCCATGCCAATACAGTGTGTACTGTTTCCTTAATTTCTTCATGCCTTTCCCTTTCCATTTTGTTTCTCTCATCCCCAGTATCATTAATTTTCTCCTTTCCATAATGTCCACTAGTTCTTCACATTTTCCTATACAGGTTGTAGAAACAACTGAAATTTTTGCCATACGTAAAACCTGTTTTGTTACCACATTATCACATAAAAGGCCCAAAAATGTCAAAACTTAGCCTTATTTAACATAATTTTAGTTTTGAAAGATGAGTAAGAGACTCACTTTTCAGGCATTTTAAATGGTTCCAAAATGTATGTGAAAGGCCCAAAAACTTAAAGGTTTCAATTTATACAACTTCCGTGCACACTGTTTTTTTACTAATATCAGTCAGTCAATAAACTAAAAATGTATTCCACGGTTTCAGTATCTTCCTTTGATATAAAGTGATGTCTCCCTGTTGCAACAATAGGAACTGGAGCACTTACAAACTTAAAAACATTGCGAACAGGAAGTGAGCACTGATAGCGTTGTTGCTGTCCTTCAGCAGGAAACCTATATCCAGCAGCTAGTCCATGGGGGGTAGTGGTAGTGTAAAGTTCCCTACAATTTCGTTTAACTCATAACTGGTGTCTATGATCTCTGCAATCCACCAGTCACAGTCATACACACACACACACACACACACACACACACACACACACACACACCACAAACATTCCCCTCTCAGGCTGTGAATCTGAATATTATCCTGCTGTTTCTGAGGTGTTGGCCGAATGAATGAAATTTTTTCTTTCTTGCTCTTTAAAGTGCATACAATACGAATTCGCCCATCACTTTGAGTCCAAAAATATGTCTTCTGAATTCCTTTCACAGGAGTAGTTTGTTTGGACCATTCTTCTTTTTTCTGCTCACAGAATTCTTCGATTTCCTCTTTGGACAAAAGAATAAGGGCTGTGGATGTGTAAGATTTCACAACTCTCATAAAAACCTCAGCATTCTGAATCACAGCTGTATTTGATCTGGAAAGACTGTTTTGTAGTGAGGTGCTTCAGCAGGCCTACACCATCACAAGGCCCCTTCCTGTGACCAGTCAGTTGGCACAAGTGACTTACTCAATTCAAACAGCTGGTAACAACTTTTAAAATGACTAGGAGAACCATCAGCAATAATGAAGATCTTTTCTGCCCTTGTTTACAGTTGAAGAATTTTGCGCATTGCTAGTAAAGCATGTGCTGAGTCATGTCCTATGTGATCATTTATAACTGCAACACTTGTGGTCTTGGTCTGAAAATTTGTCACTCCTGTAAAAACTGAAACCTGGTCATTACTCCAATGACACCCTTGTACTTCTTGTGGGAGAATTACAGACAAGTTCTCAGCAAAATCACAGTGAAGCACTAAACATAGTTCTTCAGCCTGTACACACCCTTCCACTTCTGCAACGTGTTGTTGTTGCAATTTCTTCAGATGCTGGTGTGTTATTGCTTTCACGGACCATTTACCAAGTTCATCAATGAAACTGTCAAAGGTAACAGTTTTCTTAATTAGTTTATTTTCCTCCCATGTCACATATGTAATTTCTGCAGAGTTATCTGCTACATATTCCAGGCCAAGTGTCTGTACAGAATGCCCTCCCTTTCCAGGGCAATCACCACATTCTTGAAACAAACAAGTCTCTCGCTTTACGTCACAGATTGATAAAGACTTCATATGCCCAAACAAGGTGTCATATGTCACGTGCTCTAGTAAGTTCTTCAAAGTTACAATACAAAGTTCAAAATTTGTGCAGTACACACATAAAGGTGTGGCCGTGGGACTACCCATTTACGTCGTAGTGCATAAAATTTTGATCTTCCAATATGTGAAGTTGTATAATTGCTCTTATAAATTGCGAAAGTTTTTTTAATACTGCAAGTCATACATCTCTTCACTTTCACAACTTTTTGATCTTCAACTGTTACAGTTATAGTGTATTTTCTGTTGGCACTCTGGTGAGAACAGTCCTGTTTATCTTCCAGATAAAATGACTGCAATATTTGAACTTGAGCTGCTTTTACAGGATGACCATAATAGGGATCTGGTCTTCCAAAGACTCCTTTTACAGACCTCACATTTATTGATTTGTCTACCTTGTACTTTGATATTGATGGAATGTGGTTAAAAATTGTTTTCTTTGAAAATGTCTCTGGAATTATAGTTAAACCTTGCACTTTTTCAATGTAGGATGCACAATATTCAACAGCTGAAATGATTTTTGTGGAGAATTCCTGGCAAGAGGTGCACGAGTGCTTTGGTTCATTTTCTTCTGAAGATGGAATTTCTAATTTGAAGCATGTGGTCAGTTTTGCTGTAGTTTATTCATTCATAGCTTTAGTAATTTCTCTGCGCTTTCTTCATGCATAGAGCTTATGACCCGACTTCACTGACCACGGTTTCTTAACAGGACTAACACCTGCATCATCTGCACCATGGGAAGCTTCACTTTGTCCAGATACTATCATTCCTGTTATTCTGTCAAAACATTTAGAACACAAAAAGTCGTCTCTGGAAAGATCTTCACTTTGAAACAGAGTCTTGAAATGTGAGCACTTATTCCCAACCTGAACAAAGTCTGTTTCTTTCTTTGTCTTCTATATCACCCTTTCATGGATATGCAAATAGTCAGCACACTTCACTCTCCTGTGGCCCCAGTCAGAAGACATTTCAAATAGTCCTTTTCAAAAAACACACTGCAACTGTGTCAACATGCAAATTCCTCACGAAAACACAGAACTCACTGGATGGTCTCAGATTTCTTAGAAGCCTCTTCAGTAAACAAATTAGCACTGAACAACTACAATACAGAAACCTGCAATGAACAACCACGACAATGATACTATCAAGAAACTGCAACTAAGTGTAAGAAATACCTGCAACAATGAAAGTGAAAAGAAATAACTGCAACAAAGAAAGTGATAAGAAATAGCTGCAACAAAGACAGTAGAAATAAACATTGTAACAAATAAATTAGTAAGAAACAACTTCAGTGAAAACATACATTACCCTTGAAAGTTAAAAAAATGATTTTATAAAATAAAACCTGTCCAACTTAAAAGTGGAAGCTCTCCTTTACAGAGAATATAGTACTGCATGGAACTAATCAACAGAAAAAAATCTAGATTTTTCTGGAGTGTTTTTTTTTTTTGAAAAAAAAAAAAAAATCTGTAGATTACAAAAAAAATTCAAAAGGCGACAGTAAAAGATATGTCCAAATGGGGGATACCATTGGAATCATAAAGCAATTATCTTTCAAATAAAAAAAATTGTAAAAAAATATCTAGAACTGTTAGAGAGATACAGCACTTTAAAAAATTTTCTGAAATTCGCATCTTCAAAATGGTGATCACAGAGTCATTTTTTGAGGCCTATGTCACAGGGCAAGAATTTTTTTGGAGAAAGCAAAAAAAATACACGTTTCTTACTTACTCCTGAATTTTAACATATGCTAAATTCAATAACATCCGAGACTATGAAGGTAACCCTGCTGCCTGAAGTGATATGGATTGTGCCACTTATAATGCAACAGATAGAACATACAATATTATTTTTGTATATGTGTGCAACTTTTAATATTGTTATATACAATTTTAATAATACATATCAAAGTCATATATAGTTGGGGACGGATGACAGATTAATTTATAATGCAATAAAGAAGCATAGTAAGGCAACAGAGCGAGACAGTCAAACTTGCATGACAATGTTCACTGCTCTATGAACACACTTATGCAGATATTCCAAATGAGTTTTAGATGTCACATATCCTTCCTGAAGACAGAATAATGTAGGTTTTGATATATGTAATCACCTTTCTGGCATAATATTTTTCTGTCTGTGTATTATTTGTGATTATTGTCTGTCATTTTTTCATTATTTATACTTCCCCTTTCATCTTTGTTTGTCCTTGTCTTCATTACAAGCGTGTGTCTCTCATCATGGGGTCTGAGTAACTTGCCCTTCCTTTTAAACCTTCCCCAACCTCTCCCAGTCTTCTCCATGTGGAAGGAACTATTAGTCAGATAGCGTGTCACTTTTATATATGTCTATCGGCAGTACACTAAGCTCTCACTAATTCAGCCTCTCAGTAACCCTGGCCACATCCAGTCTGTAGCTGATCAAGCAAAAATGACACATACAATAATAAATGTTCATGTGCAATAATGTTGTTAGTTAATTACAATATTAAACAATGCTATACTTGTTTGAAATTCTACCTTTTTTTAATTCAGTACGACAGCTTCTAAGAGGAAATATGCGATGTTAGACCTCAAGCAAAAACTCGAGATTTGAGATAGGTTGAACTGAGGTTCTTCAAAGAAAACTACTGCAGCTGAGTACAATGCTGGATAAGCAACCATTTTTTAAAAAGAAACTTTAATAGATAAAGAGATAATCAAAAGTGAATAGGAAAGTTATGATGAAAGTGATGAAGGAGAGGACATAGGAGGAGAGAATACGAAGATATGTCGCACTTCTGGTACTGAAGCTGTAGATATCTTTCTGGAGTACATTACGCAACAATCAGAAACACGCAGTACTTGTAACGCCATTGTGTGACAAACCATAATGAAGTCGTGTGTCATCATTGTGACAACTAAAAATTTGGGACATTTTTCATAGTGACACTACTGTATATGTACATACTCAAGGACTAAGTTTTCTACTAAAATGAATGTATCTTCAGATTTAATAAAGTATAATTCCTAGGTGTTTACACTAAATCTAAGAAATTCTAATAATCTGACACTTCCACTAATCTAGCACTCACATATGCAAGGAATGCCCGGAGTAGCAAGAGTCTAGTACACAACACATTTTGCCCCTGAATGTAAGTACTGGGCAGGAATTCTGTCTCATAATTTATTAATGTACAGCAGACAAAGAAGTGGGATGTAACACAGTAGCAACAAATGTTTTATATTAAGACATTACATTTTGTCAAGTCAAACAAGCAAGGACACATCACAGTAAAAAAAATTCTTTGAATAATATATCATAAGGCATGCCAAATACTATAGCATATACAAGGGGCGTTTGAAAAGTCCAAGAGATGGCATCATCGGCGCGTATCAAGGTCAGGTTTAGTTACTAGCATCCTTAGAAAGAACGTACCCCAAGTTTCAGCTATATTGGTCAATTTCTTTGTGTTTGGCATTCGTGTGAATCAAGGAAGTTGAGTGATTGACAAAAAATGGATGAAGAAGAATTTCATCTGGCGATTAAACATTACTTTATGAAAGGCAAAACACCTCAGGAGACTAAAGAGAAGCTTGATAAACATTACTGTGACTCTGCACCTTCGATTAGAACAATTTATAGGTAGTTTCAAAATTTTCAGAGTGGCCATATGGGCACAAGTGATCCTGAATGTTCTGGACGCCCTGTGGAGGTTATGACTCCAGAAATCATTGATAAAATCCATGATATGGTGATCGATGACAGAAGAGTTAAGGTGCGTGGGATTGCTAGTGCTGTGGGCATCTCGAATGAACGGGTACATAATATTTTGCATAAACATTTGGACATGAGAAAGCTGTCCGCAAGATGGGTTCACGATTGCTCACACTTGACCAAAAATGGAATTGTGTGAAGTGTTGCAAGGATGGTTTGCAGCTGTTCAGGAAGAATCCGCAGGACTTTAAGCGTCGTTTCGTCAATGTGGATGAAACATGGATACATTACTATACTCCTGAGACCAAACAACAATCTAAACAATGGGTTACCAAGGGAGAATCTGCACCAAAAAAGGAGAAGACCATTCATTCAGCCAGAAAGGTTATGGCAACTGTCTTTTCGGATTCACAAGGGATAATCCTCATCGACTATCTGGAAAAGGGTAAAACTATTACAGGTGCATATTATTCATCGTTATTGGACTGCTTGAAAACCGAGCTGCAAGAAAAACACCCGCAAATGGACCGCAAAAAAGTCCTTTTCCATCACGACAATGCGCCAGCACACACCTCAGCAGTGGTGGTTGCAAAATTAATGGAAATAGGATTCCAACTTGTTTCACATCCCCCTATTCTCCAGACTTGGCTCCCTCGGACTACTGGTTGTTCCCCAGTTTGAAGAAATGGCTGGCGGGACAAAGATTTTATTCAAATAAGGAGGTGATTGCAGCAACTAACAGCTATTTTGCAGACTTGGACAATCCCTATTATTCGGAAGGGATCAACAAATTAGAACAGCGTTGGACAAAATGTATAAGTCTAAAAGGAGACTATGTCAAAAAATAAAAAAGGTTTAATCCAAACACGTAAGTAGTTTTTATTTTTGCATGGACTTTTCAAATACCCCTCGTATGGTGTCAAAAAGAAATAATAGTAATTTTGTTTTCACATTTTTAGTAAGCTGTATCAGAAAATTAATAAAAGCTACACGAAATTCTGAAGTTAAGACATCTCTTTGTAAGTGTACATTTTTCATCTACAAATTCTGAATTTCAGTCTCAGCTTGTGTGTGCATTGTACGTGTACGTGTGTGTGTGTGTGTGTGTGTGTGTGTGTGTGTGTGTAAAAACTAAGATCAATTTATAAAAAGGTAGTAAAGTCACATAGAATTAGTATTTTCTAAATGAAATAAAACATCAACCACATTCAAAGAGAATTCAAAATAAGAAACATTTCTAACAAGCCTCTCATATCTAACTGGTCTTAATTACGTTAGTTTATCCTTCTCTCTTGTTCTAAAATCTTGCTTCTCCTTTCCTTTCTTATCTGCTTTATTTGTCTCCTCCCAGTACCTACAATCTCAGCCCAAATTTTAATAGTCTTCTTGTATTTATTTACTATGTTGAACTTATTACCTGCAGCACAGAACTTTTAAACTGAAATCTGGTTGTTACATATTACGTACCACATCTCATCTGTAATTTGCACATCATTTGCCTCCATCAGAATGTTGGACAGTGAGCGACATTTTCTTCTTCACACACATAGCACATAATTCTTCATCTATTTTCATTTCGTAATTTGCTTCATCATCCTCAAACAGAAACTTTCACTCCTGACAACTTCAATTTAACCTTTTTTTCCCCCCTGTTTCACTTGTACTACTTCTGGATTGGGTAATGTTATGATATTTAAAAGATGGAGCCATTTTAATGAAAGTGAAAAGCAAAGCATTGCCCAGTTTTGAATCTTAAATGTATCTCATCTTGGGGTCTTATGTGCCTTCTCTTTCTTTTTAACATTCACTAACTTACTTTTCTCTCCTCCTAGAAGGAGGAACTAACAGTTCTGAAAGCTATGGTAGTATGTGTGTAGTTCTGTCTGTCCCTACTGGCAGTACTTTATTTGTTTCCTGAAGGTAACACTTGTCCACTATGACACAACCAATAAAAAACACTTCTCAAAGTAAATCAAAACAAACTGTGTGAAAAATTTTACGAAACAGAGGAATTCTATCTCATAACTGCTGTACAATGTTTATATATAACAAAATACAAATTAAAAACAATGGACAGCAGACATAATATGGCTGAAATAAATGAAGGTTTTAGACAATGGTGCCTGTTTCACCAAACACTTTTTAATACACCGATGATGTAAAAAAAGATTGGGTAAAGACAAAAAAACATTTTAAAATTAATAACATCGATGTTAATATAGTGCTTTTTGTTGATGATCATGTAATTAAGAGAATGAAAATAATCTGGAAGACGCTGTTTTTAATTTACGTAAAACAGCCATTAAATGTAAAGACCTTCCAATAAGTAAGGAAACATATCACCACACTATCAGAAAGCTGCAGAGAAAATATGAGACTCAAATAGAAGAAGTCTTACAAAGGAACAATATACAAGAATTTTATAAAACATTCAAAACTAATCTAAGTAGATATGATCCACCAAACCTCACCTTAGAACAAAGAAGGAAAGGTAATATATAGAGGCATGGAAGACAGACAAATATTGGGCAAGTAACTTGAAGAACTCCTGCATTGTCAACCATCATCTGGAACATTCAGCTACTATGAGAAAGAACCAAATGCCAATTCAGAACCATCATCTCTATATGTGGCTAGGAGCATTATCAATACCTTGAAGAATAATAAAGCTCATGGGGAAAACGGGTTCATTGGAAAACTCTTCAAGTATGCAAATGAGAATATGATCATTGAATTGACACATATTTCAAGTAAAATTTGGGATGAAGATCAGCTGGCAGAAGAATGGACGTCAGCACTAATACATCCACATACATAAAAAGGAGGTAAGTCAGGGCCTGAGAATTACAGAGCAATATTGTCAATACCAATGACAGACAAGGTAACCTCAAAAGCATTGCTGAACAGAGTGGAAAAACAGCTACATTCACAAACTGATGAGTATCAAGGAGGCTTTAGAACGGAGATTGGGTGTATAACAAATTTTGAATCTGAAACTTATAATCACATATCAAAAACAGAGGAGCAAAATTTTTCTGTGCACATTCATTGACTTCAATAAAGCTCATGATTCAGTAGATAGACGCACAGCATTCCAAATTTTAGAGGATATGAGTTTGGATGGACAATCCAGTGAACTAATTAAACACACCTTAAGCAACACAACATCCTAGGTAAGTTCAAAGGTAAGTTTTCGGAGGCCTTCAAGTTTAAAACTAGACTCCCCTTTGCTCTTTAACTGTGAACTTGATAAGACAATCACATAATGGCAACGAGATATCAAAGGAATGGGTGGAATATGACTAAGGTGTATGAAAAAAGGAAAACAGGTAGATTGTCTAAGCAGGCATACAGACCTCATCAAGAAGATACAGTACATCACAAACATCATGGCAGCTTGTAGATGGGTGACAATAGGAGGAGGGAAAATTCAGAAGGTGAAGAGTTTTGAATACCTAGAATGGATAGAAACTGGGCTCACAGAAAACGAAAGAATGGGAGCACGAATAAACCAAACACATTTAGCATACAAACTAACTACAAATGTCTATAATATGAAGAATATTTCAGTCAATCGAAATTGAGATATTACCAGATGGTCATCTGCCCTGAGCCTTATACTCAGCAGAAACTCTTAACCTAGTACAAACAGGTGTGCTCAAGAGACTAGAATTGGTGGAACAAAAAATTCTCAGGAAGGTACTGAGACCACAAAGAATAGAAATTGGTAAATTTGGAAGATTAGTGAACCAGGAACTGAAAACCAAGATAGAGGGACTGTTGGACATCATCAAGAAAAGAAGTAGTGTGTTCTTTGGACACACCTTAAGAATGGACCTTGGGCGATGAAACAGCAAAACAGAAGGATCTGGAAGAAATGGGAACACAGGAACCAGATATATACAACAGGATGATTTCAAAGTAAAAAACTTAGGTTTTTACAGGTTTGGAGCACAGAACTAGACCCAGAACAAAATCATCATGGACATAAGAGCATAGAAGGTTGCCAAATATGAGAATGGAAAAATGCTGGGCAAGGAGAAAGACTAGAAGTCATGAAGATGACACAAATTAACTAGATCCTCAGATGGCCAAAACAAGAAGAAGAAGAAGGAGAAACAACCAGGGAATACAATTTGAACATCTTCATGCCAAAGAGAAAATCAACGGCATTTTTCGGGCATCATGCAAGTTAAGTTCAAAATTGTAATATTACATATATGGCAAACAATGAAATAAAAATTCGTTAGAACTCTTCAACCGTTTCTGTGGAACTATAAGCAGAACACAGGGAAGAAAGTCCACAGAGATATTCTATGGAAGTTTTCTAAGGTTATGGTTGTACCTGTACTACTCTGTGGATAGAACAGAAATTAAAAGAGAAAAGAAGCATGTGAAATGAACTTCCTTAGATACATGGCTGGGTATACTTTAATGGATAAAAAGAGAACTGATAACATTCAATATGAACTGAATATGCAGAACAAAACTGAAACAATAACAACATGTAAGATAAGATGGAAAGAACACATAAACCATACATCAGATGCAATAGGCACTAAAAAAAACAATACAACATAAACAAAGAGGCAAAAGGTCTTTAGGTAGAGCAATAAAGAGATGGCTTCAGCAATTTTGAAGGGGATGGAACAAACAAAAAGACACAATCCCTTATTGTGCATGTTGATGATGAGCAACTTCCATCCCTCCACAACAGTTTCACACATTCACAGTCTCTGAGAGTTATTTACGAAATGACTATTGAAGTGAATAATGAATGGGTCAAGTGGCTGCAGTGAAGTCACGAAATAATCTTCATTGACAATAAACAGTAAGCACTCTAGAATTATTCAGTTAATGAATGAGAGGACAAAAAGCTAGTATTCTCCTATGGAAGTTCCCCAAGTCACCAAAAATATCAGGTAAAAACAGAGTCATAAAAGACCAGGAACTCAAGAAAAAGCAAGTGCCACAATAGACATAAGTTTTATATCCCTCAGAAGTTAATTAATTTCTGTTGAAGATAATACACAGAATTAGAAAGGCTGATAGTCAAAGAAAGTTGTATAACAGAGAAGTAACAAGACAAAAATATGGTAAGATTAGTCTACAAAAACAAAACAATACACAAAAGGACTCAACATATTTGAAAAGTGGGGAATAAGTACAGAAAAAAAGGAAACTAAATGATAGGAGAGCTATAAATTAAACACAGTGTATGAAACTATAAGAATAAGAATGTGGTTGTGCAGAAAAGTCCACGGCAAATCACAAGAAAAGGTAATGGTGGTGGGAGAAAAAAGTAATAAACAGGTGGCAAAGTAACTGTGTGTGGGATGGAGTCTTATCAAGCAGGAAGCCACAAATATACAGAAGTGCGGATTATGAGAATTTATTTATGAACAGGCAAGTAAAACACATTAAATTAAACCATTAACTGTGGCCACAGTGCCTAAGCACAGGTACCATGACTGCTATGAATAATCTGTTATATACTGCCATCAGTCGTATTATAATACAATAATTTTAAAATTATTACATTGGGACACATATCATTAAAAACTGAGCTTTTCAGTGAAATTCTGAAAATCAAGTTGCTTGGTGATCTGTGTTTATAGTGTTCTGATGCAATTTTGCTTTAAAATATAGTAGTTTCAGCATGCGACAAATGAAGCTTGGAACCCAGAAGTCTTAAGTAAAACATCTGACTTGCAGAGAGAATGTTAAATGATTAGTGCAACATAGTAAATGATACCAAAATATCTTCATGCGTGTAACGGAAGCTATATTGTGCAACTCCACAAAATCACCACCACCAAAGATGGTAAAAATGTTGGTTTTCCTCAATTAAGGTGTCAGATGACAAAGCAACCAATAGAAAGAAAATTCTACAAGCATTCCAAGATTCCTTTAAAGGTTTACATTGTTTAAAAAAATGAATCTGATACACAGATCTGCTTCAGAATGTCAACATTTCCATTTTAACTAGAAATGAAAATAATGATATTCAGAACCAAATGCAATAATGAAGGTACATGTTTACACTTAGATAGTGTACTTCTTAAAACCTCTTTCATTTCTTTCTTTTTCTTTCTTTTTTTTTTTTTTTTTTTTTTTAAAAAAGAGCCATTTCGAGAGTTTACCCAAAGAAATGATGATGATGATGATGATTGGTGGGGCTCTCAACTGCGTAGTCATCAGCGTCCATACCAAGTCCCAAAAGTTACACAGTCCAATTTAGCCACTGTCACAAATGATGATGATGATGAAATGATGAGGACAACACACACTAACACACAGTCCTCGGGCAGAGTGTCCAAAGAAAGGTGCCATGAACATGAAAATGGAAGTGATTCATCACACAATGTGATACGGTTTATGCAAAAAAGAGTTAACATATTTTTTAAAGAATTTGTTGGATATTAACTGTACTTCACAAGAGTAAAATAACGTATTTCAATGACTGTAAGCTATCGATGTCAATAGAAATCACAACACAGTTATTCAAAGAGGCAAATCAAACTAAACGTACAGGACCAAATTGGAGCATTCAACCATATTCCCAAGCCATCTAAATTACAAATGACGCTCTTCTACTAACATAATAACAAATGTGAAGTCACCGCATAGTAGCAAATGTGATTTCACTGCATAGCTGCAAGTAAGAAAACTGGTACGGCAAGCTCATCTGCTCATCTACTTAATTTACTGTCAGCAGTAAACAGAATAAAAATTGTTATTTTTGTTTGAAAGTTCTGGTAGAATGTAGATACTTAAAAATGAAGGAAATCACTCGATATGTGTGCCTGTCGATGACTTAAAGGCTTCTGTTTTTTCATGAGTCGTCTCCTTTACAACTAAAAAAATATCCACAGAATAAAAATGGTGTTCCACATACAGTACCCTTATGAGCATACCTTAACCAGAGGGCAGAAATAAGACTCAATGACTGACAAGATACCCGAAACACTTCGATATTTATAGTATCTACGCTCATCTATGCTGAACAGTAACAGCTTAAAGCTTAATAAAAATGAAAATTTCCCAATTGTTACTGTTTACAGCTGCCAATTTTTCCATGACACATGTCGCATCAAAAGCTGATATTCTACCATAAAATGATAATGTGCTTTAAACAAAGCATTATGGGAAAGGAAGACAATAACTTACTAATGTGGTCTTGTAATTATTTATGTCACTGAAGTATTTATGACATTAACAATTAAAAATCTACAAATGGTAATATCAGGAGTAACTATAAACAAGATGTATTGCAGATGACTAATGCTGTAATACTATTATGTCCACATGAAAGTAATATAAAGACTCTGGATACTTAGCAAAATACAGTTACATAATTATGCTCATTGATGTACTAAATTACCAATCTGATGAGAGAAAAAGGTCTGAACATACAGAATCTGTCTTCCTGGCCCACACACTGGTGAAATGTTTGCGTAGAAGTACAGGTGCATATGTAATGAGTACTATCAAAAGTATACTCATAATTGCTAGTCTACGAAAGTCGAACCAACAAAGCAGTGATAAATAACAATTAATTATTAGTAAAATCTATTAAGAGTTTAAGAACTGAAGGACTTAGTGGAATAGGGGATATCTCTCAAAAACGTACTTTTGAGATATTTAACATTTTGTTAGATTGTCTGTAATTTTATCGAAACTATAAAAATAATAAAATATTTTAAGGGTTAGGTTATATAGGTACTGTATTACCTTCCTATAAATGTGATGCAGAATATGTCAATAATTGTAAAAAAAAACTTACACTTGACTAATGACATATAGATGATATTGTCGACCCAACACACGTTTTAAAATATAACAGAAAAAAAAAACAACTAAATTACACAATTTTCATGCTTTATTTTCTTCTGTTTCATTTCCATTGCCTGATTTCAAATTTTGATAAAAGCTGTGGTTAAACAGAGATACAAACTTCAACATCGACACTATAGCACACTGTTTGGCAGCTTTGATGGACCTACCATTGGGATACTTAGGTTCCAGAAAAGTGTCATTTATTTTCTGTACCTTACCTTTATCCTTCGGTACATTTATGGCAGTATAGTTACCTGTATTTCTATACATGAACCATACATGGTATCTTAGAACAGATGCCTTTCTGAAGATCGCACTGATGCCAGAAGTGTTTTTGTTTGTTTTTATTAGCTTTTTTTGTTAATAAAGTTAAAATAACACAATCCTCTATCTGCATTTCCCCTATAGTGGAGGGTTTGTTTCTCCGTGCATTTTAAATCAGCTTTTCCCATTCTTGAGGGTTGTAAACATACTGTGAACATTGCTATAACTTATCAATTATGCCAAAATCTGCATCACAAGGCATTCATCATTTATAAACAAACTCTCTCTTTCTGTGTCAGCCATATTGATTACAAACCCAAGGTATAAAGCTGCTCTACCACTTGTCAATTAGTTATAATCAGTTAGCCAACTGGAACCCAGGTATCACATAGATATGGGATACTGCCTTATTCCACTTAGAAGTTAGAGACTGCTTTGTAAAGCCTGTTACCTTATGCTTTTTAGTATTGACATGGAGCTATCCAACACACTGGCAGATCAATAAACTGATGCCAGATGGATCCAGCTCAAATAATATGCACACTAAGGGATGCTCCCTCGTTCCACTAAGCCTTTTTAATAAATATAAGGGACAAATTTTTAATGCAAAACAATTATGGTTTTCTGCATTAATTAAAGTTATATTCTGAAATCTTAAATGTCATTTAAGATGTAATTAAAATAATGTAATTGAAGAAAAGAAGAAAAGCTACTCAACAGCCGTGGTGAATAAATACTTCCACAAAATGGAAAGAAAACCAGATTTTTTACTTTTCTTTGTATGTGAGTCAAAAGTACACAGTACCTTGTATTTTAATAGTATTTAGCGTTAAGATGCTCTTTTCATTTTTCATTTGCCCTATCCTCTTCTCGCAGTGTGTTCAGGTTTTGCTTGGTATTATCGCTGACCACAGTTCTTCTGCTTTCTACATAGCCTGCTTTTTATATCTCTTCACATACTGGTTTCAAAATAACTTATTTTATTTGCTGTAGGTATAATTAATGTCATTCACCTGCAAAACATGCATTTTTTCATAACATTTAAGACAGTCACTCACTCAGTCACTCACTCACTCACACCTGTATGGCTATATTGTCCAAGCTGATAACATTGTGCCAACACTGGAGTGTGACTGCCTACTATGCACGTGTTTTGGTGCCAGAACTACAGCTTGATTGTCCAGTATGTTTAGATCAGAAAAAGGATTCAATAAAAGTTTTGTTCTTTTTTATCTGCCTGTAGACGACAACGCTTCAATTATACGGTAAGTTGCTACCTTTACTACTTCCATCATTTAACAAGGTACAGATCTCTGTTAAATGGCCACAGCATGATCTAATGTTACAAGACACAATTAAGTTGTTGGCATACACAATTGTTCAATCAGAGGCACAACATATATATCATGATAACTGAAAAACTAACATGCAACCAAGCAAAACATATATTCTGTGCTAGGTAAAACTATTTTAAAAGACTGTCTGCATCCATTTAAATTTGCACATTTCACTATTGGTCAAGTTCACAGCAACTTTAATGTCTTTTTCCATATTCGTGACACTTACCTATCTGTTGCCTTTGTGAACTACCTTCTTGATAGGAGTTTCCTCACTAGCTCATTAGTAAATTAAATAGATATGGTCTACCACAAGGGCAAAGATATGTCTGTAATTGTCAGAAGAAGAAATAGGAGAAATTGTGATGTCTTGGACAATGGTGTCATGGGTTGTTGCATCTCAAACTTTCAGTATTGGGGATACCTTCTTGATAGTCAAAGGAAAATCAAGAAAGAGAAAAATTTATGACTGTTTAAAACAATTCTTATGTATTTTTCCATTTCAGATGCACATTTTTAATTAGATTACATGTTTCAGTCACTCAAGATCATCTTCAGATTCAAGCAGTTGCAACAGCAACCTGTCTTGCCTACTCAGAACTACATACCAGAACCGATCTTTATTGGATCTGAAGATGATCCTGAGTGATCAAAACATGTAATCTAATTAAGAATGTGCAACTAGGATTGAACAATAAATGAGAATTATCTTAAATATTTATATAGTTACTGAATCTCTCGAGATGATTATGTTGACTATGGTGAGAGTATTAAACATGGCGGAGGATGATAAATTACTGTGAAATCTAATTAAAATACATCAATGGCTGAATTTTTCCCAACTATTTGTTCGAATAATTTATCCTTGTCTCTACTCTTTTCATATGCATTTCCCTATCTACAGCTTTCTTTAACTCACATAAAAGACACTAGATTTGTCATGCTGCTTCTATTGTTATTGTTGTTGTTGTTGGGCGTGGAAGATTTTTTTTTTTTTTTTTTTTTTTAGCGCTGTTAATGTGAAGTGTAAATTTATCTAAGGTAAGCATTGTATGTTGATTTCAAAATTCCGTTTTGGTGTCCCCCTATAACTGACTAAGGAAGGTAAGGGAATACCAACTCCAATTGGACCTTACCTAGTAAAGCACTGTAGTATTACAAAACCTTCAGGCTGAGATCAGCTTTACATAAAAAAAAAAAAAAAATAGGGTTTTAACTCCAATAAATATTGGATCTTTCCTTTTTGATGCCACAGTGTGTTAACTCAAAATGTAACTATATTACTGAAAGAAACGTTCAATTAGGAGGCAAAAAATGACAGCAATATGCACCACAAATTTTACTCTCATAATTGAAAGACAACAGAAATAGCATTGCATGTAAAATCTGAATGTTAATGCATACATTTTGTTGTTACTGCTGTAGTTCATGACAATTACCTCCACAAACAACATAATTATTCATTTCATAAAAAGAACTATATATGTTGATTTCAGTAATTCAATCTTAATGATTACAAGTACAATGCAATTGTTTGTATCTCCCTTAATTGTAAAGATAATTAGTGATTCTTTGGTGTTTTTCAAATGGGTCAATCCACTAATATATTTTTCCTCAACAAAAAATAAATAATTTTAAGCATATAATTTCCAACAGTACTTTCCTGAATTAGATTTGTTTAATTAATATAAACCATTTTTAATAGTGAGCAGCTTTGATGGAAGTCTCGTGAAACTAGACACTGTCTATGGAGCAGAGATCTAATATTAACAAATGTTTTTATTGAAAATGTCTGCTCACAGAAATTAACAACAAGGGTATCCCCGTTATTAATTTTGGTGACAAAGACAATTTCAAAAAATATTGATGGAAGTGTCTGCAGCTTCACATCTTAACATACACCATGTGAATAAGGAAAGCAACAATATGGATTAATCTTACTGTTCACCACTGACTGCTTGATTAGAACAAGTTTCTGGTCATACACTAGACCACTATCAAATATGTCACAAAGTATCTGCAATGTACAAGTAACATACCAACTAAACTAATGACAGATCAGCAGAAGACATTTTAGGACAAAATGTTAGTAGTATTTTTAGCGACGTAAAAAGAATAACTTAAAATTAGTTTCTTTGAAAGTTAGGGCATGACCACTAGTGAAAATCAAAAAAAGGGAGGGAGGGAGAGGGGAGAGTGAAAGAGACAGAAAGAAAGAGAGAGAGAGAGAGAGAGAGAGAGAGAGAGAGAGAGAGGAAAAAAAAGGCAAGATATGTCAATCAAAAAATTATTTCATTACAAGGTTCAAAATAAAATATTACCTCAAAGATAAAAGAAATGAAGATATTTTAGGAGGCTCTTAGTTGTAATCACTTCTAGACTACTAATTACTTTCACACCAAAAAGGGAGGTTCGAAGGAAAGAAATGTAAGGAATTGAGGAGGATGATGACATAAAAAGGGTACCAAAATTTTTGTTAACAATCGATTAAGATTCATTGTCCAGAGCGAAAAAAAAAAAAAAAAAAAATTCCTTTACACATGTAGAAATGACCATTACTCAATACCGGATATTTCTCAGTATATATAGATTGAGTAATGGCTTACAAAACATTTTTTAATTTAAAATACATTCGAATATATTATCATTGCTGTTTTCCTGTGAAGGTTTATTCAAGTAGGTGTGTAAGCCTTCATTTCCCAAACAGATTTAATTTTTTTTAAAAAATACATTATATTAACTATAAACCCAGCAACAGTACTAGATATCTGTCAGTGCAAATAGACTCTCCAAGACTTCACGTGAAATGAGTGAAGAAATAGAACACAATGCTAGTAATGACACTAATACTTTTACTTCATCTTACAATCTAAGACCAGTTTTACCCACACAACAACAGTGGCCATTCATTTGCTTTGGAGATCTGACACCATCATCCTCAAGTGATGCTCAGCCCGTGTGCAAGTCCTTTTCTAGCTGTGTTCCTCAGGCACACAAGCAGTCTTATCTTCACAAACAATGAGTAAAATTTGTGCTAAGTGAATTCTTGCATATCATGTCTGCCAATTCAGTTTTACCAGACTGATGAAAAATCTCTGCGTTTGTGCCGCCCTCTCAAGCACTGATTACATGCTCATTATTGATCTGCTTTGGCTAAAATGCAGCACTTCCCAGACATGGAAAATCAGCAGATGAATATTTGTCGTCCTGCAACCCTGGTGTATATGGAGGGTGTGCAGTCTTCATGTGTCGCCGCAAGTTGCTGTTGTTGCTGTATATGCGGTAGCATACAGGACAAGGACGTGGGTCCTCCCAGCGATACTTGCGCGGGGCCAGCCCCCCTGCAACATACAAACACCCCCACTTGCAAGTGCGCTTCCTCACCTGGCTCTAGAGGTGGGGGGCACAATCTTGATTTCATATTGTCTCACATTAAAAATCCAAATTAATGTAAAGAACGGATCACATCTGTTTTTTTCTCATCCTGAAACGGATGTATGTGTTGGAGCTGATGATTTTTATATTCAGTGACATAGTTTACATGTATTTCTTTTATGATCAGGAAACTTGATGGACTACGGTGAGTAACATTTGATCATGGTTTTAAGGGAGATAACCAACATCTGACCATGATTTTAAAGGTGGTTTATGGGAGATTTAGTCGCAATAAATAACTTTTTCTTGGAATGTGTGACAATGGATATATACACATAAAAAACTAGTATACCTTTCTTACTTTATTATGTCATATGGTATATTTTGTGGTAACTCCACAAAGAGAGAATGTTTCTAGAGAATAAAAGCATTTAAAAAGACTCATTTGTGATGTAAATTCAAGAACAGCATGCCAAAACGTATTCAAAGAATTCTCAGTACTTCCATTTCTTAATGAAGTTGGTTGAGGTAATAAGTCTCCTTGTTACTTCTGTGCGCTGCTGATTGCTAATAGGTGGGCGCGTCCATGGATTGCCAGTACCGACTGAGGAACAAGAATACCCCTCCCCCCTCCCCCCCCCCCCACTCCCCACCCCCACCCCCCCGCCCTCACAAGACGGATAGGCTGTGAGTCACTCTTTCTCCATTCCTCACGTTCTCTCGAGCAAAACTGCCTTCTTTCAGTAGAAGTGTGAATAGAAAATAGGCTTTATGTTGACAATGGTATCAATTATTATATGAAAACTTTTCAAGATCTATTGGTCAAGCAATTTAAGCCATCAATAGTACTTTGGGGGATTAATATTTATAACAATGATCACTGAGAAATATACACGAGAAACAAAGCTCTCAGTAAGGGAGTCAGGAGGAATGAAAAAAGTTGCTATAAAACGGGAGATCCAGCAAATAGGGGAGACTCTTCAGAAGATCATTGTTATACCTCAAAGAAGCTGAATACTGAAAGACATATCGTATACCACAGTTTAAGTATGAATATTTTCACTGAATATGGAGTGTTTGTGATTAAAGCTATGCCAATGAAGAATGTTCTGACGATACCTATCATGAGATATTCAAGCATTATTCCATTTTTTTTCCTCACTTCATCAAGTACCTAAGCAATTTCTATGTGTCTCTCCAGGCACTATACTGATCGCCCTCTACAGGGTGTAAACAATAACTGTTTACAATGTAGCACAGTGGTGTAGAGGAAATCAAGATGAACAGTTTGATACAGGACACTTGGGGTCCATCAAGTCAGAAAATTACCTCAAATAGACCTACAAAAATCACTTAAGCTCCAGTGCACACACACACACACACACACACACACACACACACACACACACACACACATTGCCTGAGATTTTTTTATATTCTCTCACTTTCTTTACATAAACTATTAGTCCTTGAGAAAAAAATTAATACGGCTTTTTATGTAGGAAATTTAATGTAATTTTATTTTGTACTGAGATAAATTTTTGGTGGAGTCACAGTTTTTGAGTTATTAAAGGAAAATACAGAAGTATCCTTCAAGTGAACCCCTGCCCCCCACATTCAAGGAGTTTTACTATGTTGTTCATTGCAGCCCTTCCTACCACTGTACAAAAATTTGTAGGTACAGGAATTATTTCCCATACTCGAACTTTTTTTGTCTTCACTGACTGGGCTTGTAAGGTACCAGATTAGTTGTGCACTTACAAACTGTAAAATACATGTCTGTGTTAATTTTACCTCACAAATTTCCATAAAGTTAACAATTAAATCATTTTCTTTGTCTAGCTTTCTCAATATGAAACTACTGTGTATTTAAGCATTAAGTTTAGATAACACTGTAAATGTAATTAGCTTCTGCATAATGTATCCAAAAGACTTTTTGCTTTCACTACCCTCAAAGAAAAGTTTAAATAACTAATATTAACAAAACAGCTAACTAAGCAGATGGCATAACAGAACTGTTGATGAAGATTACAAACTGTCAATATGGGAAATAATTCATGTAGCTGCAAATTACTGTAATATAGTAGAAGCCTGTGCCACGAACAATGCACTAAAAATCCTGATCAGTGGGGTTTCAGTGTGGGAATTGCAGTGTGTTTTTCTAGAAAACCAGGGTCTCTAGCAAAAACATTTCCCAGTACAAAATTAAACTATATTAAACTATATTAAACTTTCTACAAAATAGGTCCTCTTCATTTTTTCTCTAGGACTAATAGTTTGTTCAAAGAGAGTGAGAGAATATGGAAAATCTCACAAGACACACAAGCACTATAGGTCGGGTGGTGTTGTAGGCCAATTCAAGGTAATTCTCTGACTTGATAGACCACTAGTGTCCGTACAAAACTGCTTGTCATAAACTGTTATCATTTACACCCTGTATATGCTTGATGAGATAACTGTTACAATTTTTATTCTAGAGTAATTAATATCCCTTTTGGTCTATCTGATAAAATTAATGTACAGAAATAAATTAACCAGTTCCACTGTTTTCCTCAAGTAATAATAATTTTTGCTTTTAGAGTTTTCAGGGGACACATCAACGAACAAACAATAACATAAGGGGAAGGTATTTAAAGTGATATTTGTAAGTCTCCATAATGTCACCCATTCTGAAAGGAATTACATTAATTTCACGTGTCTCCTGTTATATATGCTATCTAGCTCTGAAAAATGAACTGGATGTATGTTGTGCATGGCTTTATGTTGCAAAATTGTTGGCACCTTCAAACTTATCCAGAAGATGTGGGGCAAATCTGATTACATTAGTACCAGACACATTATTTGACCATTTCAGAAGAATGAAAATGAGGCATCAAATACTGCCAAATACAGTCCAATGAATACACATTAGTCATGTCAATGATATTAAGAAAACAGTAATAATCACAATATTTACAGTTGAAACTTGTTTGAGGAAGCGTCGTGGTATGAACAGGATTGTAGTGGTTTGGGCTCGCTCAATCAACTTCATTTCTTGGAGCATGAAGCTGAACTCTATTAGATACTGGAAATTCTCTGCCAGTACTTTAGAACTGATGATTTAATTTCTAGCATGGCAAATTAGAAATCATTACAGAGAGGTCTGAAGAAATGGGAGACAATAAAATCTAGCAGTGAGGCAAAGCCCTTATTTCAACCCAACAGAGCACACATGGGCAAAATAGATGGATATCTTTACATTAGGCTGTTCAACAGTGAGTCTCCAGTATCCTTCTGTATCAAAATATTATATTCTTTTATATATAAAAACAAAGATGAGGTGACTTAACGCTTGTGTCTGTATGTGTGGATGGATATGTGCGTGTGTGCGAGTGTATACCTGTCCTTTTTTCCCCCTAAGGTAAGTCTTTCCGCTCCCGGGATTGGAATGACTCCTTACCCTCTCCCTTAAAACGCACTTCCTTTCGTCTTCCCCTCTCCTTCCCTCTTTCCTGATGAGGCAACAGTTTGTTGCGAAAGCTTGAATTTTGTGTGTATGTTTGTGTTTGTTTGTGTGTCTATCGACCTACCAGCGCTTTCGTTCGGTAAGTCACCTCATCTTTGTTTTTATATATAATTTTTCCCACGTGGAATGTTTCCCTCTATTATAAAAATATTATATTCAAGTCACATATTAACTGTATAAACATTCTTATTCCTACACTTCTGAATGCATCAATTTGCTGCTGCTTAAAACATATTAAAAGAGAAACATAAAAAAATTTATGCAGGTATGCATAGCTGCTTGAGGACATAAAACTTAGGATGAAACAGACATCCTGAAACATATTAAAATCACTGTCTTACTAATTTAGGCTACCCTGAAACTGCAAAATTTACCTTTTCCTCATTCTCTGATCTACTAAGATGATGAGACAGATTCATCAATTTCTTCACAAGAAACAGAAACCTCCTGCAAGTTAATGGAAAGTCTTCCAATGGACGCAGATGATGAAATAAGGGCAGATGCTATAACAGCAGCAAAGGACAGACCTACATCCCACTGACATCACCAGATCAGTAATTTCCCATAATGTCCGGTTGTTATCAATTACTGTAAAGTAATGTGGCCTTTAGGGTCAAATCAAATGTCCCTCGAGCCATTGCAACCTCATTCAATTCAAGTCCTTTTCTTCCCCTACTTGCGATACCTATGAGAGACTTACTCCTGAACAGTATGGAGACACATTGTCATGTAGTGCGTTATTTCCTCTTGACACTGAAAGACAAGAAAATATGATGATTGGTCATAAGATTGAGGGGTGAAGGTGATAATATGCTTCAGTGGTGTGGTTGTGAACAGACCAAAAACAGCTGTCAGAAGTCCATCATGCCAAATTTTACCACGCCATTACTGCAGTTTTAATGCATGCAAAAAGTAATAACAAAATAAAACATGTGAAGTAAGTAAAAGATCAAAAAGAGCTGGGGGGGGGGGGGGGGGGGGGCAGAAGAAAAGGCAATAAAGATTAGTCTCTTCTAATTTTACTGTATAGTAGTCCTGGGTCATTCACCACGGAAAAAGACATTTTGTATTTCACCATCTCAGATTTTCTTGAAATTTGGCACAGGTGTACTTTTGGTATCGACTTTGAAGAAGAAGAAGAAAAAAAAAATTTTTTTTTTTTTTTTTACTGAGATATGTCAACTCATTTCTGAATTACGGAGCTGTAAAGTTATCATAAATGGGCTCAGAAACAGTGAACAGCAGATTTTTAGACTTACTGTAGAAGCTTTCCTAATTGAACTGCAGACCTGGGATGAATACTATTTTACAGCATTTTTCATGCCCTTTTGTAGGGTATACAATAATATATTGGTTACTAAAAGAATTTTTTTGAAAACAAAATGCAAATTTTAATGTTTTTTTTTCAAAAAGTACTAGCTAACACTGTAAATTGCAGGCTAAAATATAAATTTGGGATGATAACTTTTTCATTAGTAAAAAAAATTAGGACTGAAGCTCTATTTCCAATAATTCGACTGTGTACTCATGTTAATTGTTACAGCAATACTCACAGTCACAGAGTGAATGCAGCCCTCCCTGAGTGGATGTGTTCCGAGTTGGCTGTGTACAATAAGTTAGTTACTTGCGAAATGGTATTACAGATTACTTATTGTTTAGGACAAATATTTAGTGCTTCAGTAAACCAAGGTATTACTGAAAGCTATAAAGTGACTAAAAATTAATCAGAAAAACGTAAAAGTTATTGGCTAATTTTTAACAAGTGATTTTCTACAACTACTTGCACATTAAGTGTGTTTGAGTGCCCCCCCCCCCCCCCTCCTCTCCCAAGATGGAAACCGACACATTGCCTCTCAAAATGGAAACAGACTCACTGAGAATACAGTACTGAAATCCGTTACGGAAAACAATTCACTTTGTTAGAGACAGCAAAAAGCTCCAAAATGTCACATCATGGATATCTAATTGTATCTGCAAATACTCAGTGGTTCAAAAACCTGTGATAAATGCAGGAAGGAAATTACTATGTTAAAAAATGTCAGTCCATTCCCTAAGTGACAATAATGTTGATGATGATCATTCTCACTCAGAAACATTACTGCACAGTGATACAGAATTTACAACTACTTCAGAGGATGTTCAATCATTTGATATATCTCTTGAACAGTTGGGCAAGTCTCCCACTGCTAAGGGAAAAATGAAATACAAGAAGTACTGCACAACAAAATAAGAAAAATTTCCACAACTATGAAACACATACTTTTTTCTGCTTCTGCTGAAAGAGTGTCATCAGACAGTGAAAGTGATGTTGAGAAATGTGAATAAAACCAGGGAAAAGCTTGCCAACAGAGACAGTGGGAATTGTATGTTCATTTTATGAAGATGATTTAGTTAGTAGGAAAATACCAGGAATTAAAGACTATGTGACAGTTACTGAATCAGACAGAAGTAAATCAACTATTTTGAAAAGACTCATAGTGTGTAACCTTAAGGAAGCATACACAGAGTTTAAAGACAAGTTTTCCAGCATAAAAATAGGTTTCTCTAAATTTTCTGAATTGAGACCTAAACGTTGTATGTTAGCTGGCAAAGTGGCACACATACTGTTTGTGTGTGCACAAATCGCTAAATTCAAAACTGTAACAAAAAGTAAAATTCAAAATTACAAGCAATGCCTCGCAAAAGTGTTTTGTAACCCATTACTTATCTATTGCAACATGGGGAAATGTGCTTACTGTCCAGGTGGAACTGAGATGCTTAAAATTTTGAAAGAATCCTTTGCTGAAAATGCAACCGAAAAAGTGCAGTTTCACCAGTGGGTTTCAGTTGACTGTTGTCATCTAGAGACTTTGGCAAAAGATTGAGAAGAGTTTATCAATTTATTCTGCTGCAAGTTGTCCTCTTTGACTCAGCATGACTTTATTACCAATAAGCACAGATATTTTCTCAACTGCACAAAAGAAAATCTGAAAGAATCAAAATTCATTGTCACATTTCATTTTTCTGAAAATTGCAGCACAGTTCTACAAGATAAAGGTCAGAGTTACCACAGAACAAACCAACAGGTCACGATCCATCCCTTTGTTACGTATTTCTGAGAGGAAAACAAAACTGAGCACCTTAGTTATACAATGTTTCATATTCACTAGAGCACAACACTGTTGCTGTATATATTTTCAAAAAAACTACACTACTGGCCATTAAAATTGCTACACCAAGAAGAAATGCAGATGATAAATGGGTATTCATTGGACAAATATATTATACTAAAATTGACATGTGATTACATTCACAGGCAATTTGGGTGCATAGATCCTGAGAAATCAGTACCCAGAACATCCACCTCTGGCCATAATAACGGCCTTGATACACCTGGGCATTGAGTCAAACAGGGCTTGGATGGCGTGTACAGGTACAGCTGCCCATGCAGCTTCAACACGATACCACAGTTCATCAAGAGTAGTGACTGGCGTATTGTGATGAGCCAGTTGCTCGGCCACCATTGACCAGACGTTTTCAATTGGTGAGAGATCTGGAGAATGTGCTGGCCAGGGCAGCAGTAGAACATTTTCTGTATCCAGAAAGGTTCGTACAGGACCTGCAACATGCGGTCGTGCATTATCCTGCTGAAGTGTAGAGCCTCGCAGGGTTCAAATGAAGGGTAGAGCCACGGGTCGTAACACATCTGAAATGTAACTTTCACTGTTCAAAGTGCCGTCAGTGTGAACGAGAGGTGACCGAGACGTGTAACCAATGGCACCCCATACCATCACACTGGGTGATACGCCAGTATGGCGATGACAAATACCCACTTCCAATGTGCATTCACTGTGATGTCGTCAAACACGGATGTGACCATCATGATGCTGTAAACAGAACCTGGATTCATCTGAAAAAATGACATTTTGCCATTCATGCACCCAGGTTCGTCATTGAGTACACCTTCACAGGCGCTCCTGTCAGTGATGCAGCATCAAGGGTAACCGCAGCCATGGTCTCCGAGCTGATAGTCCATGCTGCTGCAAACATCGTCGAACTGTTCGTGCAGATGGTTGTTGTCTTGCAAACGTCCCCATCTGTTGACTCAGGGGTCAAGACATGACTGCACGATCTGTTACAGCCATGCGGATAAGATGCCTGTCATCTTGACTGCTAGTGATGCGATGCCGTTGGGATCCAGCACGGCGTTCCGTATTACCCTCCTGAACCCACCGATTCCATATTCTGCTAACAGTCATTGTATCTCGACCAACGGGAGCAGTAATGTCGCGATACGATAAACTGCAATCGCGATAGGTTACAATCCGACCTTTATCAAAGTCGGAAATGTGGTGGTACGCATTTCTCCTCCTTACACGAGGCATCACAACAACGTTTCACCAGGCAACGCCGGTCAACTGCTGTTTGTGTATGAGAAATCAGTTGGAAACTTTCCTCATGTCAGCATGTTGTAGGTGTTGCCCCACCGGCACCAACCTTGTGTGAATGCTCTGAAAAGCTAATCATTTGCATATCAAAGCATCTTCTTTCCGTCGGTTAAATTTCGCGTCTGTATCACGTCGTCTTCATGGTGTAGCAATTTTAATGGCCAGTAGTGTAATCACTTTTCTGACAGCCAAATTTCACAAGCTTCCAAAAGAGATGTTCTATTTTTCAGATGGGTCTGCTGTCCAATACAAAACCAGAAAGAACTTCTAAAATCTCTGTTTCCATGAGAAACATTTTAAAGTGGAAGCAGAGAGGCACCTTTTTGCCAAAGCACATGACAAAGGGGCTTGTGATGGTATTGGAGGATCTGTTTGTAAACACCCAATGAGAACCAAATACAAATCCCACTGCACCTTTTTGAATGGGCAATAGAAAACATTACCAATGCAGACTTTGCATATTCAACTCAACAAGACTATGTTGACTCATGTTTCTCAAAAATTAGGTTTGAACAAGCATTTACTAACAAAGGAACACATCAGTACCACGCATTCATTCCAAAAGTTGGATAAAAAATTTTGGTGAAAAACTTTTCTTTTGATTCAGAAGTTTGCAAAAAGGAGATGTCAAAACCTTCCAATAAATTAAAATTTGCAGACATGTAAAGCTACATCACTGTTGTCTACAAGCAAACTTGTGGCTTGGTTATGTCTTGCAGAAAAATTAAAAACTTGGTAAGTAAATGTGACTTTTCTTCATCGAGCCAAGAAGAACTGATATTGTCTGGGTATGAGTAATGGATGTTCTGGTGAAAGTAAATCCCGTGACTTCTACTTGAAGAACTTATAGTTTATTTGATAATGGTGTGTACCAAACGAATGAAGCCTTTTCAAAATTAAAATGATAAACAGATCTTGTTACTTAATAGTTAGTTTCACTGTGGGCTATTTACTTGAATCTTTATCACAAGTGTTCATGTTTATTTTCACGAAAATGTCAATATTAGTAATCTTGTAATAATTAACATTAGCACACAGTCGAATTATTGAAAATAGAGCTTCAGTCTTAATTTTTTCATTTATGAAGAAACTATCATCCCACATTTATATTTTGACGTGTGATTTACAACAATACTAGCTATTCATGGAATAAATTTGGAAATTTTAAAGAGTGTACTTTTTCGAAAAAAATTAAATTAAAATTTTTAAATTTCAAAAGAATTTTCTTATATTAACTGATATATTGCTGTATACCATGCAAAAGGGCGTGCAAAATGCTGTAAAATAGTACTTGTCCCAAGTCTGTAGCTCAATTGGGAAAGCTTCTACAGCAATTATAAAAACTGCTGTTTCCTGTTTTTGGGCTCATTTATGGTAACTTTAAATCTCTGCAATTCAGAAATGAGTTGACACATCTCAGTAAAATTTCATTTTTTTTTTCGAAATCTATATCAACAGTACACCGGTGCCAAATTTCACGAAAATCTGAGATGGTGTGGTTTAGACTCTGTATCAATTTGACATTGTATAACCCTCCTAGTCCTTCAGCAATGCTACAGCATTAATACTTCAGTTAAACTGAAGATATTTCAGAATGAAAATAATTTGATGAAATGTTTTCAGGGCTCCAACAGAGTTGATGATTAAAAAAAGCTCGAAATATATCAGTCTTTAACATCAGGGAAACACTTTCTTGGTTGAACTATTACATGGACAACTCATATTCAACTAATGTGTTCAAAATTTAAGACTGATCTGGTGATAGTCACTGCACTTAACTGGTAACATTTTCATCTTTACTTGCCCCCACACCCCTTTCCTGTATCTCTTTCCTGTTACTACCAGAAACCAATTTAATCTTCCACATGCTTCTAGCTGGTGATCTACTGGTGTGATGTACGATTCAATGCAACATATTTGCTCCAAACGTGCCATTAGTTTCAGTAAAATGCCAATACAAACAAAAATTTAGTACACAAAGAGATGCAAGTTTTCTAGAAGAAAATCACATGTCTAGTAATTTAATTACCAGTCACTTGTTTACAAAAATATTTCTCCAATAAACATTCATTAGGATTTCAATTGTCACTGACCTCTGCAGGAAAGAAAACAGTCTAGAGCTACCCACCGAACTTGTCTCATATATTAACCTACTCTTGTTTTACATACGTTGTCATATCTCAATAGTAGCCTTGTTTACTGAATTGTGTTTTATTTCTTCATTTATTTGCTTAATGATTTTTTCTTGGTATTTCTGAAATGCTCTACACAAAAAGGAAATAAATGTGGCAAAAATGGAACACAAGTGAAAACCAGTATGAGTTGTGGATTATTACTGCATGAGCCATCACATATAAATAAAAACTAGATAAACCATGAAACTTACAGCACGTGAAATTCTCTATTAATGGTTCTATTGTTACAGTAATGGATAGAGGCCAAGCCATGTTGTATTAATGATATTCAGCACAACAAAAACAGCAAAAGCTTTTTTTTTTTTCGCGTTTCCCCAAAACAGCAGGTTTCTTGGCAATTTTATTATGCATGTTTACAGATTGTGTAAGCAGAAACAGATGACAGCAGTTTAAATAATTAATTGCTAGTATTTCTTATGGAATTTGTTTAAAACAGCTGCTTCTCTCTGTCAATGTGTATCTTTCACTTATTTCACAAAAATATGGAGGAAACAAAGATTGGAGTTTAACACCCTGGCAGCAACAAGGTTGTTAGAGACAGCACAAACTTGGCTTGGAAAGGAAGGGGAAGCAGATCAAAGGAACCATTTCAGTATTTGCCTTAAGTGATTTAGGAAATCCATGAACAACCTAAATCTTGATGGACAGACAGGGATTTGAGCCACACTGCTCCAATTGCAAACACAGTGCATTATCATCACGCCACCTTTCTTGATAACTTAAATCACATCCCTGAAGATTCTTCTAGGTGACCAATGGAACAGGAATAAATCACAGAGAACTAACATATATACAGCTCATATGGTGCAATTGAAAGTTTTTTGTGGTCATTAATCCCATGCACAAATGCCTTCAAACACTGTAACTCCTGGACCACCAATATTATCATGTTTCACAATGTTCCTGGGTGCATTACATGTTTCCACCTCTCGTCGCATGATGGATATCCAGCAAAGTCACACATGATTGTTTTGTTGGTTAAGGTGTTATGGTACGGGTTGGCAAAACGTTGCACGGACATACTGGCATCCAAAATTTGGAACATTGTACTCTCGCCAGTCAACATTATCGTGACACTGTACTTCTTCCCCAAGTGCAACTTTTCAGGGGTGCATGTGGCCCTAACCTCACATTTTTAGGGTTCCTTGCCTCATTTGAAGAAAATAGAATCCTTATAGCACATTGGTTTGTTGTATGTCTATCTGTCTGACTGTTAAAAACCCTGCGTCTCAGGCACGGGAACACGTATCAAGTTGAAATTTATGTCAAAAACTAAGGTTTCTACGGTCCCTTGGCTGTGTAATAAATGTAAGCTTCAAAGTCAATGCAGTCAAAAGATATGGCCATTTATGTAACACATTTTGATACTTGCAAATTCACTCATCAAAACCTATAGGACTGTAGATCCACAATGATAAAATTTGGCAAGAAGTAAGGTTTCACAGTATAAGTAAAGGAAAAAATCTGAACATTGTTAATTTGTAATTATACCACATGTAAAAACACTGTCATTTGTTATCCAACTTAAACTTGAAATTAAACTAATCAGTAGCCGTGCATTCAAGCTGACTGGGTCACAATGGTACAATTCAAACATTAGGCGAGGAATGACTTTATTGCTCATATGATGCATTTCCGAATTTATCCACCATTAAATACCCAGGAGCAATTATTGCACATAGGCAAATATTCGCAGACTCATTCCTGGATATCTGATGGATAAATTCTGAAATGCTTCACATGAGCAATAAAGTCATTCCTTGCCTCCTGTTTGACCTTTACTTATCGACCCAGTCAGCCTGAATAGAGAACTACTGAGTATTACAATAATGGTCGCCTGACTCTGGGTCACATTTATATTATCAAAATTAAAACAGTCTCGAAAATCTTGCTATCTTTAGGACCAATGTCTTGCCAGTATCAATGTCGATAACAGACAAAATTGGACAAGATTCTTGATTCCCAGAATGGGTGAACTATTTCTTTACATAATTAAGTTTGTATGGAACCCTTAGAGCATGAGTCGTACTCACACGTGGCCAATTATTTATGAATAACAATGAGCGACCACAGTGAACAGTGCAGGTGGAAGAGCTCTTGGAACGAGTGAATATTTGGGAAATGCACTGCCCTACCCGTTTCTTCCCTTTGATTTAAATCCTATTGAGCAGGTGTGGAAGGCATTGGGGAGATGTACTCCAGTGAGTTCACATCCACCAACAGCCATCCACCACTTGTCAGGTGTGCTGTTGGAGGAATGGAATGCCCTACCACAACGACTGCTTAGCAACACTGTGACCAATACGAGAGCACACTGAAGAGGATGCATTGCCATTTGTGGTGATCATACATCCTATTAAGAACTACATCATGCCTTTTGGAACGTCCTGGAGGCAATCATGAATTGTGGTAACTCCAGTGCAACTAGTGACTTTGAATACAAGTATCATTTCTGTTTGTCTCATGTGTATTTCTCTCAGTTACCTTCTGAACTATACTGCACCCAGTCTTTTTATATATGGTTCAAGTCTCATCGAGCTTTGTTACCTAGCAGCAACACATCATGCAAAAGTCATTTTTGTCCTTAAGTTTTACACATCAATTTATAATGGAACATAATCTTCAAAATTCTGAAGGTAGCATGGATAAAGTACAGGGACAGAAAAGATAAACTTGTACAGAAACCAGACTGCAGACATAAGAATCAAAGGACATAAAAGGGTTGCAATAGCAGAGAAAGGAGTGACAGGACTGATTGATATCCATCATGATATTTAAGCTGTACACTGAGTAGACAGTAAAGCAAACTAACATTTATAGAGAGGATATAAAAACATTGAGGTTTGATGAAGTAATTCTATCAGAAAGGGCAAAGAACATGGCAGATTAGATGAATGATAAAGTAGATATGTTTTATTTATTTGTCTGATTAAAAAAAGAGCGAGAGCAAGAGGGGGGGAGGAGGGGGGAGGGGGGTAGGGAGGGAGGGAGGGAGGGAGGGAGGGAGGGAGGGAGGGAGAGAGAGAGAGAGAGAGAGAGAGAGAGAGAGAGAGAACACACTATAATCCTAAAATTACAATCTACAACAGGATATCCAGAGAAACCAGGATAATATTGCCATTGACGGAGCTTATGTAGTACGCATTTCTGCTGCTCAGCGTGTATAGTTGCCAGTTCAGTGCCATGTGTGCGGTCAACCTAGCTTGTTCTGTTCATCTGCATGATTGTCTTTTAGGTGCTGTTTTGTACTTGTTTTGATTTTTACGATGGCAAGTTTGAGTGAACAACAAGTAGCTGTGAAATTCTGTTTTCTACTCAGTAAAAATGCTGCTGGAACTGTTTTAATGATGAAAACAACTTACCAAGGGGTATGGGTAAAACTCAAGTGTACGAGTGGTTTGCTGATTTAAAAATGGCGACATGTTGACTGATGACAAAACTCATTCTAAACAAACATCAACTGTCTGAGTCACTCAGAGTTTGTTCCCCCTAGATCAGACTGTCATTCAAACCTTTTATTTGGGAGTTTCAAGAAGATTGCACAACAGTGTTAATCAAAAAAGACCCAATTTGTGGCAGACTGGTTCTTCCACCAAAACAACGCACATGCAGAGAAAGCCACTTCTGTTAAATGCTTTTTGGCTAAAGACAGCATGGTTCCACTGCCCCACACACTTATTCGCCTGACCTGGTTCTGTGTGACTTTTTCTTATGGAAATGGGCATGAAAAGCCACTAAATTGACAACATTGAAGAAGTCAAGGGAAAAAAATGAGGAAGGCTGCCAGCCATTTCTAAAGACGACTACAAAAAATGTTGTGAACAGTGGAAGCACTGGTGGGACAAATGCGTTAGTTGTAATGTAGAGTATTTTGAAGGGGATGTGGTTGTTTTTGTAAACAATTTGAAAATATAAAGATTTTAAAAAATAATTCCAATTTTTTTTAAGTACTCCTCACAATTTTAATGTTGGAGATAATTTCTCACTTTGTAAGTCCAAGGTTCAGTAGTTAGAATGGCACAGCCATTTGCTGCAAACAAGCCTTTTGTGTCACAGGGTTCACTCACATTTCTGTAAACCAACAAGTGTTCAGAGACCTGCCTTGCCCCACATACACCAAGTACATCGTCACTGATGCTCCACTTTTTCAAATTAATTTTGCAACTTGTCATTTCTGTTCTCAATCTGCCAAGTGTCTTCCAAGACCCGTAGTGAAAATGGCAGCTTGATGGTGGCTTCTTTTTTGCACAGTTCTGTAGGCTTCTGCTGAAGTTGGAATTGGTGCCATTGTAAAAACTTTTCTGGATTTCAGTCATGGTAGATAAGCATGTGTTTCAAGCAATGTATGCCTTAGATCTGTTTCTTGCTTCTTTTTTTCAGTCTCTGCTGCTACCAGCCCCCTTACATCTGGAGCTATTAAAAGTGCAGAGTTTATCCAGATTGGAGTGGCATACTCTGCAGGAGACAAAAACAGACCAAGAGAGGATGTGTGGAGGAAACTGGACTGCACTACCCACATGGTTTTTGTCAGATTGTTCCTGGTGCATACCTTCTGGCTGGCAACTATACAATATTGTTTTTAAATCAAGACACAATCCGATTTTAAACCTAGCTATTTGGTGTGAACACAATGATCGAAATTTCATCCTTTCCAGGAGATGTTCAGCTTTCTCCCTGCCTCTTTACTGCATATGTGGAACGCACACAGTTTTGAATTTGATCTGGATTGAGTTTCAATTGGGATGTCATCACAGTACATAACAAGTTCTTCGAGGGTATATTCTACTTCTTCAATATGTTGCTCCTGTCATCTGCATAGATACAGAACTGGGTTTCCAGTGTCAAATGGCTGATGATTGGTATATATGTTATATAGTATCGCAGCTAGCACATTTACTTGGGGAAGGTAATTTTTCTGTATATTCCAACAGCCCTTTTTGTTTTTTAGAGTGATGAAAAATCATCTGTTCTGTGGCAGACATTGAATATAGCCCTTAGTTGTCACAACTAACTTCTCTGTTAGTTTCTAATGACTGACAGTATCATAAGCAGCTGTGAGATCGATAAAAGTAACTACTGTAATCTGCTTTCTTGCATACCCTTCCTTGACGTGCTTGGTTAGATTAAGTATCTGACTAGTACATGACTTCTCCATGTCTGAAATCTGGCTGTTCTTTAATTATCTTCCTGCTGACAGAGTCAGAGATAATATTCAAAATCACTCTACAAAATTTTAAAAAGATGGCAGAGAAGTGTTACAGGTCTGAAATTCTTGGGGTTATTCAGTTCCTTTGCCTAGTTTAAGCAATGCCATGACTTAAGCCTTGCACCATATCATTCTGACTATATAAGTGTTCATCACTTTCAGAATCCATTTCACAGTTATAGGGCCGAAGTTCTGTATCTGCTTCAGTCTCACGTCATTCAATCCTGCATCTTTGTTACTTTTCATTTGATCAATGTTGTTGTTGTGGTCTTTAGTCCTGAGACTGGTTTGATGCAGCTCTCCATGCTACTCTATCCTGTGCAAGCTTCTTCATCTTCCAGTACCTACTGCAACCTACATCCTTCTGAATCTGTTTAGTGTATTCATCTCTTGGTCTCGCTCTAAGATTTTTACCCTCCACGCTGCTCTCCAATACTAAGCTGGTGATCCTTTGATGCCTCAGAACATGTCCTACCAACCGATCCTTTCTTCTAGTCAAGTTGTGCCACAAACTTCTCTTCTCCCCAATCCTATTCAATACTTCCTCATTAGTTGTGTGTTCCACCCATCTAATCTTCAGCATTCTTCTGTAGCATCACATTTCAAAAGCTTCTATTCTCTTCTTGTCTAAACTATTTATCGTCCATGTTTCACTTCCATACATGGCTACACTCCATACAAATACTTTCAGAACCAACTTCCTGACACTTAAACCTATACTCGATGTTAACAAATTTCTCTTCTTCAGAAATGCTTTCCTTGCCATTGCCTGTCTACATTTTATATCCTCTCTACTTCGACCATCATCAGTTATTTTGCTCCCCAAATAGCAAAACTCCTTTACTACTTTAAGTGTCTCATTTCCTAATCTAATTCCCTCAGCAGCACCCGACTTAATTCGACTACATTCCATTATCCTTGTTTTGCTTTTATTGATGTTCATCTTATATCCTTTCAAGACTCTATCCATTCCGTTCAACTGCTCTTCCAAGTCCTTTGCTGTCTCTGACGGAATTACAATGTCATCGGCGAACCTTAAAGTTTTTATTTCATCTTCATGGATTTTAATACCTACTCCGAATTTTTCTTTTGTTTCGTTTACTGCTTGCTCAATATACAGATTGAACAACATCAGGGAGAGGCTACAACCCTGTCTCACTCCCTTCCCAACCACTGCTTCCCTTTCATGCCCCTCGACTCTTATAACTGCCATCTGGTTTCTGTACAAATTGTAAATAGCTTTTCGTTCCCTGTATTTTACCCCTGTCACCTTCAGAATTTGAAAGAGACTATTCCAGTCAACATTGTCAAAAGCTTTCTCTAAGTCTACAAATGCTAGAAACGTAGGTTTGCCTTTCCTTAATCTTTCTTCTAAGATAAGTCGTAAGGTCAGTATTGCCTCACGTGTTCCAGTGTTTCTACGGAATCCAAACTGATCTTCCCTGAGGTTGGCTTCTACTAGTTTTTCCATTCGTCTGTAAAGAATTCGTGTTAGTATTTTGCAGCTGTGACTTATTAAACTGATAGTTCGGTAATTTTCACATCTGTCAACACCTGCTTTCTTTGGGATTGGAATTATTATATTCTTCTTGAAGTCTGAGGGTATTTCGCCTGTTTCATACATCTTGCTCACCAGATGGCAGAGTTTTGTCAGGACTGGCTCTCCCAAGGCCGTCAGTAGTTCCAATGGAATGTTGTCTACTTCGGGGGCCTTGTTTCGACTCAGGTCTTTCAGTTCTCTGTCAAACTCTTCACGCAGTATCGTATCTCCCATGTCATCTTCATCTACATCCTCTTCCATTTCCATAATATTGTCCTCAAGCACATCGCCCTTGTATAGACCCTCTATATACTCCTTCCACCTTTCTGCTTTCCCTTCTTTGCTTAGAACTGGATTTCCATCTGAGCTCTTGATATTCATACAAGTTGTTCTCTTATCTCCAAAGGTCTCTTTAATTTTCCTGTAGGCAGTATCTATCTTACCCCTAGTGAGATAAGCCTCTACATCCTTACATTTGTCCTCTAGCCATCCCTGCTTAGCCATTTTGCACTTCCTGTCGATCTCATTTTTGAGACGTTTGTATTCCTTTTTGCATGCTTCATTACTGCATTTTTATGTTTTCTCCTTTCATCAATTAAATTCAATATTTCTTCTGTTACCCAAGGATTTGATCAATATCAGTTCTCAATTCACATGTAAACAGAATGTCGAGATGATCATTCTCTTCTTCGTTCTGTTCAAGTTTCATTATGTTTGACTTTTGCCATTCAGCAGCTGTTGGTGTGCTAATTGGTCAGCGTGACCATGACCAATCTTAAGGCTGCGTTCACACTGCCGGCCGGGCCGAGCCGAGCCTGGCCGGGCCGCCGCCCGCTTCGATATCAAACACATGGTTTTGAATTGCGGTGTTCACACTGGCGGCCGGGCCGCGCCGACACGGCGCGAGCCTCCCGGAGCCGAGCCGACGACATTCCGAGTGTTTAATATTGCCGGCGCGAGCCGACCGCAGGCGCGAGCCTGTGGCGCAGCACTACAGCTTCTGCAGTACACGCATCACACGTCTCCCTTCTGCTTTCTTCACAAGTGTGACTGCACACGTCTTTTACTTTAAGAAGTTACCTCAGAGGAATAATTACGTTTATTATGATGATACATGCGAAATTACTTTTATTTCATTTATTTAATCTACCGTATTTACATGCATTTACAACAATAGCTTGCCAGCAATCGCGGCATTGCCGCCACTGAATAGTTCGCATTTGCTTGTAAACGGAGACAGATATGAGTGCCACTGAGGGAAGGAAATGAGTCCCTACCAAATGATAATGCATTGTAAAGTCATGCTGTGGCAGTTCCTTATCAGTGGAGATAGAACCACTGAGTCAAAGGGCATTATCTCAAAACCCTTCGCCTATCAATCTGTCTATCTTACAAGGTAATGAAAAGAATTCTGTGAGGTCATCAGTGGCTCCACATGATGAACCATCACCACTGCCAAGCGCTGCATCATGAAGAAAAAAGAAGAAAAAAGTTGGAAAATTCTGAAGGAGTATTTCTGCGATTCTTCGTTGAAGGCACAGCAAGACATTACCCAAAATGACGAAGCTAATTACTTCCTAATGATTCTCAGGAGTCCCATAAACTCTCTTCCCCTCAGAGGTTAGCGTTTGTGAAATTTAAAATACAAAAGCATGACTACAATTAACTGGAGGTAGCGAATGCTGTACAAAGTTCTACTGCAAACCAAAAAGTGTGTACTAACGAGTCTTACCTTATCGTTATACACAATTTTTCTTCTGCTGTTATACTTCTGCAAAAATTTGTGTTCTGTTTAGAAATTTTGTCTTGAATGTTCTGCAGCACATACTGAAATGTATTATGATTCATTCTGTAATTTGAATAAAATTTTTCAGGATAGTTTTTAAGTTCTTCATATAAAGAAAAAAACTCTCCTTAATGTCTGTCGCTATTCATAGGATGAATCCATAACCTCCTAGTTCTTCTGTACTTCAAAACTCGACGAGTTACTGCAGAGTCAAAACAGTACCAATAAAAGAGTGAAGACATTGTTCTACACGACAGCACAGACTAGCTAAAGGCGAGCAACTGTTGACTGCAGCTGCGTTTTCTACTGACTTGCTTGTCAGCTGTCGAAGGGTGGAGATCTTTTTAAATTTATTTATTTGGCCTCCCGCCAGCCATTTAGCCAAAGAGTGGGGATTACCTTGACAGTGCAGCGCAGCCCGCCAAGGAACAAAAAAAAAAAAACAATTAAGAACAATGAAACTCACATCTGTGCCGATCTACAGTAGTTACATTAACTCTCCATTATTTTTTATGTCAAAGTAGACAACGAGACTACAGAATTGCGCTTCACTTATCTTTTAGTTCGAAATACGAAATGTACATCATACTAATTGTAGGATGTTGATGACAAATAATTGTTTGTCTTTTGTGATGCAACGTGTGGCCAACGTGTGGCCAATGCAACGTGTGGCATAGCAGATGAATTGTCCAGTAGCCGAGGGAAGAAACCTTATACATTTGGATTTATCTAGAGAATGAGACCATTAAAATAATAAGAGGGACCAGCACTAGGTCTGCGCTGATCACTAGTAATTAGTTTTTTTCTGTCCTGCATTATATGACTACACTAAACCAAGCTGTAACCGCGCGAACTCCGTGGCTTGCGGACGCGGCACTGACGCCACTGAATAGCTCGCATTACTTGAGACCAGAGACAGATATCGGTATCATTATCATTTCAAAAACTTTTTGGTACTTTTAGCTACATTTCATTCCCAACAATGTATGGTCTAAAACGGATCTAACAGTAAGCTAACCGCTACATAACTTTTTCACTACAAGATTTGTAAATCAAGTGCACAACGTTGACAAATAGCATCATTTCACAATGACTGTTAAGAAATATGGAAAGATAAATGATTCAATACGAAGCTAAGATGTTGCACTACCACGTGTACAAAAATCAGATTCTTTAGCCGCATACTTTCTTCAAAATCGGTTGGGAAGCGTTACGAAACTAAGAAATCACGCGAAACGAAAAGTAGACTTTTTCTTTTTTCACGACGTAAGTAACGCTTTTAAGGAAAAAATAAGTTCATAAAACGATGTGGCGAAGTCTTACATACCGCTAAGAATTTTTAAAACATGAAAATCGGAGAAGTGGATTTTCCCCCATTTCGCCGTCCCGGCTCGGCGCGGCGCGCAATGTGAATGCACTACTCGTCGGCCTAAGCTGGCTAGGCACGAGCCGAGCCAGTACGCGTCAGCCCGGCTCGGCCCGGCCGGCAGTGTGAACGCAGCCTAAGGATGGAACTGTAAGATTACTGTCAAGGTTTTTTAATAATTTCCAGGCTTCTTGATTGCTACATTTCATGTCCCAATTTTCGAGGAGATTACCCTATTTTTCTGTTTGCAGTGTTGAAATGGCTTGGATAACTTGTTTTCCTAATTGTAGTGAATTTTCTGTGAATGGATTATTTTTGAAAAACTGTTTGTACCATTTGAGTCTTTACAAAGTCCAAGTAAGTATACTGTTCATTAAATGTAGTAAAAAAAACTCAGGTGATATTAAAGGAATAAGATTAGGAAATGAAATATATATATTTGCATAAATACCAATCTGAGAAACCCTAATAAAAAAAGGGGTCATATGGCATGATTGGCTGAGAATTCCTCAAGAGGGCTGTGCAGCCACCTGGTGCAAGTCTTTCAAATGGACGCCACTTAGGTGACGTGTGTGTCCCTAACCTAGTCCATTAATTGTAGCTGGGAAGAGATACCTACAGCATGTTTAAATGATAAACAGTTCAGACAAGAACAGAAGTTTCTGAAAATTGGTGCTACGGAAAAATGGTAAATGTTAAATGGGTAGATTATATAAGCAATTAAGATGTACTGAATTGAATTTGGGAGAAAAATTTGTATGGTGTAACAGTTGTATCAATCTGTGAGATGAAGAGATTTGCACAGGACAGACTATCAGGAAAGTTGCATGAAACCAGTCTTTGGAGACCACCACCACCATCACTAGCAGTTTTTATCAATATGCATATCCATGAATTTTGAACATTCAGTTTACTGTATTTCATTTCTGATGTGTTTCGTGGTGTTTATACTGCCTTGTGCAAAACTGAAACAGAGTGGTTTTTTTTTTTTTTTTTTTTTTTTTGACAAATCATGCACAGACAACCAATTAATGATTTTGGTGAAAATTACATTTCTCATTCATTCTGTCAATGTATCTCAACTGGGCTCCAATATCACATATCCATCATCAATAAAGGTAAGTATTTTAGCTTGGTAATCCAAGAACAGGATGAAGCAATTAATGACCCAGGGAAATGTAACTGAAGAAAGTAGCAGGAAATGTTTCTGCCAGTCAACTACTTATGTAACTTGCTTCAGTTAACTTTCAGCGACTGCTGCCTAGAATCAATCTGATAACACAAAGAATACACTTATAAACATTTGCAAGCGAAAGATTAAAAATAATGACTAAAAGAGAGCTGTTTCTATGTGTGGTTCCTATGCTTACAAAAGAAAATTTCACTGTAAAACAACAGTGGCAAAATCTAACCAGAGTTGATGCAGAATAAACCAATCAGTGCTGAAATGCATCACATACAAGCACATATGCTTTATATATACGAACTGAAAGATTTTATCCAATGGAGGAATTATATATTTGCATAAATACCAATCTGAGAAACCCTAATAAAAAAAGGGGTCATATGGCATGATTGGCTGAGAATTCCTCAAGAGGGCTGTGCAGCCACCTGGTGCAAGTCTTTCAAATGGACGCCACTTAGGTGACGTGTGTGTCCCTAACCTAGTCCATTAATTGTAGCTGGGAAGAGATACCTACAGCTTAATGTGGAATCCAAACCATGTGTCATTCCTGGCTTATCTTCACATCATTGAGAGGTGAAGGCTAGGTTACACGCAGACTGAAAAATGTCATGGTCTGACCAGGATTTGATCCCATGACTTTTAGGTTTCTAGGCATGTGTTTTCCCACTAGACTGCCACTTCCAACAAAGACCCCAGATAATAAAGTTTATCAATGGATAAGAAAACTAATTGGTGCTTGAAAGATTTTTGTAAACTAAAGCCGTGCAAAACACAAATCTACAACTGAGTAAATGAACGCAAATATGTAAAGCAGTTGCATTTAATATAAAATTTCTTGTTTTCACTCCAATTCAATATAACAAGTGCACACACAGATCAAATGACACAAACAATTCATTTAAAAAATATAAGAAGTTCAAGCTTTGATCTGAGTATGGACAGAGCAGTAAGTTTCCACTCACAGTCTTAGAATGTTTTGCTGGCACTAAATGTTGCTTCCATTTTGGACAATACTTAATGTACATGAAAAATACCATACCTATCTCTGATTTACATTCCCTGTCAAACTGAAAAAACTATTCAAATGTCATCAAATGAGACAGATTGCACGTCAGTCCAAATAAACAGTACGTCACCATCTTCCGACCACATGCAGTGAATAATAATCGAACTGCCTTTCACATTGATTACTAGTACTAGGTAACATTATAGAAAGTATGCAGTAAATAATTACAAAACTTATTTGCACATCTTCATGTCATCACCAAGGTAAGATGCTGTAAGTACATACCTAAAAATGATATTTACTGAACACAGCATGTCTCAACTAAAATGTAAGAATTACCACCTCAGTATTTAATGATACAGAAACTAAAAAACAGAGAAAAATTGAATAATGGATAGCAGAAAAAGGAAAAAAAACCTTGGACAACTGAACTAAATAGGCACGTAAATTGGATGTGAGAGGCAGGATCTATGTGTTCACATACAGTAAAACTTTCTCTTCTATTGAGTACTGATGTAATGCATGTATAAATGAGTATTTCAACAAGTAACCCATTTATAGTAGCCATTTCTATTAGAAGAGAAGTATTAATGAACAGATATCTTATAGTAAGCTGCAGTATGTGCTCTTGTTAGGCAGGACACTTTTTTTTAAGGTGCACTTGACACAAATATCTCCTAAGCTCAAAACTGGCGCCAACCTTGTGTGAATGCTCTGAAAAGCTAATCATTTGCATATCACAGCATCTTCTTCCTGTTGGTTAAATCTCGTGTCTGCAGCACGTCATCTTTGTGGTGTAGCAATTTTAATGGCCGTAGTGTATATCTGTCTCCATTTTGACAGCTGGTATCTTTCACAAATTATAAATGCCCTTTGTCTGCAACAAATTAATCTGTTTTACTTGGCTTCTTACATGAGGACAAAGTCTTAGATGCCTTTATACCTCACAACCACCCTGAATGCTCTGTAAAAAATTACTTCTTATCGACTTTCATCCAACTGGTGTGCAACCTCCAAATCTAAAGCCATCCTGATGTAGAAATGCATACATATTTGCCTTGATAGCCAGTAGATCAACACACTTCAATGCAGGTGCCTTTTATGTTCTAACTCCAGCAGGAATCTAAAATTAATGAGTATAGATGACATGGATGGGGACAGTGGATAGGCGGGAGTGTAAGTCAGCCAGGGAGTATGCTGAGATAGTACGCACATTTGCGATAAACACTGTGTCCCGATGGTGCAGTGATTAATTCAATTGCCTGGTAAGCAGGAGGTCCAGGATTCAAGTCCCGGTCTGGCACACATTTTTCACTAATTGCCAGTGATTCTGCATTAGGTCCTGATGCAGCAGTACCTATGCCACCAAAAAAGGATTATTTACTTACAGACTGCAGTGTGGCTATTGTTTCGCGTTTTATAAAGGTGCTGTAACTACTGAATTACTTCTCAGGAGCTACATGCTCTGGCAAACATCCACAGAATATATGATTATTTCACATTTCAGCTTAGTAACTACACAAAATGTGCCGCTAAAGTTCAGTTTTTAAACTATTATTCCGTTATCTACTTTTCTTTCTGTCCCCTCCTCTGATCACTTAATTGGAATGCAGGCTCTGGTTGTGAGAATTCAGGCATATGGTTTCAATGACTACCATCCATTACCTCAATTCCTTATTTCTAAATGATGAACTTACGGAAATATTGTGCTGAAATATCAAAGCTGTACCTAGGTGATCCTGCTTTCCTGACAGCGCTGGCAAACTTACTCTGCCCCCCCTCCCAACACTACCACCAAAAAACTACCTTTCTTCTTAGGAGATTTAGTAAATTTTATAATTTTCTAAGTAGGTTTAATATAACTGAGCCACAGAGAAGTAAAGTAAAATTTGATACAAGAACTACATGGGTCAAACATTGAAAAGAACTACAACTTTTGATGCTTTAGAATGTGTCCAAGTTTCATTTGTACTAGAAAATAAAAAAAGTACCTAACACACAAGTAAGGCCTACTTACAGCAGACGCTTGAGAGCCAATGGCCAATAGTAGGACAAACATTTGTTCAGAAAAGGGTTCAACTTCGAGGAACAAAGTATAGTTATCTAAAGGCACAATGCATACTAATTTATTCTGATGTAAAATATGAAATAAGAAATGATTGTATTCTTTTGAATGAAGAGTGTACAAAAATTTCTAATGCCAGGAAGTGGAAACTTCACAATGAACTGGAAAGCAGAGTGGCCTGTTGTCAAATCAGAGTTAGGTGTTAAGAGTTAGTAGTAATGAAATAGCTAGGATTAAAGTAGATGATTGCTTTATTGTAAACGCAGCTCAAATATCAGAGTGTTTAAATGAATTATTTATATATGTGGGAAAGTCAGATGTTGATGTAGCAGAGTATCAGAGTTAAACAAATCCCTTTGGAATCCACCAAGAGGCTGAGCAGCTTACGGATTTTAAAAAAAGTCACAATAAAGAATGTGGAAAATGTTATACAACTATTAAAAAACAAAAACTCTGTGGGTGGAATGGGATACCCACTAAAGCGATCAAAACGGTGTGTAGCATAATAGCACCTAACTAAAATATTCAACCAGTCTTTCGAATGCTCTCCCGATGTTTTGAAGTATGTCGAAGTCAGACCTCTGTTCAAGACAGGGTCAAGTGAAGATCTGAGAAACTATCAGCCTATGTCTATTCTTCCAGTCCCGTCAAAAGTATTAGAGAAAGTAGCTGCAAACTAGATCAAAAACTTTATTGTACAACATGATATTATTGTAAGTACCCAATTTGGATTTCAACCAGGAAAAAAATACTCTGGATGCAATGAATAACTTTATTGAAAAGATAGGCAAATCATTGGATCAGAGGAGTAAAGTTGCAGGTATCTTCTGTGATCTCTCATAAGCATTTGACTCCATGAACAATGTCTTGCTTATCTACAAATTAGACAAATACAGGATTAAGGACAATGCTCTATATTGGCTAACATCATAGTAATCACAACAGAAAACAAAGGGTAACTATCACCTCAGATGCAGTGAATTATTATTCTAAATGGAGTACCGTGTGCCTCAAGGCTCCATTTTGGGGCAAATCCTGTTCCTATTCTACGTAACTGACATACCTATAAATATAAATTCCCCATCAGTTTGGTTTGCAGACAATACTTCTGTTTTAATTGAAGATGATGATGCACAAAAAATTCCAAGCTCCATCATATGTACACTGGACACCTTAGAAAACTGATTCCATTTAAATGGGTTGAAACTGAACATTGCAAAAACCCATATGGTACATTTCAATAACAAACATTCAAAATGCTTGGAACTTCTGATGTGATAATGAAGTGCAAACATGAAGGGACACATACAGCACAACAGCATGCAGGCCGACCTTGTCTGTTGACTGACAGAGACTGCCGACAGTTGAAGAGGGTCGTAATGTGTAATAGGCAGACATCTATCCAGATCATCACACACGAATTCCAAACTGCATCAGGATCCACTGTAAGTACCATGACAGTTAGGCGGGAGGTGAGAAAGTTGGATTTCATGGTCGGGCGACTGCTCATAAGCCACACATTGCTCCGGTAAGTACCAAATGACACCTCGCTTGTACTAGTGAACAGTGGTAAAACATTGTGTGGAGTGATGAATCACAGTACACAATGTGGTGATCCGATGGCAAGGTGTGGGTATGGCAAATACCTGGTGAACATCATCTGCCAGCACATGTAGTGCCAACAATAAAATTCAGAGGTGGTGGTGTTACGGTGTGGTCATGTTTTTCACGGAAGGGGCTTGCATCCCTTGTTGTTTTGCACGGCACTATTACAGCACATGTTTTAAGCACATTCTTGCTTCCCACTGTTGAAGAGCAATTCGGGGATGTTGATTGCATCTTTCAACACAATAGAGCACCTGTTCAAAATGCACGGCTTTTCGTGGAGTGTTTACACAGCAATAATATTCATGTAATGGACTGGCCTGCACAGAGCCCTGACCTGAATCCCATAGAACACCTATGGGACGTTTTGGAATGCTGACTTCGTGCCAGACCTCACCGACTGACACCGATACTTCTCCTCAGTGCAGCACTCTGTGAAGAATGGGCTGCCATTCTTCAAGAAACCTTCCAGCACTTGACTGAACATGTGCCTGCGAGAAAACTGTCATCAAGGCTAAGGGTGGGCCAACACCACAGTAAATTCCAGCATTACTGATGGAGGGCGTCATAAACTTGTAAGTCATTTTCATCCAGGTGTCCGGATACTTTTGATCACATAATGTATAACAAGTTAATGGGCAAAAACATATTTAATATGAAGCCAGAAATTTTAAAAACGAGGCTACAGCAGATTCTCTGGGAGAAACGCTACTATTCAACAGAAGAATTCATAGAGGATGAAATGATAATTTGAGCAAGTTATATTATTATTATTATTATTATGCTGTTTCTTAATGTGTGCTGTTCTTGGTATATAGTGAAATTTTACAAAAAATTGAGACGTCTCCTGTACCTGGATCAAATGATTTAGATTATGTATGTTATGAGACAAATGAACCGCAATTCACAATGACTAACAATTCCCGCATTTTTTTAATCAGCTACACGAGGCTTTTTACTGATTTTTTTAAATTTCCTCAACAGGTTGTACCAACCACCAGCAAAAGTACTGGCTAAAGAGGCAAGTATATCACATATCCTCTTCATTTCTTATGCTCAATACCTCCACCACCTTGTCTCGCTCCAGTCCTCACCTTGTAGAAATCCCTATCTCAAATAACATATTGTTTCAGCGTCAGCTCATCAGCCTTTGAGATCTTACAACCTCTGTCCAGAGTTCAGTGAATGTGTCTACACTGCAAATGGATTGTTGGCTTGTCTGAAAAAGCAGTTCCTGTCCTTCAAAGTAATCCCCATGGACAGTAATGCGCGTCTGCTACCAGATGTACAAGTCCTACACGTTGGCTGTCCAAAAACCTCTAGGTCATTAGAGTTGTTTTCAATTTGGGGGAAAGAATCGGGGGAGGAAGTATGTGGAGTACGGTTGGTGATTGAGTGACGAAACTCCTATGTTGCATAAGAACTGCTGCACCAGAAAGGCAGTGTGGTTGGTCATTATTGTGGAGCAGGGTCCAGTCGCCTCATTTGGTGTACCTGCTACAACCAATGCCCACTTTCTCTGTTATCATTTGTAATGCCACACAACAATCCTGGGACAAAGGTTTCTTTGTTTCCTTGTCTTCCATAGTGTCATGCCCATCTCAGAAGTGTTTCAACAACACACAAACACACTTCAAGGTGACAGCAAGTTCTTCATAAACTGTTGTCAGTATGAGTAGCTTTCAATGTTCTTCCAAGTTTGAAATGGTACAGCACATTCATTTGCTGATCCACTTTAGGTCTAAACCATGTGCACAACACCTTCACTCTACAATGTGCTGTTTACACATGAGAAGCACACTCGCAGCACTGCCACTCGGCATTTGACAGTGGCACACACTTACAACTGAGCGGTATGACATAATTCAGTGAACGTTTTGCACAGGCGTTGTACCATACCGCACAGGCGTTGTACAATACCATAAATAAACAACTGCACCACTTCATCACTGATCATGAGCAATCTGTTTAAGCAACAGTTGTGTGAACAAAGTGAATATAAATCACATTAAAGAGGCAAAATTAAAAGGCACTCACATTTAGCTTTCGACTACAGCCTTCAGAAGCACACACGACCAACAATTCCAGCATCTCGGGCCGGTTGGAGTTGATGGTCAGGGTGTGTGTGTGTGTGTGTGTGTGTGTGTGTGTTTACTGATGAAGGCTGTGGCTGAAAGCTATATGTGAGTGTCTTTTACTTGCACCATGTGTCTTCTTTACAGTAAGTAGCAATCTGCCTTTTCCTACATTGTTGAAATTCCTACCTGGAGTTTCCACTGTTTGATTTAAATCACATTAGAAGTAGACGTCTGTTTGGTAGTAGCTATTTCTTCGTTATGCTACTTGGAAGAAATGGCAATGGCAACAGTGTGCACTTTTTCTTGTAGGCAAAAGCTAGGAATACAACAGGTATTTCTTAAATTACCTTTCTCCTTCTTCCCTTCCCTGGCCTGTTTTCATGCCCACCTCTGTGCCTGTGCACTAGGTAAGGACCCATCTCATCTCAAACCCCCCACCCCGGCCTGCCTGGTTAAAACTGAATTAAGGAATGTTGGTGGTACATGTCAAGTAGTCACACACTAGGAAAAGTGGACTGTGCAACAAAGAGCACAATTGGTGTTGTGGCATGCAAACTGAATTCAACTTTACCAATGTAACATAAATGGCAAATGTCATATTCAGGAAAAAGGGCTGCAAATGATGGAGATTTGAATCGGTGGACATAACAATTCAAAGCAACTAGATTCAGAGCAAAAGGAAAATCTCCAGTGCAAACCAGCCCCTCATAGAAAAACACAGTCTGTGGCCCGTGTGTTAAATGTCCTAACAAGATCATCACTGTGTACTTCAATATTACTATTCAAACTGTCCTTTGTTAATTTTTTACAATGTCACAACTCCAAAATTTCACTAACCTATAGAATTAAGTCAAAGAACAGACCACAGCATGTTGAGTTTTTACTTTGATAATGAAGAAACCTCATGACCATGAAAGCTTCTTACATCATATTCTTTTCATTGACAAGGTGATATTTCACAACAATATGTACAGCAATCTGCATAGCTACTGCATCTGAAGATCACAAAAACCAGTCAGAATGTAGATGACTGCAAAACGATATGGGAGCCACCATCTCCAAAACTGTATTGTTAGGCCTTCGTTCCTCAGAGATACAGCAAAGAAATTTGTGTTTTCTCACAAATAAAAGATTTTTAAGCTGCGACTGGGAATAAGATTGTTTTAATACATGACAGGGCTCCTCCACATGTCTACCTATCTGTGCATACAATTTCAAATATGAATTTTTATGAATACTAAATCTGACTGGACAGTCCAATGCTGTGACCTCGCTGAAGCTCTTATTTTGCACCTCTTGCCTTCTTCTCCAATACATACTTTGACAACATTCCTTACAGTTAAAAATTATTAATTCCACACACCTAACACAACAAATCAGAAACTGTAACTCACAAGACACAGACTGAGTCTGAATATCCTCTTCAAGTATGTCTAGAAACTAATGGTGAATATATTTCAAAAGTGAAGAAATAAATGTAACATGATGCAACTTTCTTAATGCTGTAGGAAAGTACAGGGTGTCCCAGTTGAAAGAGGTCCCACAAACATGCATAGTAAATCCGCTGAAATTACACTGCGTAATTTGTGATGTTTGACGTGGCAACACTGCGCTCTGCAACATTGTTTGACACAGTACTGTGTATCTGCATGTCGCTGTGGCTGGAGCTGAGTGTTTAGCATTTAATGACAATGTAGCGCTATTCTGTTGAAGAGCGCATGTTTCTTGTGAAACAATACTGGATTACTGGTTCCATTAAGACATGTCAGTGAATGTTTGTTGAACAGTTTGGTGGTCAGCATATACCATCTAAATGCTGCATACAAAAGTTTGTAAACTATATGGAGAGCAGTGGAACAGTATTGTATCTTCACAGTGGGAGACAGCCGCCATTCTCGGAATAAAAAGTTACTGACTTGAAACGCTTGTTGGCCTCTCCAGCAAACTCTGTTTGAAGTTTATCTCAGGTATGCAGAATGTCACAGAGCTGCAAAGAAAGCCAGTGTGTATCCACATAGGTTTACAGTTGTTCAGGAACTGAATGTCACTGACACAGACAAACGCATTACATGTTTGCTGTTGGTTTCAGCAGTTTACTGCTCAGAGGCCAGGAATATTGCAGTACACATGGTCCAGTGGTGAGGCACGGTTCCACTTCACTGACTATGTAAATTCTCAGAATACACATTTGTGGTGTAATGAAAATCAATGGTCGAGCAACACCTGCAATCGTAAAAGATTGGCATGTTCTGTGCAATATCACAGCACTGCATCATCAGACCAATTTTTTGAGTGTACTGGGACAAGTGCAGTTTACATCAAAACATTTTGGGAATTTGTGAACCAGCTGGATGATGAACTTATGCTCGGCTGGTACCAACCGAATGGCACCACATGCCACATGTCTCGAGTGATGATGGCTGAGGTCGAATCATTTTTCCCCCAGAAGAGTGACTTTGAAAGGACTGTTGACCCCAGGGTTATCTGATTTAACACCACCAGACTTTTTCCTCTGGGATGGTCTAAAGGGCAAGATCTACAGCAACAAGGCACACTACTTGGAAGACTTACGAGAGAACATCATCCATGACATAAAGATAGTGACACCAGAGGTTCTGGCAGTAAGAGTCGAGAACCTGTAGCGTTGTGTTCAACTGTGTTTGGATGTCACGTGCGGTCACTTCCAGCACATTTTGTGATTCACCTTTATTTTTCCGTGAACGAGGTATGACATGTTCATTTCATTTCCTTTCCTGGTTTTTTATGCAAAGCCTTTACGTATAATTTAAGCAAATGTTGGTTTGTGGAGCCTCTTTCAAGTGGGCCTTCCTGTATTTGTATGTGTATTATACTGTGTAATACTATTTTCTCCTCCAGAATTTTTTTATGGCCCTGTATTTCATACAGCCCCCCCCCCCCCCCATGAACCATGGACCTTGCCGTTGGTGGGGAGGCTTGCGTGCCTCAGCGATACACATAGCCGTACCGTAGGTGCAACCACAACGGGGGGGGTATCTGTTGAGAGGCCAGACAAACGTGTGGTTCCTGAAGAGGGGCAGCAGCCTTTTCAGTAGTTGCAAGGGCAACAGTCTGGATGATTGACTGATCTGGCCTTGTAACAATAACCAAAACGGCCTTGCTGTGCTGGTACTGCGAACGGCTGAAAGCAAGGGGAAACTACAGCCGTAATTTTTCCCGAGGGCATGCAGCTTTACTGTATGGTTAAATGATGATGGCGTCCTCTTGGGTAAAATATTCCGGAGGTAAAATAGTCCCCCATTCGGAGCTCCGGGCGGGGACTACTCAAGAGGATGTCGTTAGCAGGAGAAAGAAAACTGGCGTTCTACGGATCGGAGTGTGGAATGTCAGATCCCTTAATCGGGCAGGCAGGTTAGAAAATTTAAAAAGAGAAATGGATAGGTTGAAGTTAGATATAGTGGGAATTAGTGAAGTTCAGTGGCAGGAGGAACAAGACTTCTGGTCAGGTGACTACAGGGTTATAAACACAAAATCAAATAGGGGTAATGCAGGAGTAGGTCTAATAATGAATAGGAAAATAGGAATGCGGGTAAGCTACTACAAACAGAACAGTGAACGCATTATTGTGGCCAAGATAGATACGAAGCCCACACCTACTACAGTAGTACAAGTTTATATGCCAACTAGCTCTGCAGATGACGAAGAAATTGAAGAAATGTATGATGAAATAAAAGAAATTATTCAGATAGTGAAGGGAGACGAAAATTTAATAGTCATGGGTGACTGGAATTCGAGTGTAGGAAAAGGGAGAGAAGGAAACATAGTCGGTGAATATGGATTGGGGCTAAGAAATGAAAGAGGAAGCCACCTGGTAGAATTTTGCACAGAGCACAACATAATCGTAGCTAACACTTGGTTTAAGAATCATGAAAGAAGGTTGTATACATGGAAGAACCCTGGAGATACTAAAAGGTATCAGATAGATTATATAATGGTAAGACAGAGATTTAGGACTAGGTTTTAAATTGTAAGACATTTCCAGGGGCAGATGTGGACTCGGACCACAATCTATTGGTTATGACCTGTAGATTAAAACTGAAGAAACTGCAAAAAGGTGGGAATTTAAGGAGAAGGGACCTGGAAAAACTGAAAGAACCAGAGGTTGTACAGAGTTTCAGGGAGAGCATAAGGGAGCAATTGACAGGAATGGGGGAAAGAAATACAGTAGAAGAAGAATGGGTAGCTTTGAGGGATGAAGTAGTGAAGGCAGCAGAGGATCAAGTAGGTAAAAAGACGAGGGTTAGTACAAATCCTTGGGTAACAGAAGAAATATTGAATTTAATTGATGATAGGAGAAAATATAAAAATGCAGTAAATGAAGCAGGCAAAAAGGAATACAAACGTCTCAAAAATGAGATCGACAGGAAGTGCAAAATGGCTAAGCAGGGATGGCTAGAGGACAAATGTAAGGATGTAGAGGCTTATCTCACTAGGGGTAAGATAGATACTGCCTACAGGAAAATTAAAGAGACCTTTGGAGATAAGAGAACAACTTGTATGAATATCAAGAGCTCAGATGGAAATCCAGTTCTAAGCAAAGAAGGGAAAGCAGAAAGGTGGAAGGAGTATATAGAGGGTCTATACAAGGGCGATGTGCTTGAGGACAATATTATGGAAATGGAAGAGGATGTAGATGAAGATGAAATGGGAGATACGATACTGCATGAAGAGTTTGACAGAGAACTGAAAGACCTGAGTCGAAACAAGGCCCCCGAAGTAGACAACATTCCATTGGAACTACTGACGGCCTTGGGAGAGCCAGTCCTGACAAAACTCTGCCATCTGGTGAGCAAGATGTATGAAACAGGCGAAATACCCTCAGACTTCAAGAAGAATATAATAATTCCAATCCCAAAGAAAGCAGGTGTTGACAGATGTGAAAATTACCGAACTATCAGTTTAATAAGTCACAGCTGCAAAATACTAACACGAATTCTTTACAGACGAATGGAAAAACTAGTAGAAGCCAACCTCAGGGAAGATCAGTTTGGATTCCGTAGAAACACTGGAACACGTGAGGCAATACTGACCTTACGACTTATCTTAGAAGAAAGATTAAGGAAAGGCAAACCTACGTTTCTAGCATTTGTAGACTTAGAGAAAGCTTTTGACAATGTTGACTGGAATACTCTCTTTCAAATTCTAAAGGTGGCAGGGGTAAAATACAGGGAACGAAAGGCTATTTACAATTTGTACAGAAACCAGATGACAGTTATAAGAGTCGAGGAGTATGAAAGGGAAGCAGTGGTTGGGAAGAGAGTAAGACAGGGTTGTAGCCTCTCCCCGATGTTGTTTGATCTGTATATTGAGCAAGCAGTAAACGAAACAAAAGAAAAATTCGGAGTAGGTATTAAAATCCATGGAGAAGAAATAAAAACTTTCAGGTTCGCTGATGACATTGTAATTCTGTCAGAGACAGCAAAGGACTTGGAAGAGCAGTTGAATGGAATGGACAGTGTCTTGAAAGGAGGATATAAGATGAACATCAACAAAAGCAAAACGAAGATAATGGAATGTAGTCGAATTAAGTCGGGTGATGCTGAGGGAATTAGATTTGGAAATGAGACACTTAAAGTAGTAAAGGAGTTTTGCTATTTGGGGAGCAAAATAACTGATGATGGTCGAAGTAGAGAGGATATAAAATGTAGACTGGCAATGGCAAGGAAAGCTTTTCTGAAGAAGAAAAATTTGTTAACATCGAGTATAGATTTAAGTGTCAGGAAGTCATTTCTGATAGTATTTGTATGGAGTGTAGCCATGTATGGAAGTGAAACATGGACGATAAATAGTTTGGACAAGAAGAGAATAGAAGCATTCGAAATGTGGTGCTACAGAAGAATGCTGAAGATTAGATGGGTAGATCACATAACTAATGAGGAAGTATTGAATAGGATTGGGGAGAAGAGAAGTTTGTGGCACAACTTGACCAGAAGACGGGATCGGTTGGTAGGACATGTTCTGAGGCATCAAGGGACCACCAATTTAGTATTGGAGGGCAGCGTGGAGGGTAAAAATCGTAGAGGGAGACCAAGAGATGAATACACTAAGCAGATTCAGAAGGATGTAGATTGCAGTAGGTGCTGGGAGATGAAGAAGCTTGCACAGGATAGAGTAGCATGGAGAGCTGCATCAAACCAGTCTCAGGACTGAAGACCACAACAACAACATTTCATACAGCTGTTGCATTCTTCCCCAGATAATGCTACATACTTACAAACATTTCATATTTACCGTAAGCATGCGAAGCCATTTTTTGTCAGTATCAATGCCTGCCTGACAGAGCCAGAAAAAATAACATTTTTCATCCAGCTAGTAAAAGTAAACCCAAAGACTTGGAATTGTTTGCTTTTCCACACTGCAACTGAGCTGAATGTTTGCAGTAGGTAGTAGGCACAGTTCTAAAAAAATATGGGAAGAAAAAAACAGAAGAAGAATGAATTTACCCAAAAGTCAAATAACTAGTTTTAAGTTATTTTAAGTCATTATTTACTTCTCAAAACAGTTACCCATATCTTGGAAAAAATTTGTTACTTTAATTAACGTAAGTGCTATGGATATATATTACACGTGTAAATACACAGAAAGCAACAGCATACAGGCCCTTTATTCCAAATAGTCTCACCAATACATTCTTTACTGACTGCCAAAGTAGCCCCTTATATATATCACCTCCACAGCTCTTATATCAGAAAACTCCAGTGTATGAGACAAACTATGTTCAATGTTTTCAGCACTATCATTACTCAAAATGTTCACATGGATGACACAATGCGGGATAGTACGTCAGTTATAGCAATTTCATTTCGATACAATTCAAATAATAAGTAGTGCTAAACCGCATGAATTGAGCGATTATATGCTTTCAAATTCCAAGAGATCACTTGGTAAATAAAGGGAAAAAAACAAATGGCAATGAGATGAATAAAATTACACAACACACTGAGTATTCGAATGACTTCTTTTCACATCTGTTATCACAAGGTCACATGCATACACGGAAGTGTAACAAATCAGATTTACATAGAAATTTGAAACTATCTTCCATTTTTAGCTCTATTTTATGGTAACTGTTTTGAAAACCCAATAGTTAATGGCCCACTGAGGTTACCTCACTTAGTTTTATGTTTTGTGAATATCTGAAAGAAAGTCGCACGGAATTTAGAGCTACATTTCTCCCACTTACCATTTTCATCATAATCGTCACATTAAAGGTGTTAAACACTTTATTAATAAACCTATTCAGGTACTAGGGAATCTTTTACCAGCTCATTAGAACTGTTCACATGATATTCTGCCTGACACTGTAAGGAATTACTGTAAATGTCTAGTCATAGGAAAATAATATTGATGTCTGTGTGTGTGTTTGTTTAAGTAAAAACTAACATTAAACTTCCAGGTACACTAGAGGCCTTAAGCATCCCGCAAACTTTGAAAAATATTTCAGCCATCAGGCATGATTATAAATAAATAAATTTGCTATTCTCTTTTGAGTGTACCTGTTGTTGATTCAATGCTTCTGCTATGAAGTGAGTGATCTCCTTCACTCCTAAATATTTACATTCTGCCTCAACTTTCCTTACTATATTTATAAATAATACCAAGTTTAAAGCATAAAAATTATATTTCACTATTTCAATCTCGAAAATGGTTATCTAATTAAAATGAAGATTTACGAAAAGGATAGATTGCTTCTCAGCATATAGCGCAGATGATGAGTCGCAGAAAGGCACAACAATAAGATTACTAAACACCTAAGCTTTCAGCCAGAAGATCTTCTTCTGAAACACACACACACACACACACACACACACACACACACACACACACTCATGCAAACACAGCTCATACATACATGACCACATGCTGAGGCCTCAGCAGCCACAGACAGTGGTCATGCATGTGTAAGCTGCATTTGCATGAATGTGTATGTTTATTTCTGAAGGCCTTATAGCTGAAGGCTTACGTGTTTAGTAGTCTTTTTATTGTGCTTGTCTGCCAGTCAACATCTCTGCTAGATGGTGAGTAGCAATCTATCCTTTTTGTAATATTGTCATCATTCCATTCTGGATTTTCCATTGTTTAAAGTGAAGGTTTACTACTTCAATATTCATTTCAATCATACTCTGATGGGGAAAAAAAATGAAGCAGCTTCAAGGTCTGTGTTCAGTGCCACCAAGGTATAATATGTGCATACTGAGGGGTTCTACTGTTAGTGAATCCTTTGTCTGTGTCTCCATTTTGACTCTGAAATGTTTGCAACATTCATTCTAGCATACAATCATGCCCCACTGACTAGTATGTAATTACATTGAACAGTTTCAGCTATTTGAATGGTGTTGCATGGTGGACCTGTGCAAAGCTGGATGGACCCACAAACTGACCACTGCGAATGTTGGGCACAATGTGTTGGTGGTGTGCCACTGTTTTCAAGAGTGATCTGTGGAACATTCCTCTCCCATCCTGTAGACCAGATTCTGACAGCTGTGTAGTACAGACAAATGTCAAAATCGACGCATTGTGTGAGCAGTAATGGCCAACGGAACATAATCCAGGGATGACATCCAGACACATGTTGCATCAGAAGCCACCATTGAGAACTCCCTGTTTGGAGTAGGATAAAGATCACATGTGACTCTGGCCAAGTTACCAGTGACACAACATCACGAAGCATGGCAACTCTGATAATGTGAAAGAGTTGACTGGAGAGTGGAATGGCATTCTGCTGTCTTCTGTGATTATATTAGATTCTGCTAGTATGCGAGTGATGGATCTAGTATATGGCACAGAGCAAGTGAGCTGCCTATTCCAGAGTGCATTTGTCCGTGATGCACGTGTGCCATCCCAGGCCATTCCATGCGATCACATTTGGCGTTTTTGTAGTGTAAAGTAACAAGTGCCTGCTACATTACAGAGGCCATCATCCCCGTACTAATACCATTTCTTCAACAGGAACACAATCCATTTCTTTTCAGCAGGACAATGCAAATCCACATACGTCTGCCGTGACGCGAGCTCTTTGTGAAGTGCTACTACTCTGGCCAGCAAGATTACTAGATCTTTCACCAACTAAGCAGATAAGAGACACGATGAAGTGGGAACTTATTCATGCTCCATGGCATCCACAACCAATGCTAAATTACAACAAAAGGTGCAAGATTCTTGGGACAATCTATCGCAGGATATCATTCAGCACCTTCGTGATTGATTGCACATGAGAATACATGCCTGCACCGCTACTGTATGGTGATACACTGTGTACTGATGTGACTATTTAGGCACTCTTTATTGTGATGAGTGTTTTGTTTGGTCTGAATTTGTTATACACTACTACAATGATGAACAACCTGTCACTTCACTTGTCAATAAAATGACCTTGTCATTGAGTGTGTTGCCTTCTTTCTGGCTGTGTATAATATTCCCTCAACTGTCTACTGAGTAACTAATAAGTGTTAGTTTGGACAATGTTCTAAAATGGGGCTCAAGAATTTTTTTTTTCTCTCTCATTTCATTTCTTGTACCTACTAGTTCTCAATTTTCTCCATTCTGTTTTTCTGCCATTGCTCAGAAATGTAGAAGTCACAACCTAAAATGTAGGAAATTCATAATATATAGTATGAACCATGATACAACTGTTCCACTGTCAACAGTTAATAAATTTGTGCTCTGTCAAACATTATTAATCCTTATTTCAATTCTGTCTTTATGGCACGAGTGTTACTATTTGTAAATGTGGTACTACCATCTTTCCTACACTCAGCACAAAGCTGTATCAAGTCAGAGCACACCATAAAAATTTTGCATTTGCAGCCATTAAATCTTGTCCAGTGAGTGTAAAGAAACAGAAATAGTGAGAGGATGATGGGGTTTGGAAGGTGAAGACAAGATGGATTGGGGTTGAGGAAGGTCTAAAAAAGAACTACTCCAATGCCCTGTTGTTTGTATATGTAAACAGTGAACATTAGTGTTCATTTCTTATCATTACAACACATCTTGTATGGGACGTATTTCATAAAACTGTTTTGTTCATTACATGCTATTGTGGTCTGGCTGAACACACTGGCACACCTATTAGCTTCCTATGTTACAAACTACATTTCAAATCATATAAATAAAATTAAAGTGATTATTATAATGTTATCTTTGTGATGTTGACAGTGGAAATCCCACTATTTTTTTTTTATTTTTTTTTTATTTTTTTACACACTAGGGATGACATTCTGCAAGTAATTTAAACATTGAGCATTTTCACTAATTTTAATTCAGTAAGAATCAATTTACAATGCAAATTGACAATACTTTTAATAGAAGTAGCAATTTTATTACTGCAAATTTTGATGACGCTTAAGATCAATTGACCATGAAGAACAACAAATATACACAATAACAGTTATTTGAAATCTGAGATTAATTACACGAGTGTCTCCAAAGCATTAGATAAAACCATAACCTATAAATATGGCAAGTACGTGCTCCCTAGAATATTATGGAACAAGTAATACAGGAAAAGAAATGATGATTCTGCAGCAATCTTTTCATTATCATACTAATTTTTACCATAAATACATCACACTGTTATAAACAAACGTAAGTTTCATTTTTTATCCACTTTAAAGAAAGGCTCTTTCTCCATGACATTTGAAAGCCTAACTCACTATTCATTAGAAAATTTTATATTCACTTTACTGTTAAAAGTTCATGTTTCATTTTTTTATAATTTTGTGCTTACACAAAATATAAGGACAACCCACGCAACAACCACAGTTTAGTATAGTAAAAATGCAGGAGAAATCTGGAATTTCTTTCCGAAAATAACTGATATGCTGCTCCATTGCAGTGAATGTGCACCTACAGAAATGAGGTAAATATAAAAATTATGTCCCACTGTATTACACTCAAAAGGAGAGAATGGCTTAACAAGCAATCAAACTTTGACTATTTGTAAACATCTGCCAGTAATCCCACTGTACTGAAAATGTACATTTTTTACTTATGATGCTTTTTGAGACCTTGTTCCAATATGGAGCAGAACAAATACTGGGATAAAATATATAAATATCTTGTACTGAGGCTACTTACAAACAAATGGGCTCTTTAATTCTCTACGAATTACCTCAATATAATATAGGAAATCAAGAAAGAATGAAGATTTTGATACACTGTCTGCAGAGACATTAGAATGGAAATTGAACTGTTTACTGAAGAGATACAGTACAGGGAAAAAATACTGTGTTAACACCAAAAAACTTCAGGTTGGAGCTGCCATTAGTTGCGGTCACGTGTGGGTGAGGTATGTTTCCTTGTGTGAATATGTGTATGTGTGTGTGTGTGTGTGTGTGTGTGTGTGTGTGTCTTTGGCTGAAAGCTGTAATGTGCCTGTCCATCTTTAAGAAAAGTAGCAATCTATCCTTTTCCTAATATTGCTGAAACTTTGCAATAAGGAGAGCGCGTGCACCCACCCACCCACACGAGAGAGAGAGAGAGAGAGAGAGAGAGAGAGAGAGGAAGGGGGGGAGGGAGAGAGAGAGGGGGGGAGGGAGAGAGAGGGGGGGGGGAGAGAGAGAGAGAGAGAGAGAGAGAGAGAGAGAGAGAGAGAGAGAGAGCCAGCCTACATTTCGATCTTAAGCGAAAGAATTACTAACTGATCAGTATCAGTAAAGCTGCCACAGAAAGAACCTGCCAAATCTTTGAAGTGCACAATTCAATACTTATTTTTTCAATCATGAGTATTTTCAGTCACCACAAATACCAATAAATACTGCTTGAAAAATTATTAAATCTGTATTTCAAACCAGTTTTTATTTGAACCTTATGAGCAATGATGTTTCTACTGATCCATGTAAATACATCTCAGAGCTCGATTTATACCTTCAATTCATCATTACCTCTCCCCTTCCACTCTTCCAAAATTTACAAGGATTCTCCTGCTTGCTGATTAAATATACCTAGGATAAATGATGTGGTAGGGAATGATTTTACCACAGGGTCAGGGTAGTTAGCAGAATTAAACTTTCATTCAGAAGATACAGTGTCAACTGAGAACATACAAAATCACATTTATAAATACAACACCTGCAATGATGTGTAATGATACCGGTGTGCAAATCATACCTCCAAATGGCTCTGAGCACTACGGGACTTAACATCTGAGGTCAGCAGTCTCCTAGAACAACTTAAACCTAATTAACATAAGGACATAACACACTCATGCCCAAGGCAGGGTTCGAACCTGCGACCGTAGTGGTCGCGCGGTTCCAGACCGAAGCACCTAGAACCGCTCGGCCACTGCGGCTAGCCATACTTCCAAGATATCTACGTATCTATGAAGGTTTCCTACCTAGCACCCAGGCAATTCAAATCATAGCAAACCTCGCAACATACTAAAACCTTTTACCCACATTTTCTACAAACTTTAGAGTAATATTACTGAAATGAAAGACCCACAGTTTGTTAGACACAGACATTCTTTGTAAAGCATTGGGAACTGTGTGTGTGTGTCATTGCCTGTTACATCAACTAATTCTGAAATTAGAATTACACAGCAGAAAGGATTTTACTGGACAGCAGATACACTAATGCACTCGGAACATGTACCACAGCATAGCTAGGGCTGTTTCATCAAAATGACCATCTGAATTGTTTCATTTAATGTGTTTCTCACCTTCACAAAAGTTGTTAGATCTTTCATAAATTCAGAGATTTCATTCAGATCCTCTCTCATAGATTCACACAACACTTATTTATTTACTTCAGATCACAGAAATACCAGCAAAAATGGTGAAACTTTTATTGTGATTTGCCTAACATTTTTTATAAGTACACAACCAAAAAACTGCACACATATGTTTTCTATATGAAAGACAATGGCATTTTATTGTGGTGAGTTACTTCACACGAAACCCATGTTTTGTGTCTTTGATTGTCTACTCAGATGCTCTTCCTTTCTTTGTCTCAGAGAGAATCCATTGTAGTTCTGTGACTGCAGCAGTTGAGGTATTTCACATACTAAGAGCATAGCGGCAAAAAAGAAAAACACAACACACGCACACACAGACAAATCTGCACTCATTCTGTGTAAAACATAACAACTACTACTTCCTGCAAGTTCATCGAAAGACTGAGACATTATGAGCTCACAGCTTTGTAAAGATATGGATTAGTTCTAAAGAAAAGTAAAAAGCAGCAACCACCTAGAATTAATAATGATACTTATTTAAAACAAACAGTACCAATATTGGTATTGAATCGACAAGTTCATCAACAATCAGCTGTTTATGATTATAATTTCATTTAGCTCATGCCAAACAAAAGACATCAGCTGTTTCAGGAGTAAAAAATGATGCACATTTTCAATAGTACCACCACTACAAGAAACTTTAGCCACACCCACAAACAGACAAAATCCTAAATTGCTGTTTTTTCCCTGTAAGAATTCCATTTGAGATTGTGTCATGGTCAGTGCAGAATGTTTTTTTCAAAATAAAAGGGAAGTGTAATTCAGACAATGAAAATGCTACACTATTTTAAGAAACACTATCAAATTGTAAAAGAGTTTGTTGCCAATAGAGCCAAGTATCTCATTTTAAAAAGCCAGTTGCAGAATTTTTTTTTTTTTTCCTCTCAATGCAGCTTTCATTTAATAATGGCGGCTCAGCAAGAAAGATAACACATTAGTGTAAGCAAGACCAATTAAATAAGCAGATGATGGAAGATAATGAAAGGGAAGAGTAAAACAGGAGAACTCTTGACAACATCTTTTCCCATAGCAATGACACAAAACTCTGCACATCAGCAGCCAACTGCGTGTTACAATTTCTAATAATGAGAACCTGGCATTCAGTACCACCTGTCTTTTTCCGGAACAACTCCCAACACCACTTCCACTGAGGTCCACTCAGTCCCAATTTCTTAATTAAAATTAATTCAGTCTTTTCGACATCAGTGCAAGCTTTTACAAAAGCCCATAGAAATAATAAATATACAAAGACCGAAATTCCTCTACAGACAGACTATTTTCTCAGATTCTTCTTCAATGAAGGAATGGAGATTATATAATTTAATGTCCCATTAATGATGAGGTCAACAGAAATGGAACTCATGGTTGGTAATTCAAAACTTCGAAAACCATGGAAAACTTACGTCTGGATGACTGGAGGGGGTATGTGAACCCCAGTCTTCCTGAATGCAACTCCAGTGTCTTAAACCCTGCACCACTTTGCTTTGATTCATCAACAGTAGCGTATGTCAATGGTTTAGCACATACCAATTACAATTCTGAAAGAGTTTTATTTTAAACTTTTTGTCTGTTTTCACTGAAGCAATCCATTGTTAGTAATGACTCTGAAATCCAGTTCTTGTAAATACGTGACAAAATGTCACTTAGTGTTTGATTTTTATCTATTTTTCTTTATGCATATAAAACGGCCCCAAACAAAAGACCAGTATGCTTCGTGTACCAGTTAATTATCTCTAGTCAAACTGCTTGTGAAGTGGCTTGGATGCTCATGGCCACCACTTCCAGCATCTCTTATAAACAGGTAGCTACATTTTTTTTTTTTTTTTTAACGTTACTACACTCTATTCTTTTTTAGTTAGTTCATTGTTACTTGAATCTCGTGTTCGAGACTTTATGACTTAGTGACAATAAGGGCTTTGAAAAACAAAACGTGCACTGTTACAGTCCATTAAGGTAAATAGGACACACAAAGTTAAATAGATGTTAAAAGTTTGCTACTGTTGCACAGTGTATGTCAATACATTTTTAATATCCACATGGTTCTCCAAGAAGACAATTTTTAATCATTATAGACATGCAGGCAGATGATAAAAAGCACAGTTAAAATGTTCAGATGCCGCATGTCAATAACAAATGATGGAAATCTCTCAAATCACATTTTACATGCAATACATTTAAATTCTGCTTCACAATATATTTCCTCAACTGCATATCACAAGAACTGAAAATAAAATTTGTCTCTTTTCAGAAAGTTTCGATTGATTGCTAAGCCACAAGTGGTAACTGAAGATCAAACATTTTTGGCTTAAAGAAGCCACATTTAACAAGAGAAAACAAAAATATCAAAATTCAGTATTCAATAACTTGCTGCAGGAAATCATTTCTTATTCCACATAATTTGGAAAAACACCTACAATATGTTTTCAAGACTGTTATAAAAATGCTCAACTTGCCTGATTTGAGTTACTTAGTTCTGGGCCAAACTTTCCGATCATAGCAAAATTATCAGTAAAGTAATGGCAAAGACTGTCAGACTGGCTGTATGTGAGTCATTTTCATTGATCTCTTAAGTTACATTTCTCAAAATCCTGACTAGTCTGCAAGTCTACTAAAGACATCTGATTCGTAACACAGTCGTTAGTAATGCATATAAAACCACTATCTACAGCAATAGGGGCAAAATGTGATGTTATACACATTTAACTACCAGAATATAAGTTAATTATAAGAAAAATTTATCAGATAAGGATTCCACAAATAGAGCACTACAATAATACAAGAAACCAACGTACCAGATCATCATGAGAAGCATGTTAAATAGCATTAAAAAGTCCAAGCTTCTTTCTAAAACAGAAATATTCAAGCAACACACACTAAAACAAACATGAACTTCCTCTCTTTGAAAAATGAGGAATTCAAGTAGTTACTATACTTTATCCGTATATGCTTCAGTTGTGTGAACAAACATAAAGCTACCACTATCGTCAACAACAAATAACAAAATTATCTGACAAATGATTACTGAAAATGGATGGCAACCACCAGATTCCAAATACCTCAAGAGCTTTAAGAGAGAGAGGGGGGGAAATGGACGAGGGCAAAGGGTGGAGTAAGTAGTTAGTTACACAGAGACAAAATGCAACTTTAAGGATGAGCTTGTGTACCCTTTTCTGCTACTTCTAATTGTACTCAACAAGAAATCCATAAATAACTTCCTTATTTCTGATTTTGCTTCCCATTGCTTATGAACTATCACTTAATATCAAACTACTACAATATTTAAAAGTTTAATGAAAATTTTGTTTGTTATGAACACTTCTACCGATTAACAATCTAAGCATCTTGTTGAACAATTCACAGAGGAACATATTTAATTAGTTTACTTCTCATGAGAATCGTGTACAGTTAATACTACATTTTACAAACAAAAGTTATTTAGTATGAAAACAGTATCAGCCTTATTACTCAGATAAATATTTCAACAAAATTATTCTAAAAATGATCATTTCATGCAATAACTTGTCACAACCAATCACAAATGCCAGTTTTCTAAAACAAGACACTTTCTTTAACACAACACACATTGCTGCAAACGCAAGCAACTGCATCCATACATTCATGAAATATCTCTCTCTCTCTCTCTCTCTCTCTCTCTCTCTCTCTCTCTGTGCGCGCACACGCACACACACACACATTATGAAAATTTGTTCATACAAATTTCTTCCAAAAAGAAACACAACACACTGCAGCAGAAAAAGATTAATCATTCAGCTGTACAAGTCATGTCTACTGATCAATGAAGCCTGGATCAGTAACACAACAAGAACATGCAATACCTATTTTCAAGTTGCATGGGGTACTGCATTTCTCTTGTTACTATTGTCCTCTATTAGCACTCTGAGTAAACACAGCTTTCATTGCTTTATTGTGTACTAACATAATAATCTGTTTGGATATGCGTAGCAAATTTCATTGTAGGTTTAGATAATATTAACTTGCTTCACAATTCCTAAGTCCTTATTTTAAGCACTAGTTTAGACTTCCTGCTCAGTTCTTCAGAACTTTCTTCCTGAGTTAATAAACTGCATACAATCCAGTCTGTGGAAGCAAATTAAATTCATGGCTACTATTCAATGCCAACACTGGTCTCAGATTGATTACTTCAGCTTACATACAATTACACATTGAAAGAACTGTTACTTCAGAGTATGTTACTGAATCTACAGGTTTATAAGGAACTTATGAAGCAAATACTTGGGGAGTCCATTCAATTGCACAGCCAGTATTAAGTACATGTAATAGTACATCAAATAGCTATGTGATTTTATCACTTTCTTATGACAAAATCTGAGAGAAAGGCACGCACACTGGCAGCATTATGCTGAGGCACGCCTCTTGTTAAGTACATGCACTTAGGTATGATAGAAGTTACCGAACAATAACAGTAACAACACATTTTAGTCCAATTGTACCTAGACTTTAAGAACAAGAAAGTTTAGTGTTTGCTGAGGATAGTCAGATTCACTGAAAGTAAACATATCAATTTAGACTTAAACAATGGTGTGAAGAAAACAGGATGCTAAATTCTTGGTAAAATATCAACTCCTTCAAGCAGCATTGTACAAATATCTGTCACACAGTACCATAAGTCTTGTAATATACAATTTAATACCAAAGCATTTTAAAACATCTGATAAACTCTACTGATGCCTATGACATAACAGAACAACATAATGTTTTAGTCTTGTATGTTAAGCGTGTAATGCTTTGCAATATAGTATATGTACAGTCTGTATATTCTACCAATTAACCTGAGTTGAGCCTGTCTGTTGACGAAGCTTGGCCAGGATTTGCAAGACAAGGTGGCCAAATGCCTATTGTCATGAACAGTTTATATAAAAATCTCAGTTCAACAGAACTTTCAAACTGTAAGTAGTAAAAGACATCACAAAAAAATAATGCTTGAAAATCTGTGGCCACTTTTCTTGCAAAAAAGCTGACCAAGCTTCCTTTATTGTGATATGAGGTTAACAGTTTAGTGTGTAGAAATAAACAAAATATACACCAGCAGTGAAAGATGTAGGAACCTCTCACCGCTTTACCTGTGATATGTCTGTGGAACTGTATAACTGCTAAAGGCATAAAAAATAAATTATGCTCCATATATTAGTTAATATACAAGCCTCTCCTCTCAGATACACATAACAGCATCTTAATACTGTAGTCTGTCCTCTACACAGTCTTCCAGGCAAATATTATTGCGAAGTGAAAGAGAAAAAAATCTTTTCACTTTTCTTTAGTCTCATGCTCTATCCACATGAACATGAAAAGAACCACTCTGTCATTTACACTACCATCACTGATGTCTAATCTGCAGTGTAAAGTAATTGCCACAAAACAGAAATCCTGCACAAAGGATACTACAGATAAAATCTGTAGATAATATTGTAATATATGCATAACAAGGCTCTTCCCTTTGATGCCATCAAAGTAAAGATTAAAAAATATTATGAATATAGTTCTAGCTGAAGTGTAATGAATCAAGTAGTCTCTCTCCTGTTCAAAACCAGTTCCTCAAAGATTGCTTCAGTACTACAATTTGTCTAGACATGAGTTAAAGAAACAGAGGACATAATTTTCTAATAATCTGAAAGCAATATGGGTACCTTCACAACATAGTGATCATTATAAGTTTATTGTTGGAAAGATAGGCAAATAAATAAAACAACAGGCAGGCAGACATACAGAGACAGAGAAACAAACACACACATACGCAGAGAGAGAGAGAGAGAGAGAGAGAGAGAGAGAGAGAGAGAGAGAGAGAGAGTAAAAATATTTTAAGAGTGAGATGATGATAAAGAAACTCGATGTGATTATCTAGTACTGATAATAATTACATTTAATTACATCTGAACAAAAACAGTGGAAAATGTAATTTCTGGATGAACTAACAAAGTCCATGTTGGAACAAATGGGATGAAGTACATGAAAACTGCTCGGATGTGTTGAAAACATCTAAATCCTGCACAAGGAAAGACAAAACTGACAGCACAAATTGAATTTAAAAAAGGTGGAATCAATAAAATGGAAATGCCGTGGGGCTAGGGCCTCCCGTCGGGTAGACCGTTCGCCTGATGCAAGTCTTTCGAGTTGACGCCACTTCGGCGACTTGTGTGACGATGGGGGTGAAATGTTGTTGATAAGGATAACACAATACCCAGTCTCTGAGCGGAGAAAATCTCCGACCCAGCCAGGAATCCAACACGGGCCGTTAGGCATGACATTCCATCGCGCTGACCACTCAGCTACCAGGGGCGGACTAGTGGAATCAATTATGGCCCTATTTAACTGCTTAACAACTGAATACTGGAGAGGGAAAGAAATGAAATGAGGAAAATCTGAACCAAAGAAACGTAAGACTCTCAAAACAAAAATAGGAGCATAGAGTGTTAATTATGATGACATTCAAAGAGCTACTTCTGTTCAGCTAAAATAGACTCAGCTATGAATGCAACATAAAAAAAATTAATTTTGAACTTTTGAAATAACACACTTCTTCACAGGGAAGTAGAATAACACAATGCAGATAGATGGCATGCAGTATTTTAAAATAACTACTGTCAGTGTTTCTTCAGATGCAACTTCAAATATGTATAGATAAGATTTTTAAAAAATCATTCATTGTTTCTTCAGATATAATTGCAGATATGTACAGATAAGATCTAACATCTGCAAACTGAGCATGGATAACATAACAATGACTTATTTTTGTCTCTTATATGCCTTCCCCACTGGTGCAAGGATTCCAGTTCCTTTGCACCCCTCCTAACATGTCCTTTTCTATCTACACTTTTTCACTATAGCTGCCAACAAAGGAACTGTAGTTCTCAGGGTTTCATTTTCTGATCTATACACAGTCACAATTATGATCCCTGTTTCTCACATCAGATGCAACAATTACTTGCATGTTCCATGGATAATAACTGTGACATGACTCTACGTACGCAGGCCTCTAAATATGACGCATGATCTCCAAGAAAATATCACAACAGCAATTTACTTTAACTGCCTTTTACATTCATTCTGATCTATACTGAAATTCAGTAACTGAAACCAACTAAAGCAGAGATTTATAAATGATAGAGCACAGCAATCAGTCATCCTTTTTTGCATGTTTTATTTGGCAAATCCAGATTTCGGCTAGTGCCTAGCCATTATCAATGCATTATTTTCTAGTCTCAATGCATGTCAGTTCCCAGTTGCTTGGGCTTTGATTATCGAAGAACTGCATATCCCAATCAGTTCACTAACTTTTATCCATCACTTATATTTAAGAACAATGCTGTGTAAATGATTAAAAATCTATTATTTATGGAGATCAAAAAGATCCTGCTGCTGGGTAGAAATCACACGAGAAGAATCATGAACTTTGCAATCTGTAGTACAAGAGGATTCAAGACATGTACAGGTATGCATTTTTCATATTGGTCTTGGTTTTGGCTTCCTCTGCCATTCCTTACAAACATATCAAACAAATAAAAAACCAGCAATTCTGAGCTACTTAAGATTTCCCAATAACACCAGAATCATATCTACACTAAAATATGTAAACTGTGGAATAATATTCTGAAAACTACAAAAGACTGTGAAGAACTGAAGAGAAGACATGTAATTTTTGTCCCAATTTTGGTAAAATTAACTCAAACCAGACACCTTGTAGTACTGAAGCTGCTTTAATTGCAAGTCTTGTACTATTCTCTCCTATAGTTACACGATGAGGCAAAACAAAATTTGTATAAGCACTTCTGGAAACTGGTTTCAGTCTAAAATATTACTCGTATAGTGAGTAAACTTCAAGACAATCCCAAAGTTTTCAATCTTACTCCTATGGCAACACTCATATATCCAAGCCATCAGATTATGTGCATAATTCAATGTATATAGGTACAAATTTAACAAAAAAAAATTACCCTCACAATGCCCCATGAACTTGCACCAAGTCATGCAGTGCTCCAAGACACAAAATTCTTATCTTAACCAAACATGGTAAAGCATACAAAGATGGATAACCAATTACATGTTGCCAAGAGGCTTATTGCACAAAACAGGAAGTAGGTAGACTACTCCTTGCACTCTTTACACACTTTCATTTTTTTTTACGATACATTAAAAAAAACTGGCTCCTATTACACAACTATGCACATCAGTAACCCCACAGTGACATGGTCTGAACCAACCAGCACAGTGAGCACCACTATTATACTACACAGTAGCTGGAGTATCATCAACCTCTGACACATCATCTATCATTAAGCACAGACTGAGAAAATGATCCAGAGGACACAATATGCTCTATTATTTTTTTTAATTACATAATGAACAGTATTAGAAATAAAAAGAACTGGGCCACTTCTGGAGGCAACAATTTCACTAGTTGGCAGGTTGCTTATTGGCTGTGGGAGCAACAGAAAAAACAGTAGAGTCCTGGGAGGCAAATGGAGGTGGTGGTGCACGAAAGTTGGATGCACTACTACTACTACTACCACCACCACCACCACCTCCATTGGCCCCAATAAACTCCTCTTTCTCTTCAGACAAAACAACCTGTGGTGGCGGAGGGAAGAAGTCTAGACCAGAGCTGGCTGCTGTAGCAGGAACAGCATGTGGTGGAGGCTGCTGCTGTTGTTTCGGTGGTCCACACAGCAGCTCGTGGAAACTCATGAGATGACGCTTGAGGTACAGCTTTGTCTTGAACGGCTTGCTACACAGGGGGCACGCCACGGTCTGGGGGTTGTGGATGAGGCGCAGGTGCTGGCGCAGGTTCGACAGGTTACTGTACATGCGGTAGCAGATGGGGCACGGCCGCGGGTCCAGGGAGTGCAGTTTGCGGTGGTCAGCTGCTGTAACACACACAACAAGCAACCGTGTCAGAGCTCTCCCGCCTGCAAACCGCACCCCCGGGACACCCGCATGGGAAAATGGACAGGAAGTGTTGGCTGGTGAGGAGAAGGGCAAGTAAAACAGGAAAGCAGGCAGGATATCCCTCAGGGTCAAACATTACACTAAGTTTGTCAGGACAGAGTCTTATTTGGGTACTTACCTTGTGAAGCTGGCTCCTGTGGCAGTGTTGATACATCTGAGAGGAAATTGTGTGCAGCGGATGTTCCAGGAATCATCTCCATTCCACCTGCAAATAATAAGACTCCCTATCAAATATAAGGTACTGGTGGGCAACTCTACATTTGCTTTAAATAAAATTAAATGTTTCCATAAAAAATAATTTTAACGGTGTAGGGCTGAGTGATAAGTTGTTATGGGCCTTCTCCATGTTGTAATGCTACTGTATACTAGAGATATGGATTACAATAATAAGGAAAAAAGATTACAATTTAATGTTTCACCAACCACATATTCATTAGAGACAGCACACAAGCCTGAATTGTAAAAGGAACATCACCATGACCTTTTCAAAGGAATAAATCAGGACATTTGCTTTAGGGAAACCATGGAAACCTACATCTTGATGGCCAAAGTTGGCATCTGAATCCCAATCTTCTTTAGAGAAAGTCCAACATCTTAATCACTGTACTATTTTATTTGGTGGGCCACTGTCAAGTAAGATGAAAATAAAATTCTACACAGGAAAAATTTGCACAGTTCACACATGTGGCAAGTGTTTAGAAGAGGCAATTTTCATGGAAGAGAAAAGTACAACAGGAATTATGGAATTACAAGTGAGTTATCCAAAATGATGGCTCTGAGCACTATGGGACTTAACATCTATGATCATCAGTCCCCTAGAACTTAGAACTACTTAAACCTAACTAACCTAAGGACAGCACACAACACCCAGTCATCACGAGGCAGAGAAAATCCCTGACCCCGCAGGGATATCCCAAATGATACCTGCTCTGCCGAACTAGAGGATGCCTGCCTCCTCTCCCCCCCACCTCTCTCTCTCTCTCTCTCTCTCTCTCTCTCTCTCTCTCTCTAGGCTACCTGAACATTTTCTCAACTTCAAACTTCCTAAAGCTTTTATTTTTTAATATATATGTATAATTTGCACTTAATGATAACTGACAGGCTTTACAGAATTAAGTACAATACTTTCCCTCAAATAAGAATATGGTAAGAGCATACACAAGAAGGAAAACTGCTATGCTAGTCGGAGGCTATACAAAATACACCTATAAATCAAAATATAATAATCAAAACACTTCTTTGTCAAACACTACCAGTTAAGAAATGGAAACATTATCAAGCTCTCTTTCATTGTTTTATTAGTTTCTTCGCAAGCTTCTGTAATAGGAGAAATATGATATTTTCTGTGTAGATAAGGTTATATAAAAGTGACAGCCACATTACTGGCATTTAAGCCCTCAGACTTTTTTGATTTTTGCTTATTAATTTCATCTTCAAGCAATTTGCATGCTATTGATGTTAATAGTTAGTGCAACTTGAATAATACATAATGAGACGTGTAATAACAATAATAATAATAAGGAAAATTAAACAATGGAAACTCCAGGTACGAATATCAGCAATGTAGGAAAAGATAGAGTGCTACTTACCATAAAGAAGACGCATCAAGTTGCAGACAGGCACAATTAAAAAATACACTCACATGTAGCTTTTGGCCACAGCCTTCATCAATAAACAAACACACACACACACGAGATGCTAGAGTTGGCAGTCATGTGTCTGTGAGGTGTAGTTGCTGTGTGTGTGTGTGTGTGTGTGTGTGTGTGTGTGTGTGTGTGTGATATGTCTTCTTTACGGTAAGTAGCAATCTATCTTTCCCTACATCTTTAACAAAGAAAATGGTTATATCTGATGGATTTGTGTACATACATAAATGAGTTTAAGTTAAAATTTTAAATCATCTTTTGCACAATCAAAAAATTCCTCTATGGGATAGAAAGTGGCTTTTAATGAGGCACTATGTGCTTCTGGTGGCAGTGCATTAACAGCTTTACTCCAAGATATTTAAAGTTATTGTGAGTTTTGCTTAGTCTTGTAAAGGGCTGGTCAATCTTTTCTTTGTGACATGTATTGTGACAATGAAATGATTGCCTTAATTTATAGCTCTCTTTGTTTTCTTCTGTGTAGACTAGGCAACTAAGTAGAAACACTGATGGGACTTTTATGACATCTCGAAAAGCACCCTACAAGATACATTGCTTTTGAAAACACCTGCTACAATTTGATAGCCTCTTTCTGCCACATAAAAACTCTTTTTACCCCCGTGGAGCTGCAGTACATCATGTGGCTATGAAAACAATGCATAGGAGCTGAGCATCATGTTTTCACTCATACATGCTCTATGTTTATATAACAGGTGTATTACTCTTGATAAGTAAGTGCATAAAGGATCTGTGTGTAGGTTTCAGGTTAATTCAGAAGGAAACACTGTACACTGGGAAGTTTAACAGCTCTACAGTCACTGTCGGTACTGCATGATCTGAAAATTTCATTTTCAGTTTTATTCTGGTTACAGTTAATTCGTTGTCTTTAAGCCAGATACTAGAATGGTTGGCTCAGCTTTGCTCCTTTAGGTCCTCTATGTCACTTGCAGTTGCAATGAAACTGGTATCAAAACATACAGAACAGATTTCCACGGCATGATACTAGGCAGGTCTTTAATATAAATTATAAACAGTAAAGCTCTGAGAACGGAATCTTGTTGAGGCATGCCTCTTGAAACATCTGGAATTCCAGAAGTGTGTAGTAACCATTGAAGAGTGCAGCAATCAAGTAATACAATATGGTTGTATTCATAAACCTCTGAACAATAATGGAAATCAACCTCTCGTAGATCCCTACGTAACAAGACAAAGAACAACTGATGCGAATGATACAACTGGAAGAAAACAAAAGCGGGTCAGCCAGCACTGCTCTGCACACATATATGTGTGAGTTGCCGATAGACAGCACAGTGTAGATTGCGCCGAGCACACACCTCCCACAGGCGACCTCCAACTGCCAGCCCACACTGCTACAGTTGGTGGTCGATACAAGCACACATGCATGGCGACACCACATTTGGAGCATTTTGGGTGAGCGCGCGCGCGCTCAGTCATACACACACACACACACACACACACACACACACACACACACACAATGAAACTGGTATCAACAACATACAGAACAGATTTCCACGGCATGATACTAGGCAGGTCTTTAATATAAATTATAAACAGTAAAGCTCTGAGAACAGATTGAGCGTGTGTGTGTGTGTGTGTGTGTGTGTGTGTGTGTGTGTGTGTGTGTGTGTGTGTGTGTGTTTTCACTAGTAGCAGGATACAGCACACCTCTCCCTCATACAAATTGGGTGCCCAGGCAATGCAGAAGCCACCAGCAGCCCAACAAGAGACGCATCTGTTGGATCTGGAGTGGAGCAGCCGGTGCCATGCTGTGCCAGGTAGGCACCAGAGCACAGTGCCAGAATGTGCTTGGACATGGGCAAGCCTGAGGGCAATGGACTTGTACAGCGCCTTATGACAGCACCAGAGAGGAGGGTGACATAGTCATCTGAGCATCATCATCAGCAAACAGTTCCCAATGTGAGGGAGACAGGGCTGGACCTACTGGTGATGACAGTTGAGGTGATGATGGTGAGGGGGCCGATGGAGGTGGCTCAACTGGAACAACAGGCTGCAGCAATGGACCAAGGCTGGAGACAGACTGGCGCCTAGTACTGGGAAGCTGGAACCCGAGGGGTCCACACATGGAGGAGGCAGCCAATGGGACGGGGGTGCCTCCACAGCAGGCAAGAACGGGCTCGAGGTGGTGGGCAGTGGGGCAGGGTGTAGCGACGGGGGGCACAACTGATCGAAGTGGTGTGACACCAGCCTGCGGACATCACAAAGACAGCATCGCCAGTGGTGGACCCTAACAGTGGACAATAGTGACTGGTATCCACCTGAGCCAGCAACCAAACTCTCACACCCACACTGGTGATCCTGGTGGGCTGCAGATGGACGAACCCACCTGTGGCAGGAGCAACACAGGCAAGGAGCATGCATGGCTTCCAGCTGTGAAGCAACTTAGTCTGGCTCAGCTCCCTGTAGACATGAAGATAGAGTTGCTCAGAAAACGGAGAAGGGCATCGTCTGATGAAGAATCCACAACAAACTTTTTCATTTGGGACTTGAATGCATGCATTAGTCATTTTGCCTTGCCGTTTGGTTGAGGGAGCCATGACATGATGAATGCCATGACAGGAACAAAACATCTGAAAGGTGTGAGAAACGAACTGGGGCCCCATTATCAGAAACTACAGCACAGGGCAACCCTTCAATAGAAAAAAAAATCATCAAAAGCATAAGAATTGTGACCTCCGCCAATGTAGAAACAAACATGAGAATGTAAGGAAACCAGGAAAATGCATCCACAACCATGAGTCAACAGGAATTCAAGAAGAGACTTTCATTGTTTACAGGAATGTGTTCCCAAGGCTGGCAGGGAGTGGGACAGGGGGACAGGGATGCCCAGGGAGCTGCCTGTTGTTGGGTACATTGCTCACAAGCCACGACAAAATGAACAAATTTGCCACCAATCCTTGGCCAAAAAACATGTCTCCTAGCTAATAGTTTAGTGCACAAAACTCCCCAATGGCCCTAGTGGAGAAGGCTTAGAACCTCGCCCGTAACACAGTTGGAATGACTACTCTGCGAGAGAGGTCTTTTGTCCAAAATGGGACTAGGTCTTTTGTCAACAACAGCAAAACACCACCCAAAACAGGGGATATGAAGCCCAATCTGGCGATTTATCTGCCCAGCCCTGTTGAAGAAACTGGTGTAGAATTGGGGAGCAGTTGCCGTGCATGAGCTGGTAATTGGGAAACTCTCGACTGTGGCCTGCATTTTCAAAATCAAGATGGAAGCAAAGCAATTCTTCGCAACCAAAATTGGGATCAGAGTCCACAGCAAGGCGGGACAAGACATTCGCATTGGCATGTTTACAAGTAGGTTGAAAATGGAATTAGTAATTGTAGTGAGACAAGAACAGCACTCAGAACTGTAGATGGTGTGCTGCCTTAAAAGGAAAGGAAATGCGAAGGTTAAACAAGGAAATGAAGGGTTTATGGTCAGTAATAAGGTGTAACTTGAAACTATAGAGGGAAAAAAAAACATGAAATTTCCGGAGAGCATAGACTATGACAAGAGCCTCTTTTTCCATGAGAGTAATACTGCTGAGCTGGATTGATAAGCAAAAACTATGTGCTGGTCCGGAGAGAACACAACTAAACAATGTGCCAAGAGGAGTTTGGATTTCAACATTTGAAAAGAATATTTGCAATCTGGGCTCCAGCAAAAAGGTACAATGTTGCATAACAGGGTATACAACAGGTGGCTCAATGTTGCCGCCCCTGCTCGAATTTACGGTATTAGACTATCTAGGAAGGCCTTAAGCTCCTTTGTGGATGAGCGAGGCATAGACGTAACGGGAGATGTGGTCTGGAAGAGGGCAAACCTCATCTCATTAGACCTCGAACCCAAATACACAACAGAAGGTTGAAAAACCCGAGATTTCGCGATATTACACCGTTGGTCTACAGATTGTAAGACAGAAAACAAAGTGCGCAATTTTTTTCAAGTGATTAGCTGTGTAGGAGCCCAGACAACAATATAATCCACATAATTAATGCAACCTGGGACAGGCACAGTCAATTGTTCTAAAAATAATTGGAAAATAGCAGGGAGGGGTGCTGGTGACACCAAACGGAAGGCACAAATATTGATAGAGACCAAAAGGAGTATTTAAAACCATAATTCACAAAGATTCTTTGTCCACAGGAACCTGGAGATATGCTTCAGACAAATCAATTTTAGAAAAGTACTGGCAACCCAATATTTTCACCAACAGTTCCTTCTGGCGATGGAGAGGATAAGTATCCGCAATCGACATGTTTTGACAGTAGTACTGAAGTCACCACACAGGCGAAGTTTCCCTGATGGCTTCTGAACTACAACCAGCAGAGATGACCATTCACTATCCATAACAAGTTGCACCACCCCTAGAGACTGAAGGCTGTCCAATTCAGCTTCCACCTGAGCTTTCATGGCGACAGGAACAGGACATGCACAACAAAAATGAGTCCAAACCATGGATTTCAAAGAAATTTGAGCAGAAAAGTTTGTAGCAAACCCTATAATTTCCAAAAACAACTCCTCTTCACACAATGTTTGCAACTGAGAATACAGTACCTAACTGGACACAAGGTGAACTGTGTCAGTGACAGAAAATCCAAATGCCTGAAATGAGTCCATCCCAAACAAGTTCTGAATACCGACACCGCAACCACCAAAAATGCAATGGAACGAACCGCTGACTTATAAGAGGTAGGTGCCATAAATTGTCCGAATAGCGCAATGTTCTGTTTGTTATAACTGACCAGCTTCCATGTGACTGGTGTCAATGGAAGTGAGCCCAAATTCGCAAAATTTTGATAATTCAATGACATCACTGCAGCACCTGTGTCAACCTGTAGCCAGAGCACTTGGCAAAAAACACTTAACTCAATAAACAACTTGGGAGAAGTCAGAAGTATTAGAGTCAAACAGTGAAGGTCTTTGTCCAAACCCCGAGCAACCTTTGGCGAAAGGGCGAAAGACACACAGAGGCGATGTGGCCTTTCTTCTGGCAAGCATCACAAATAGCCCAGCCGCCACTCCTGCTTCCTCATGAAAGCTATCTGTCATCCTAGTGGGCCCATCTTGTGACATTACTGCCACAACACCCCACACTTCAATTTGATCACCCACTGCTCGAGAAACTTGATCAAAAGATTGTGCTATTTGAAAAACTTCCACCAAAAGGTGGTTTTCAATAGAATAAAATCTTCTTGCGCACTTCATTGTCTGGAGCTAAATAGATAATTGTGGTGTGCACCATATAGTCTGCACAACCAGTAATGAACTGACACTTATGGATAAGACCATGAAGTTTGGCTGCCCAGACCATCTATGACTGATTTGGTTTCTTGTGGCATCAGTAGAATTCAACTCACGTCACTATGACGTGTTCACTTGCGATGGTAGTTGGACAGGAAACTGCTCATGTGAAAAAAAAGAGAGAGAGAAGAAGAAGAAGAAGAAGAAGAGACAGAATTGCCGGTTCTTGCACAGGGACAAGCTTTAGATGGAAGCCTTGAGACGAAGAAGCCAGAGCACAAATTCAAGTCTGTCATGCTGAAAACCAAAAAATTCTGTCTTAGTCTCTTTTCATAAGATTACAAACCTCAGATGAATCATCATAGGGAAGAAAAGCGGGTGGACGGATCGGTGGAATGGTACCTGTCTGTTAATGGAAGCCGACAAAGTGGTCATTGCCAAAGTAAGCTGCTCAATTACGGCCAGTAGTACGGTGTCCATAAGCTATGAACTTGACGAAACTGCACTTGAGAGACAGCACACATGGAAATCATTCCAAACATGTTGCCAGTCGTGTAGTACCCAAGCAATACACAAAACCAATCCAAGTAACAAATAAGGCTTTATTCATAAACATCTGTACAATAACAGAAATCAGCTTCCCATGGCTCTCCACATAACAAGAAACAGAACACCTGATGTGAATGGTACAACTGGACGAACATTAAAGAGTGCTTCAAGCATATATATGCAAACATACCAGTATTTATCAGAGTTCCACTGCAGGTGAAATATTGGCAAATTTGCTGGTACAAGCAGTTTCTACTATTTTCGAAAGTATTGGTACAAGAGAAGTATATGATGGTAGTTATCAACACAACTTTATGAACATTCCAATTCAGCATTTCATCATGTATCTGCTTCATCTCCAAAGCAAGATAACAAATCACTCAGAAAGATGTATATGTATTATAAATAGCACCAGATCATTAAAATCAACAGTGAAGACACATTGCCAGAATTTGAAAGCAGCCTTTTCTTGGTGCAGGAAATCAAAGTCGTAGTATTTCAGTGGAAATTGCTGAGAATCTCTATCACAAAATTCCTATAAAGGAGACTTTCAACAAAGACTTTTGGCTAGATTGTGGCCAAGCGACAAGAGCAATTATACTACTCATTAAAACATAAGTTTTGATGATATTTTTTATCGTTATCCGTGTTTTTCTTTTTACATGTTTCACATTTTTAAGAGCTTTTGCAGTATATTTTGTGGTTATTGCCTTGAAGGTTTGACCATATAGTGTTTTTCCAATAGTCTTATTTAAGTTTACATACTGAACTGAACACTTACAATGAACTGCACACATCTGCATGTATATCTATACATACCTTTTGCTGTGAGGAGCTGCACTTGTGTCTTTTTTGTTGTTGCTCGAATGGAGAATTGGCATTTCTGCATAACACTTACGAAATATCGCATGTTTGAATTTCCGTTATGTGTGACTTATGTCTAACATTTTTATTTATATACATCCGATGTAACAGAGCTCATGCTGCTAACAAAGGCAACACATTGTCATCAGATGTTACATTATTTCTATAGTGAAGTAGTCTGACCATGAGTGGAAACAGTGGGAGTTGTCATAGGAAAGTAAGTAGTGGGATGCACTGTGGGAGCAGCAAGTGGCTTCACTTGGGGAATGTAGTGGCGAGAACTATGGGAACATCACTGAGGCCATCTCCTGGAACTGTAAAATATGCAACAATAATAGTGTGATAGAGGAGCAGGAAAGTAAATTCTGTGCTCTTCAGCCACATTTGGATTAAGATCAGACTTAGTGAGGACGAAAGAAATAAGTGGTGGGGAGGGCCGGGGGGGGGGGGGGGGGGATTGGGAACTGGCAGTTGGTAGGTAGGCTAGCAGGAGGATGTGATCAGGTTCCAGCAGCCAGAGATGAGGGGGGCAAAAGTCTAAGATGGTGTAGATGTAGGGAATGTGCAGCAGACACTATGCATATATAGGAAGGCTAGGAAGAGCACAAATGTTAGGAAGAGTGATTACTGCTGCTGGCAGCAGTCTTGGATGAGATGTAGGCCTATAGTTACAGGAGAAGTTAGGGGAAGGGTATCAGGTAACCAGCATTTTCAAGCCATGTGTTGGGCTAGTTGGTTCTAGGTTAAGGTTTAGGGCCTTTGTGTATGGATTTTACAGAGGAGGATCAGGTAGTGATAATGGATGGGGCAGGGAACAGCTCTGGGTAGGGACAGGTCATACAATATAGGTGGTGATCTGAGTAAGATAATTTCCCTAACTGGTGGCATCAATGGGGGCATGGCTGGTCTGTTCCAGTGGTACAATCAGCCTTGTCTTGGCACTGGTGTTTGGCAAGTCGCTACAGATGAGGAGGTGGCATTGACAATTGTTGATCGGGTGCACACTAAACTGGTATCACTGGGGACTATTGGGAGGTGGGGCTACACAAAATATGGTCTGTACCTCAACAGGACAGGGAAAGGATGGAGTTAATTAGTGAGAGTATTGCAGGTGGGTGTGGGACCACACACGGTCAAACACCTATTGTAACAGGTAGAATGGCTGGGCCTCTTTTAGGATAAACCACAACAACAGGTTCCGCTCTTCTATAACTATCTCTACCACTTTAGGGATTTTTTTCATGGTGTGTCCGGAAGATAGATTGTTCCACATCAGAGTGCACAAACACCACAGAAATTTGTTTGGAAGTATCTATTATTCACCAAAATATGTAGTTCATTACAAATAACATACACCAGCTTGGAGCTGAATTACGATGTTTGACCAGTGTGGTGGAATACATTACAGAGCACTGGGGTAGAAATAGTGAATTTCAGCATATAGTGTTGTCATCACGTGAACATGCTAGTTGCTGCTGTAGAACTACATTAAATGTAAGGAGATCATGTATTTATACCAGAGTTGGCACATATTTTAAAGCTAGAGATGATCTGATTGCAATTGGTATGGATAAACATTTTGATTGGCAGCCGTTGAACTAACAAAGCTAGACACCTATAAGTAGTAAATTATTCTGTGTGTGTGTTCCACTCACCTAGTGGTGATGTGGGCATTTTCCTTAACAAATTAACCAACATTCTGGAAAGAGTCTCAGGCCCGAAACAAATGTAATAATATGTGGAGAATAGTATATTAACACAGGTACTGAGGATGAAACCAGTAATGAAAAAATGCGTTCATTAATGTTAACACCAATCAAGTACATATACACCATGTAAACTGACTCATTTCACATCATTTCAATAAGATAATCATTCAAATGATCTATGAAACATGTAACTGCATTTCCCACAACACAGCTAGACATCTGGAAAACAGTAAAGAAATTAAAAAACAAGAAGTTAGCTGGTTTAGATGAGAGTAATGTTTCTGTTCTGAAGAGGTGTATGATCGCATACAAATCTGATTAACAAAGATAATAAATGAATCCTTCAATTCAGGTATTTTTCCAGAGTTCCTAAAGCATGCACAAGTTATCCTTTAGTAAAAAGAAAGAAAATGCAGAAAGTACTGAAAACTACTGGCCAGTTTCACTACTGTCTTGTTTTCCAAAAATCATTTACTCTATTCTGAAGGATCGACTAATGAGTTACCTGATATTTAACAAAGCACAGTTTGGTTTCTGAAGTGGAAAAAGTAGAAGATCGGCTGTTACCGAGTTCACAAAATTGATACTTGAAGCTTTTGACAAGGATGACTGTTTCAGGCATGTTCTTAGACTTGTCCAACTCTTTTCATATGTTTGACCATTTAATATTGCTAAACAAGCTAGAAGCACTGGCTATGAGGAATACAGCGAACAAGTGGTTCCTGTCTTAGCTGATACAAAGGATGCAAAAGGTAGAGATAGTCCGCCCATCTGCTGATAATTTTTTTGCAAAACAACTGTCAAACAAGAAATACATACACACGTATTGTACTTCTGTCTGCATGACATATTTGTGCAGTTCTGTATATACACACTGTAATTCATTTTTGTATTTTTTTAGCTTTTGCAGGACCACATGGAAATGGCTTAAACTCCGAAATTGCAATTGGGAAATGAATAATTTCTACAGTCAATGGTGAATATGATGTCCTTTAAAAAATAAACATAGGCGTTCCTCAGGGTAGCGTATTGGCTCCAGTTCTGTTTTTAATCTATATCAATGTTTACCAGATAGTATCAGACACGGAGAAAATGTTCTCTTTCCTGATGACAGCAACATCATGGTCACTGATAAAATGCCAGAGCTCCTAGTATAGAAAGCAAAACAGATGTTTATGGTTTGGCAGCACATAATAAATTGGCACTGAACACAAAGGAGATGTACAGAGTGCATATCAGTAGAAAGACGGAAAACAACTCGTCACATTAACCATAGATGATGAATCTACAGATTGTGTAACAAGCACAAAAGTTTTAGGGATGAATATTGAGTATCAATTAATGTGGAATGAGGACACAAAGACACTGACAAAAAGAATGTCATCGGTATTTTACATGTTCTTAGGGTATTATCATCAATTTGTAGCAGCCAACTGTCTTGTCGTGATATACTACTCCTATGTACAATCAGTTCTTAGCTATGAGAGTCTTTTCTGGTGATCAAAGGCATGAAACATTGTCACTGTTTTTAAACTGCAGGAAAGAGCCATAAGAATAATAATTATAAGCAGTAGACGGGCTCTTTGTAAAGAGCTATTTAGAAAACCGGGCATCCTCACTGCACCACATGAGTATATATAACAATCTGTGGTGCCTATCAGAGCAGTGTTCCAATTTTAGTTCTACTCATAATTATGGAACAAGAGTCAGTATGAACTTACATTTACCACAGACTAAGAAAAAAGAAACAAAGCACAAAACAGTATTATACATCAGGGAATGAATCTGTATAATAAATTGCCCAAAAAATGAAAAACAAAAATATTACTTAAGTACATTTGTTCCAAAAGGCAGCTAAAGCCTTCTTCATAGCTAATGCAGAGTACACAAGTAAAGATTACTTGGAGGACTCAGAGCAGTGGGTAATAACAGAAGGGGTTAACTAAAACAACCTGTCACATTTTTATCATGATCATGGTTTACTGCTTTTGCAAAGAAGTCATATTTCAGGATCTAGTAAAGTGCATGGTAGTAATATCTTTGACAAAGGGAATGACAGGAAGGAGACATGGAGTATACTTTAATGTCAGTGGCCCAGAAATAGATTGTCCGAAGAGGCTAGTGTTATGCAAAGGGCATAGCACTACCTTCATGATCCAGAAGTCATCAGTGGTTATCCTTAGTGTGTGCAGCAATGAAGAGCAAAACTCTGTATTTTTTATTATTAATGTTGTAGATAAGATCTTGTAAATGGTGACCACACACACACACACACACACACACACACACACACACACACTCTCTCTCTCTCTCTCTCTCTCTCTCTCTCTCTCTCTCTCACTCACTCACCTATGCCCCTACATGGTGTTGTTTAGACTAGCAGTCTAAACAACTCTTGGGTGAATGGTGTGGAAACAATGGGTTACCTGAGATTGAGTAGAAGGCGATCACGGAAGTAGAGGATGTGATGTGAGGATAACTCCCATTTGCGTAGTTCAGAGAAGCTGTTGGTGGAGGGAAGGATCCAGATGGCTCAGATTGTGAAGCAGAAATTGAAATGGAGCAGGTGGTGCTTAGTGCTCAGTAGCATGTTGTGCCACCTGGTGGTCAACTTTGTTCTTGACAACAGTTTGGTGGTGCCCATTTATCCTACAGGATAGCGAGCTGGTGGTCATACCAACATAAAAGGCTGTTCACTGTTTGCAGCAGAGTTGTTATTGACAGGCCTGCTTTACTGGGTGGCTTGGCTTCTGATGGGGTAGGATAAGCTTGTGATCATTAGATAGCAAGAACATTCTCAGACTGGGGAACAACAAGGAAAGAAACTGACCACACCCTAAAAAGGGAACCTTTCTGACTTCCAGCTTTTGTGATTTAGGAAACATAAATCTGGATAGCTGGACAGGTATTTGAGCCTTAGTCTTCCAGAAGGTGAGTCCATTGTCTTAATCACTACACCATTCCAATGTAAAATCAGCTGGGTGTTACAGATGTGTGTTGAGATTCTCTCTCTTCATGTTATATATTAGTGATCTAGCAAGTAATATTGATAGCATCCTTATACTTTTTGCATATCATGCAGTTACCTACAATGAATTACGACCTGAAAAAAACTGCACGCAAATAATCAGTCAGATCTTGGTACGATACAAAGTGATGCAAATATTATCTACTTGTTTTAAAATACTCAGAAATATGCAACTGTGAACTGCAAAAGCTGCAGAAATGTAACAGCAAATGATTAAAATACCAGTTTCGAGCAGACAGTGGTAAATAGTGGACATGCTGTCGCAGTGTGTAAATCTCGTCGTGTCACAAATGGCACAGAGCAACAGCTCTGAATCAAGTGTTTAAGACATTCTCTAGAATATTTTGAAGAAAAAAAAAGTATTTTTCCAAGGACAACGACATCATGAGAAATAGCAAAACTTAAAACTTCTTGCAATGTAAGAGTTGGAGTGTGAAATGTTGGATCTGGAAACCTGGAGACAACAGTGACAATGTGTGTGTGTGTGTGTGTGTGTGTGTGTGTGTGTGTGTGTGTGTGTGAGAGAGAGAGAGAGAGAGAGAGAGAGAGGGGGGGGGGGGGGGGGGATGATTCTGTCTGATAGCTTAATCTGCATTTAAATGTCATTTGATGCCTCGCATATTTGGTGCGTAGTGATCTATCCTTATCCACTGTTGTTATTCAATCCTGGATTTTCCACTGTTTGACTATGACAATCCTTTCACTAAGCTGTTCATAGTAGTTCACCCAAATTCCTATTTTCTAGTTCATTATTACACCAATGCCTACCTTACCTCAACCAAATTTTGTGTCAAACAGAACACAATAGAATAGAATAGAATAGGCATTTATTATCTCATAACATACAACTGCAAGTCGTTGACTTTATTTATTTGCTTACACATCATGTTCCATAGGACCAAATTGAGGAGCAAATCTCCAAGGTCATGGAACATGACAGTACATGCAATTACAACATAAAAGTAATATGAGAGGAGTGACCCATGAGGAAACTCTTCAGTTTCAATTTGAAAGTGCGTGGATTACTGCTAAGATTTTTGAATTCTTGTGGTACCTTATTGAAAATGGATGCAGCAGTATACTGCACACCTTTCTGCACAAGAGTTAAGGCAGTGTGATCCAAATGTAGGTTGGATTTCTGCTGAGTATTAACAGAGTTAAAGCTGCTTATTCTTTGGAATTAGTTGATATGTTAACAAGAAATGACACTAAAAAATATATATATGTTGAGAGGCCAATTTCAAAAGACCCACACTAGTGAACAGGGGTCAACAAAAGGTTCGCGAACTTGCACCACTTATTGCCTGAACCACCCACTTCTGAGCCGAAAATATCCTTTTAGAATGGGAAGAGTTACCCCAAAATATAATATCATAAAACCTACGTGAATGAAAATAAGCACAGTAGACTAATTTTTGTGTCAAATGATCATTTACATCAGATACCATTCGAATAGTAAAAATTGTAGCATTAAGTCTTTGAAAAACATCCTGGACATGGGCTTTTCACAAGAATTTACTATCTATCTGAACACCAAGAAATCTGAACTGTTCAGTTTCACTAATTATATGCCCGTTCTGTGAAATTAAAACTTTGGGTTTTGTTGAACTGTGTTAGAAACTGTAAAAACTGAGTCTTAGTGTGATTCAGCATTAGTTTATTTTATACAAACCATAAACTTATGTCATGAACTGCACTACTTGAATCCGAGCCAATGTCACACACAGCATCCTTTACTACCAAGCTAATGTCATCAGCAAACAAAAATATTTTAGAGTTATCCTTAATACTAGAGGGCAGATCATTTATATAAATACGGAACAGGTGTGGCCCCAATACTGATCCCTATGGTACCCCCCATTTGACCATACCCACTCAGACCCCGTATCACAGCCAATCTCAACACTGTGAATAATGACCTTTTGCTGTCTGTTGTTAAAGTAAGAGGTGAACTCCACTTATTCCGTAATGGTCCAACTTCTGGAGCAATATTTTGCGTTCAACACAATCAAACACCTTAGTTAAATCAAAAAACATGTCTAGCATTCAAAACATTTTATTTAACCTATCCAGTACCTCACAGAGAAAAGAGAATATAGCAGTTGTTAAGTGACTTCTAAAGACGAACTGCACATATGATAGCAGATCGTGTGATATGAAATGATCAATTATCCTTACAAACACAGCCTTTTCAATAACTTTAGCAAACACTGATGGTATAGAAACACGTCTAAAATTGTCTTGATTATCCCTTTCTCCCTTTTTATAAAGCGACTTTACTACTGAGTACTTTAATCTTTCAGGAAAATGATCATTCCTAAAGGAAAAATTACAAATGTAGCTAAATACAGGGCTAACACGTGCAGCACAGTACTTTAATATTCAGCTAGGCACTCCATCATATCCATGAGAGTCCTTAGTCTTCATTGATTTAATTATTGACTCAATCTCCCCCTTGTCTGTATCACAGAGGAGTATTTCAGATATCAATCTTGGAAAGGCATTTCCCAAAAGTAATACGATTCCCTGTAGAAACTAAATTTTTATTTAATTCACCAGCATTGCTCAGAAAATGATTGTTAAATACTGTACATATATCTGATTTATCAGCAACAGAAATATTTCTAGTACGAACTGGCTTTATATCGTTGACCTTGTGCTGCTGAACAGACACTTCCTTCACAACAGACCATATGGTTTTAATTGTATCCTATAAATCAGCTATTCTATTTGTGTAGCACATACTCTTTGCTTCCTAATAACATTTTTAAGCACCTTACAATTCTGTTTGTAATGGGCTACTGTAGCTTGATTGTGACTGCTTCTAACATTCTGATATAATTCCCACTTTGTTCTACATGATATCCTTATCCCACCAGCCAGCCACCTAGGCTGCCTTTTACTGCTAGTACCCCATTTAGATCATTTTAATGGAAAGCATCTCTCAAAGACCATGAGAAATTTTTTAAGGAAAGCATTATATTTGTCATCTATGTTATGGGCACTATAAACATCCTGCCGCTCTTGTTCCTTGACGAAGTTTTAAAAAACACACTATTGCCGTTGGATTAACTTTCCAACATAGTTTGTAATTAAATGACATTTGTTTGAATACAAAAGCCTTTTAGTGTTAAAAATTTGTGCATCATGGTCTGAAAGGCCATTCACCTTTTAATTAACAGAATGCCCATCCAGTAAAGAAGAATGAATAAAAATATTGTCTATGGTTATGCTACTGTTCCCCTGCACCCTAGTTGGACAAAACACAGTCTGCATCAGACCATATGAATTTAGGAGATCTACCAACATCTTTTTTTTCTTGCACAATCATATACAAAATTAATATTGAAGTCACCACATACAGCTAATTTCTGGTACTTCCCAAAAAATGAAATCAAGAACCCTCTCTAGCTAGAGCAGAAATGCCTCAGGGGACCTATAAACAATAAAAGACAGAAGTTCAGATTCACTAAATTCAACTGCCCCTGCACAACAGTCAAATATGTGTGCAGTGCCGTGATGTGTCTATGGCCTCAAAAGGAATACTGTTTTTACATATATTGCCACTTCCCCAATCCGCAAGGAACTCCTTGAAAAACAGCCAGCTAATCTGTATCCTGGTAAAGGAAGCCTCTGAAATGTCAAGTTATTCAAGAGGTGCTCCTATATACCAATAATTTCAGAGTCAACCTCTATAAGCAGTTCACTAACTTCATCCCTAATACCTTTTATATTTTGATGAAATATGCTAATTCCTTCTCTACTTGGAAACATGATGTCCTCTGGAGGTGATTCCTTAGCTAGAGGGACTTCCTATAAGCAGGTATGCCTATCAGCTGACTTCAGTCTACAAAAGGTGCAGTTCTAACACCAACTACTACAGGAATGTTTCCATGAGTGATACCACCACCACCCACTACACTGTCACCTATAAGCTTTGCCAGCCTTCCCTTCCCATACCTATTGAGGTGAAGGCCATGTCTAGTGAAACCCGCTCTACTGATAGACTAAACTGGCACCACTGCAATGTGACCCATGCCAGGGTGTAAACGTGGACAAGGAAAAAAATTTCACGGATTTTTCCTGGATTTCCAGGGTGAAAATACAATTTTTCCATGTTAAGTGACAGTATACTTTTCCTTGGCACTGTAAAACTTATTAATCATTTGAATGTTTATGGCTTTATACACTGACGCAGAATTTCCCGTGACTTTAGAAAACGAAACGGGGGGGGCAAACACGTTCACGTTTTGGAAAGATCTTTGAAGCGCAGCAACATGTACGCTGCATATTTTTGTGTTACGAAGATATAAATTTGAATTCCACCAAACACCGCATGTTACTTTCCGAAGCATTGAAATTAAGCTTGTGACACAATTTTGTAAGCCAGTCATAGCTCGTGTTACATGATCTCGCCAGATGATGACAGCACAGGTCACGTGATGCAGTCAGCCAATAGCAAGATCACTTTTAAGTAGTGCAAATACACAAATATGAAAAGTTAATAGTTTAAATTAATATACATAGTGTTGCTATAAGAAAAGCAAAGCTTCTACATATAATATTCGTCTCTAAGATTAATAAGCTGCAAGAGAAGCTAAGCTTCCACATATAATGCTGATCTTTTTTGTGCATGTTACACTTTAAGATACATCACACAAATGTGCCAGTGTGCCAGTAAAATTTTTAGTAACGGCATAAATGTCTGATCTTCTGAGTTTAAAATTTCTTCTAGGTGGTCATCATCAGAAAGTTGAATTTTTCAATGAGAGTCAAACGCTCTGTGATTTAAGAAATTAATCATACGTTCTTGCAAGTAGTTCATCTTACGTAGAAGGACATTAACTTTGAAAGTAACTCTTTTCAAACCACCATTTGCAATATTTTCCTGAGACCTGTTAGAAATTGGTTCGTTTCAGCAGTTGCCAGAGAGTGCCAGATAACAGGAGTCACTATGCTTGTGCAGCTACGATGACGCAGGAAGCCCGTATGTTCATATGTGTAAAATATTAAAAGATCTTGCATTATGTCATAAAAGAAACAAGACATGAGAGGATACTTCAAGAGCATCGGAATTTCATGAACCATACTAAAATGCGTAATTCAGCTTAAAGTGCACATTCGTATGTCCAGATTGAGATGTAAATTTTCTTGGAGTACCAGTACTGTATTATCTCATGTTTGGCTCTTTATAACAGCATAATGCCACACGAGCTAGTAGATGGAAAACGTGCACTTAAAATGCAGCGAACAGTTGAAACTAGCCAACAGTGTGAAATTAAACACTTTATTTCAAATAAATTGACTGCCTCAGTGGAAAAGATTAATAAAAGCCAAATCTCTTTAGCAAACCGACAAAAATAGCTTCATTGTTCTGCAAGACAATTAATAGTTGACTGTCAGAAAGGTGGAAATAAAATCTGAAACTAGTATCATATTTTAGCCTTCCGTAATTATGTGAACATATTTTAATTCATTTGGTAGCTCCTGGCCACAGAAATCTGTTTTGTTTTCATTTGATGCGAGAGAAATAAGTGAAGAGGACACAGCGAAATCACTAAACGTAAACACAGGCAGGTCACGTGGAGACTACCCACCTCCCCACTACAACTCAGACTGCTCTGTGCATCAGCCCCGGATCTACCATATTTCTGAACCGGGACAATACTAGGTAATGGCGCCCAATCACACATCTGTAGTCAGAAGTGGGAGACGGTACTACTCATATGTGACTCCACTGTGCATGCGCAAGATCCTGCCCACAACTGCTCACACGAATCTAATGTAAACAGTTGTCACGTCACGCTCATCGGAGGCAATTTATTGATAGGAAGATTGCATAGTCTTCTTAAAGCCTTCGACACACATTGCTGCTGGCAGACACTTGTCTGAGCAGCGTTTTTTGTGGTTGTATATGGCACAGTTCCTTTGCAACTTAAGTTCTATTTTCATTTTTTTCCCCTCTCGTTCATGTTTTGTTGCTGCAGCATTATTCTGCAGAAGCGGGATACAGTAATATCCTTTGTTAGAGTATTGGTTATTACCAGTCAAAATCACAAAAATTTAATTGAAATCTAAAACAATGAAAACTGCCTGGAATTCTAAAAAATTTCCGCGTTTTTCCTGGTTTTCTCCCGGATGAAAAAATTCCCGGGTTTTTCCCCGGATCTCCCAGGTCGTATACACTCCGCATGCCCTCTGCCATCAGTGCCTTCTCCAGCCCCATGTTAAAATGCCAACAGCTGCATTAAGATAAGGCTGATCATGACACTGAAACAGTTGCACGAAATGCACATTAGTGCCACCAGTTTAAATAGCTACTATATTTACCAGGTCACCACCTACATCACATTCCCCGTCCCTATCAAGACTATTCTCTGCTCCATCCCCTATCTCTAACTGATCCTCCTCCGTAAAATTCCTACATAACTCCCCTATACTGTCAGTCACCTGAGCTAACCCTGCACTAAGCTTCACAATGCTGGTGACCTGGTACTCACTCCCCAACACATCCTGCAACAGCTGGCCCACATCTCTACCATGTGAACTACCTAGCAGCAGAACCACCTCCGTTCTGTTAGACTTTGCAACTGATTTAGGCCTCCTAACTGCTGAGGACTGCTGCATGTTTCCTACACCTATAGCTACAAGAAGCTCCTCTCCACTCGACTCTGACAGTTGGACAAATCTATTGCATTTATGCAAAGTACAACTGTCTGAATACCTCCTCCTCTTAGCTGCCTTCATGCCAACTGCCAGTTCCCATTCCCCAGCATCCTTCACCCTCCGCAACCTATCTAGTTCCTCCTTCGCATATTGTAACTGCACCTGAAGGGCACAGATCTTATGCTCCAGCTTCTATATCAACTTATTTCTTCTACAGATTCTGCATTACCAGGAGAAGATCTTGCTAGATTGCTAGCCCACTGGCTTCCCCACTGCATCTCCCCCCCCCCCCCCCCCCCCCACACACACACAATGAAAATATTTTGAATAAATCCCACACCTATGACAGAGCCCACACTTGTCACTCATGGCAAAATTTTGCAGTTACTGGGGGGGAAAATATATATATATATATATATATTTTCTATGTTGCTTAAGTTCAGTTACACCAGTAGAACCATTTACAGAACTAACAATAGTGCTCTCACAATTCTCTCTCTACTAAGAAAGCAACTACTTTTATTAATACTACTAAACCACAACTAATACCAATACCAACTTCACAAAATTTACTAGCTGAAACCAAAAATTCAAGTGGAAACTGGAACACTCAACGAACTTAAAAGAGCGAATGAAAATTTTACTGAAATATTTCACTAGAAACAATAAGAAACATCAGCTGAAAATTAAAGCACAAAATTTACCAAATGACTTCAACACACAGAAAACTCTAAAAAACAAAGCGAGCAAACATTTATTAAATCGTAATTTCACCACAAACAGCAAAAAACACCACTGAAAACTATTAAAGTTAATAAATATATAACAGTGCACAAACAACTTTGTCAGAACTTACATTTGAAACCGCTACAACTGCAACCACACGCCGCAAAATGTAAACACACTACTGACCAGGAGACTCGACAAAACACAAACATTGGTTTCCAACTTTCCTTACAATATCAGAAATATAATTTACTGTACTGGATAATTAATTAAGCAATTAATATTTTTCTTGAAAAGTAACAAACTTTAAAAAATTAACAGTCCTAAGTACTTATGCTCTCCTGCTCAAATTTTCAGGTGGTCATTCGTGATTTATTCTAATAAACAGAAACATTTCTGCATTAGTTTTTCACATAGGATTTTTTTAGTGTTTCTAAATTTATGCTGAGCAATTATCTTACTTCCCCTCTGTTACAAATTTTCATGCCCATATAATGCGAAGTTTGAGCATAAAGTTTTAAACAGTGGGTGGGCAGCATAAAATTATTTTGATTTCTTGTGTTGTAATCATGTTGGAAATAATTTGCAAGAAATAAATCAAGGTTGCTGTACGCAAATGTAATCAGCTCACAGATGTATAGTGAGGGAACACTTGACATACTTAGATTTTTTAAGAGTGGGCGATATGATTTTCATCACCCTACATTGTGTATGTTTATAATAATGGTTTTCTGAAGTTTTAATATTCGGCACTTATGGTTTGATTACCCCAGATTACAATTCCACACCTTTTTACTGACTCAAAGCAACTGTGATATACCACCTTACGTATGCCCATACTGGCAGCATTGTACAATACCCTCACTGCAAATGCTACACTATTTATTTGCAGGGTACTGTATATGTGAGCCACATGATACATTTTTATCCAGTTGCTTTCCTAGGAATTTCACACAGCTAGCTTTCTGCAAATCCTGGTTTCTGTGACTGACCTGGATATCATTTAATTTTGCTTGTATTGTTTCATACTACGTTAACGGAGTCTTTTCTATGTTTAATATTAACCCGTTTAAATTAAACCAGGTATCCAATTTTTCTAAAGTATTTAATACAGTTTGGAGAATTTGGTCAGTACTGTTACTTTCAATGATTACAGATGTATAATCTGCAAACATTAAATGGTAGATCATTTATGAAAACAGAAACAGAATGAAACCTAAAACAGAACCTTGAGGTACTCCATGTGAAATGGTTTCCACTTTGAAGTATTAAGTTCCTCTCTCTGATGATATAACCACTCTTTGTCTTCCGTTTGTTAGACAGGACTTAAACCATTCTAGCACCGTGTCCCAAATTCCATACTTTTCCAGTTTACAGAGTAGGAAGTAGTGGTTCACACTATCAAAGGCCTTTGATAGGTCACAAAAAATTCCTGTGGTGTGCAGTGAATGGTCTAGAGAGAAGCTAATTTTATCTAGAAAATCGTTTACAGCAGATACTGTGGTTCTGCCTTTTTGAAATCCATACTGATTTTTTGAGACTATTTTAAATTTCTCTATGAAATTTTGAATTTGTATGGTGATTACCTTTTCAAATATTTTTGATAACGATGGAAGAAGTGAGATTGGGCGATAGTTTCCCATATGTTCTTTTGTGCCTTCTTTGAATAGTGGCTTAACTACTGTACACTTCAGTGAGTCTGGAAAATAACCTCCTTGAAGGAACTGGTTAACTATTGTAGATAGTGGTTGTGCAGTTATTTTAGACACTGTTTTTAACACTTTTGTTGGTATTAATTTTCTATATCTTTTACAGTAGTTTTGGTAAATGTACTGAAAGGTTCACCCTCAAACTGTTCACTGTTGAAGAAATTTACCTTATCTGAATAATCTTCTTCACTGATGTTTGCTTTGTTTACATTCATAAATAATTCATTAAATAATTCAGAAATTTGAGCAGGTTTTACAATAGTTTTATCCTCTATCTTGATTTCGGAAATATCATGGCCTCTGGCTGTGGAACCTGCTTCAACTTTGATCACTGACCATAATGCATTTGATTTGTTGTCACAATCCAAAATAAATCTATTATTTGCGAGTTCTTTTGCTGCATTCACAATTTTTTTTAAAATATTTTTGTAATTTTTTACATAGGTAACAAAATCTGGACTTGTTATGTTTTAGTTCCCTACGTAACTCCAAACAGAGCACAATGATCAGTAAGTCCTATCTGAATAAAACTTATTTGCCTCATTATAAATACAACTGGTTAAAATATTATCTATACATGTTGTAGACATTTTGTTTACTCAAGTAAGATCAGTGAAATTAGCATTGAAACCCGATATCTGAATCACATTAATGGATTTTGTTGAGTTTTTGGCTTCACTGGCTAGACAACTCATTATTAAGCTGATCAGAGATCAACACTGTATTGAGGTTTACATTTTTGGCTACAGACATATAAGATTTCTAAATGATTTTGGCAGTAGTCCACTATTTCTCAGCAATGACCAAATGAGCCAACAGTCTCCTGGGATAAGGCAAACTGCTAGGGAGCTTTCAGCCAAACTTTGTTAAAACTGCTAGGCCCATTACACATTTCCTAAGAGACAGATTAGGATGATTATAAATGATCAAATGTTTTAAGCCTTCAGATCTAGTCTAAGATTTGAAAAATTCCAAAAATTATTTACAACGGCCTGTGATGCCGACAACGCACAAGTACTAATTCAGTGTAACAACAAATGTACCTTCACAGCATATGCATCTTGGAAATAAAACAGTCATCACGATGCACAATCATCATAAACAGGTATCACAAGTTCTACTCTTGCATTTATCACTATGAATGCCGTTTGTACAACTGGTGATTTGAAGTTGGCATTACACTAACGTGTCTTTTTGATCTAGAAGACTCCACCAACTAAATGTTGTAGAGGGCGTTATGAATCTGCAGATGCTTTTATGAAGTGAAGCACCAACCTAGGAAAACTGTCTATCATTCACTGACAGGGTAACTATGTGGAAGTACAGTGGAGTGACTTTGGGAAAAGTAAGAAAGGATGGGTGGGATAAAGAAGGATCCATTATCTCTTTTATTTGATTTATTGTTCCACACTTTTCTACTTCCATTTCATTTTTTTCCATCAAGTTCTTGTTACTCTTCAATGCATATTATTTATTTTGAACTTAGCTCTCGTCATTGACCTACCTTTGAGTTTGAATTTCTACCAATCATTTATTAATATCTCTACATTTCAGGATATACTACCAAAGACACAGCGCCCTAAATAACTAGGTTCCGCCTTTAGATGTTCATACTATTTCTGTCTTTAGACTGTCAGCGTGAATTTTTTGCTAATCACTCAGAAAATACATATTACAGTGCAATAACCTTTGGCGCTGAGTGTATTAAACCAAGCACTTCACTAAATCTTACAGTAATCAATTCTGTGTGTATTTAACAAGCAGCATATCACAAAAACAGAGGAAAACAATAGAATAGTAGCTGAATTGAGCAATCCAAATCTGGTAACAGTAAGTGGTACACTAATGTGCTGAAGTAATGTATAAGGGCAATATTATGAATAGTAGGTAATAAAAAAAAATGAGGTGGGAGTGGGGGTGGGGGTGGGGGTGGGGGTGGGGGTGGGAGAGGAGAAGGTTAGTATACAGGGGTTACTGAAAATGGTAAATGAATATATGATCTAAAGATACAGTGTGGAGTGATACAGTTCCAGTAAACTTGTGTTCATAAAAGTAAGATGCATAATCTGTAGAACATCGAACTCAAGAGTGTAGACATGAATACTATTGTATCCCATTTGTTTCATAATACAAGCATTCACTAAAATGACTAGCAAGCAAAAGAAATATTAGTTTTATTGTCATTTCAAAGTGAGTCATGCATTCAACAGTTGTCGGCTGTTTTTCCTGTTAGCACACTTTGAAGTATTCACCATGAAAGAAAAAAGTGACAATTATACGTAAAATTACACACGTAATACCTTGTAGTCCTCCAGTTGCATATGCCGATTTCGCATCAAGAGGATTTTCTATTCCACCATAATGAGCTCCATTTCCACTTTCTGTTCTGCTTTCTCCATCACTGCTATAGTCAGGGACTTCCAGTTTTGGCTACAACAACATTAGTTTACAGATAATTATTTTATAACTTTTTATGGCTTTATTCCAAAAATGCTATGAGAAGCATGCAGAAATATTTAAGTTTCAGAAAATATTAGATCATTATGCAGCTTTATGTAAAGTGGAAACATTGTTCTGCACACTAATAAATTCAGATGCGATACTAAATAAATGAAAAACTATTATCTCTCTCTCTCTCTCTCTCTCTCACACACACACACACACACACACACGCACACACACACACACACACACACACACACACACACACACACATTTTTCACAGTGACTACTTGGCAGTTGGATAGATTTGAATAAAACTGTCAACTGCTCAATTTAATGCAGTAGTAGTAGTAGTAGTGGTGGTGGTGGTGGTGGTGGTAATAATAGTATTTTTGGGCCCTACTGGACCACAAGATGTACAACAAAAGGCTTTTTCAGAGTTAAAACACCGCTTCTTTGTGCCCATATTCCTTTCAGTCTCTCAGAATGGGCTCTTTTCCACTCATCAGACCAAGTTGTTTGGATTTTCTTGAGTTTTTCTACCAGGGCAAATGTCCAACTGTGAATTTTCTGGGCAATATATTTCCTGCTTGTTACATCAAGTTGTGTTATTCCTCTTTATTCAGCTGTTCTTCTACTGCAGAAATCTATTTTATTTTTTTCAGTTTTAGCTTTACATTTTCCTGAAACAATACCAATTTTATTTGTCCATTCTTCTGCCTTTCTTCAAAGAAGTCAACAGCCTTGTCACTGAAATGAGACAGGCTTTGAATTATGTTCTTTCCTCCAGTGTGCACTATTAATACACTCAACCTAGTCTCAATCACTGTTGTTCTTTAAAATATCTTCAGAGTTGATAAGCACCTTTCAGCCTCAACAATAACCATTAGAAAAATTTCAAAAGTTTGCATGTTTCCACAACATTTTTGTTTATGAATTGAAAAATGTTAGTAGTGGCACTCATGACAGAAGAAGTCTTGCCACCTGTAGATAGTTTAGTTTTTAGACATTGCCTCCCTACAAATGGATATGCTTATATTGGGGAATTATTCACATATACCACAAAGTACTACAACAAAAAGGGTAATATAAAATTGAAATTTACTAATGAAAAGCTTTACTTGGTATGATATTGCATCACACAGCTCTTTTGCTATGACAAATAAGCTTGAGACTCTTCTTTCATTTCTGATACTTTTGACACACCTACAGACTCCATAAACACTGATTTTTAAATATTTCAACCAATGAAATACATGTTGTTATCTGACATTGTCAAATGGAGACATAGGCATTCTATTATGTTAAAATATGTATGTAAATAATAATCCTAGGTCCAGATCACAAGAATTCCTTTACTGATAACAATATAATGTAAACGGACAAATAAAAAATCTACTCACCATGCAACGACAAGAGAAAACACACACACACACACACACACACACACACACACACACACACACACACACACAAAGATTTAACTTTTACAAGCTTTCAGAGCCAGTGGCTTGGCAGAAGAGTTGAAGGGGAAGGCAGATGGGTGACTGAAAAGGACTGGAGTGGTTTAGGAAAAGGGGTACAGTTCACAAAAGTCACCCAAATCCCAGGTCAGGGAAGACTTACCAGATGGGATGAAACGGACAGTCTTTTAAATTTTTTTAAATTTTAGAAAGATACTTCAAGCATGCCTCTTGGGTAATGGATACTAGAGAGTCAAAAATTATTTACTTTACACTAAGCAGAAGCTAGTGAAAATCTAACATCAATTTATAATAAAATATCCCTGTTGTGCTAGGATAGGGCTATTCAATACAGCTGATCAGGAGTGCACAGCACACAAAGCAGCAGACTAGAACAGAAAGAGGAGCAATGGGACACCTCACCCAACAGCACCAGTTGTCAGTGAACTGTGAAATGGCAGGTGCAGGAGATGCTCTAACAGCGGACCTTCAATGCCAACTGTATTTCAATCCTTCACTGCTGAATGGGCTACAACAGTACGCACATCCGTGTGTGTGATGGCTGCTCCATGCAGCATGCTTGCCATGTTAAACACGATATGACGCTGAATACTGCCACATCTGCTGCACTGAGTTATCATAGCCGGCTCTTCTGAATTTATTCTCACCAATAAGTTTTTAAAATAAAGTGTAGTTTTAATAATCTTTATTGATGGAGTTCCTAAAACCAGATAACATTACAAAGAAGCACATTTCAGACTTTTTTTGTGTGATATATTTTAAAACAAGCTACAACACACAGTTGCATATCACATTTCACATTGTTTATAGCAGTAACATGATTCCTTTAATTTTTTTTGTTTTTGCTGCATATGATGCATCTGCTTACAGATCCATGTTGTTTTACTGATGATTCGATGGAGCTTGAAAAATGCCTTTCTCAAAGCCACAAAGGCTTTTCCTCATTTGACCAGCAACCTCCTGCTGATTTCCTTTCTTGGTACAAGTGAAGTACTCTTCTCAGTGTGAACCTTGTAAATAATGTGGGAATTTAACACATTTACAATTCAGTGTTTCGTAAACACATTCCACTGAACTAAGTAGCATGTTTATTTTGTCCACTGGACCCATAATCTCATTACATTTCATTACATATTTTTTGTATCAGTTTGGCAGTCCATTTTCCCATATTGACCTGATTTCATTCCAGCTGTACGACATGTTGTCAACAGACTACGTCTTTCATCATCTCTTCTGACCTAAATTCTGTCTCTCCTCTTCGCAGTTTGGCCTCAAGTTTTAGTGCACCTTTCCTGTTCAAGGGAACTGTATCTACTGTATTTCTTCCTCTTTTGTGCAAGAAGGGGAACAGAGATGTACTTGTGTAACAATTATCCACACATATATCTAAAAACAAAGATGATGTGACTCACCAAACGAAAGCGCTGGCAGGTCGATAGACACACAAACATACACACAAAATTCAAGCTTTCGCAACCAACGGTTGCTTCGTCAGGAAAGAGGGAAGGAGAGGGAAAGACGAAAGGATGGGGGCTTTAAGGGAGAGGGTAAGGAGTCATTCCAATCCCAGGAGCGGAAAGACTTACCTTAGGGGGAAAAAAGGACAGGTATACACTCGCACACACACCCATATCCATCCACACATACACAGATAGGTGTGTGTGTGTATGTGCGGATGGATATGGGTGTGTGTGCGCGAGTGTATACCTGTCCTTTTTTCCCCCTAAGGTAAGTCTTTCCGCTCCCGGGATTGGAATGACTCCTTACCCTCTCCCTTAAAACCCACATCCTTTCAGGACCGATGACCATCGCAGTCTGGTCCCTTTAATCCCACAAACCAACCAACCAACCACATCTTTCGTCTTTCCCTCTCCTTCCCTCTTTCCTGATGAAGCAACCGTTGGTTGCGAAAGCTTGAATTTTGTGTGTATGTTTGTGTGTCTATCGACCTGCCAGCGCTTTTGTTTGGTAAGTCACATCATCTTTGTTTTTAGATATATTTTTCCCACGTGGAATGTTTCCCTCTATTGTATCTAAATTATCCACATATGGCGCATGCTATCTTTCCAAATAAGGTTCGAAAAGTGTTGTCACAATATTATTGCCTGTAATTCCCAAGTAGTCTTCACTGACTACTATGTCACACTTTGTGCCAGTATAAACTAAAAAGTCAAGTAAAAAAAAAAAAACCTGTTTCACAACCACACAGAATAAACATTTTAATACCAGAATGACTTCTAGATGGAATGCACATTTGAAACCTAAGTGTCCCTTGAAAAATGGGGGACTTTGTAATGATGAAACATTTGGAATGTTGGAATTGAGTGAGTGCTGTCCTAAACTCCCCCCCCCCCCCCCCCCCCCCCCCCCCCAGATATAAAACAGCTTGAGCAGGAATATTGTTATTGTGGGAATGCAACACTCAGAGTAACAATAAATATCTGTCATGAGACATTAACCCACTATTAGTGTTCTGAGAGACCAATATTCAGAATGTTTTAGGTTTATAAATCTTGTCCTGAGAAGACGTACTGTCAGGAAATACATTTCTGCTAGGCACATATCTTTCCAGGCCTTCAAACAGCTTTTATCACAAAGAGAGTACTGCAAACAGCGTAGTAACTGTTAGTCTCATCTACAGTAATCGAGACAAACTCCTCTGTGAATAACTTCTAAAAAACTTGAAGTGCACTAGTGTTTTTCTGGAAGTGTATAAGTCACACCTGAATGCATTGTATCAACATCGATAACCCGGGGCTTTGGCTCCATCTTGTACCACAGAAATTTGTCCTCAAACTTTTCTTTCTTCCCTGGTGGCATGTCATCTTCACCTTCATTATCGCTGCAGTTGTACTTCTGGAAGGCAAAGGTATGCAATGACAAAACTGACTTTCCAACACTTGAGAAGTCAAAGAATAAGAATCAAGAGGCACAGTGTCCTCAGTTTCAGACGAAAAGGAGGAGGTTCACTCTCACTACCACTTTCCATGTGAATATGTTCTACTTTTTGTCAGACAGCATGTACTTACTTATTTCCAAACACAATGCAACAATAGAAAGCAAGGCAAAAGGCCCATACACTACCATTTCTGCCATATGAATCACATCAAGGAAGCACTAGTAATCCTATCCACTAAATCCTATCTAAAAGTGACATCATGCTGCCACATTGCTAGTATTTAGCACAAAAACTTCAAAATGTACAGATCTGACATTAATACTCCTAGTACGCTTAGCTCCTGTGGCATATATACATTGTTACCACTCGAGGCACAGCCATTATATAAGTCATCAGCAGTTAAAGGGTTAATGTTAAAAGGGAGTGCCTACATGGTGTGCCAAAGGGTACTTTACAACTTCAACGCCCTATAACTTGACTTGTAATTGACTTGAAGAAAAAAATAGTCAGTCTGATGCACCAACTAAAAAAGTTTTATATGTAAGGTAATCAATAAATGTTTTGCCTTTCCAGGTGACAAGAGCAACATATATTAAAAGAAATCTATGTTATTGCAGCGTGGCAGGAGCACCATAAATGAAGTGAAGACTGGAGTCCGTACTGGACAAGACGCATGGTGCGGCTTGGTTTATTGAAACGAAGTCAGACACACAAGTTCAGAGAAAGTTCAGGATGCAATACAGGAAACCACCACCCTCTCAGTCATCCATAAGAGAACGGCACAGGAACTTCATGCAAACAGGGAGCGTGGATTTGAAGCACTATGTAATTGTGACAAAGATACGAAGAGAATTCAACATGTTTTCCAATATTCACCACATAAGCCTGTTCATAAGACATCAAAAGAACTGTGAATCCTTTGTACGACAGAGCAACAGATACTCAAAAAGTGTACAAACTGCAGTAGTTACAAGAAATCAAACCAGATGAATACTGCAGTAATGGCCTTGCAAGATGTTGCTAATTTGATTTTACAGTTTTGCAATATGATTTTGCAGTTGTGCATGATTTCTGACATTCAGCAAACTATGCCTTTTACAGTTTGATTCATGCCACCGAGAGCAATGTTTATTAACTATTGAAGAGAGTACAGTGGGTATTTCTACCGATCAGCTGATAGGAGGTTCAACTGATACATCTGGCTACTGCATTCTATGGCTTGTGGCTAATTCTAATGGAAATGACATGGCTTGAGGCTAATGGTAATGTAAATGAATGACTGTGCCACGGTGCTGTTAATTGAACTCACTTCACTAAATGGTAGCTTTTATTAGTCAATCTGGCATGTTCTGCTTGTTCTATGTTTCTTCCATGAGCTACCTTGGATAGTACACTTTACATGGCAGTTGAACAGAGCAGTTTTTGCACTGTTTGCTATCAACTTTACTATTAAGTAACCTCTCGCAAGAGTGAAAAGAAGCTGAGTGTCAGATTCAAAGATGTAACACTGGTTTTACTGAGAGAAATGGTAACTTTGATGACAGCCCTGAGAGCAGGAAAGACAGGAAATGTGGAAAGTGAACTATCTGATAAAAGAGCAAAATTACAACAGTCACCTGAATCTATTTTTGTGTATAGAAGTTCATGTCACAGTCTTTTGTCTACTGTTAATAGGAATGGAACAAATCTGCCACTGACAAATTGTTGTGCATGTTTTGTTGATGAACTATGTGCAAAGTATTAAACAAACAAACTTATACCCGCATCAGAACACAGCTTCTCATTCCCCGTCAGGAGTAGGATCAAGTGCTCACAGTTAGCAAGATACAATGGAATCGGAATATTTATACTCCTGGTGATTTTCTACAAGCCAGAAATAAACCGTACTTGTCTAAGAGGAGTCGCCTGCCACATCTTTAGAAAACTTATGAGTAAAGGAGGTTTTACCTTTTTGATGAAGTTCTTACACTATACTTCCTACGACCCTCAGTCACAGTGAAAAGAAAACATTTCATGTGCTAAAAATCATGATCTGAGATGTAAATTCAGATCTAGTGACTTTTTTCCAGTGTAGGTGATTTAGCATCATCCAGTTTTATGAAATATGTTAAGAGCTGCTCTAGAGATGCCTGGGATTTTATTACTTGCATTGGAAAGTGCACAAATTATGGTAGCCACTAAGCTAAAGAGAAAATAGCTTCGAAAAATGTTTCTGGGTTTGCATTAGATTTGCTCTGAAAAGTCACCGTAACAATTAAAACATTATATATAGTCCAAATCTGGCCAAGAGACTAACGAGGAGAAATACTGATGTCAGCAGACTGCAGCAGCACAGACAGGACTTTGATGAATGAAATACTCATGAAAAGAAGAATACATAACAATCTACAGTTGCAAACAGATAATGACAAAACAAAAGGACAAAAGAGACATTGTAATGATCTACATGTTCCACAACTCTGCATTTGTAGAGGCATATTCACAGAACAAGTTATGCAAAAGTGATATGATGATGTGGATTATCCAACAAATATGAGAGAGATGGACAAGAGTGATTTCCATTAGCAGTAATAGTATTTGTTCTGGAGTGAAATGAAAAAGTACTATCACAAGCTTCTTCACTATTAACTGGACATTGCACACTTTTATGTACACATTATATTGTACAACATGATGGTGAAAATTCAGAATGGAATTAATCACTGGTCTCAGTGACCAGTTAACTGCATCTCTTTACTACAAATATCAAAATCTGAAATATCATCTTCAAATACAAAAAGTGCGTAGCCTCACAGTATGACATTTTTTAGACTTTTTGAAAAAGCATGTAACAGAAAAGACCAAAAAGAGTGTGTAATATAACTGGATTGATAAAAAAGCTACTCTCAAGCAACAGCAAGAGAAAACACAAAAAAGTTACGGAAATTTGCAAACTTTTCGAGCCAGTAGCTCCTACTTCTGGGAGAAGGGTTGAAAGCGAAGGAAGTGGAATGAAGAAACAGGACTGACGAGGTATAGAAAATGTGGAGAGTTACAGAAAAGTCACCCAGAACCCTGCATAGGGGGAGGCTTGCCGGAAGAGTTGAGAAGGAAAGGCTGGCACATTTCCATAACTTTTATATGCATCTTTTCCTCTGGCAACACTCTGAATAGATTTTTTATCCATCCACTTATGTTATATTTTCAAAAACTGGTTTTTTTGGTCAACAAGAGTGTATGGAATATATTGAAGGAAAAGCATGAATTTTATATTAGAACAGATATAATTATCTCTTTCACTGAAATTTGAGGTAGTTCATCCGAAGTGAATTATGCTACAGTACTTTGAGCAATGTAGCTTGCCTGCATAGTTTTATACTCACCGTGGTTTACTATTTGTCAACATGTTGTGCAGTTCATTACTGAAGGCATGATAAACTGTCCTGTCACTGCCACTATGTACTGATGACTATGTAGTTGAGCTAAAAGCTTGTGACGTAAGCAACATTGCTCAAAACATTATAACACTGTTCCTTCAATTAGTCACAAGCGTAGGTACTTGTAATAGTGTACAAGACTCTCAGCAGTGTTTGAAATAGGGCTACTGAAAATATGTTGTTCCATCCACATCAGCAAATAACTTGTGATAAAGTCAAATTAAATGGTTATGAACTGCGATGTTGCAGATTGTGACACACCTTCTTTCAAAACATTTCATTAAAAAATAACTGTTTTAGTCTTGTATGCCCCAGAAATGACATCAATCAAGGGAAGAATGGAAATCAAAGAGACAGAAAAACAAGAGAGGAAAATAATGAGAAAGGTCTATAGGCCAGTTCAGAAAGAGTGGATCTGGATAAAGAGACTGACAAAAGAACTGTATAAATGAAGACAACTAGAAACAACAGGAGGAGGAGGCAAAAGTTCCATGGACATGAACACAGGGTGAACAAAGAGACAATGACAAACAAGATTTTTAACATAGTGATGACTAATACAGTGAAAACCTGCTGTGTAAAGGAAACAGTGAAAGACCTCAAGGAAATAAACATCTCCTCAGAAAACATGACAGGCAGTTATTCCATGAGGTGACAAAATTCATGGGATTCAGGATAATACTTTTGGCCTGCTTGGTATATGACACGGCATGGACTCAACAAGTTATGGGAAGTTCTCTGCGGAAATATTGAGCCATGCTGCATCTGTAGCAGTTCACAACTGTGAATGTGCATGAACTTACCTCTCAATTATGTCCCATAAAAATCTGATGGGATTCATGCTGGGTGATCTGGCTGGCCAAATCATTCACTCGAACCGTCCAGAATGTTCTTCAAACCAATCATGAACAATTGTGGCCAGGTGACATAGCACTGTTATCCATAAAAATTCCATTGCTGGTTAGGAACATGAAGTCAATGAATGGCTCCAAATGGGCTCCATGTAGCCAAACACAACCATTTCCAGTCAATGATTCGTTCCATCGGACCAGTGGACCCAGTTCATTCCACGTAAACACAGTCCACACCATAATGGCGCTACCACCACCTTGCAGAGTGCCTAGAAGATAACTGGGGTCCATGGCTTTGTGGAGTTTGCAGCAGTTCTAACCATACCATCAGCTCTTACCCACTCAGACAGGGTCTCAGCTGACCAGGCCACAGTTTCCCAGTCATCTAGGGTCCACTCAATATGGGCATGAGCCATGAGCCCAGGAGAGGCATTGCAGGCAACGTTGTGCTGTTAGCAAAGGCACTCACGTTGCTCGTCTGCCACCATAACCCATGAACACCAAATTTTGCCACACTGTGCTAAGGGATATGTTTGTCGTACATCACACAATGATTTCTGTGGTTACTTTGGGCAGTGTTGCTTGTCTGCTGGCACGAACAACTCTAAACAAAAACCGCTGCTATAGGCCATTACATGAAGGCTATCGACCACTGTATTGTCTGTGGTAAGAGGTAATGCCTGAAAAGTGGCATTCTTGGCACACTCTTGACACTGTGGATCTGGCTCCAACTACCATTCCACATTCAATGCCTGTTAATTCTGCCGTGTAGTCATAATGATACTGGAAACCTTTTCACATGAATCACTGGGAGTATAAATGACAACTCTGCCATGCACTGCCCTTTTATATTTCATGTATGTGATACCGCCACTATCTGTATATGTGCATATGCCACCTAATGACTTGTCACATCAGCGTAAAGGCAGGTTATAAAATCAGAAAACAAAATTTTGAGCAAGTGTCCAGTGAGAAACAGGACAGAAGAGAGGAAGATGAAACTCGGTGAATATGTGAGAGGTTTTTGGGAAGAAAGAATAAAGAGCTGGAAGAAAAAGGCCATAAAAACTGATTGTATTTTATTGCTCTCTTTGAGGGGCGACTTACGATGCTGCTGCTGCTGCTGCTGCTGCTGCTGATGATGATGATGATGATGATGATGATGATGATGGTAACAACGATAATAACAATAATACACAGAAACTGGTCTCAAATGTAGTCAGTATGCTAAGAAGCATTAATGCATTCAAACATTAGAAAATGACTACAGAGCAAACAAATATATTTTAGGGCATGTAGAGGTGACACCTTGTTGAGATACATATTCCACAATTATGTGGCATCCAAAAGATTAGCGTGTTGTAAGTTATCTGAGTGTCTCCACCTGATGTGGCCATATCATAAACGCTAACAATGGAAGGAGTAAATATAACTAATCGCCACATAGTTCAGATGTTAAATGGTTGACAAGGATGTATACGAGGTTGAAGACATCATTCAGCTTTTGGATATCAAATCCTGTGCCGATCTGTCATATGTTGAAAAACATGCATTCACACAGAAATACACGGCTAGTGTCCCAGGTGACTACATTGTCTGTACAAAGTAACTTGAATGGGGTGAGGGGTTGTGGCACATGGAGTGAGTGGGATGAGAAAGGCATGAGAGAGGGGTGGAGGGAAAATGTAGATGGACAGAGAGAGAGAGAGAGAGAGAGAGAGAGAGAGAGAGAGAGAGAGAGAGAGAGAGAGCTCTGAAGGACGGCAATGTCCAAAGCTTGGCAACTTTTTCAGTCTCATTTATGTGCTTATCAATTGCAAACTGCCTTAACTGTACGGTGATTAGTTACCTTCACTCTTTGCATTATCTTTATTCCACACAACATTTTCCATTATCATGTTCATATCACAAATGTACAATATGAATATTAACATAAAAACATTGGCTTGCTCCAGTGATTCCACTCCACTTTACTTCACCGTAACTCACAATAGCAGTTTACTCATTGCCAGCATTTCAGTTACTTCATAATGAAACAAGTTGACTTGTATGGAATATCGAAAACTTCTGAAAAGCCTATGTTTTCAGAGGTTCATATGAAACTTATTATGTTCTCCACTATACTGTGGCCAGTTTACTGATTAGACATTGTTATTCATTTTAATTCTCTCTATGACATTTTACTTCTATATGGAAATTTTCGTCACAGACAAATTCAGTAGACTTTGTTATTTTCCACTTAAAACAGAAGGTGATTTCATTGTGTAACTATGAAAGTGTATAATTTTCTTTATATCATTAAAAAAAGTCAGCCAACAAAGGCACATACACACCTCAACAATATCTGGAGCTTCTCTCTTGATATTTGCTGGATCTGGTGCTGTACATGGGCGTTTGGCAGGAGGAGATGGGGAGGCAGGAGGGCTTAGGCTCAGGATATCATCTTCTTCTGGAGCTCCTGCTATAGGTGACATCGGAATGCCACTGCGTGTACCACGCCGGCTGTGTCCAGTATCTGATGTTGCTCCATCAAACTAGAAAAGAAAAAACAAATGATAAGCAGAAAAAAAGTCACCCTACATTAAAAAACAAAGAAAGTAGATGGACTTATTAAAACTGCTGGCGGTAAAAAGCCTAACAGCATAAAAAATAGTACACATGACATGTGCCTTTTGGAAACTGAGATTATTCCTTCTGATGCTCCATCAAAGTAAAATAAAAGCAGGCAAAATAGTGGTACTATTGGAAAGCAAGCAAAGTGCCTCTGTAGATCCATCAGACGGATGTTTTTCTGTTCATTTATATCACAAAAGTTACACAAATCTCAATGTATTTCATAATTCTCCATTCATATTGTTTTATTTTTATGCCAAGGAAACTGTCAAGCTTCACTTTTGTTTCGTCACTTTCTTGTTATAAACTGTTAGAAAAAACAACTAAAAATTAAGCCATCAAAGAAGTTCACTGCCACATAGACTCCCTTTTCACAACGATTTGCAATAAAAAAAAACAGGGTCTGCCTTTGAAAACCCAATTTCTTTATGACTCACAGAAAATGTTTGTTACAGCAATAAAGTGTTTACTTAAGTTGACAAAGGCTCATTTTTGGCACACACTTCTTCAAAACCTTCTGGTTGTTACATATTTACACTGTCCAGTCACATTAATGTAAGCACCTGTAAAAAGCCTGAATAACCATCTTTTGCAGCAAAGACCACTGCAAGATGTACAGGAAGAGTGTCAATGAGGTTCTGGAAAGTACCGACTACACTGCAGTGGCCAGCTGTGCTAGGCTTCTTGGCTTAGGATCCCTGGCACGAACAGTCCGATCAACGTGGTCCCACTCTTGATTGGGTTTAAATCCAGGGACTGTGGTGGCCATAAGGGTATGGCAAACTTATCCTGGTGCTCTTCGAACTATGCATGTACACTGTGTGACATGTTACATGTCCTGCTGGCAGATGTCAACATGCAGAAGAAAAATAAATTGCATGTAGGAGTGGACATGGCCCCAGGGATAGATGCATACTTTATGTTGCTCCACTGTGCATTCCAGAATAACGAGATCACCCAGGAAATGTCATGAAACCATTCACCAGACCGTAACACTCCTTCCTCCAACCTCAACCCTTCTGACAACACTTGAAGGGTATTTTGCTTTCAGACTTTTCACACCCTATACACTAATGGCCAACTGTCAATCTGTCACCTGAGAAGGGCACCAGTCGTCACTCAGTGGACATCCATTTGCAGTACTAGCATGTAAATTCCAGTCTTTGTTGCTGACAAACAGCAGTCAGCATGGGTGTATGAACCAGGTGCCTGATGCAGAAGCCCATACACAGCAACACTGCTGAACGGTTGTTGACGAGACATTGTTGGTAGCCCCTTGGTTTATCTGGGCAGTGAGTTGCTAAACAGTTACACACATCTCTGCAGCCATCATTCATCCATGTCATCTACGGCTTGCGATGCACCACAGTCATCTCAGCAGCAGTTTTGCATGGCGCCATTTTGCCATGCACAGTATACTTTTTAAAGTGGCACATGAACAGTTTACAAACTTCACTGTTTCAAAAGTGCTTCCACATTTCGGATGTCACAAAAATCGCTCTGTTTCCCCATTATGACAATGACTGAACTGTTTTCCACATCTTCCCAACATGCTTTACATATGCTCCACTGCTAGTGCTGCCACTTGCCATCTGTGATTGTTTACTGCATGCTGACATCTAACATAGGCAGCGGCAACATTAATGTGGCTGCACCATGTAGTTAAGCTTCAAATATTTAACTCTAAAAAATTATATTTACATGAAGATTTTGAAGGATCAACATCTCAGAAAGCTTCATTTAATGAACTTCAAATAGCACTGAATTGAGCTTTAAGTTAAAGTACTTCCTATAAGCTGCAGCTTTTTGATGAACAACCCAATGACACTGCAATACTCTGAAATTCTTATGATCCTGAAGTCCTGCGTTCAATCCCAGATAGGGATGGGGATTTTCCCTCATTCCATTTCCTCCGTGACAATCACAGCACCACACACACACTGCTATCAAATCAGTAGCAGAATCTTTCCTGGGGGAAGGTCAACAGTCCAGTCACAAGCTTATATCACATACTTTACACTGAAATTACCTTTAATAGCTACAGCCTCATCTTCCTGAAACCATGTCACATCTAAAACCAATGTCTCTGCAGTGGTGAGATGAAGAAATTGTTATTCATGGACACATACCACACAAAACTGACACCTGCAGGCCAGCAGTTGTCCCTGTTAATTCTGTCCAGTAATGTTGTGCACAAATTGCAACCACTCACTTTATCTGTCAGTTTTAACTGTTGAGCCACTTGCAGTTTATAAGGATGAAATTTTAAAAACTGTTTCTTCATCCTCTGCAAAGACTTGCAAGGGCTTTATAATGTTCTGCAATGGTGATGGACAAACTGCTGGGAGTTTTGTTGCAGAGCTGTATGAACTCATCAGATATTTTCCGGCATTCGAATTACCTCTTCAGCTCCATCATGTTTCACACTGGTTACAGAACCTGTCTCACCCCACTGTTTTATCCACCTGGATATTGTTCTTCTGTCTGGAACATGAAAATACTGGTCTCCTCCACCTCAAATTGGACAGCCACAGTACTCTGCCACAACAGAATTCCTCCACTGCCTCAGTATGCACTTGCACTGGCCAACATTCCATACTGAACTGAATGGCATACTATGTGTGTCTCATCAGACATATTATATGGTGCGAGCATGTCTACATCTTAGGACAGTAGCCAACAAAGTGTACCATTTCAGTGACTCGCCCTGTATTATTTACCTCCATCACATTTAGATATTTAAAAATGTATCCTCTGCTCTGAGCTTCATTTAGAACTTGCTCAAGTTCATCATACACTTACTTGTTTCAAAAAGAAAATTCCGCAGAACTCACTGAAATAGGATTTAAAACATATTACGAAACAAACAATTGCGGGCAAAAGTTTACGAGAGGTTGTCCAATATGTTAATACCTGTTACAATAAATCACGGGAATTCAGAAGGCAGATTATGGGCAGCCAAGGTCATACTAATGAGACAATTTTCTTTTGATTGTAGGAAAAATAAATGTTTGTTACTAATGGGAAAACAATTTCTTGAGTTGCTAGCAGTCTGAATGTAATAAAATCATAATCTAATCTCCCCCCCCCCCCTCCAAAATAAACAAACACTTAGGAAATGATTTGGGTGAAGGTCACAGTTAAAGCAGGCTCAGACATGGTAATTGGATTTCTCTATAGGCCCCCTGGCTCAGCAGCTGCTGTGGCTGAGCACCTGAAGGATGATTTGGAAAATATTTCGAGTAGATTTCCCCACCATGTTATAGTTCTGGGTGGAGATTTTAATTCGCCGGGTATAGACAAGGAGACTCAAACGTTCATAATGGTTGGCAGGGACAAAGAATCAAGTGAAATTTTTTAAAGTGCTTTATCTGAAAACTACCTTGAGCAGTTAAACAGAGAACCAACTCGTGGCGATAACATGTTAGACCTTCTGGTGACAAACAGACCCGAACTATTTGAAACAGTTAACGCAGAACAGGGAATCAGCGATCATAAAGCTGTTACGGCGTCGATGATTTCAGCCGTAAAAAGAAATATTAAAAAAGGTAGGAACATTTTTCTGTTCAGTAAAAGTGACAAAAAGCAGATTACAGAGTACCTGACGGCTCAACACAAAAGTTTTGTCTCAAGTACAGATAGTGTTGAGGATCAGTGGACAAAGTTCAAAACCATCGTACAATATGCGTTAGATGAGTATGTGCCAAGCAAGATCGTAAGAGATGGAAAAGAGCCACCGTGGTACAACGACCGAGTTAGAAAACTGCTGCGGAAGCAAAGGGAACTTCACAGCAAACATAAACATAGCCAAAGCCTTGCAGACAAACAAAAATTACGCGAAGCGAAATGTAGTGTGAGAAGGGCTATGCGAGAGGCGTTCAATGAATTCAAAAGTAAAGTTCTATGTACTGACTTGGCAGAAAATCCTAAGTAATTTCGGTCTTGTGTCAAAACAGTAGGTGGATCAAAACAAAATGTCCAACCACTCTGTGACCAAAATGGTACTGAAACAGAGGATGACAGATTAAAGGCCAAAATATTAAATGTCTTTTTCCAAAGCTGTTTCACAGAGGAAGACTGCACTGTAGTTCCTTCTCTAGATTGTCGCACAGATGACAAAATGGTAGATATCGAAATAGACGACAGAGGGATAGAGAAACAATTAAAATCACTCAAAAGAGGAAAGGCCGCTGGACCTGATGGGATACCAGTTCGATTTTACACAGAGTACGCGAAGGAACTTGCCCCCCTTCTTGCAGCGGTGTACCGTAGGTATCTAGAAGAGCGTAGCGTTCCAAAGGATTGGAAAAGGGCACAGGTCATCCCCGTTTTCAAGAAGGGACATCGAACAGATGTGCAGAACTATAGACCTATATCTCTAACGTTGATCAGTTGTAGAATTTTGGAACACGTATTATGTTCGAGTATAATGACTTTTCTGGATACTAGAAATCTACTCTGTAGGAATCAGCATGGGTTTCAAAAAAGACGGTCATGTGAAACCCAGCTCGCGCTATTCGTCCACGAGACTTAGAGGGCCATAGACACGGGTTCACAGGTAGATGCCGTGTTTCTTGACTTCTGCAAGGCGTTTGATAAAGTTCCCCACAGTCGTTTAATGAACAAAGTAAGAGCATATGGACTATCAGACCAATTGTGTGATTGGATTGAAGAGTTCCTAGATAACAGAACGCAGCATGTCACTCTTAATGGAGAGATGTCTTCCGAAGTAAGAGTGATTTCAGGTGTGCCACAGGGGAGTGTCATAGGACCGTTTCTATTCACAATATACACAAATGACCTAGTGGATGACATCGGAAGTTCACTAAGGCTTTTTGCAAATGATGCTGTGGTGTATCGAGAGGTTGTAACAATGGACAATTGTACTGAAATGCAGGAGGATCTGCAGCGAATTGACGCATGGTGCAGGGAATGGCAATTGAATCTCAACGTAGACAAGTGTAATGTGCTGCGAATACATAGAAAGATAGATTTAGCTACAAAATAGCAGGTCAGCAACTGGAAGCAGTTAATTCCATAAATTATCTGGGAGTACGCATTAAGAGTGATTTAAAATGGAATGATCATATGAAGTTGATTGTCGGTAAAGCAGATACCAGACAGATTCACTGGAAGAATCCTAAGGAAATGCAATCCGAAAACAAAGGAGGTAGGTTACAGTACGCTTGTTCGCCCACTGCTTGAATACTGCTCAGCAGTGTGGGATCCGTACCAGATAGGGTTGATAGAAGAGATAGAGAAGATCCAACGGAGAGCGGCGCGCTTCGTTACAGGATCATTTAGTAATCGTGAAAGCATTACGGAGATGATAGATAAACTCCAGTGGAAGACTCTGCAGGAGAGACGCTCAGTAGCTCGGTACGGGCTTTTGTTAAAGTTTCGAGAACACACCTTCACCGAAGAGTCAAGCAGTATATTGCTCCCTCCTACGCATATCTCGCGAAGAGACCATGAGGATAAAATCAGAGAGATTAGAGCCCACACAGAAGCATACCGACAATCCTTCTTTCCACGTACAATACGAGACTGGAATAGAAGGGAGAACCGATAGAGGTACTCAGGGTACCCTCCACCACACACCGTCAGGTGGCTTGCGGAGTATGGATGTAGATGTAGATGTAGTTGGTGAGGTGTTACACGAAATGTGAGCTACACTTCATGGAAAACAGTGCATGGGGACTAGAAGTGTGAGTGAGTCCCATACTGCTAATCACCTTAAAATATATTACTGTGTCAGGCTGCACACACCTGTAGGACTGTAGGAGGGGACTAAGGACACTTAGATGACGATATTGTAAACAGCTATTGTCGGCACCTTATAAGTCACTTCCAATATCACTTATGCTTACATTATTACTTTTGCTCTCAGTGGAACTGGCTTGTACACTTGTCAATTGTTTGTTCAACTAAAAGATAATCCTCTTTAAACTCATAACACAAAACCATTCTTTTTCTATTTTAATTATACCATACAAGATGAAAGTAATATTCTTCTTCTGTAAATAGTGTTTCATTGTAGCACAGAGTAGATGGAGTGAACTTAAATTTGGATGGTACAGAGATGACCTACGATTTGATAGCTCATATTTGGCATGGGTAACATCAATTTTAAATGTTCTGAATCTTCTTCTGCTTATTTAAGAAAAGAGCACAGTTCTGCTTTGTATGCAACTTCATGAAATTAATTATTTCGTCATTCTGAGAGTAAAAGTTAGGCGATGGATTATCTTCAATACTATGAAAAGCAAAATCACAAATTCTCACCCTGTACTTGATTATTAATAATTCATTTGGTATGAACACCTAGCACCACCAGCATTCACAATGACAGTTCATTTTACCTTTGAAAGTGGTGCATGATGCCTTTGTTCTTATCAGCACTAGAAGAACATGCAGTTCATAATGAGTTCACGTAAGTCTTGTTAAAATACATAATAGACCTCCCATTCTTTCCATACTTATTTCAAATATTGCAGCCATAATTTGAAAGCATATTCCTTTCTCATAAATAATTTCAGCTTTTCTGCCATTTTTCCCCATCTGTACCTCTATTTGCCAATAATCTTTCGTGGAGCCTACCTAAAAAATTTATCTTCCGTTTCAAAACTGGAAGCTTTGTTCTCAACAAAGGGTATTCATCATTCATACCATGGAAATATACTGTCCAATGAATCAACCAAGGTTCCACTGCAGCTTCTTCTGAGAAAGTTTTATTTCACACTGAAAATGATCCAGATTCTTTGTTAAATCCTATGGCCCTCCCTCACACAGTATTTGTTTTTCAGTATGACTCAACACGTTTAAAACAAATAGGCCAATTTAGATCAGACACCTACTTCATAAGCTTGCATACACAACTCTATGTTTTCTTAATCAAGGTTAGAGATGCTCTGTGAATGCAAAGGCAGTCACCACAGGTCTGAATAAGCTCCTTCCCCATCATACAAAACCAGCACAAGGCAATGTGTATGTTGACTGAGCTAGCTGAAATCACAGTTTATGTTATAACCTGCAGACTATACCACAACACAAGGACGACCCATAGTAATCATTACTCAGAATAATTATACAAATTCATTTAATTAAGCTTTGCTCATGGCAAATACAGCTAGCAACTCCATACCTAACATACAATTCAGGATACACTGCACACCAGTCCTTAAAACAAACAAGATTTCAGAATCATATTTGTTGGCTTCAAAAACTCATAAGCAAACTGTAACCTTTCAATCTAACTTTGACCTCAGGCTCTGCTGCAGATTAGTCTGTCACCACAACCATGATTTTGTATTTCAAACAGAACTCATCAATAAATGTTTCAATATAATAAATGTGTGAAAAGTACTATAATGGAAAATCCAGGATGGAATGTAACAAAATTATGAAAAGGAAAGTTGCCACTCACCATATTGGGGAGATGCTGAGTTGCAGATATGCACAACGAAAAGACTGTCACAAATAATGCTTTCGGGCCGCAAGGCCTTTGTCAAAAATAGACGGCACACACACACACACACACACACACACACACACACACACACACACACACACACACGTCATTTATTTTTGATGATGGCCTTATGGGCCGAAAGCTTTATCTGTAAACAATAACATAATACATTCTTTTAGCCCTATAGGTTGACAGCTATTCTCTTGGAAATATTTTTTAATCATACGATTTACTTGTGTCAATGTGCTTGCAAGTTTATATGTACCAGACACATTAAGTAAATATAGCATTTCTACTCACAATTTTGGCTGAACAGTAGTGCTTCAGAACTGTCCACTGACCTAGTCGTTTGCATTTATTAGATGAAACATTTTCTTTGGTTTGGCACGTTTAACTTGAATTTTTCTTCCAGTGGACTGAACAAGAGTTGTAGTTGTCCTATTTTGTTCCCGCAGTTCAATAATACAGCGTGTATCATTGAATAAATTAAAACTCCATTTTTCCTATGTTATTATGTTCCAAAGATTTTTAAAGCTAACATAATACATTCCTTGCCATATGTAGATTAAATGAAGTCGTTTTGGGGAATGTATTTTCTTCGTGTTTTGTTTATGTGGTGACCACCGCTTCACATCGTAGCAGGATATAAGATTCAAAACAATCCAACCAGTGGCAGCACCGTGTCCGGCTATGGCTACATCAGCCACTCTACCAAAAAGATTGGTAGCAGCAACAACAACAACACTAGCCACAGCGTGTTGGGAAGGATTGCTGGCTGGCCAGACAGGCCAACTTTGATACATCCAATATAGGATAAATCATTTTGATCTGGAAGTGAGTCTCACCTTCGGCCATCACCGTGCTCACACAAATGCGAAGCATCCTTATTTAAAGAAGTACACAGGCCACTACAGCCAATTCACCTCACTTCGCTGCACTACGCTGTTACCTATGCCAATGACAGAGCTACAACCATGCTCCAAATCATGGACTAGCACTTTTGGTATATTCGATCATTTACTGTCTACACTTGGCCAGACTACCTGACATCGTTTATGAGAATGGACTTTGGTTTGTGAACTGGACCTGGATTTTTGTGGTGTGTGTAATAAACATGTAACAGTGATCCAATTTCTTTTGCACTATTTCATCCACACAAAATAAGCAACTGATTAACTTAGTACTCTAGTTGTCAGACTTACTGCTTTTGAACAATCCTGTGGACATTCTTCAACACAAATAGCTCCATGTATAAAAGTATAATATAACAGGATAAAGAAAGCTACTCATCATGTGACAGGGAAAAAAGAAACAAAAAAACAAGTGGAAATGAACAAGCTTTTGGGACTGTGACTCCTCCAGACAGAAGGGTTCAAGGGAAAGAACTGGTGAGCTATAGAAAATGGGAAGACTTATGGAAAAGTTGCTCAGAACCCTGGTTCAGGAGCTTGTGAGAAATTAAAAGGTGGAAGATAGGATCACAACCAAAAAGAGATTACTGAAAAAGCCAATACGAGTGAAAAGCTAAGTGCATTCTGTGGCAGACAGATGAGTGGGGTGGAGGAAAATGGACCGGTTGGAAAATAAGAAAGGAGCAATGAAAAGGAATAGTTATTGAACAGGAATGCTGAGAACATAAAGAAAATTTAAGCCAGTTAGGTGGCCAGAACCAAGCACATCTTGCAAGGCCGGTTCCTACTTACAAAGTTCTGGGAAACTCTGGACAGTGTTTACATAACAGCTGCTATGCAATGCGTGGTTTCACCGGTGGCTCTCCCTTTTGATATATATTTTGCCAGTTACAGGGCTGGTGTAGGTGGTGGTTGGAGGGTGCATATGGCAAGTCTTACAGGAAGGACAGTCACTTGGTAAAGAACCATAGGGTAGGAAAATGGGGTGTAGAAAGAGTGTAGTGTCTGGCCAGGATATTGCACAGATTGAAGCTGGCAAGGAGAGCGGAGCAACGAAAAGCTATTCTAGGCGAGGTGAGCAAAATATTGACAGAATGTACCTTATTTCAAGACATGATTTTAGGAAGTCATTGCCCTATCAAAGCGGCTAGTTAATACATTAAAGATCAGGGCAGTACTTAGTGTCAGCAAGCGTACAAATGTCATAATGTAAGTACTGTTGTTTATTTGTAGGTTTAATGTGAAAGTTCTGTCCCACACAGTCTTGTGTTTGAGGCAAACTTATTTGCTCAGATGCAGACACTTCACAGCAATACACCACCATTCACACCTCAGCCTTCACAGCCCTCCAGAAAACAACTTAGAAATATGCCTCTTGTCACCCAGTTCTGTCTTGGTCTTGAATGTATTAATCAGCTACTTAGAAAGGGCTACCACTTCCTAAGTCATGCTCTGAAATGAGGTCCATTCAATTCTGTCAACATTTTCTCCATATCATCTAAATTAGCTTTTAGCCCCTCCCCCCCCCCCCCTCCCCCCACAATAACCTGATCAGACCCTATGGTCCTTCCACACCCACTTCCCTGCCCTATAGCTCTTACCCCTGTGACCATCCCCACTGTAAGGCATGCACATGCATCCTCCTTCCATCACCTACATACAACACCCCTGTAACTGCAAAATACACACCATCAAAGGGAGAGCCATATGTGAAATGACCTGTCATGTAAACACTATCCAACCTTCTATGTTGGTATGACTACTACTGAGTTATGGTTACAATTAATGGACACAGAGACAGGGTGTAGACTGGTAACACACAAAACCTTTGTCGAGCATGCTCAATAACATGACAATCATGACCCCAGTGCTTATATCACTATAAGTGCCCTCTGGATCCTTACTCCTGACACCGTTTCTCAGAACTCTGCAGGTGGCAATCAGCTTTATGACATGTGTTTTGTCCTCACATCATAGCTACCTTAAATTTATATTAATTTCATTGGTCTCAGCGTTTCTTTTCAACAACTATTCCTTTGTCATTTTCTGACCTGTCGATTTTTCTCCACCCCTCTCATCTGTCTACCACAGAATGCACTTAGCTTCCTGCCTCTATTGTTTTTTTTTATTTTATTTATTTATTTATTTATAGTGAGCTTTTCTTGGTTATTACCTTATCTTACACCTTTTTTCCACCTTCTAAATTCTCAGGTTTTCAAATCTTGTCCAGTTCAGGCACCAACAATCAGTCTTTCCTCCTCACCCTGTTCAGTAAGTTTCTTCTGACACTGGGTTCTGGGCGACTTTTCTGTAACTCTTCCCATTTCCTAAACCTCACCAGTACTTTTCCTGTGCAAAACCAACTGGAGCTTACACACCCAAATCAAAACTACAGAATACTAAGACAGTGAGCAGTTAAAAAACTACTTTATGTCAATCCCAGTTGACAGAAGAGAAGACAGCTAAAAACAGGGATGTGGAGAAAGGGCTATAAAAGACACCATACAGAAACGGAGGTCCAGAACTAAAAATTAAATGGCCTTTGCCATACTGCTACAACCAACAAAAAGTAAAATGCAGTCAACAGTCATTGCGTCATTTGCTAAAAGGAACGATAACTCTTATGGCAAACCCAAGTGGGAATGTAAATGGTTAAAAAATGGGTATTCTGTCAGGAAATGGCTGACAGTTAAAACTTGGGCACAATTTGTACAAAGTGGTGGGGGAGTGCCACTTAATAAATAACAATGGCTAAAAAGACAACCTAGTTGAAATGACCTCCTCCTGGCGGGAGGGCCGAGAGGAGGTAATCCAAGCTGCTGGGAGAGTCTTAATAATCTTGAGTTTACTTCAACGAAGGGAGGACCAATGGCAATGCTGAAGTGACACCACCTCCTGACAGACGGCAGCACAGAGATCATCAGAGGGAACATAGGAACTAGTGGGCACAGGTACGAGGACTGCAGTCTTGGCAGCAGCATCAGCAGCCTTGTTTCCTGGCGGACCAACGTGACCGGGAATCCATATAAACATCACAGTGGCCCCAGCAAGAGTGAGCAATTGACAGTTTTCCTGGACCCATTGCACTAAGGGATGAGTGAGCTCGGCTGTAAATATTGAGCAGTGTGCTGGAAGAAGATATCAAAAAACATCGGTGCCAGTGTTGAAGACATGCCTCACAGCACAGTTAGTCTGAAAGCCATCAGTGTACACAAAGGTACTATCACGAAGTTCCATGCAAAGGTCATGAAACTGAAATGATAGAGTGAGCTTGGAGTACTGCCCTTAGGAAGTGAATGAAGGCCAAGGTGAATGAACATGGGCCGCCGCACGAAGCCAAGGTGGTGAGGGTGCACACCCACCGGTAAAGTTACAGGCAGTGTGAAGTTAAACAGCTGAAGCAAGAGCCAAAAGCGGACTCCAGGAGATAACAGGGAAGAGTGATACACCCCATACTGGTGATCAAAGGAGTCATCGTTGAAGGAGGTATAGGATAGATGACCACGCAGGGGAGACAAAACAGCATGCATACCTGTTGAGGACATATAAAAGGCACCAGTGGTCAAACAGATGCCACGATGGTGGATAGTGTTCAGATGGTGTAAGAGGGGCGGATGTGCAAATGCATAAACAAAGCACCCATAGTCTAGTTTCGAACGGACAAGGGACCAGTACAAACAGATGAAGGTGGTCCGTTCTGCACCCCAGGAAGCACCATTGAGAACACATAAGACAAAGAGGGACCGCGTACAGCAGGCTACCAGGTAAGACACATGGGAGGACCAGAAGAGTTTCCTATCGAGAATGAGCTCCAGGAATTTCACAATTTCAATGAACAGAAGGGCAACAGGCCCAATATCTAAAGATTGTGGGAAAAACCAACTGCATCACCAGAAATTAATACAAAGTGGTTTTGTCAGCAGAAAAACTATAGCCATTGTCGATGCTCCAAGAGTAAAGACGATCGAGACACTGCTGAAGACGTCACTCAATGAGGCAGGTCCATGGAGAACTGTAATAGATGGCAAAATCGTCAACAAAAAGGTAGCTGGCTATGATTGGTGGGAGACAGGCCATTATAGGGTTAACGGTGATAGCAAAAAGGCCAACGCTCAGGACGGAACCCTGAGGCACACTGTTTTCCTGGATAAAGGTGTCCGACAAGGCAGAACCCCCCCTTTTAAAAATTCCTCAATGAAATGAAACAGGGCAGGCGGCCACGGAAGGCGCCATGTGTAGAGAGTACGGAGGATACCAGTTCTCCAGCAGGTGTTGAAGGCCTTCTCCAAATCGAAAAACATGGCCACAGTCTTGGATTTCCACAGGAAACCATTAATGAGATGGGTGGACAAAGTGACAAGGTAGTCAACTACAGAACGGCGCACTCTAAATCCACACTGTGCAGTGGTTAGTAAATTGTGAGACTCGAGCCACCATGTCAGCCTGGCATGACTGATATGTTCCAGCACCTTGCAAACACAGCTGCTGAGAGAGGTAGGGCAGTAGCTAGAAGGAAGGTGGTTGTTATTACCGGTCTTAGGTATGATAGTGACTTCATGCCAGCATCTGGGAAATGTGCCCTCTGCCCAGATGCGGTTGTACGAAGTAAGCAGAAAGTGCTTATCTTCAAGAGAACTGTTCGGCAACATCTGACTGTTAACAGTGTCTGGCCCTGGGGCGGAGGATCGGGATGAAGTGAGAGCATGATCTAGCTCCCTCATAGTAAAGGTGGCATTGTAGCACTCAGATTCTGAGAAGAGAAGAGTATCGCCCGAGCCTTCTCTGCTCATTTTCAATGGAGGAAGGCAGGGTGATAGTTGAAAGAGCCCGCAATTTCCACAAAATAGTGGCCCAAGGTGTTGGAGATAGCAATAGTGTCCATGATGACATTGTCTGCTGCTGTGAGACCAGAAATTGGGGAATGGATTGTGGTTCCAGAGCGCCATCGGAGGTTGGCCCACGAGACGGAGGATGCGAGGGAACTCTTAAAAGAACTAGTGAATGAAATCCAGCAAGTTTTTTTGCTATTTCCAATAATGCAACGACATTGTGCACACATCTGTTTATAATGAACGCAGTTTGCCACCGTAGAATGACTGTTAAAAACATGGAGAGCACATCTTCAGCCGCAAATTGCGTCATGGTATGCCTCAGTCCACCAAGGTACTGGGATACTGCATGGTAAAGAGGAAGTGCTAGGAATGGAGCATTCTGCAGTGGCAAGGATAACGTTTTTAAGATATTCCAACTGGTTATCATAACTGGGGAAATCTTGTTCTTCGAAGGTCGCCAGGGAGGAGTAAAGCTGCCAGTCGGCCTTGTTCTTCGAAGGTCGCCAGGGAGGAGTAAAGCTGCCAGTCGGCCTTAGTAAGCTGCCTTTTGGGTGTGCACGCAGGTGGGGTAGGCGTCAGCAAACAGATAGCACATGGAAAATGATCACTTGAGTAGGTCTCAGAAAGAACAGATCACTCAAGAAGATGGGCAAGCTGGGCAGTGCAGAAGGATAGGTCTAAATGGTAATAGGTGTGAGTCAAATCGGAAAGGAGTATGGGTGCTCCTGTGTTAAGGTAGAAGTAGTTAAGTTGATGGAGAAGGTCAGCCAAGAGGGCACCACTCTGACAGGTTCTGGGAGAACCCCAAACGGGATGGTGCACATTAAAATCGCCGAGCAGCAGAAATGGGTGAGGTAGCTGCCAAATATGTTGGAGGAAGCCTGCCCTGGTAACATCGAATGACGGAGGGATATAAATGGTACAAAGGAAAAATGTCACGTGAGGGAGGAAAAGGAGAAATGAAACAGCTTGAAGGCAGGTAGTCAGGTAGATGGTTTGACTATGAACGTCGTCCCATATGAGCAGCATGACTCCATCATGAGGTAGAATGCTGGCCTCAAGGGGAAGGTCAAAACAGACTGGGAAGAAATGCAAAAGATCAACGTGGTCATGAGGATGCAATTTTGCTTTCTGAAGGCAGAGTACATGGGGACGCCGCAATTCTAAAAGCAGCCGTAAACCCTCTTTGTTCGATCGAAGGTTGCAAATGTTCCATTGGAGGAGAATCATGATGTGGAAAAAATAAAGAGGTGTCACCTCGGTGACTGCTGAGTGACAGCCTTCGAAGACTCGAAGCTACAGGACACAGAGGCAGGAGGATCCTGCTCCATGAGGTCCACAGAAGCATCTACTTTCTTGTGCTGTCAGTATGCAGAATCCAATGCAGAAAAATGGTTGGTGGCGTGCACCAGCGACAGGAAGGCCGGCTGTGCGAAGGTATCATGTAGCAACACTGTCAAAGAGGCTCTTCAAGTCTGTGAAGAAGAATACCGTTCGCCTTTTGATGGACTGCTTCGAGCCTTTATGGTTAGCAGAGGAAGACTCAGGTGTTGGTTGGCTGGAGGGACGTAAGAAGTCTTCACAGGAGAACTCCTTCTGTCCTTTCCAGCCTGCTGGTTGCGCAGCTGGTGGCATCGCCCCTTGAGGTAAGAGTTTGATGGCTTGTTGGACAGCGGGACAAGGGGACAGCGATGCTACCTTGACAATGGGCAACTTCAAAACCCCAGAGCTGAATTTGAAGTCACATGTCTGCGTGGCCATGTCCTTTATGGAGCAAAAAGTACCAAGAACAGCACTGCAAGTGCCAGATGGTATAACACAGTGTTTGCAACTAGCCAATAACTTGCAAGCGACCGGGCAAGGAACTTTTTCTTTTACCCATACTGAGAAGCCCACTCATCGAGATACACGGGACAATCTCGAAATGAGATGGCGTTGTGACTGTTTGCATTCTTTGTTTCTCCGTTTGTTGTCCTCCGTGTCAACGTACTGCACTGAGATACTGGCTGGAAAATGGGGTGTGGAAGTACAACTCTGACTACTTTAAATAATGTAGCCGACAGGTGCACATTTCCAATTCACAGTTGTTTACTTTCACTTTTCACAACCCCCCCCCCCCCCCATATATACATTTAATATGGCCAGTTCAATACTGTTTTAACTTTCCATAAGACTCATTAATAGTTTGTAGACAAACCTCCTCATACTGCTACAATAATTTACTATTGAACATCTATTACCAGTAGAAACCTAACCAGAGAGTTCACAGTTCTTGAAGAATAGAATGGTACGTATGGAACAGACACTGTCATGGTTTCAACACACAGCCTAATAGTGTTACACTTATTTCACGGACACATTGTTGTTGATCTAACCAACATAGGTTTCTCGTTTGAGACTCAGCCGTGGACTGACTGTCTCATGACCAACATTCGGACCCTTATATATCCTCACAATAATAGGCACTGAAATTAAACATTGTTCAAAATTAAATTTTCAGAAGTTACAATTACTTAGCTCATTAAATTAACGGAATACATCAAAAAACTCATTCCTTTTAACAGTTTCTTCTACTACAAGAGTCGGGCCGAATTATTTGTTTAAATCATGAAATTAACAAATATTAGTATGCAGACAATACTTTGGACAAAACTGTTAATTACTTTGGAATTAATGAAGGGCTGGTTTTGCAAACATGTTTCCGAAGAGAGCCAAATAGATGCTTTAAGATTTCTAGTATTTCATCTTTCAAATGTTTATAATCAGTATAGCATTTAAATTTGTTTATAAGTCAACAGTAGAATTTAAGTTACGAAACAATTGCTGATTTCACCCTATAACTAATAGTAGATAGTAACTAGTAATATTCAAACTAAATTAGAAAATCAATTACATACATAAAGTTAAGCACAAAATTAGATCTGTTGTTATATTCTTTAAAACTGAGACCCAACCTTTCTCTTTTATGAAAATGCAGGTTATACTCACGTATTGTTTTTTGTTGTTGTGGTCTTCAGTCCTGAGACTGGTTTGATGCAGCTCTCCATGCTACTCTATCCTGTGCAAGCTTCTTCATCTCCCAGTACCTACTGCAACCTACATCCTTCTGAATCTGTTTAGTGTATTCATCTCTTGGTCTCCCTCTAAGATTTTTACCCTCCACACTGCCCTCCAATGCTAAATTGGTGATCCCTGGATGCCTCAGAACATGTCCTACCAACCGATCCTTTCTTATAGTCAAGTTGTGCCACAAATTTCTCTTCTCCCCAATTCAATTCAATACCTCCTCATTATTTATGTGATCTACCCATCTAATCTTCAGCATTCTTCTGTAGCACCACATTTCAAAAGCTTCTATTCTCTTCTTGTCCAAACTATTTATCGTCCATGTTTCACTTCCATACATAGCTACACTCCACACAAATAATTTCAGAAACGACTTCCTGACCCTTAAATCTATACTCGATGTTAACAAATTTTTCTTCTTCGGAAACACTTTCTTTGCCATTGCCAGTCTACATTTTATATCCTCTCTACTTAGACCATCATCAGTTATTTTGCTCCCCAAATAGCAAAACTCCTTTACTACTTTAAGTGTCTCATTTCCTAATGTAATTTCCTCGGCATCACCCAGTTTAATTCGACTACATTCCATCATCCTCGTTTTGCTTTTGTTGATGTTCATCTTATATCCTCCTTTCAAGACACTACCCATTCCATTCAACTGCTCTTCCAAGTCCTTTGCTGTCTCTGACAGAATTACAATGTCATCGGCGAACCTCAACATTTTTATTTCTTCTCCATGGACTTTAATACCTACTCCGAATTTTTCTTTTGTTTCCTTTACTGCTTGCTCAATATACAGATTTAATAACATCGGGGATAGGCTACAACCCTGTCTCACTCCCTTCCCAACCACCACTTCCCTTTCATGCCCCTCGACTCTTATAACTGCCATCTGGTTTCTGTACAAATTGTAAATAGCCTTTCGCTCCCTGTATTTTACCCCTGCCACCTTTAGAATTTGAAAGAGAGTATTCCAGTCAACATTCTCAAAAGCTTTCTCTAAGTCTACAAATGCTAGAAATGTAGGTTTGCCTTTCCCTAATTTATCTTTTAAGATAAGCCTTAGGGTCAGTATTGCCTCACGTGTTCCAATACTTCTACAGTTTCCAAACTGATCTTCCCCGATGTCGGCTTCTACTAGTTTTTCCATTCGTCTGTAAAGAATTCGTGTTAGTATTTTGCAGCCGTGACTTATTAAACTGATAGTTCGGTAATTTTCACATTTGTCAACACCTGCTTTCTTTGGGATTGGAATTATTATATTCTTCTTGAAGTCTGAGGGTATTTCACCTGTCTCATACATCTTGCTCACCAGATGGTAGAGTTTTGTCGGGACTGGCTCTCCCAAGGCTATCAGTAGTTCTAATGGAATGTTGTCTACTCCGGGGGCCTTGTTTCAACTCAGGTCTTTCAGTGCCCTGTCACTCTCTTCACGCAGTATCATATCTCCCATTTCATCTTCATCTACATCCTCTTCCATTTCCATAATATTGTCCTAAAGTACATCGCCCTTGTATAGACCCTCTATATACTCCTTCCACCTTTCTGCTTTCCCTTCTTTACCTAGAACTGGGTTTCCATCTGAGCTCTTGATATTCATACCAGTGGTATCTTCAATTTTCCTGTAGGCAATATCTATCTTACCCTAGTGAGATAAGCCTCTACATCCTTACATTTGTCCTCTAGCATCCCTGCTTAGCCATTTTGCACTTCCTGACAATCTCATTTTTGACATGTTCATATTCCTTTTTGCCTGCTTCATTTACTGCATTTTTATATTTTCTCCTTTCATCAATTAAATTCAATATTTCTTCTGTTACCCAAGGATTTCTACAAGTCCTCATCTTTTTACTCACTTGATGCTCTGCTGCCTTCACTACTTCATCCCTCAAAGCTACCCATTCTTCCTCTACCGTATTTTTTTCCTCCATTCCTGTCAATTGTTCCCTTATGCTCTTCCTGAAACTGTACAACCTCTGGTTTAGTCAGTTTATCCAGGTCCCATCTCTTTAAATTCCCGCCTTTTTGCAGTTTCTTCAGTTTTAATCTACAGTTCATAACCAATAGATTGTGTTCAGAATCCACATCTGCCCTGGAAATGTCTTACAATTTAAAACCTGGTTCCTAAATCTCTGTCTTACCATACAAACTCACGTCTGTTAATAGTAATTAGTCAAAAAAGAAAAACGAATTTTAAGGAGGCAGATGGCAAAACAAGAGGGCAAGTAAAAAAATATCCCAGCTTGCTTCATCACAGCATGGTCACCACTGCAGTTGATATAACGGAGAGAAAGAGGTGGACAATCGCCCTCGTGCACACCCCTACCACAGGTTACACATTTGGCCGGGTGTGACATTTGAGGGTGACACCGGTAGAAGCGCATCAGGGTCAGAATGTATGGTCGAACTGTGATAATTTCATAGCCTGCTTTGATCTTGGACGGAAGCACCACTCTATCAAAGGTGAGAAAAAGAGTGCATGTGGACACTAAGAAGGAATCGACATTTTATATCACCCGATGGACAGCAGTAACACCCTGATCAGATAGGTACAATAGGATTTCGGCCACGGTCGGACCTTTGAGCGGCCTAGTGTAAATAACACCATGGGAAGAATTCAGAGTTCTCTGGGCCTCAACACAACAGGATAGCCGTGGAGGAGCAAAGCTGCAAGCAGTTGTTGTGCTTGAGAATCAGAAGTAGTCTCCAAAAGCAACATGCCATTGCATAAACAAGAGCAAGATTTCACAGGGGCAGGAATTGCATCAACACCTTTCTGAATAATAAACTGATTTACCGTAGCAAAAGACTGACCGTCTTCAGTACGTGAAATCACGAGGAACCGTAGTGCAGCTGGGAGGGTCTTTGAATTGTTAGCCTCACTCCATTTACATTTTGTAGCCATTGACTGTGAAGATGATTGGCTCATTGCGAGAAAATCCCCATGATTGCCAGCATCTCTGGTGGCACACTCCTTCCCTGGTGGCCCCCCATCAGAAGAGGCACACCCACATTAGGTGATTGTTCACACCTCCCAAACGCCTGACAGAGGGATCAATCTGCAATTTGGGAAGGTAGGAACTCAGGCAACCACCCCACCCTGTGCATGGCCTGTACCAGGGGCTACACGCGAACCCTACCTGTTGAGCTGGGGCTGGGAATTACGTGTTACCCTGTCACCTGTTATATGTCAAGATGCGTGGGTCGGCCTTCAGAAGCACACAGGGAGGAAGAGGGGGGAAACCTCAAATTCAAAATGGTGGAAGGATAGGAGAAGGTAAACAGAAAAAGGAAAAGGGAGCGAAAAACAGTGGTGAGACTGTTCTTATGTCAGCGATGGACAATGCGGAACATTCCCAATAGCACCCCAGACATGTTCCCCAAGGGAGGGGAAAAAGAATAGCAAGAGGATAGACATGCAGCATGGAAGTGAAATGATGCTGCAAAGGCTGGGGCCCCATGGTAGACAAGCACAAACCCGCCAAATGGTGGTGAGCCCCCTGGGGAGGCCACTGGCTCTGAAAGCTCATACATTTCACGACGTTTTCTGTGTGTTTTTTGCTGCAAACACTTGATGAGAAGATATTTTTAACTAGCCTATTATGTTATGTTGGCATTCTTTGTATGATATGTTTTGTTAATTTATTGGCTCTTGTGGCAACACCTTAAAGTTCATGCAAACTGTAAATTACACCTCTGAGTTGATGTAAAGACAGCATCAAGAGATATGCCATTTTCCTTTATCATAAACACAATCAGATTCTTTAGGGCTGTCACTGTCACTCACTCATTTTAATATAAAAAATTCTTTCATGAGCACATGTTGGATTTCTTCAGTCTTCTCCTTCTTTAATACTATATTTTGGTAGTTACCATGCAGTGCAAGACCACAATCAGTTATTAAAAAAAAATAACCAAATATGGCCAACAAAGTTTTATTTAAAAGTGATTTATTCTTGGGACACATACAAGGTGATTATAATTAAAATTAAACATTCAAGCCGTTGTAGAAATAACACCACTGGTCAGAATGACATCAAATTGCAACAGACTATTATTGGAGAAGGGGGAAAACGTGTGGCATAAGACAAATAAACAGTTACAAAATGCAGCAATAGATGGCTCTGTAAGCATCATAATTTAACAGTGGTTGACTACAAGTGACAAATGAATCATACAACAATGCCTACAGTTTACATTTAACGTTAAACAAACTCTACTACTTAGTGTGCATGGGTGTACTGGTGCGATGCTGTTAGTTACGTATGCCCATCCACCACAGAAAGGTCATATTACATTGGAGGGGAAAAATGGTTTTTAATTGTCCTGAAGCCAAAAACCGCATGAAAAGCATCAATCAAAATCAAATCAGATTATGAATTTCCATGAGACTGGCACAAAACATGTTCAATATGCTGTCCACCATTTTCTGCAACAAGCTGAAATCGAGAAACATATGTTCCACAACTGATCGGAGAGTTTCCGGGGTCACGTTCAGTAAGTGTTGCGCAATGCATGCCTTCAGTGCAGCTAAGTTTGCAATCGGAACACCAAACACAACATCTTTCTGATAGCCCCACAGCCAGAAGTCAAATGTATTAAGATCAAGTGATTGGGACGACCAGGCTGTAGCGAAATTGCAGCTGATAAACATCAACAAAAGCAAAACGAGGATAATGAAATGTAGTCGAATTAAGTCGGGTGATTCTGAGGGAATTAGATTGGGAAATGAGACACTTAAAGTAGTAAAGGAGTTTTGCTATTTGGGGAGCAAAATAACCGATGATGATCAAGGTAGAGAGGATATAAAATGTAGACTGGCAATGGCAAGGAAAGTGTTTCCGAAGAAGAGAAATTTGTTAACATCGAGTATAGATTTAAGGGTCAGGAAGTCGTTTCTGAAAGTATTTGTATGGAGTGTAGCCATGTATGGAAGTGAAACATGGACGATAAATAGTTTGGACAAGAAGAGAATAGAAGCTTTTGAAATGTGGTGCTACAGAAGAATGCTGAAGATTAGATGGGTAGATCACATAAATAATGAGGAGGTATTGAATTGAATTGGGGAGAAGAGAAATTTGTGGCACAACTTGACTAGAAGAAAGGATCAGTTGGTAGGACATGTTCTGAGGCATCAAGGGATCACCAATTTAGCATTGAAGGGCAGCGTGGAGGGTAAAAATCTTAGAGGAAGACCAAGAGATGAATACACTAAACAGATTCAGAAGGATGTAGGTTGCAGTAGGTACTGGGAGATGAAGAAGCTTGCACAGGATAGAGTAGCATGGAGAGCTGCATCAAACCAATCTTAAGACTGAAGACCACAACAACAACAACAATTCTACCATTTCCAAAATGGCGCTTCAGCAGCTGCTTAACTGGATTTGCAAAGTGCAGAGGTGTGCCATCTTGCATAAAAATGATCCCATCCACACTGTTGGAGAGCTGGAATGACATGATTGTGCAAAAGACACTCATAGTGCTTACCAGTGACGGTACAGGTAACAGGACCAGAAGCACCTGTCTCTTCGAGAAAATATGGCCTTATGATAAATGATGCCATAAACCCGAACCACAGAGTGACCTTTTCAGGACGAAGTGGTACTGTTTGATTTGCGTGTGGATTTTCCATTGCCCATATTCAACAATTCTGTGTATTGACATATCCTGTTAAATGGAAGTGGGCTTCTCTGTCCACAAAATCTTCCACAGCCAATCATTGTCCACTTCCATTCGAGCAAGAAATTCTAAACCAAAGGTCTCTCTTGCTGGCAGGTCAACAGGAAGCAACTCGTGCACCTGGGTAATTTTGAATGGATAGCAAAGAAGGATGTTTCGTAGGATTTTACACACCGTGCTCACGTGTATGTCCAATGTTCGGGCAATTCTCCGTGCACTACACATTTGCACACCACCACTCATCTCCTTCTGGATTGCTGTGGCTGCTTCCACTGACATAGAATTAATTTGTTTCCTCCCTCTACCAGGTTGCACACCAAAAGAACCCATCTTTTCAAATTTTCGAACAATTTTCTCCAGACCCACGGCAATCATCGGACCAACGCCTTTTATCAAACCCTTCAGTGTCCAGAACTTCTGCAGACTGACGTGTGCACATTCATCATTCTTGTAATACAGCTTTACAAGCAGAGTGCGATCCTGCATTGAGACAGTCATAGTGACTGTCACACGTGGGAAAGGAGGAAAAGCCATGTACCTAGCGTGTTTTCATTTACATATCCTGACATGTAAAGCACCATCTATTGATCAATTTTCACACTATTTTTTATTTTCTTCTGCTATACGTTTCCCCCTTCTTCAATAATATTCTGTTGCAATTTGACATCATCCTGACCAGTGGTATTATTCCTGCAGCATTTTGAAAGTATAGCTTTAACTATAATCACCCTGTACAATACGGTAAAGCAAAAATAATGGATAGCTCTCTCAAGATCACGGATATTTTAAAAATACATGGAATAACTTTCAGATTACAATGAATTCTCTACAACTTTCCCTTTTATTACAAAAATTGAGTTCTGTTGTGCAGTCACACCAGTACCAAGTGCATGTACAAATGACATTCTGACTGTTACCATTTCACTTTGTATGTCTAACAGTAGTATTTCTCAGTCAGTAGTTCAATCCTATACAGTTGCACCTTCAAAATACTGAGTGCAATGCAGGCAGTGGGAAATACTGCTAAAAGGTTTCCTAAGCAGTCAAACTGACAAAAGTGCCACTTGTAGAATATTAAACCCACAATAAAGCTTAACAGGACCCTTTCACATTAAGTGGATCAGTTTTATGAATCAGCCTCACTTCACCACTTCCAACCCGAATAAAATGTTGCACATACTTGTCTGTATAATAAAACTTCACTGGGAAAAATTTGAGCTCAAGATACAAAAATTGAAAGTTTTAGGAGACTTTCAGTGGTAGGCTGCAAAATTTTGTGTGTGTTATACAAAAGTTTAGGCTAATTTTAAGATGCCTTAGAACTCAAACTAGTAGTAGTCCAAGAGAGATATCTGGATTAGATACATAGCTTTTTGTGCCCACTACACTTAAAATTTGTGTCATGGGAGTGCCATTTAGTGGCTCTGCATAGAAGTTACCTGCTAACAGTTTTATCAAGTTGCAGAAAGTATTCTTGAATATTTCAGAAGTGGTAACTATTCAACCACATCTAAATATTTTTTATCAAATTTGTCATTAAGCATACACCAGTTCCATATTCAAATAATTGTACCTATGTCAATCATTTCATTGATAGACCTATGTCTCTCCTTCCCTTTGGGTTTTATTCTGTTGCTACATATTGTCACCTCCTATTTCCTTAATTTTTATTTAGTTACATAGAGTAGTTTTTTCATACTAAAAAGAGGTTTTGCTTGTTTTGGAGACCCTCTGGATGAACTCAAAAATACTACTGTCAAATATTCACCAACTGTTGTTACATTTACTATTTGACAGTTTTTGTTATTTTTAGGTGTCATAATCTTCTATATTTGCCAATATATTTACTTTATGTCTATATTTAATCACAGCTAAAAGTCTTTATGATAGTGAAATTCCAAGGTGGAAATAAGTTAAAAATGAGAAGAGGCTGCTAATAACTTACATATGATTACACAAATGAATCCTAGACACTTGCTCCAGATGCACACTGACTATATGCATGTGCACTGCATTTCAACTGTTGGAAACTGCCAACAACAAATACAAACCTACCAACCAAGCTGCAATCAACATGTGCCACTATTCGTCATATCGTTCAACCCACCACCATGCAAAATCTCCTTCTCGCACACAGTTTGTGAGGCTTAGACAGATGATCTAGAAATATTTATTATACACGTCCAAGACTTTACAAGCGAAAGGATGATTTAAATCAACACAAAAAAGCATCAGGTGCAGAGCTCAGCCCCATGAAAACTGTGGCTCATCCCAGGATAGTTGCAATTTAACCAGAATTAAAAAACCATGCTCCTTTAAAAAAAAAACACCAGAAACCCCATATAAAATTTTACACAATTAGCCTTACAAAAATTAAAAAGAGCTATCATATTTATTGAAGACGTGTATTTACTGTCACAAGAATTTATTTTATTGTGTTTTAACACTGTTCAACAACATTCACACTTTCAAAGAAAACTTTATTTGATGTAAGACTGTAACGACTATAAAGCACAATTTAGTCCTTTTTGGAAGCATGCAGAAATTTATAGATCTTCACTAATTTCTCCTCACTTTCCTCTCCTAAATTAACTTTTAATTTTGATCAAACAAGCCTGCAGGAGAATATAGTGCTGGTGGGGCAGGAGATGAGGCTTTCACAGAAGTAATGAACTGTGTTGGTATGTTTCCTTTTTTTATTGTGGTTTTCAGCTCCATTATCTTCTACCATTTGTTTGGGCAAAACTAAGTTTCACCTGCATCAGAAAACATACTAGCAGGAAAATAATCATAATAATCACTCCCAAAAGACATAAAACTTGCAATCCACTCAGGATGCAGCTCTGCGAGCCAGTTTTCTACACTTTCTTCTTGTTCAGCAGATAATCTTCCCCCCTGAATCTTGAATTTAATCTATTAGCAAGACAATGAAAGAGTTCTAGTGCTTGTTCCTTTCACTCTTCATTACGTTCCCATAGGGTTCCACATCGGAAAAAAATCCATCCATACTTTGACAGCTTCTGCAATATTCGTGCTGTCTGCTTTAAAAAGGTCCAGGGCTACGAAACATTTGACAGTTGTTGGAGAAAATGAGTGGCACTTAAATTGCACTGTTTAATTGTCAATAACAAAAAAATCCCAAAAACCCAATTTAACCCACTGGGTTGTTGTTTTTTCTTTTCTAAAAGCACCAGGAATTTTTCAATACTGAATTGCATAACATGTGGAGTACATTCATAAAAATCACCTACTGATGACAAAAACTGATCTTTCTAATGAAACAAAAGTAAAGAAAATAATATGTGATAATATTTAGCAGAACACATCAAGGTATGCACTAATTTGGTGTAAAAAATTTTATGGCATGTTTATGTATCAGGAACTTCTAGAATATTCTCAAACAACTGCTGCTAATTAGTACAACTGATAACACTTAACTTCACTTTGTGACACTAAAGATCACTCAATAAATTGTGTCTGTCCAAAAATGACTGCAATCAAACAAGAACACTGGCTGATTTCTCCACAACTTTGCCCTTACGTAATATGAAAATAGTGATTGACGTTGTCTTGAAATTTTCATGTGTTTGTGCATCTGCTCCAAATATCTCCTCTGAAGTACCACGAGTTTCAATTCTTAGCCACCTTAAATTTGGTTGAGACTGTTGTAGAGTTTGCCTAACATTATATATTGCCCTAATAATAGCACATAAACATTTAACTTTTGTATCTTGAGCTCAAATTTTTTGCAGGTCATTATTATTGTATAAGAAACTTGTGTAAAATTATATCAAATTGGAGATTGGACCACTGGTCCAGTAGTTGTGAATATCTTCTGGCACTCAAACAATATGACAAGTTGCAGTAACAACTACTTTATAAAGCATATACAGTTTTCCTCTAAAGAAACTGTAGAAACAGGTAGAGTAAATTTCTAAAAAAAACTTTGTTGCTCACCCTTGAATGCCTCTGTGGTGCTTCTGTGAGTCCACGTATTTGTAGTGATTCTGCAGTTCTAAGGAATGCTGATAACTGTGCCTGTGCAACATTGACCTCTCCAGCATACATGAACTCTACCAGAGACTTCAAATGTCTGAATTCCACATCACGCATGAACAATATAGGATGTTTGCAAGGATTACTCTGCAAAAACAGATAAATTCATATACAACTCCATAAAAAAGAAATCATAGAAAGCATTGCAAGTGAACCAATGAAATATATTTATTATTTTCCAGTAATTCAGAAATTAACAACATGTATTTCATCCCACACAAATTAATATTTTACACCAGAGCTACAAAATACAGACAAGTGAAATGAAAATCGTCTGCAATGAAGTCCACTTATGTTCTTTTTAACATACTGGGAGGAGAGGGGGTTGGGCACGGGAAGCTAAACATCTGTCTCCCATAGGGTGAAAGGAATTCATTATGTGCACATAGAAATTTTATTCACCTGAACTACTAAACGAAAACAAAAGATCTCTTCTTAGAAATAGTTGACTATTTCTCATTTCTGTTACATAACACACCATAAATTTTATTACAATTGGGCCACTGAGTCAAAATGTGCTACAGTCACTCCAATTACCTTCTGACATAATTCTGCAGTCACTGATAACATTTCAACACTGTAGGATGAATTATAATCTACAAATACCACAGACTACTTTGCAAAATAAATCCATACCTAATATTTCCAGATTAAGTGAAATTTTATAAAATCGTAAAGGTCCTCAATAGTATTTCACCTTGAAAAGTTCCTTGAAGTAAGGACTACAAGCTGATAATACAACTTTATGTGCTTTTAGACGCTGTCCCTCACAAGCCAATGTCACATCCACAAAGTCTTCTTCATCACGTAATGCCTCAAACTGGGATGTTATGTTCATCTGGAAGTTATTCCAGCGTAGACAGAATTGCTGCTCATCTGCCATTGTTGAACTGCAGAAAAAAATCACTCTTTAAGACACTACATCAGGTAAGTTAAGCATTAATTAACAATCAATGAAAATAAAGTTCATATTCATTTCCACACAAATGCAGCTTCAATTTGCATTCAACATGTATTTCTCCTTTCACACTCCTAACAGCGAGGCATTTCTGCACTGTGAAGACTACACATCTAGAGATCACAACAAGATTCATATTAAAATTTTATGTTGAGATTGACACACACACCTTCTGCTCTATTTTCTAATCATTAGCCTACTTGCATGTTTGACACTTTCTAAACCTCCTATATACAATTTGATAAATAGGGACTTTTGACTGTCTCGAATTGGATTTCACTTTACTACCTTCAAAACAATGAGGCATGCGCCATTTCTTGAAATATTACACTCTGGTTTCAACAAAAGAACTGTAAGAGGGGAGGGGATGTTTATAAAATCTACACTTGAAATTCCAAAACGTGTAGTCAATAGTGTGATCACACATTAAAGAATGAAGACAGCTCCAAACCAGATTTCCATATGTTGACTCTGAATGGAATTTCTCAGTTTTGACATTACTGCATTCAGCCACACACATTTTTGCAACTCTAAAAACGAGCAAGAGATCAACTTTGCCCCATGATTTTCTGTGCAGACTGTTTTTATTTTTTTATTTTTTCAGCTTTGATAAATTTGAATGAATTTCTATACTGACCTATACTGACTGCTGTTCAAAGACATCACACAGGGTCCAGAAACCCGTCAGCCACATTATGCCATTTTGCATGGAGACATATAAGTACTGGTCATAACCCACTTATTGCATATGTGTGTGTGTGTGTGTGTGTGTGTGTGTGTTATTTTTGTAGACATTGTAACCTGCACTCTCACAAAATGAAGTCCACAAAAATATAAATCACTTTGGCTCTCAAACACTGTTTATTGTGCATGCTACTGTGCAAGTGCAAGTTGCCCATTGCAAGCAGTTATATTTTCTAACCAATCAGCCCTCTCTCTCTCTCTCTCTCTCTCTCTCTCTCTCTCTTAAAAAAAAAAAAATAAAAGATGAGGCATCAGTCCATTTTTTGGACTTAGTATGTCTGAAAAGCAGACAATGACAAAGATATGTTACATGTTGCAGGATTCAAGTTAGCTTTTTACACCTGTGGAGAAAATATGGAGAAAGGAGGGATTGCCACATTCATCAGCAGAAACTGTTTTAATTTCAAGAATACTGATATTAATTAATTTTGCTCAGAGCAGCACTTAGAAGCTTAAGCATAAGAATTAGAATTTCATAGCAAGTTCTTTACAATAGTAAGTATATACAGAGCACCATACGAAAACTTTAAACTCTTCATTAAAAATCTGGAAGCTCACATAAAAAAAAGGAAACCTTGGTTGCTGGTGATTTTAAAGTAGATTTATTGAATCAGTAACACTGTCTTTCCATTAATTCCTGCTGTGAACTTTGCAATTAGGATATGTGAATGCTCCGAGACTGCTATTGATAATATCTTTGTAGAAAAATCAAGGCAAACAGCACATATCACAAAACCAGTACTAAATAGGCTATCTGATCATCACATGCAGCATATTCTGCCAAACGCTGAAACTTGTCAGTACAAAAAATCTATTAAATCTGAGTACAGAAGGGTAATAAATCAGTCAAAACTTGAGAATTTTAGGAGAGTACTCAAAGACATGAACTGTATAGATTTTTACAATACTTGTGACTCAAATGAAAAATACAAAGCATTCATAAATAACTGTACTTCCTCTTTTGAAAATGATTTTCTCCTAAAGGTAACTCAAATAACACAGAAGTCTAAAAATAAACCACGGATTACACAAGGAATAAGAATCATGTGGGACAAAAAGGAGACTGTATCTACTATCTGCAAACACCTCTGATGTTAACGTTGTAATGCATTACAAAGAATACTGCAAAATATTGAAGCAAGTAATACGGAAATCTAAGCGGCTTTATAATGAGAAAAAAATAATTACATCAGATAACGAAATAAAAACTATATGGGATATAGTGAAGACAGAGACACATGGACCCAAAAAGGAAGAGAAACAGAGAGCTGGAAAAATAAATGAGACATTGGTAACAAGAGCATGTAGTGTTGCAAACCTCTTAAACAGGTACTTGTGTTACTGACAGGTTAGGGTTATCAGGTTCAGTTAACAGTGCAATGGAATATCTGAGACAAGTCTTTACTAATAACTTCAGCAGAACGGAAATGACACTTACATCTCCCAAAGTAGCATCCATCATAAAATCTTTAAAATCAAAGTATTCTAGTGGTTACGACAACATTTCAATGAAGTTACTCAAAGAGTGCTCAAGTGAGTTGAGTTCTGTCTTAAGTTATTTGTGTAATCAATCTCTTCTCAGCGGAACATTTCCAGACTGGTTAAAATATGCTGAAGTTAAGACTCTTTAAAAGAAGGGTGATAAAGAGATACCATCTAATTATAAACTGATTTCTATTTTGTGGCTTTTTCAAACATATTTGAAAGGGTTGCATTTAAATATCTCCTTAAGCATCTGATTGCATATAATATATTGTCCAAGTCACAGTTTAGGTTGTCTGAAACAGATAAAGCTATTTACACGAACAGTGAGAATGTACGTAAGTCATTAGACAACAGAATAGATACTACTGGCATTTTGTGACCTTGCAAAAGCCTTTGACTGTGTGAATCACAGCATCCTCTTAAATAAATTAGAATATTATGGAGTTACCAACAGTGGGGCGAAATGATTTGAGTTTTACCTAACTAACAGGAAACGAAGGGCGTTGTTGCGAAATACCTGTGGAGCAAGCAATCAGTCTTAGTGTGGTGTTCCTCAAGGTTCCATCTTTGTGTACATTAATAGCCTCTCATTTATTACAGTGCCACTAAATTTGTTTTGTTTGCAAATGACACAAACATTGCAGTAAATAGCAAGTCATGTATAGATATAATGGAAGGAAACATTCCACGTGGGAAAAATTATATATAAAAACAAAGATGAGGTGACTTACCGAACAAAAGCGCTGGCAGGTCGATAGATACACAAACAAACACAAACACACACACAAAATTCAAGCTTTCGCAACATTCAAGCTTTCGCAACAAACTGTTGCCTCATCAGGAAAGAGGGAAGGAGAGGGGAAGACGAAAGGAAGTGGGTTTTAAGGGAGAGGGTAAGGAGTCATTCCAATCCCGGGAGCGGAAAGACTTTTACAACATATGAAGACATGCAAATCGAAGAGTGTGACAGTGTTAAATTTCTGGGATTACAAGTTGATAATACATTAACTTGGGAAGGGCATACCACAGCATTGCTGGAGCGCCTAAACAAGTCTGTATTTGCAGTGAGAATGATGTCTGATTTAGGAGACTAAATACAAAAAAGTTTCATACTTCACTCACTTTCATTCTATTACGTCATTTGGGATCAAATTCTGGAGTAACTCAACAAACCAAGCAAAAGCTTTTAATGTGCAAAAGCATGTAATAAGACTCATTTTTGGTGCAGCTTCAAGAATATCCTATAGAAACCAGTTCAAGGAACTTGGTATTCTAACCACCACATCTCAGTATATTTATTCCTTAATGAAATTTGTTGCAAGTAATGTGTGTCTATTTCCCACCAATAGCTCAAAACATAGTATCAATACTAGGAGTATGAACAATCTACATAAAAACCTAAAATTACTTAACTTGTTAAAATAAAATGGGCCTAATGTACAGGAACACACATTGCCAATAAATTTCCAGCAACCATTAAAAACTTCCCCCCCATGAACCATGGACCTTGTCGTTGGTGGGGAGGCTTGCGTGCCTCAGCGATACAGATAGCCGTACCGTAGGTGCAACCACAACGGAGGGGTATCTGTTGAGAGGCCAGACAAACGTGTGGTTCCTGAAGAGGGGCAGCAGCCTTTTCAGTAGTTGCAAGGGCAACAGTCTGGATGATTGACTGATCTGGCCTTGTAACAATAACCAAAACGGCATTGCCGTGCCGGTACTGCGAACGGCTGAAAGCAAGGGGAAACTACAGCCGTAATTTTTCCCGAGGGCATGCAGCTTTACTGTATGGATAAATGATGATGGCGTCCTCTTGGGTAAAATATTCCGGAGGTAAAATAGTCCCCCATTCGGATCTCCGGGCGGGGACTACTCAAGAGGATGTCGTTATCAGGAGAAAGAAAGCTGGCGTTCTACGGATCGGAGCGTGGAATGTCAGATCCCTTAATCGGGCAGGTAGGTTAGAAAATTTAAAAAGGGAAATGGATAGGTTGAAGTTAGATATAGTGGGAATTAGTGAAGTTCGGTGGCAGGAGGAACAAGACTTCTGGTCAGGTGACTACAGGGTTATAAACACAAAATCAAATAGGGGTAATGCAGGAGTAGGTTTAATAATGAATAGGAAAATAGGAATGCGGGTAAGCTACTACAAACAGAACAGTGAACGCATTATTATGGCCAAGATAGATACGAAGCCCACACCTACTACAGTAGTACAAGTTTATATGCCAACTAGCTCTGCAGATGACGAAGAAATTGAAGAAATGTATGATGAAATAAAAGAAATTATTCAGATTGTGAAGGGAGACGAAAATTTAATAGTCATGGGTGACTGGAATTCGAGTGTAGGAAAAGGGAGAGAAGGAAACATAGTAGGTGAATATGGATTGGGGGACAGAAATGAAAGAGGAAGCCGCCTGGTGGAATTTTGCACAGAGCACAACATAATCATAACTAACACTTGGTTTAAGAATCATGAAAGAAGGTTGTATACATGGAAGAACCCTGGAGATACTAAAAGGTATCAGATAGATTATATAATGGTAAGACAGAGATTTAGGAACCAGGTTTTAAATTGTAAGACATTTCCAGGGGCAGATGTGGACTCTGACCACAATCTATTGGTTATGACCTGTAGATTAAAACTGAAGAAACTGCAAAAAGATGGGAATTTAAGGAGATGGGACCTGGATAAACTAAAAGAACCAGAGGTTGTACAGAGATTCAGGGAGAGCATAAGGGAGCAACTGACAGGAATGGGGGAAATAAATACAGTAGAAGAAGAATGGGTAGCTTTGAGGGATGAAGTAGTGAAGGCAGCAGAGGATCAAGTAGGTAAAAAGACGAGGGCTAGTAGAAATCCTTGGGTAACAGAAGAAATATTGAATTTAATTGATGAAAGGAGAAAATATAAAAATGCAGTAAGTGAAACAGGCAAAAAGGAATACAAACGTCTCAAAAATGAGATCGACAGGAAGTGCAAAATGGCTAAGCAGGGATGGCTAGAGGACAAATGTAAGGATGTAGAGGCCTATCTCACTAGGGGTAAGATAGATACCGCCTACAGGAAAATTAAAGAGACCTTTGGAGATAAGAGAACGACTTGTATGAATATCAGGAGCTCAGATGGAAACCCAGTTCTAAGCAAAGAAGGGAAAGCAGATAGGTGGAAGGAGTATATAGAGGGTCTATACAAGGGCGATGTACTTGAGGACAATATTATGGAAATGGAAGAGGATGTAGATGAAGATGAAATGGGAGATATGATACTGCGTGAAGAGTTTGACAGAGCACTGAAAGACCTGAGTCGAAACAAAGCCCCCGGAGTAGACAATATTCCACTGGAACTACTGACGGCCGTGGGAGAGCCAGTCCTGACAAAACTCTACCATCTGGTGAGGAAGATGTATGAGACAGGCGAAATACCCTCAGACTTCAAGAAGAATATAATAATTCCAATCCCAAAGAAAGCAGGTGTTGACAGATGTGAAAATTACCGAACTATCAGCTTAATAAGTCACAGCTGCAAAATACTAACACGAATTCTTTACAGACGAATGGAAAAACTAGTAGAAGCCAACCTCGGGGAAGATCAGTTTGGATTCCGTAGAAACACTGGAACACGTGAGGCAATACTGACCTTATGACTTATCTTAGAAGAAAGATTAAGGAAAGGCAAACCTACGTTTCTAGCATTTGTAGACTTAGAGAAAGCTTTTGACAATGTTGACTGGAATACTCTCTTTCAAATTCTGAAGGTGGCAGGGGTAAAATACAGGGAGCGAAAGGCTATTTACAATTTGTACAGAAACCAGATGGCAGTTATAAGAGTTGAGGGACATGAAAGGGAAGCAGTGCTTGGGAAGGGAGTAAGACAGGGTTGTAGCCTCTCCCCGATGTTGTTCAATCTGTATATTGAGCAAGCAGTAAAGGAAACAAAAGAAAAATTCGGAGTAGGTATTAAAATTCATGGAGAAGAAATAAAAACTTTGAGGTTCGCCGATGACATTGTAATTCTGTCAGAGACAGCAAAGGACTTGGAAGAGCAGTTGAATGGAATGGACAGTGTCTTGAAAGGAGGATATAAGATGAACATCAACAAAAGCAAAACAAGGATAATGGAATGTAGTCTAATTAAGTCGGGTGATGCTGAGGGAATTAGATTAGGAAATGAGGCACTTAAAGTAGTAAAGGAGTTTTGCTATTTGGGGAGCAAAATAACTGATGATGGTCGAAGTAGAGAGGATATAAAATGTAGGCTGGCAATGGCAAGGAAAGCGTTTCTGAAGAAGAGAAATTTGTTAACATCCAGTATTGATTTAAGTGTCAGGAAGTCATTTCTGAAAGTATTTGTATGGAGTGTAGCCATGTATGGAAGTGAAACATGGACGATAAATAGTTTGGACAAGAAGAGAATAGAAGCTTTCGAAATGTGGTGCTACAGAAGAATGCTGAAGATTAGATGGGTAGATCACATAACTAATGAGGAAGTATTGAATAGGATTGGGGAGAAGAGAAGTTTGTGGCGCAACTTGACCAGAAGAAGGGATCGGTTGGTAGGACATGTTCTGAGGCATCAAGGGATCACCAATTTAGTATTGGAGGGGAGCGTGGAGGGTAAAAATTGTAGAGGGAGACCAAGAGATGAATACACTAAGCAGATTCAGAAGGATGTAGGTTGCAGTAGGTACTGGGAGATGAAAAAGCTTGCACAGGATAGAGTAGCATGGAGAGCTGCATCAAACCAGTCTCAGGACTGAAGACCACAACAACAACAACATTAAAAACTTGGTTCCAGATAAAGCACAGCTTAACAGAGTTTGAGAGACTTTTCGATAAGCAGCTCCTTCTACTCTGTAGATGAATATCTTAACAGAGACTGTCAGACCAGCTTCAGTAAAAATGTCTGCTTTCAAAGGAAGTCTTTGGCATTGTTATGGTTGTAATAGTGTCATCTTTTGGTTGGGTTGGCTTGTTTGGGGGAGGAGACCAGACAGCAAGGTCATCAGTCTCATTGGATTAGGGAAGGATGGGGAAAGATGTCGGCTGTGCCCTTTCAAAGGAACAATCCCGGCATTTGCCTGGAGCGATTTAGGGAAATCACGGAAAACCTAAATCAGGATGGCTGGGCGCGGAATCGAACCGTCATCCTCCCTAATGCGAGTCCAGTGTGCTAACCACTGTGCCACCTCACTCGGTCGCCATCTTTGTATATGTACTTGCATGCGGTGAAACTTCTTTGGAAATTTTACATCAGTTGGGAAGAAAAAGCGAAAGCTGATGTAAAATTTACCTTAGCGTGACCTAGCTCTCTGAAGATGAACCTGTCAGTTCAAAACCCAGTAAAAATGCTATTTAAATAAATAAATAGTATTGTAAAAGGTGGTTTGTTGCTCTTATCTTCAATGTAAGAGTCAACCTATATTTTGTACACAGCCATGGGCTTAGAATGTCAGTTTTCAACAAAATAGCAATCTCATCATTTCCATGTCCTTTTGTTTCTTAGGCTTTATGTGAAAAACATAGTCACGTGTAAATGATTTCGTGTGATACATTCAGTTTTAAAGCTGTCAGTTCTACGGCCAGAAGGAAAGGTAGTAGTGCCTCATAAAAGTGACAATATCAATTTTTATCTAAAGAAGAGTCATTTTTTGCTTTTGGTTTCTTGCAAAGAGCTACAATTTCTAAACTACAGAACAATATAAATTCAAGATTTTGTTACGTCAGTTGATTCACTTCTATGACAAGGGAAATGTGATACATGGAGCTCTTCCGTTAGACCCGATAAGATGGAATATTCAAAGAAAATTATTGTATAGAAACTCAGGACCCACTAATGTCTACAGTTGAAAATTCTACTATTTAATTTACTGAATAAATTTGTTTTCTGTTTTATCTTCCAAAACATGATTATGACAGGTTTTAGCAGTTGTAATTCACTGTCATAGACACTGATCTTGGCTGCAGATGATCACTGCTTTAATTGGGTGTGCCTTTTCACCTTGCTCTTAAATCTAGTAATGCAAATGTGTAAATATGTTCACTCAATTTTTCTTTTGCTCTGACATATATCAAAACTTTTCCCTCAGATATGACCATTAAATCATCAGAAAAAATGTTTTATTCTACGCTATAGCAACTTGGAATTTTACATTAGGTGCTTAGTCAAGTTTCTTTGTCCTCCCTTCAATAGAGATATGCAAAATCAATTTGGAGATACCCCACAATACTGATTACATTCTTTGAATGCTGAAAATGTTAAAATAAGAAAGGATCGTTGGCTGGAAGTGCTCCCCTCATGATCTATAGGAGTAACCTTGGATGCATGCGAGTGCTTGTAGTCATTTTGCTGTCTTTTTACTTACATTCTACTCATTAATGGCAGCACAAGAACTCTGGACAATGTCTTAGAGAAATAATTAGCACGTCCAGAAAAGCAGACAGATCTTCAAATGTTATTGGAAACATGGGAATGCAGTTTCGGAATTAAGTGCTAGATCAGTAACACAATATCACAAGACAAGTATGAATGGGATACAACTGCACTTGCAACACAGAGAAAATGGCATAGGATGCAGATTACAATTTATATGGAAATTAGACTGGGTGATTGGTTCGTGGTTAAGTGACTAAATAGTGAGGTCACAAGTAGCGCCTGTATCAAGAGATATTTCATCTGGAGTTAATCCTGTCAGTCAGAAATTTGATTGAATTATGAAAGAACTTAGGTGTTGTAAAACTGTGGCATTGAAAGCAATACCGATGGCAGAGCTGAGAAATTAAAGAGAAGTAGAAGTATTTGGGTTGGGTTAGTAAGTACATCAGACCAGACAAGGGGTCTCCCAGGGCTCATCTACAGGGAGAGAAATTCCACCTGTATCTGACCCCCTGCCAACCTAATAAAGGGCAAAGGAAGTTACAAGGCAAATAATGTTTTCTAGCCAAACGATGCATAATAGTAAAAGTGAGAAGAAAACTTAATAGGCAAAAGTAGGATGATGATGATAAAATAAGGTGGGCGAATAACCAGTTCAGCAAGGAGGTGCGGAGAGGTGAGTGACCCCAAGCCTCTGTATACAACAGGAAACGACTCACTCCTGATCCATTAGAGGCGAAGCCGTAAAGAACACCACCCACCAATCATCAGAGTGCCATCCCTACAATATGGTACAGGAGAAAAATGGGGCTAACCACATCTAAAAACAATTAAAACAAGAGTAAAAGAGAGATGAACAAGGTAGCTGGCAAACGAGGCAGATCAAGGGTTCCCCACACTCAGAATGCAGTGCAAGATGACCCAACCTTAACCACCCTGTCCCTGCCCCCAAAGTATTTTCATTATAATTAATTTAGAAAGCTCCACTCCAGTTGTAATAATGTTAGTTAAGCCATGACCGGTCTTTAAAATCCCGTCTTCAGTTGTATGAAATTATTGTATTTGGTAATACACAATCAATGCAAGAGTTCCAATCATTGCATGTGGGCAGAAATTGTCACACTGGACTACCAAACAGTAGGAGCACCAACCACAGGGTGAGTCACTAGAAATTAAAACACTGTTGATGGAGGTCTGTTTAATACACCATAAGATTCTGTCATAGCTATCAGCCCTACCATAAAAACACTAGATGTTCCTGGCAACAAATGTTCTTCCTGACCAGCGGAAGTGTACAGAGTACATTCCATCCTATCCACAGTTTTACAAGTGTAAGCATACATGACAGAAGCACTCCAGTACTTCTGCAGAACAGAGATACAGATATCAAAAGGTCAAGGGGGCAACTGAAATTTGAGGGCCCTGAAATAACTCTGTCCTAATTTGTGGTGGGTGTACTAACCAAGGGGGAAGGAGTGTGCGAAAAATATGGGGAGCACATTCTAATTGGATACAGTGGAGGTTGCGGCTGTGGACCTCAAGGTGCATACCAGCTGAAAATCCCATCCCACCCAAGGGTGGATGTCAGGTGGTTGATACCCCTTGTATACAGAAATAATGTGATAAGTTGAATGATTGGGAAATCGTTAAATGGTGATTACATGAGTTGGTACCATCAGAACTGAAGAGGTAAACTCTCTGCGTTAGCAAGGAGGCTATCTACATGACTAGTCCAGAAGGCTACAGTGACCAGTCTTACAATTATGGACTAGGACCAATAATTTCAAAGCTGAATGTGCCACTGAGCCATAAACTTGGCAATCATAGTCCAATCAGGATGAGATCAGGGCCGAAAGCAGTGCGATTCGCACCCCAAGTGTGGGCAGGGAAATCCAGGGTGTTAAGCTTTCACGTGAACCCAGTCTTCAGTTGATGAATTGGGCAACCACGTCAGTTTTTTACGAGAGAAGTCCCAAATATTAGGACCATGTAACAACATCAAAGTGTTTTGTACCCAAACAGAGGTCTGGGTCAGGATGGGCCACGATATGAGACAGAAATATACGATTTGTGTTTTTGCAGGAGAGAACTGCAAGCCAAGAAAACGGACCCAAATGGAGGGCCTTTGGATTATGTCATCGAACTGGTGTTCAGCCACAGCTACGGACTGGAGCTGCACCAAATGCAAAAGTTGTTGACATATGGCGCAGAGATGCTCACTGGTCTGATGGAGCTCACTAGTGTATTAATGGCGATGAGCAAGAGAATAACACTCAGCACGAATCACTGCAGAATGGTGTTCTCTTAGGTTTGTCGGGAGCTGAGTAATATATCAACTCCAACCTGAAACAACTGATGGGATAAAAACTGGTGAATAAAAATTGGTAGGGAGCATTAAAATGTGTGGCACCAAGCAGTGTCTTATTACTTATGTAAGTCAAGAAGAATGTAATGAGATGTTGGCATGCAGAAAAAGCCTGTTTGATTGTTGATTACAACCTAATCAGATGGTCAATTGTAGATCATCACTTCTGGAAAACACACACTGATATGGTGACAAAAGTCCCACAATTCAAAAACCCAGCATAATTGTTGAGCTACCATCCTTCAAGCACTTTGCTGAGCATGTTGGTGAGGCTAACCGGTCATTAGCTGTTGACAGACAGGGTTTATCTGCCTGGTTTAAGGAGTGACAACACGATACCATCTCACTAATGTGAAGAAAAAACACCTTCTAGCCAAATACCATCAGAGACCCGAGTATATGAAGTCTTTGAGTAACAGTCAGAAGCTGGATCATCAGATTATGAATCAAATCGGAAACTGGGACTGTAACAAGTGATGAGTCACGAATCTGAATCAGTTACCAATTATTGGAAGATTCGAGACAGGAGATAAAAAGAGACAGATGTCTGCAACTTCTATGTGTTTGAAAGGTAGCCACGTAAGAAGATGACACAGACTCTCACGAAGTGGGTTGGGAAGTATTCAAGCAAGAAACAATGCACTGGTAGAAATATCATCATATGGAAAAGACCTGGAACAGTTAACAACTGGAAGCCCACAAGGCTACTGAGGGAGAGCCCACACTTGGGATGAAGAAGCATATATTCTTGAGGAGGAGATGAAACACTCCCAGCATTTCTTCTTACTGCTTTTGAGTAGGCAGTGAGCCCTAGCATGAACTCACTGAAAAGTATTGTGACTGTGTCGCCTGAGATGTTTCAGAGCCCTCAGGTGACCCTGAGTAGGTACTGTATGCTGTTGATCCACCATGACTTCAGTCAGCAGTGGATGGGGGCCTGTAGAAAGCAGAATGTCAGTTCCAGTTGTGTGGGTGGTCAAATCAGAGGCATCTCCCACAACCTCTTGGGTGCAACCTCACAGAGAGGGGGTAAAGGCACCAGCAGAGTTATATGGCTACCAGCTGGCTCTGCGAAGAGCCCAGTATGCCAACCTTTGCCTTGTGATCAGGGAGTGACAGGATCACCAGAAAGTGGTCACGGTTACAGAGATAATTAACATAGCAAAGCCACGAGTTGGGGAAAGAGGTCGTAAGGCTGATAGCCAAAAAGGTGCCATGTGTGACACTGAAATGAGTAGGAATAACATCACTGAGGAGACAAACATCAAGATTGGAAAGAAGATTGTCAGTCAGAAGGCCCCAACCGAATGTAGTACTTCCCCACAGGGCATGGTGCACGCTGAAATCTCCAAATAGAAGAAAAAGTGGGGGGGGGGGGGGGGGGGAATTGTTGGATTAAGGTAATAATTTCAAGGTATGCCAGTGCCCAGCCTGAGAGGAAATAAAGTGACAAGTGATTATCACTAGGTTCATTTGCCGTTGTACTGCTATTGCTTCCAGTGTGGGACAGAGGGGAATCTATTCACTGATGACATCTGTGAAAAGCAACTTACAGTGTCCTGGAGATGCTATCTCAGGACCTATATGGTTCTGACAGAACACATAGTATCCTCGAAGAGTTGGTAAATGGTCATTAGTTAAATGTATTTCTTGGAGAGAGAACACAGATCAGAGAACACAAGGAAATTAGTTTTTTTGTTCTGGGAGGTGACAGAAATATCTATTGCAGTTCCATCAGTTATCACATTAAGAATGTCCTGTTAAGCACAAACACACCAGGCCATATCCCAGAATCACTATCTGCCACCAGTCGGGGTTAGAACAACATCAATGAACATCAGCTGAGAGTCGGGCAGCGTGGGAGGATCTGGGATCTCCAGGGTGTTACAGAGAGTAATGCATGGGACTGAGTAGGGTTCACCACTTTAATTAAGATGGAAACACGGCATAATTTACTAAAGAAAGAAATTTCTCCAACTTCGCTTTCAATATCCTCCACAGTGAACACTGGCTTAGTAGAGAGACCGGAGCCCCCCCCCCCCCCCCCCAATCAATTTGTCCACGTGCAAAGTGCAAACCAGAAAATTGAGGGAAGTAAGTTTCTGCAAGACACTTCATTTTGCCTTCCTCCCATGGTGTGGCCTACGAGGGCAAGTTCCTACTAAAAAACTTCGGTCTGTCTGAAGGGACTGCCAGAGTCTCTTGCCCACCTAGTGATAACTTAAAGTCTTTAATGGTGATAAATATTTGCCCTGATGCCTACTCTGAATGACAGTTTTTTTGCATTCCCTGTATAGTCAGACAGCTACAACCAAGTAGGTACAAATGGACTTGCTACCATGCTGAATATTGTACAAACTATGCCTCACAGCCAGCCAATTTTGAAATAACAGAGGAGAAACCCATATGTGGGTCCCAAACATAAGTCAACCAAAAAACTTACTGTAAAATAATGAAACAGAGTGGGAAAATCCATGTCAACATCCTATGAGCAAGTTAAGTCTCCAGCAGGGATTCTGTCCTAGAGAAAGCCTGAGAAAAGATATAGAGTAACATCGCAGCACAGGAAAGGGAGAAGTACAGCAATGGCTTGGAGCCTCATGTTCACTGCACACGTACTCGCAGAAGAATTGTCAGACGCCTGAGGGCATTTGGGAATTAGACACATGGCACAGGCAAAATAATGGATAAAGCACGCAACAGAAAAAAAAAATCATTACCCACTACTATGACAAGAGAGAATGTAGCTGCCACGGAAGTAACAGGATACTGACTCTAAAAATTAAGCTTAGTGACATGGAAGTTCACAGTCAAATACGTCAATAAAAGTGGATACAGTATCTTCACTGTTATATACACTGACGAGCCAAAGAAACTGTCTATCATGTAGGGCCCCCACGAGCATGCAGAAGTGCCATAAACATGGCATGGCATGGCATGGACTCAACTAATGTCTGAAGTAGTGCAGGAGGGAATTGACACTATGAATCCTGCTGGTCTGTCCATAAATTCATAAGAGTACGACTGAGCGGAGGTCTCTTCTGAACAGCACATTGCAAGGCATCCCAGATATGCTCAATAATGTTCATGTCTAGGGAGTTTGGTAGCCAACAGAGGTGTTTCAACTCAGAAGAGTGTTCCTGGAGCCACTCAGCAGCAATTCTGGGCCTGTGGGGTGCCACAAGTCTGTCGGAATGCACAATGGACATGAATGCATGCAAGTGGTCAGACAGGATGCTTACATATGTGTCACCTATCAGTCATATCTAGAGGTATCAGGGGTTCCATATCATTCCTACTGCACATTCCCCACACCATTACAGAGCCTCCACCAGCTTGAATAGTCTCCTGCCGACATGCAATGTAAAGCTTTGCGTCTTGTGGTCATCAAGAGTACAAGAGTGGGCCTTCGGCCCCGAAAGCTCATATAGATGATGTTTCGTTGAGTGGTTCGTACACTGACACTTGTTGATGGCCCAGCACTGAGATCTGAAGCAATTTGCAGAAGGTTTGCACTTCTGTGATGTTGAATGATTATCTTCAGTCATTGTTGGTCCTGTTCTTGCAAGTTCGTTCTCCGGCCGCAGCACTGTCTGAGATTCCAGGTTTTACTGGATTCCTGGTATTCACAGTACACTCATGAAATGATTGTACGGGAAAATCGCCACTTCTTCACTCATTCGGAGATGCTGTGCCCCATTGTTCATTTGCCGACTGTAACACCATGTTCAAACTCAATTAAATCTTGATCAGCAATAATCAATCTAATAAATGCACCAGATACTTGTCTTATATAGGCACTGCCGACTGCAGCACCGTATTCTGCCTGTTTACATATCTCTGTATTTGAATATGCATGTCTACACCAGTTCCTTTGGCACTTCAGTGTACATTTATAAGAAAAACTAAAAAAAATGTCAAAACTGAATTCCAGAGTCTATGAATTACACTGCATGTTCTGGGCAGCCATAATATTTTTAATATATTATAAACTTCACATAAAAACAACACAGCCATCAAATCATAGTGTCTTTATAGTGCTGAGATAATCACAAAAAAGAAAAAGACAGAAAGAAACACTGAAAAAATTTAGAAGACAGAACACAATTTCTGGTCCAAATTATGTTGAAGAAGGAACAGAAAGACTAAAAGCAAATACAGGAACTGGGAAGTATAGCAACATTCATTTGATATGAAAAGACACAGGCTAAAATTCTAAAAACATATTAAAAGAATGGAACCAATCAGACTAAGTAGAAAGAGTGGAATTCTATGGAAGTTGCAGGACCATCCCATGTCAAGCCATGCAGACCATCTCATCCACTATCACAAGTCTAGATGAAACTGTCCTTATTTATTCAACCTATGGATATAAATAATTGTATCATATTTTAGCATTTTATAAAACAATTCCTGCTGAAACTTGGAACATAAATAACCCTTTTTTACATTTGTGTGAAATTTGGTTGTAATATGCTCTACAGTATAAGGTTTTTTTTTTTAAATGGAACACTTCATACCTTTAAGAAAACTGTCCGGGTAGGAATAAAAAAGTGTACTTACATTTTTTTTTATTTAAAAAAGTAAAAGACATGGTTTACCATTACATTGAATATTACGTAAAGGGAAAGGAATTATCTCTAAAAATTTGTTTTGCAAAATATTCCCCAAAGCATAAGCTGTCACTTGGAAAAATAAAATTAAAGCATTTTTGTTACTTTGTTACTTTTATTTTTTGTAACAAATAAATGTTTGAATTTTTATTTGAGAACCTACAAGAAACCACTGAAATTTCGGAGGTCCTGGATAATATAATAAAAAATTTTAAATTAGTTTTAAAAGAAACAGCCTCAACCGATAAAATTTTTAAAGAGCTCAAATGTCTTCATATTCTTAGATGACACTACCTACAGGAGATATAATTTCTAACAGTGACATGTTTGTTCCATGAAATTTCAGGGGGGATGCCAGATGTCCATAACTTGCTGCCACAATATTTCAGCACGATGTCTTCAGATGAATACTGGCAAAAATACGCCGGGCTCCTCTATTTAAGACTTTTTAAGAGCTCAGCATATTTTTGCCAGTATTCACCAGAAGCTGGCCAGAAAACTGTGCCAAAATATCCTAGCAGCAAGTTACGGACTTCTGGCACTTCACATGAAATTTCATGTAACAATCTGGAGAGAAAGTTCTTAAAATTCACACTTAGCATAAGTTCTTTTGAAAAATGTTATGTTTACCCAGTTTATGTATCTGGACATTCAACAACAACCATATGCTGCAGAGTGAAAATCTCATTCTGGAAACATCCCCCAGGCTGTGGCTAAGCCTTGTCTCCGCTATATCCTTTCTTTCAGGAGTGCTAGTTCTGCAAGGTTCGCAGGAGAGCTTCTGTAAAGTTTGGAAGGTAGGAGACGAGATACTGGCAGAAGTAAAGCTGTGAGTACCGAGCGTGAGTCGTGCTTCGGTAGCTCAGTTGGTAGAGCACTTGCCCGCGAAAGGCAAAGGTCCCGAGTTCGAGTCTCGGTCGGGCACACAGTTTTAATATGGCAGGAATTTTCATATCAGCGGACACTCCGCTGCAGAGTGAAAATCTCATTCTGGTGAACCACATGAGTACTGGAAACTGGGAAAGTGTCCTCTCATTTGTGCCAAAGGAATGCCGCTATAGGTCTTTAAGGATGCATAAATAATATTGAAACATGTTCTGCTGTATTTAGTTCAATGATTACACAATTGCTGGGTACGGACTTGCTGGTTGATAACACAGGGAACAATTTACATCAAGGTACAAAGAAGAGACATTCAGCTGCTAACTATTCTTGTGTCACTGAACTACTTTGAAAGTTTCTGAGCACTTAGCATGGTTTGCTGGCATAGAATCTTTTAAATAAAAGTGTTTCTTAGCATAACCAAGCCTAAAAAAGGGGAACTAACTTAAACCCATACTAACTGATTTAGGAACAAATTTTTACTAAGGGGATGAACAATCTAGAGATCTATCAGTTATAAAGGATGTCTGAAGCAAAGAGGAAAATCATATTTATTTATTACTTTATAAATAAATAAATAAAATTTTATTTTAAATTCAGTGCATTAGTATTTGTAAAATGATTCTTTTATATAGTGTACATTAAAAAATGACGATCTTTCCACTTGGGACCTGTTGAATAGTACATTACCTAACTTGTTTTAGTTGTAAATATTTGTCATGTAGTGTTGTTTTTCTGACATGTTCTACATCCTGGATGACCCCCTTACTACAGATCAATTGGAATGAAAGCAAATCTAATCTAATCTAATGAATAATAAATCTAGATTTTTAGGCAATTTACTTAAAAATTATTCCAATTATATTGAATATCTACACAATAAAGTACTTTTTCCTGTGTTGGGTTCACTTACCCCGAAGTGGTGTGTTTTAACAGGTGTTAATCGTACCTTCTTAGTACGTCTTAGCCATTCATCATAGCATAATTTTATTAATCAACACAGTAGCATTTGAAGAAAGCTATAAAGATCAAACAAAAATGATATTATGTGAAAATGTGACAGAGTTGTAATGAATGCCCTCCAATAGAAACACTAGTACAGTAACTGCGATGAAGATGAGTGAAAATTACTTTTACTATCCACGACAAAACCAGTGATAACACTGGACATCTGACTCTTGCACTGTACATATTATTACAATTAATCTAAAAAAATGTAATGTAAGATTACTTAAGTGTCTTGGCATTATATCTGATGATGTGAAACAATGTGTGTATGGTCCACAAAATGCAAGAACTGTGCCTGAATTCATCACAGAAACATACGCCAATCCTTTAAAAAAAAAAAAAAAAAAAAAAAAAAAAATTGTGATGGCTCTGCAGGATAATAAAAAAATATTTTAATTTTATAAACTTATGTCTTCATCAAAATTATTTTAATATCAGAACCGAGTGGTCACTCTGCAACTAGTCACAGAAAAATTGAGAAGGGTTAAAAGAATTCGTAAAAGGAAATTTTACCAAGACACTTAGGAAACCAAATACTATCTGCATCAAATTTGCTTCAGTTTTATAATGTTAATATTACCAAAGTTAAGTTTTATTTTATTCAAGAAGAATCTATAAATCAAATACACTTTGATTTTGCAGAATTTCAAACTTCACTAAAGTTTCCAGGAGTTTAAGCCATTATATTGTTTAAGGAAAGCAAGAGGAGGGAGTATCAATAGTGATGTGGAGCTCACCTTCAAACCTAATTTATGGAATAAATTACTATCTTTTGTTAGAAAAGATAATCTGATCCCATCAATCCATGTAGCCTGCAAATATTTCAATATGTGGTGCAATGATGTTACCATATAATTTATGCATCCTTCAGGACCTTCGCTGCCATTCACTTGGCCCAAATGAGAAGATATTTGCCTAGTTCCCTTTACTAGCACTCTTGATGTTATTGAGAGGATATTTGCCTAGTTCCCTTTACTATAGCACTCTTGATGTTATTGAACGTTCTAAAACAAACTGGAAGAACTTACCAATTTTCAAAGGAATAAAGGAATGTATGTGCTCTATTCTGAAAAAAGTTATTGTATAAATTATTCCTCCTGTAAGAAGTGATATTTAAAAAAAAAATTAATTAATTTGAGTTTCTTAAACTTAAAGTTGGTCATGATAGCTTGTTTTTATTAGTTTAATCACTTAAAATTTCAGTTATATTATTCAGGAATCATGAAATTTCAACAGCTAATTTTAGATTTTCAAGACAAAATTAGGAACAGGTGTTTGTTGGAATAAAAGACAAAAATACCATTAATTTTATTTTCCAAGCGACAGCTCATGCTTTGACTGTTATCCTGAGAAACATTTTTTTGGTTATTCTTTTTCCTTTGTGTGATATTCAATTTAAGAATGTTTGTTTTTTCTCTCTCCAGGCGTTGACAGTTTTACTTACAATCCTTATACTACAGAGTGTACAACCTCCAAATTTTACCTTCTTTGGGTAGTAAATAAAAAAATGGTAACTTTTATCCAAGTGTAAGCAAGCAACAATTTGTGTCATCACAATGTTACAAGTGGCCAAGCTTCCAAATCTAAAGTACCATAAAAAATAAACAGAGATAACAAGCTGAAATCTCGTATGGTTATTTGTCTCCACTGGGAGAACACATGAGCCAAGTTCAAATCTGAGATGTTGGTCCAGATTTTTTTTTACTGAACTGACATGGAGTAATCCTGCAGTAAAACTAAAACATTAAGCGTTGCTTCTGGGTGTTTAGCCAAGTATTTTCTATTTTATGCACAATCTTTAAATTGCAGTTTGACAGTTGGCTGGGCAGAAAAACTGAAGGCCGGAACAACTTGGTCTAATGAGCAGAAACAAACCTGGAGAATTCCCTTTGTTGCACATTTTGTGGTCCAGTGCATTGGCAGAGATGTCATTCTTTACTCAGATGATTCACATGAAAAGGTTTCCAACATGACTATGGCCACACAATGGGAATTAACAGACTTTGAATGTGATGTGGTAGTTGATGATGCTGAGCCACAAATAGGCAACACTAAAAGACTGTCAAACAAGTAAGATTTTGGTCAAAAAGGTCTTCATTGGTATTATTCTCTCTCTCTCTCTCTCTCTCTCTCTCTCTCTCACACACACACACACACACACACACACACACACACACACACACACAGACTTGGCTGCTGGGAGCAGCAGCAGTGCATGATGGGAGAATCAATCTGAGGGGTGGGGTTAGGGAAGAGGATGGGATGGGAATGGGAGAGATAGCAGGGTAGGGATGGGGAATGGTAAAGTGCTGCTTATTGAAGCATACAGGGATGGAGTGGAGTGAACATAAAGCAGCTAGGTGCAGTTGATAGGTTAGTAGGAAATTTGAGAAGTAGAATGTCTGCAGGACTGTAGTTGGAATAAAGTGCTGTGTAGTGGCGGAGAGAGAACACAGTAGGGGATATGTGGGTGTAGGACAATGACTAATGAAGGTTGAGGCCAGGTGGGTTACAGGAACGTAGAATATACTGCAGGGAGAGTTACCACATACACAATTCAGAAAAGCTGGTGTTGGTCAGCTTGCTTAGTAACTGGGTGGTCCAGCTGTTTCTTGGTCAGTTTGTCAGTGGCCATTCATGCATATAGATAGCTTGTTTGTTGTCATGCACACCTAGAATGCAGCACTGTGGTTGCGTCTTAGCTTGTAGATCACATGATTTGTTTCATAGGTAGCAGAATGTGATTCAGTTGTTCCAGCCTTGGGTGGTACTGAGTTGCGAGGGGAATGCTCCTCTGTCGCTGGATGGTGGGACTTTCGGAGGTTGACTACAGAGATAAGGCAAAGGAGATCTGTTTCTGTACATGGTTGGGAAGGTAATTACAGCCCGTGAAGACCTCAATGAGACCACTGGGGTATTTTGAGAGGGACTGCTTGTCATTATAGGTGCAATGGCCACGGGTGGCTGGGCTGTGTGGAAGGGACTTCTTTGTAAGTAATGGGTGGCAGCTGTCAAAGTGGAGGTATTGCTGGTAGATGGTAGGTTTGATATGGATGGAGGTACTGATTTAGCCATCTCTGAGGTGGATGTCAACATCAAGGAAGGTGGCTTGCTGGGTTGAGAAGGACCAGGTGAAGCAAAGGGAGGAAAAGGTGTTAAGGTTCTGGGACAGTGTGGATAGGCTGTCCTCTCCTCAATCCGGATCACTAAGATGTCATCAATGAATCTGAACCAGGTGGGGGCTTAGGACTCTTCGTGGTTAGAAAGGTTGGCATAAGATGGTGTCATGCAGGTGCCCATTGCGTCCCCTGGCTTTGTTTTTACGTGATGCCTTCAAAGGAGAAGTAATCCACAGTGAACGGCAATGGACATCTGCAAGACAATACCTCCACTCTGACAGCTGCCGTCCATTCCCTACCAAGAAGTCCCTTTCATACAGTCTAGCCACGCATGGCTGTCGCATCTGTAATGATGAGCAGTCCCTCTCGAAATACACCAAGGGTCTCACTGAGACCTTCACAGACAGAAATTACCCTCCCAACCTATTACAGAAACAGATCTCCTGTACATTATCTCTCTAGTCACTCACGGCCTCCCAAAGTCTCACCATCCAGCCACAGAGGAGCATTCCCATTGTGACTCAGTACCACCCAGGACTGGTGCAACTGAATCACATTATCACATTCTCCACGAGATAGAGAGAGATAGAGAGAGAGAGAGAGAGAGAGAGAGAGAGAGAGAGAGAGAGAGAGAGAGAGAGAGTGTTGTCTAATTCCAATGAAAGCCTTTTTGGCTCAAAGCTTACTTGTTTGACAGTCTTTTTGTTGTGCCTATCTGAGACTCGGCTTCTCAGCTATGGTAAGTAGTAATGTACCTCTTTCCTAATACTGTGTTATTCCATCCTGGATTTTCCACTGTTTGTATGGAAGTTGGAGCTAGACTCATGGGAAATTCCATTTCGGAAATCATTCGGTTATTCAATGTTCCAAGAATGTACTGCGAATGCCAAATTTCAGGCATTACCTCTCACCATGGACAATGTAGTGGCCAACGACCTTCACATAATGGCCGAGAGCAGCTGTGTTTGCGTCAAGTTGTCAGTGCTAATAGATAAGCTACACTAAGCATTCTGGCCTGAGATGCTAGAGTTGGCGGTTGTGTGTGCATGAGGTCTGCTTGCTTGTATGTGTTTCTCTTTTGCTAATGGAGGCTGTGGCCGAAAGCTTCATGTAAGGGTCTTTTAATTGTGCCTGTCTGCATAGTAACATGTCTTCTTTATGGTAAGTAGCAGTCTATCATTTCCTGCATTGTAGACAAGCAACACTGCATGAAATAACCACAGAAATCAAAGTGGGACATATGACGAAAGTATCCATTAGGACAGTGTGGCAACATTTGGCGTTAATCGACTATGGCAGCATACAACCAACGTGAGTGCTTTTTGCTCACAGTACATCATCTGCAGTGCCTCTCCTGGGCTCAAGACCATATCAGTTGACCCTAAACGACTGGAAAACAATGGCCTTGTCAGGTGAATCTCGATTTTAGTTGGTAAGAGCTAATGGTAGGGTTCGATAATGGTGCAGTCACCAAAAAGACATGGATGCAAGTTGTCAAGAAGGTGCTGTGCAAGCTGGTGGTGACCCCATAACGCTGTGCACTGTGTTTACATGGAATGGACTGGGTCCTCTGGAGCAACTGAACTGATCATTGGCTGGAAATGGTTCTGTTCGGCTACTTGGAGAGCATTTGCGGCATTCATGCTACAAATAAACAGTGGAATTTTTATGACTGACAATATGCCATGTCAACAGGCCACAATTGTTCACAACTGGTTTAAAGAACATTCTGGATATTTCGAGTGAATGAACTAGCCACCCAGATCGCCTAGCATGAATCCCTTTGAACATTTATGGGACAGAATTGAGAGGTCAGTTCATGAACAAAATCCTGCACTGGCAACACTTTCTCAATTGTGGATGGCTGTAGATGCAGCATGGCCCTATATCTCTGCAGGGGACTTCTAATGACTTATTAAGTCCATGCCACATCAAGCTGCTGCACGACACTAGGCAAAAGTAGGTCAAATACAATATTAGGAGATATACCATGACTTTTTTCATCTCCGTGTTTATAATATGTGAAATGCTTGAGAAAGTCTGACATTTTAAAAGTTCTGTATTATTAAAATTTGCTACTGTCAATCACTTTTGCACTTACTATGATGGTAAATCGGAAAGCTTCTGACTTCTCATGCATTTAAGGCAAGATATGTACGAAGGTTAACTAAGAAGACTTGATGGCATGTAGAAGTCATTTCCAAAATCTGCTCAATGATTTCCAATACTTGTCAAACGAATGAAGCAAGGCCCTCCTGCATCACCGACATCTATAGAGCAAAACCAGGCCTCAAATAACATTATATGAATCATGATAATGTAGAAATTCAGAGGCAAGGGGATAAAACAGAGAACATAAAGATCAGCTGAGTTATGTACAACATTCATTAGTACAAAGCAACTGTTTTAACACAGGAACTACTGTAAAAGAAAGGGTCACTGGATAAAGGACTGCAAAAAATAGATTTCTGATGGAAAACAAAGAAAAAATCTTAACAGACATAATTATAATTGTGAAGTAACTAGTGCTATGTTGTTGTTGTCTGTGAAGAGGTCTACTCAGCTGAAGCAGATTCAGCAACATGATGGGTCGACTACAGAGTTACAAGGCATGCAACCAACTGTTCAGACTGTTTTACAGATTTTCTAAAATTTGACAGGTGGTGTAAATGCAGCTGGAAAAGAAACTTCATGGCTTTGGGAAAGGGCAATAAAAACTGGTCATAATCTGTAACTGATGCGCAAGATATCATGCTGTAGATGTTCCTAAGCTGTCTAGAAACTTGTTTTCAACATTACCTGACATGAACTGAATCTTAAAAAAAGTCATCTAATAGGTGAAATTAAATCATAAATAAGGCAATGCTGGCTTAAAATTGTTGTTGGAGCCCCGGAGCCTTTTGGAAATCAGGTAAAGTGGACAATCAATTCACTTTACACAAAAACACTGTTGAAGTCAACACCACTGAAGAGATTTCGTTATTGCAACTGTACCATGAGAGACAGGCACACCAGCAGAAACACCATGTCAAAGAAATTAGGCATAACTGTTCCTCTGTAAAAGGAATTTTTGGAGCCATGCATTTATGGCAAAGCACATGAACTCATCTTTAAAAATGAAGAAATATGTGGTTGTGTGCAAGGACAGCTACATGAAATTTTGGTATTGCTATTTCATAATGCATAAATCTAAAGTGATGTGTTGGAACATGTTCTTCGGCATTCAAAAGTGTAGGTTCACTCAAGGACTACTAAATGACAATGCTGGTTAATTCAGTAAAGAAGTTCAAGACAAACTGCATGTGGCAGGTGTTACACAGAGGCTAACAACACCCTACACAGCACAACAAACTGGTAGTAGTGAGCATGACAATAATTGTGTTCAACTCTCTTCTTAGAATAATGTAACACTGGTAATCAAACCGTGGAAAATCTGGGATGGAGTAATGACAATATTATGAAAAGGATAGATTGCTGCTCACCTTATAGTGGAGATGCTGAGTCACAGACACAAGATGTCATTAGAATAATACATTTATCCAAAGTTCTTGCTCAGGCCTTAATTGTTCCTTCTTTTAAGCTACACTAACAATGTAAACAATTACACTGGAGGTAGAAAAAAGGATAATTATTTGCAAACAACATAGGTAGTTTAATTACAGCTAAGGCATGATGTCCATTAAACAGCACTGTACAATTTGATGTCACTGTTTTAAAAAAATGCAAAGAAACATGTTGATTTAAAAAAATGTGCAGCCAAGAATTCACACACTTGCTCACTTCTCCAAGAGTTTGAAATGGGATTATCATGTGAAGTGAAACAAAGTTTGCTAGGGTCTATGGGTGCAAAATCAGAGTAGGATTCAAGTATATTATAATTACATTTCTTCAGTATGGATCCATGTTCTGGGAAAACTTATCCCTCTTCAAATGAAGTCTTTAAAATGTCTGCCAGAGATCTTTGTAATATAAACAATCTACAATGACCCAGAACATTCTTCATTCAGTTGAAAATAATGAGTCTGTCCAGTCTGCATATTTACAAATCCAGCCAATTTGAAAATGAGCAGCTTTCAAACATGAATGAGAAACTACAATAAAATAAACATGTCCACAACCTCAACATAAAAAAGCACATGATTCAGTCTATACCAGCATTGTGTCAGAAAAACGTTTCACATACAACAATATAAATTATTCAACAACCAACTCAATCATTTAAAACACCAGCTAAATAAAAAAATCCTTTAAAAATAAACTTAAGTCATTTCTGATGGGCAACTGCTTTCACCCAGTAAATAAATTATTTTTAGCATCTGCAAACAGGAATTCAAATTATTGTATCATTGTACTATTTAAATTGTGTTGTACACTAGATTTGTAATTTATGACTGTAATTTGCTATACCTTTATTCTCTCTCTCAAATTTTTGACTTGGCCTACATAAATGGACAATGTTCACTGGATCATAAAGGACCGATAGCTAATGATAGTAAACTTGAAGTATGTATTTTTCTCGTAGAAACAATTCAGGAGTCAGAGAAAGAAACCTTACAAAAGCATTAGAAATCTTTTGTGGAATATATAGTGATCCTCAATGAAATCCCTAAATTTCAAGACCAAAATGAATTGTGACAAAGCTAAGGGGTTTGGACTATGAACAAAAATATTTGTTTCCTCAGCACCTCCAACATCATAAATATACACAGAAGAAACAAATAATTATGTTAAAGCAGGACAAATATTTCTGTTGAAACAGCTGAAAAATCTTCATTCCACCTCATATTGTTATGAAGTGGTTCAGAGATATCACAGTTACATAACTCCAGGTGCCAACCATCTCTCTAACTCCATGGTGTTATCCTTAATCCAGAAAAGTCGTGTACAAATAGCTTCAATGACAGAATCAGTAAGTTTACAATGGTACAGAACTTAGAAAGTGAGAGCTCTTGTTTCTGCATACATATCTGTAGTCAAAACTAAAAAAAACTTGACGTGACTGTAATCATTCTACCACTGCAACAATGTGGCTTGAAATTTTAAGATTTTCTGAGAATGTGACGAAGATAAAGACAATAAATACAAAAACAATACGAAGACCTGTAACAGGTTTAGCAATTGGTACCTGAGTAAAACAAAGACGTCGTCTATGTAATGGTTTATTACTAGTTACTTAAGCTGAATATTTACTGATTTTTATGCCTTGCAATATTATTTAAGTCTTCACATCTGTAGAAATCTCATTAATAAATAAGCAATATCTCATCAGCTGAAACATGATAGCCAGCTAAAGAAACACATACAATTATATCTACCAGTAAAAAATTATCAACACTCTATGCACTCCTTTTGTGTGCAACTAATTACGATGTTAGAAAATGCACATTATTCATAACTTTAGGGTATTGCTGTCTGCATGTAAATCAACATTAGGCCTACTATCTGTGCTGGCTCCATATTACTTACAATATTTTTATCATAACCAAATCGACAAAGGTAACAAACACAATTTAGCGTAACCTTCATTACACTACTACATCACTTTAAAATAATGACAAATAACAATAAGTCACCAATCTTTACCCTTAACAATGAGCACATTCTTTCCTGTTGGTAGCATTCTAGTGCACTTTCAAGTGCTGATGTTCATAATCTCTGACAAAATGTGGTTGAACAAAACAGAACAAATATGGATTACATGGAGTGATCAGATCAGAGGTGTAATGAACGAATTCAGGGGATCCGTGTGTGACCAAAAAAAAAAATTGAATGTGAAGTGATTGAGAGAAACTCTGAATTTTAAACACAGTGCAGATTATTAACTTGTCATTGACAAGGAGGCGAGCTAACACAAACAACACAGTAGGCTAATGTAGTGAAGTATGTTTATTTCAGGAATTTTTATATGACACTTAAATCCTTAGTACTTTAGCTGCAACCTTAAGAGTTTTAAACATTCACCCACGTTGACATCATTCGTAATCAGGTGTTATTAACAGCAGGGGATAAAGTGGTGTTGTTTGTGGGTGGGACTCCGAGAATCACAATATTAACCAGGCGGTTTAGTTTATAACAAACTGCATAGTAACACAGGCATGTATCTCCATTTCACTCAATTAACTGAAATGAAAAGTCGAGAATACGTAACATGTACGTAACATGACTACCGTCAGTGACACACAGTCGTGCTATAGATCAAATTGCGTGCCGAAAATGGGCTGATGAAGTGCTTATGTACTTTTACTAGTTGCGACTCGTCATGTGCACATTTTTTCCCCCCCATAGGTTGCCCTATTAAATGTAAACGAGGTTTCTCACAATACACAGAATGAACGTCCGTCCAGCGTATTATTGTAACAGTTTTTTCCTCAATATTTATTTTTCTCCTCTAAAACAGAGTTGTCGACTATTCTCCATCGGTACACACAAGAGATGTGTTATGAAAGAAATTGAGTTACTATCTTTCGTTGAGTGACTGGGTGAATCTTCATCCTTTATTCGCAGGAATATTCCTATATTAAGGATTTATGTACCTTCCTAATTTCATTAAAATAGGTGTCAAGCAACATGCATCATTTATAAGAGCTTCACACATGCACAAAGTAAATAAAAAGGTCAAAGCTTTATACAGCGGACGCATACTTATCTTTCTACACACCTTGCAGATTATGGCTTATCCTCATAAAACCAGTTCAGCTACTTTTAACATTTACCACTCACCGATTTCTTGTATGAAAGTGGAACAAATTAAATCATTTCCCTCGTTGCGTGAAGGGTAAGACAAAATAGAGGTCGAGTACCAACTTTTCTATATTACAGTGCATATATAAATCATAAAAATATTGGTTTTTACTTGTAAAACTAAACAGATTTACGATTTTCGTTATTATTGACGTACAGTTCTGTGCTGCTATCTACATGTTACCGAGTGAACCGAACATGCATATCCCTTCGCTCAGATCTCTGGAATACACTGCATGTGGTACTGTGTAGCAGTTCCTATTCGAAGCGCGCTGTTTGAACCAACTTGGTAACAAATTTGGAAGGTCATTGTACCAGCTCATATATTCAGAGTAAATTGAGCCACATATCAGGTAAGCCTAGTACATTACTTAAAGAAATTATCTATATTAAAAAATTAGTAGTGTTTTTAATCCTTTTATTATAAATTTAAGTGCGACATTGACGTTAACTTGTAATATTGCACTTTTCGAGCTGAATAACTGTTTCTTGTATAAAATTGAATTCTTTCGTTTATTATAGAAAATGGGCTCTAATCAAATAGCTTCAGAAGAAATAGTTCAGAACAGTAACAGTCAAAAAGCAACATAAACTACCGACAATAAAACAGCTGCCCAAGTTTGCATACAAAAAATATCTACATCGATAGTTCGCAGACCATTATGAGGTACATGGCACAGGGTACATCTCATTGCAACATTTATCGGGCATGCTTTACAATCCACTCGCATATGGAACGCTGGAAAAATGATTGCTAAAATGTCCTTGTGCGCTCTGTAATTGACCTAATCAGGACTTCACAGTCTCTATTGGAGTAATATGTAGGGGACTACAACGTATTCATATTATTTTCACGTAATGAAGGAATAAATTAATGGATTAGTGAGCAAGGGTTCAATATTCACTGTTAGTCCTATTTGTTATGACTCCCAAAAACTTGAGCAATATGTTAAGATAGAACACAAGAGCGCTTTCTAGGCAGTGCCCTTTGCAGACTGATTCCATTGTCTCAGTATCCAATCAATAAAGCAAGGTCAGCCAAAAACCTTACCTAAACCCAATCCTACACCTGATATCCCTACAGAAAGAAATACCCTTATATTTGTATTAATAGACTGGTCCAAATCTGGTTTGTTAATACCATATCATATTCAAAGCGTACAAAATTTTTTGTTGTTTAGTCAAGCGCACAGTTTTATGTTTTTGACCATTTAAAGCGCCAGTGTGTCAATCTTTGCAACTCTTTAATATATTATCAAGATCCAATGGAACAGTTGTCCATTTTTTTTTTTTTTTTTATTTCAGAGAGAATTTCACTATAGGCAACCACATAATCTGCATAAATGTCTGAAGTTACTATTAATACTGCCTGCCAAATCATTAATATACAACATTTACAGCAAGGGTTCCAACACATTTCACTGATATACACCTCAAGTTAGTCCTACATATGTCAGTGACTCTTCACCTAATTAGCTGATGCTCTATAAGCCATAAATAAGTATTCAAGTTAGCAGTGTAGTGAAGCCAGGAAGGATGACTACAATACAACAATCTGTACTTACCTGTTCTTTCCACAAAATAGATTAACAAAAACTAACAATAGTCATAAGTACATTGCAATTAAAATATATAACAAATTGTCTGAATGTGCCACAAGCATGCTACTCAAAGTCTTTAAGGAAAAGTTACACAACTTCTTGTTAACTAACCCATTCTGTCCATTAGAAGAATTTTTAGAAATATCCAATATCAACTTAAATATGTGAAAATGTATATTAGAAAATTAATAGGTTAAGTGAGCTGACAAAGTCTACAGCATGTAATAATGCTAAATGATGAATAAAGAATCCAAATCTGACTGAGAACAAAAAACATCATAGCAGACCTAGATGCTGCATGACAGTGCTCTTATCACCAGTGTAACAGGCACACATGATATGAGATGCAATGAAGCCAATATTTGTATACGAGGTTTGGCCAATTTTCTAGAATGAACCAATTTGAAAAACACTATTGTTTTTACCATGCCACATCAGCGAGACTAGTATACAACTCGTGTTACCAGAGAGTTAAAAAACAAATGTGAGAATTAAATCAATTTGCTCAGGTTACGAAAAACATCAGATTCTAGAAAGAAGTAAATTATATAAAAGCCTGTACACCAAACATGAATTACATTTGAACTGTGAGGGTAAGAGTTTTTTGTGTTAAAAATTAAGCAAAATAACTACAACACTTACATATTGTGAATGAACCTGGGTGCAAGACCAAAGAGATTTGGAGCTTTAAGTTAAATAAGTACAAAATTGTGGATGACTGTTGTAGAAAGATACACAGAGGTGGTAGTGCAGACATTTATCTCAGAAACAACATAAAATGTGAAAACACTGAATGGGCTGACAAACTCACCATGAAGGTGCCCTTTGAATCAGCAACAATAAAATAAAGCTAGGTAAAAACAGCTTAATAATTATTGGCCTGCATAGATCACCAACCAGTGATGTAGATGAATTCTTCTGTAATGTAGAGGAACTTCTGTATAAACTCTTAACAAACAGCAACCAGATTATAATAATGAAACAATGAACACAGAGTCGCTAAGCTACAATGTAAATCATGAGGTATTTTGACTTGTTACAGTGCTGTAACCACAGCCATACAAATTTGCCACCAACCAGAATAAAAACTGATTCACAGACTTTGACTGACTATGCTGTTACAAATTGAAATGGGGAAGGATTCAAGGCAAGAACTACTGAAAAATATTTCTCAGCTCGTACTGACAATGGCTTACTCACATACGAAAGAAAAATTAACTGAAATAAGCTATAGGAGGACTTTTCACATAGACTAGCAGATGATATTAATGAAAAGTGGGGTCACTTCTATGAAATATTTAATCAGAGTTTTAATTGGGTACATCTAATGGCAAAAGCACTAAGGAAAGCAGACTATAAAGAGAATCTTAAAATTCTCCTAAAATTGAGAAATTAAAAGTAAATATGAAACCAGGGACACCATATAGCATTAATTGCTAACAAAGTATATAAGAAAATCATAAAGACTCTAAAACCACATTATTATACGGAACAGATAAGCCAATCATGTAATATTTGTAAAACATCCTGGAATATAGTAAATTGTGAATGTTAAGAGAGAGCATATCCAAATTGCAGTAATATATCACTAGGAAGTGTGTGAGCCAAACACAGTATGTGAGGCTGTCATAGATCATTTTACTAAGGCATACAAAGAAGAAATCTGTGACTCAACATCATCAATAAACTGGGCTAAAAAGAGCAATTCATTTACTGTCATGAGTGTAACAGAGTGTGAAGTACTGAAAATAATCTCAAAAATTAAAGTAAAATCATCTGGGATGGCATATCATTTATATTACTTGAAGGATGCAGAAATGAATTAATGAAACTACTAACACCTTCTCTTTAATGCATTGCTAGTTAAGATCAAAAGAAAACCATATTTTAATGCATTTTAAAGAGAAAGGAATAGGCAAACAGCAAAAGTAATAAACAGTGCAATTCCAGCTCATTATAGACAAGTAGTTGAAATATCAGCAACCAGTGTTTGCTGTGAAAATATACTGTTTGAATTTAGGGAACAGAGATTAGACAATTTGAGTAGACTAAAAACATTACTAAAGGGAGGAAACTGGAGGGAAATATATTCAATACATAGAGAAGAGGTGGAAATACTTTTTCTCAATGTTAGTCTACCACATAAATATTGCTTGCCCCATTGTCTCCAGAAATCCAAATGAGAGAAATAGTAAGAGATGGATCACAACTGATGTAAAATCAAGGGATGATCTAAAGATGGCATTTGAAAACAATGCTACAGCTAGCATCAACACTTATAGAAATAATAAGAGAGCCCATGGTAGAATAATAAGAGAAACTAAATATAGTTTTTACCAAAATGAAATTTCAGTCTCCCACACAAATGGGCACAGGAAAAGGTCTGATAGGGAGGATAATAGTAACATATTTTAGAGAAAGGTGAAAAGCTTTGTAGAGGTCCAAATGTCGTTGACAGTATTGTTGGTTGGTAGGTTGGTTGGTTCGTTGATTGATTTGGGGTATGACTAAATAGCAAGGTCATCAGTCCCATCGGAATAGGCAAGGAAGTCGGCCATGCCCTTTCAAAGGAGTCATCCTGGCATTTGCCTGAAATGGTGCAGGGAAATTGCAGAAAACCTAAATCAGGATGGCCAGACAAGGGTCTGAACCATCGTCCTCCCAAATGTGACTTCAGTGTGCTAACCACTGCACCACCTCACTCAGTGGCAGTATTGTTAATCAATATTATGTTGAAATAGTGGAGAAACTCATAAAAGAAAACAATACCTCCCAAGTATTAGGAAATATGAGTGATAACCATAAAGAAGACATGCCAACCTGCCAGAATGCCACATGTTGATATTCCTACCTGGAGTTTCCTTGTTTGAAATATGAATAATGTATTTAATTACACAGAATATACTTTTCTGCTGCCAACAAGTAACCCAGGGACAGCAAAACCAAAAAAGACAGGTCTCGATGGAATAGCAAGTTGTCTAGTAAGTACTGTGCTCAGTGGTTAGTGGGACTACTGACTGATCTGACTAACTCAGCTTTGGAAAAATGAGAGATTCCTAAATGTCTGACAAAGAGAAAGGCTGTGCTCATTCATAAGGATTGCAATAAGAAGAATCCTGCCAACTATAGGCCAATTACTGCTGCACCTATTTTATCCAGAATGGTGGAAACAGTCTTGAAAGATAGAATATTACATTTTATAGAAAAGAATAACATAATCAATGAGGCACAGCCTGGTTTTAGAAAATGTAGGTCTACCACCACAGCCACAGTGAAGTTCGTAGCCAGTGTAATTGGAGCAATAATTGAACAAAGTAAGTCTGTGAATTTTACCCTGACCTCTCAAAGGCATTTTAATGTATATGTCACAGCAGGCTAATACACAAAATAAGCTATTATAGTATCAGGGGAAAGGTACCTGACATCATAAAATCATTTATAGAAAACAGATAGCAGTGTGTAGAAGTAAAGCATAAGACAAAAGGCGCTAATGTAAATATGCACTCTAACTTTTAGTTAGTAAAGTTTGGTGTACCTCAGGAATCAGTTCTGGGACCCTTTCTTTTCATTCTAGATGTAAACTGTATGATATAAGCTATTGTTGAAAACGTAGTAATTTTCACAGATGACATTTCACTCACAGTAAAAAGTGACTCAGTAGAAGAAATGGAATAAAGTGCCACTGCCCCCCAGGGGGTCCACAACTCTTTTGTGGATATGTGTGTGGTGAGCACGGGACCCCGAGCTCATGCAGCTCCGATCCATGCATTCCCGCACATAGCTGGTGATTGGGTAACACATAATTCCCTGCCCCGGGTAGACAAGTAGGACACATACATACCCCCTGGTGAAGATCAGGCCAAGTGAAGGGAGATTACCTGAGCTGGTACCTTCCAAATGTGCCAATTGGTCCCTCCATCTGTTTCTTTGGTGGAGTGACGTGAGATGTGGACAATCACTCATGGTGGGAGTACCCTCATAGAGAGCCCCCACTAGGAAGGAGTGTGCCATTGGAGATGCCGGGGGGATACTTTCGGAATGGTTTATTCTACTTCTACAAAAAATGTTTCAAATGGCTCTGAGCACCATGGGACTTAACTTCTGAGGTCATCGGTCCCTCTACTTCTACAACTTCTATCTACAAGAAAAAGCTAGATGAGTCTCAGCCACAGAAAATTCTTCCATCAGTGCCAAAGTTCCTAGTTGTTTCTCAGTCTGATGAAGGTCAAGACTTCTCAACAGTCAACCCTTTCATTATTTAGAAAGGTGTCGACGCAATTGTAGGTCCTATAAAGTCTTGTTCCAGGTTACAAAATGGCACCTAGTTGTTAGAAGTAGACAGTGCCCTCCAAGCACAAAATTTGCTTCAAACTACACTGCTGCACACCTTCCCTGTCCGGGTGGAATCACACTGTACTTTAAACTTATTGTGCAGTGTGGTTTACACAAGTCACTTGGTGGATTATCAAATGAGGACATTCAAAATTACCTGTCTGAGCAGGGAGTAATGGCCATCCATCAAGTAATGAAAAGGGTTTAAAAGGGATTGGTACCAATCTGCACTCTCTTCTTGACGTTTGACAGAGTTCAACATCCATCAAACATCAGAGCGGGATATGAGATCATTTCAGTTCATCCTTACATCCCCAACCCTAAGTGTTGCTATCAGTGTGAGAGGTTTAATCATAACAGCCAGTCATGTTCCAATACGGCCAAATGCGTTAGCTGTTGCAGGGTTGTCAATGAGGATGATTGTTCACCCCCATCCCCTCTTTGCATTAACTGTATGGGTGACCACACTGCTTCTGCTAGAGATTGCCCTAGTTTAGAAGATTTATTCAGGAAATCCGAGTGAAGGAAAAGGTCTCTAACTTTGCTGCTCGTAAGTTATTTGCCAGTAGAAAGCCCACTGTGCACCCAAGGGGTAAATATAGTACTGTCCTCACCTCTCCTTGACTTACTAAGGAGGTAACCATGCAGACATGCGATCTCACCTTTAGCGCCACAGTCGTTGGATTGGCCAGCCCAAAGATCACCCGTTCCATTTCCCCACTACCACCCCCTCACTCTTAAGGACCTCCTGCAAGTCCGGGGGTTAGAATAGGCCTGAGGTGTTCCTGCCTGTCGTAAGAGGCAACTAAAAGGAGTCTCATACATTTCAGCCTGTATGCGATGGTCCCCTGTAGGGTTTGACCTCATTTTTCCAAATTTTCTGCAGAGCGAGCCAACTGGGGAAGGGCAACTTACATGGTGCATTGTGTCCATCTTGCGCTGAGACATATCACATCCTTCATCGACGTGGATCTGCACTTCTGCGCACTCTCCAACTGTTGGGCAAGGTCATCCACCTGGGTGCTTATTTTTCCATCAACTGTGCAGTAGTGTTTTATACACTAACGATGATAATGGACTTGTTTGCTTGGTTGCACCTGATATCCAGCACAGTAACTGGTCACTGGTCCATTGTGGTGGGGCCACCGTGTACCCTGTTGGTTGTAGCCCCTTGACCACACAGGGATCACTCTGCTGATACCTGCGCCTTTAACTCCCCCCGTATGCCAATGAGTAGATGCCTGTCACCCTGGGGCATCGGGACACCCAGCAATGGCTATCCTGCCAGGTGGCCTTTGCTGCAGCTGGGTGGTGCCTGTGAGGAGGGCTCCTGTTCGGAATGGGTGGCACCAGGGTGGATAACACACAATGAAGCATTGTACATCATCTCTTGCTGGTGGTCAAACACCAGCAGTCTCTAAGCATTCATGGGCCCAATTCAACACACACAGGTACAACCCCAAATCGTTCCCTCCCTGGCCACACCATGGACCATCAAGCTAAGGATGGCAGTGGCTCTTATTCGTCCCGGTACCTTGTATGTTTGAGAGCTGATGGGGAATCTTTCATGACGATGAAGCCTCAGTTTTTTGTTGAGTATTTAGAGGACAAGTTTGGGGAGGTGGAAGGCCTGTCCAAAATGAGATCTGGATCAGTCCTGATCAAAACAGCATCCTATGTCCAGTCATGGGCATTACTTTCTTGTGACAAGCTGAGGGATGTTTCTGTAATCATCACATCCCATAAGAGCTTAAATATGGTCCAGGGTATCATATTTCACAGGGACCTTCTTTCGCAGACTGATGATAAGCTGCGCGCCAATTTAGAGTGGCGAGGTGTACATTTTGGTCAGCATGTCCATCAGGGTCTGAGGGATAATCAGGTTGCCAATGGTGCCTTCATCTTGGCCTTCAAATTACCCGAGAAGGTCAAGGTGATGGTCTACTGCTGTGATGTAAAGCCCTATATCCCTCCGCCAATGCAGTGCTTTAAATTCTGGGAGTTCGGCCATGTGTCTTCCTGCTGTACTTCCAGCTTCAAATGTCAACATTGCAGATGCCCCTCACATCCCAATACTCCATGTGCCCCACCTCCCATCTGTGTCAAGTGCGAAGAGCACCATTCGCCTTGGTCACTTGAATGCAGGATTCTCTAGAAAGAAAGGAAAATCATGGAGTACAAGACCCTGGACTGACTGACCTACACTGAGGCTAAGAGGAAATTTGAATGTCTACATCCTGAACGTATGACATTGTCTTACGCCGCCACTACAACAGTTCTAGCCCCATCAGCTCAGCCAACCTCAGTCACCTCTCAGAGCTGAAGGACTCCACCTGCCCTCTTGATGGTGGGAGGGCACTTTACTATCTGCTGCAGTTGCACCACATACTTCCGGAGCAACACCCCCGAAACCATCGCGGATATCAGTCCCCACTTCTGAGCCGGAGAAGCCTAAGTCTTCTTTGGCTCCTCTCGCTAGGAATGGGTCCCTTGGGTCACTCACTTCCCTGGTTTCTGCTAGTGGGAAAAATGACACCTGCCAGTGGCTGAAGAGGTCAAAAGCAGCTGGTCGTAAGGCTTCATGCTCGTCCTCAGTACTGGAGATTGAATCTGTAAAGTCCTCCCAGACAGGGAAACCCAAGGAGCAGTGAGAGAAATCCAAAAAGTTCCCCAAGTCTAAAAGAATTGTGGTGGCACCCACACCACCGCTACCTACAAGCTCTGTGTCTGCAGATGAGGTGGAGATTCTGGCGTCTGCTGAGGACCTAGATCTCACCGGACCCTCAGACACAATGGACATAGCCCGTTCAGGAAATAAGTTGGTGGCAGCAGGTGACCCTGAGGCATAGTCTGCCCCATTGAGTATTTAATCCCTTCCCAGTCTCACAATCATGTCATCCTCCAGTGGAATTGTGGTGGTTTTCTCCACCACCCGGCTGAGCTACGGCAACTGTTAAGCTTTACACCTGCTTTCTGCATTGCCCTCCAGGAAACCTGATTCCCAGCAATGCAGACCCCTGCCCTCCATGGCTATAAGGGATATTCCAGGAACTGTAGTGACTATAATTGAGTGTTAGGTGGAGTTTGCGTTTATGTCCTAAACTCAGTCTATAGTGAAACTGTGCCCCTTCAAATCCCTCTTGAAGCTGTGGCTGTCAGAATAAGGACAACACAGGAAATAACCATCTGCAATGTATATCTTCCTACAGATGGTGCAGGACCCCTGAATGTATTAGCTGCACTGATTGATCAACTCCCTAAATCTTTCCTACTTTTGGGAGATTTTAATGCCCATAAGCCCTTGCGGTGAGATACTGTGCTTACTGGCCGAGGCAAAGATGTCGAAACTTTATTGTCTCAGTTCGATCTACGCCTCTTAAAAACTGGGTTTGCCACACATTTCAGTGTGGCTCGAGGTAGTTACCTTGGCCATTGATTTATCAATATGCAGCCCAGGACTTCTCCCATCTAGCCACTGGAGATCACATGACGACCTGTGTGGTAGTGAAATGTCACTGCTCTGTCATCAGGCTCATGTACGCCTGCCCAGATAGACTTTAAACAAGGTGGACTGGAAAACTTACACATCTGCTGTCACCGATGAATCTCCCCCACACGGGAACATCAATGTGATGGTTGAGCAGGTGACTACAGCAATCTTCTCTGTGGCAGGAAACACGATCACTCGCTCTTTAGGGCGCCCCGGCAAAAGTCAGTCCCTTGGTGGTCACCGGAATTTGCTGAAGCAATTGAGCAGCATCAGCAAGCTCTACAGTGGCATAAGCAGCGCCCTTCCCTGGAGCATCTCATAGCCTTTAAATGGCTCCGTGCCCACATTCGCCAACTTATCAAACGACGGAAGAGTGTTGGGAGAGATACGTCTCAACCATTGGGTGGCATATGTCACCTTCCCAAGTCTGGGCAAGGATCAAACATGTTTTCTGGTACCAGACCGCAACAGGTGTTCCCAGTGTTAACATAAATGGTGTGTTATCTACCGATGCAGTCACGATTGCCCAGCACTTTGCTGAGCAATATCCTCAAGCCTCTGTGTCAGAGAATCACCCCATAGCCTTCCGCACTTTCAAGCGGTGGCTGGAAGGGAAAGTCCTCTCGTTCACTCCACCCCACAGTGAACCCTATAATGCCCCATTTAGGGAGTGGGAGCTCCTCAGTGCACTTGCACATTGCCCCGACACGCCTGCTCGGCCAGATCAGATCCACAGTCAGATGATTAAACATCTCTCATCTGACTACAAGTGGCATCTCCCCATCATCTTCAACCAGATCTGGTGCGATGGCATCTTTCTATCACAATGGCAGGAGAGCACCATAATTCTGGTGCTCAAACCCAGTAAAAACCCACTTGATGTGGATAGGTATTGGCCCATCAGCCTCACCAACGTTGTTTGTAAGCTGCTGGAATGTATGGTGTGTCAGCGGTTGTGTTAAATCCTGGAGTCACAGGGCCTACTGGCTCCATGTCAGGGCGGCTTCCTCCAGGGTTGCTTTACCACTAATAATCTTGTGGTCTTTTCCAGACGTCAACACCTGGTTTCCGCCTTTTTTTATTTACAAAAAGTATATGACACGACCTGGCGACATCATACCCTTGTCACATTATACGGTTGGGGTCTCTGAGGCCTGCTCCCAATTTTTATTCAAAATCTCCTGTTGCTTCATACTTTCCATGTCCAAGTTAGTGCCTTCCATAGTTCCCCCCATATTCAGGAGAATGGGCTCCTGCAGGGCTCTGTATTGAGTGTATCTCTATTTTTAGTGGACATTAATGGTCTAACAGCAGCTGTAGGGCTGTCTGTTTCACCTTCTCTGTATGCAGACGACTTCTGCATTTTGTACTGCTCCACCAGTACTGGTGTTGCTGAGCAGCGCCTACAGGGCCAATCCACAAGGCGCAGTAATGCGCTCTAGCCCACAGTTTCCAGTTTTTGTTCGCAAAGTCACCTGTTATGTACTTCTGTTGGTGTCATACCGTTCCTCCGGAACCAGAACTTTACCTTAAAGACGATCTACTCACTGTAGTGGAGACATATCAATTCTTAGGACTGATTTTCGATGCCTGATTGATTTGGCTTCCTCACCTTTGTCAGCTTAAGTGGAAGTGCTGGCAGTGCCTCAATGCCCACCACTGCCTGAGCAACACTGACAGGGGTGCAGATCGCTCTACACTGCTGCAGCTCTACAGAGCCCTTGTTCAATCCCACCTTAACTATGGGAGTGTGGTTTATGGTTTTCTCCCAGTAAGACTGTGTAAATTTTTGGCATCATACAGAGTTTTATCTGCCTTTCTTACATCTAAGTGCTATTGACTTACATTCATGGACATCACCAAATTCTTGGGACTTATGTTTGATGAAAAACTGTGCTGGTCTTCTCACATTTCATATCTTCTGGTTCACTGTCTGTGATCCCTCAACACCCTCCGTGTTCTGGGGGATATCTCCTGGTGAGCTGACCGAGCGATCCTCCTCCATCTATATCATGCCTTAGAGCACTTGAAATTGGACTATGGAAGCATAGTTTACTCCTCTGCGCAGCCATCTGTTCTTTGGTGTTTAACCATCTGTTCTTCGGTGTTTAGCATCTTGAGCTTTTTACACTAGCCTGATGGAGAGCCTTTACGCTGAGATTGCTAAACCTCCATTGCCCTTTGATTCATTACGCTAGTCATCTGTCTTCCATGCCTTCTCACCTGACCCATGCCCTTTTTTTCTACGCCTCCTTGGATTTAGGGTATGCAGGCAGCTCGTCTTGTCTATTACCACCAGGAGTCAACTTCTGTCATCTGCCACATTCATTTTCCTTCCAATTTCCTAAAACTTTCTTGGCAAATGGGGTTACCACACCACCTTGACTTCACTCCTGGACCTGCCTTCACTGGGACCTTTGTCAGCTTCCCAAGGAAAGTAACTCCGACCCCCCCCCCCCCCCCCCCCCTCCCTACAGTTTATTGTCAGGCATTTGCAGCTCTATGCACACAAATGGAGGATGCCTCATTTATTTACACTGATGGCTCCACGACCACCTTTGGTGTCAGGAGTGCCTATATTATTGACGACACCACTATCGGATTTCGGCTTCCCAACCAGTGATTGGTTATTATAGTGGAGATTTACACTGTCCTCCAGGCTGTCCAATACGTCCGTCACCATCAGCGGATACAGTATATTATATGCTCGTATTCGCTCAGCTCTCTTCTCAATCTCCAAGCTCTTTATCCTGTCCACCCTCTGGTTCACCAGATTCAGGACTGCCTCCACATGCTCCACTTGGGGGGAATGTCTGTGGCATTCCTCTGGATCCCAGGGCATGTTGGTATACATGGAAACAAGGCAACCAGCATAGCAGGAGAGGCTGCTGTCTCTCTTCCTCAGCCCGCTGTTTGCATGGCTCCCTTTGCCGATCTACAGGGCGCTTTTTGTCATTGTGTTGCTCTTTTATAGCATACACATTGGTCTGCACTTCAGGATAATAAATTACGAGACATAAAACTTCTTCCCTGTGCTTGGATCTCTTCCTCCCGACCTCGTCATTGGTAGGAGGTAATTTTAACAAGACTCCGCATTGACCACTGTCTTTTTAGCCATCGACATCTTTTAAGTGGCGACCCTCCCCCATTTTGTCCCCACTGCTTTCAGTTTTGGATGGTGAGACACCTTTTACTTCAATGCCCCTATTTTAATCCGCTACGCTCCCATTTACAGCTGTCACCTGATATATTTTCTCTTTTAGCAGCCCCCCCTGTGGTTCCAGGGGTAAGAATAGGCTCGAGGTATTACTGCATGTCATAAGAGGTGACTAAAAGGAGTCTGACACATTTCAGGTTTTATGTGATGGTCCCCTGTAGGGTTTGACCTCCATTTTTCAAAATTTTCCCGAAGAGCGAGCCAATTGGGGAAGGGCGCCTTACATGGTGCATCATGTTCATCGTGCATTGAGATCTTTATCCCACTTACTCGTCGTCGCATTGCAGCCCTTGCCCATTCTTCATCTCTTGGGCGAGGACACCTTCCTGGGTGTGTTTCCACCATGCACTACACAGTGTCACTTTCTGTGCCGATGATGACCATGACTTCTTTGCATCTCATATACAGCATGGTAGTCACTCTGTTGTGGTGGGGCCACCATGTACCCTGTTGGTTGTAGCGCCCTGACAACACAGGGATCACTCTGCTGATGCCCACGCCTTTAACTCCCTATGTATGCTAAGGAGTAGATCCCTGTGACCCTGGGGCATTGGGACTCCCGGCAATGGCCATCCTGCCAGGTGAACTTTGCTGTGGCTGGGTGGCGCCCATGGGGAGGGCCACTGGTCGGAGTGGGTTGCATCAGGGCGGATGACACACCATGAAGCGTAGTATGTCATCTCTCACTGGTGATCTGCCGCCAGCAGTCTCTAAGCAGGCAAAGTCTAACTTAAATGCTAAGAAATATGACCCCAAGTTGTTCCACTCACTGGCCACACCATGGGAGGAACCCCAGGCTAAGGATGGCAGTGAAGCTTATTTGCCTCTGTACCTCGTATGTACAAGAGTTGATAAGGAATCTTTCATGTCCATGAAGCCTCAGGTTTTTGTGGAGCATTTGGAGGACAAGTTTTGGGAAGTGGAGGGCTTGTCCAAAATGCGCTCTGGGTCAGTTTTGATAAAAAACAGCATCCTCTGCCCAGTCATGGGCATTACTCGCTTGTGGCCAGTTGAGGGATCTTTCTGTTACCATCACACCTCTTAGAGCTTAAATATGGTCCAGGTTATTATATGCCACAGGGACCTTCTTTTCCAGTCTGACGACGAGCTGCGTGCCAATTTAGAGTGGCGAGGTGTTCATTTTGATCAACGCATCCATCGGGGTCCGAGGGATAATCATGTTGCCATTGGTGCCTTCATCTTGGCCTTCGAGGATGATACATTGCCCGAGTAGGTCAAGGTAGTGGTCTACCGCTGTGACATCAAGCCATATATCCCTCCCCTGATGCTTTATGTGCTGGAAGTTTGGCCATATGTCTTCCTGCTGTATTCCAGCATCACATGTTGAGATTGTGGACTCCCATCAAATCCTAATACTCCATGTGCCCCACCTCCCATCTGTGTCAACTGCAGAGAGCATCATTCACCTTGCTCACCAGACTGCAGGATTTTACAGAAAGAGAAGAAAATCATGGAATATAAGCCACTGGAGCTACTGGCCTACACTGAGGCTAAGTGGAAATATGAGTGCCTACATCCTGTGGCTATGACCTCCTCATACATTGCCACTACGAGAACAGTTCTTGCCCCATCAGTTCCTCGAATTCCTGTCACCTCTCTGAACCTGGAGACTACACCTGCCCCCTTGATGGTGGGGGGCACTTCCTTCCCTGTTGCTCCCGCACCATCTACTTCGGGAGCAACACCCCCCAATGATTGGGGATTTCAGTCCCCACTTCTGAACCAGAGAAGCATAAGGCTTCTTCGGCTTCTCTTGTTAGGAATGAGTCCCTTTGGTCACTCCCTTCCCTGGTTTCTGCTAGTGGGAAAGATGACACCCACCAGTGGTAGAAGAGGTCAAAAGCAGCTGGTCATAAGGCTTCATGCTCGTCCTCAGTACTGGAGATTGAATCTGTGAAGTCCTCCCAGACAGGGAAACCCAAGGAGCAGTGAGAGAAATCCAAAAAGAAGATCCCCAAGTCTAAGAGAATTGTGAAGGCACCCACACCACCGCTACCTACAAGCTCTGTGTCTGCAGATGAGGTGGAGATTCTGGCGTCTGCTGAGGACCTAGATCTCGCCGGACTCTCAGACACAATGGACATAGCCCGTTCAGGAAATAAGTTGGTGGCAGCAGGTGACCCTGAGGCATAGTCTGCCTCATTGAGTATTTCATCCCTTCCCAGTCTCACAATCATGTCATAGTCCAGTGAAATTGTGGTGGTTTTTTCCACCACCCGGTTGAGCTACGGCAACTGTTAAGCTTTACACCTGCTTTCTGCATTGCCCTCCAGGAAACCTGATTCCCAGCAATGCGGACCCCTGCCCTCCATGGCTATAAGGGATATTACAGGAACCAGAGTGACTATAATCGAGTGTGAGGTGGAGTTTGCGTTTATGTCTTAAACTCAGTCCATAGGAAACTGTGCCCCTTCAAACCCCTCTTGAAGCTGTGGCTGTCAGAATAAGGACAATGCAGGAAATAACTGTCTCCAATGTACATCTTCCTACAGATGGTGCAGTACCCCTGAATGTATTAGCTGCACTGATTGATCAACTCCCTAAATCTTTCCTACTTTTGGGAGATTTTAACGCCCATAACCCATTGCGGGGTGACACTGTGCTTACTGGCCGAGGCAAAGATGTCGAAAATTTATTGTCTCAGTTCGATCTCTGCCTCTTAAATACTAGGGCTGGCACACATTTCAGTGTGGTTCGAGGTAGTTACTCGGCCATTGATTTATCATTTTGCAGCCCAGGACTTCTCCCATCTACCCACTGGAGAGTACATAATGACCTGTGTGGTAGTGACCACTTCCCCATCTTCCTGTCACTGCCCCAGCTTCAGTCACATGGATGCCTGCCCAGAAGGGCTTTAAACAAGGTGGACTGGGAAACTTTCACCACTGCTGTCACCAACGAATTTTCCCCACATGGTAACATTGATGTGTGGGTTGAGCAAGTGATTACCACAATCGTTTCTGCGGCAGAAAACGAAATCCCTTGCTCTTTAGGGTGCCCCCGGCGAAAGACAGTCCGTTGGTGGTTGCTGGAAGTTGCTGAGGCAATTACAGAGCATTGGCAAGCTCTACAGTGACATAAGCGACACACTTCCATAGAGCATGTGATAGCCCTTAAGCAGCTCTGTGCCCATGTATGCCATCTTATAAAATGATGGTAACAGGAGTGTTGGGAGAGGTACATGTCGACCATTGTGTGCCATTATGTCACTTTCCCAAGTCTGGACAAAGATGAGACGACTTTTTGGGTACCAGACCCCAACAGGTGTCCCCAGCATTACCATCAATGGCTTGCTATGTACTGATGCCAACACAATTGCTGAGCACTATGCTCGAGCCTCTGTGTCAGAGAACTCCCACCCCCCCTCCCCCCCACCGCCTCACGCACCCACAAACAGCAGATGGAAAGGAAAGTCCTCTCGTTCACTACACGCCACAATGAACCCTGTAATGCCCCATTTACGGAGTGGGAGCTAGCACATTGCTCCGACACAGCTCCTGGGTCAGATCGGATCCACTGTCAGATGACTGAACATCTCTCATCTGACTACAAGACCCATCTCCTCATTATCTTCAACGCATCTGGTGCGATGGTGTCTTTCCTTCACAATGGCACGAGACCACCATGGTTCTGGTGCTCAAACCCAGCAAAAACCCACTTGATGTGGATAGCTATCAGCCCACCAGCCTCACCAATGTTGTTTCTAAGCTGCTGGAACATGTGGTGTGACAGCAGTTGGGTTGGGTCCTGGAGTCTTGTGGCCTACTGGCTCCATATCAGGGCTGCTTCCACCCAGGTCGCTCTACCACTGGTAATCCTGTGTCCCTCGAGTCTGCCATCCAAACAGCCTTTTCCAGATGCCAACACCCTGTTGCCATCTTTTTTTATCCACGCAAAGCATTTGACACCACCTGGCGACATCATATCCTAGCCACATTATACGGTTGGGGTCTCAGAGGCCCGCTCCCAATTATTATCCAGAATTTCCTGTTGCTCCGTACTTTCCATGTCCAAGTTGGTGCCTCCCTTTGTCCCCCCCCACCCCACCCCCACCCACCCACCCATATCCATGAGAATGGGGTCCCTCAGGGCTCTGTATTGAGTGTATCACTATTTTTAGTGGCCATTAATGGTCTAGCAACAGCTGTAGGCCATCTGTCTCACCTTCTCTGTATGCAGATGACTTCTGCATTTTGTACTGATCCACCAGCAACAATGTTGCTGAGTGGCACCTACAGGGAGCCATCCACAAGGCACAGTTATGGGCTCTCGCCCATGGCTTACAGTTTTCGGCTGCTAAGTCGTGTGTCATGCACTTCTGTTGGTGTCGTACTGTTCATCTAGAACCAGAACTTTACCTTCATGATGATCCACTCACTGTAGTGGAGGCATATCGATTCTTAGGACTGGTTTTTGACACTCGATTGACTTTCTTACCTCACCTTCATCAGCTTAAGCAGAAGTGCTGGCAGCACCTCAGTGCTCTCCACTGCCTCAGCAACATCAACTGGGGTGCAGATCACTCCAAACTGCTGCAGCTGTACAGAGCCCTTGTTCAATCCTGCCTTGACTATGAGAATGTGTTTTATGGTTTGGTGGTGCCCTCAGCATTGCATGTACTCAATCCAGTGCACCACAGTGGTGTTTGCCTAGCGATGGGAGCTTTTAGAATGAGTTCGGTGACCAGTATGCTGGTGGTGGCCCGAGTCCCTCCATTGCAGATCCGTCATGCACAACTGCTCGCCAGTTATGTTGCATACATTCATAGTTCTCCTGAGCATCCGAATTACTGTGTCCTTTTTCCACCTGCGGCAGTTCACCTCCTGCTTCGGCAGCCCAGGTTAAGGCTAACAATTGCGGTTCGCATGCATTCCCTTCTGTCTGAACTGGAGTCCTTCCCTTTACCACTCCCCATCGAGGTCCATCCACATACACCTCCATGGTGTACACCTAGGCTGCAGATTCGTCTGGTCCTTTCACATGACCCTAAAGACTCAGTTATTCATGCCGTTCTCTGCTGTCACTTCTTCTCGATTCTTGACATGTTCCGGGGCTCTGAAGTGGTTTACACTGATGGTTTAATGGCTAATGGTCATGTTGGCTTTGCCTATGTCCACAGAGGCCATTTTGAACAGCATTCCTTGCCCAATGGCTGCAGTGCATTCACTGCAGAACTGGTAGCCATCTCTCATGCACTTCAGTATATCCGTTCGTGCCCCGGGGAATCGTTTCTTCTGTGTACTGACTCCTTGAGCAGCCTACAAACTATTGACCAATGCTACCCTTGCCATCCTTTGGTAGCATCCATCTACGCCCTGGACTGGTCCCGTCATTCAGTGGTGTTTGTGTGGACCCCAGGACACGTCATCATCCCAGGCAACGAACTTGTCGACAGGCTGGCGAAACAGGCTAAGCGGAAACTGCTTGTCGAGATGGGCATCTCTGAACCTGACCTGCGTTCTGACTTACACCATAGGGTTTTTTTGGCTTTGGGAGACAGAATGGCATAACAGTACACAAAACAAACTGTGTGTCATTAAGGAGACTACGAATGTGTGGAAGTCTTCCATGCGGGCCTCTTGCAGGGAATCAGTTGTCCTCTGCAGGCCTTGCATTGGCCACGCTTGGGCGACCCACAGTTACTGCCTGCGCTATGAAGACCCGCCTGAGTGTCGGTGTGGTGCCCGCTTGACAGTGGCCCTTATTCTGGTGCACTGTTCTACTTCGACTGCGCAGCGATGAAATCATGGGCTACCGGACTCATTGCCGCAAATTTTATCAGACAATGCCTCATTGGCTGATTTAGTTTTATACTTTATTCCTGCGGATGGGTTTTATCATTTGATCTAAGTCTTAGCGCATGTCCTTTGTCCCTCTGTGCCCTCCACCCGAGTATTTCTAGGGTGGAGGTTTTAATGTGTTGCAGAGTGGCTGGCTTCTCCTTCTTTATTCTCATGATCAGCCAGCCATGGTAATCTGCTTTGTTGTTTTAATCTCCTCATCCTGTTTCTGTGGTTTTCTTGTCCCCTTTTGTTCATTTACATGTCTGTTGCCCTTCATCGTTCTTGTGATTTTTCCTTTCATTCCGTTTTGAGTTGTCAGTCTCGTTTGTTTTATTCTCACACTTATGGCATTGTTTTATTCGGAATAAGGGACTGATGACCTCATAGTTTGGTCCCTTTCCCCCTCTTTTAATCCAATCAACCAACTAACCTTTTAGCAGATGATGTGCGCTCAGCCGATCGCGTCCTTGAGTTTATAAGTTTTAGTGAGATGACATTGGTCATTTGAAGCTCTTTTCGGGGGAAACCCCCCCCCCCCCCCCTTCAATAGCACTTTCCTAAGATTTCCTTCTGTCTCTAGTTTCCCTCCTCCTTAAGTTTCGCTCCCACTGCTGTTGATTTAAATTCCTGTTTTTACCCTTCACTAAGGCACAGAATGGGCACTTATGACCATAGCTGTTTTGTGCCCTAAAACCATAATCCAAAGAAAAGTGCCACTGCAAATTTGAATGGGGCTTATAAATATTTCAGCGAAAAAACTTGTTTGTAAATACAAATCACACAACATATATACGGTTACAAGCAACTAAAACTACATAGGCTGACAGTAACTAGGTAATTCAGTTCTCAAAGAAGTAGGGAGTCACAAATTCTTGGCTGCCATAAACACTTGACATGGGACAATCATAACAGCATAGAATGTTGAATAGTAAGCACCAGCATATTCTTAAAGAGATAGTGTCTAAGGCAGTGAACATAGACACACAGTTAACAATGTAGTATGGCCTAGTCTACCACACCTATCGTAGTGCCTTATAGTCTGAGGAATTGAAGCGTATGTGTGTATTAATAGGTTAGTCAAACTTCAAAAGAAGTCTGGCAGATGCATTGCAAATCTGACCCCAAGACAACCTTGCAGAAACATATTTAGAGAACTTTAAATAGTTTAGACAAGTAGAGAACAGAAGCTTTTGAAATGTGATGCTACAGAAGAATGCTGAAGAATAGATGGGTAGATCACACAACTAGTGAGGAGATGTGGAATAGATTGGTGAGAAGAGGAATTTGTGACACAAATTGACTAGAAGAAGAGATTGGTTGGTAAGACATGTCCTGAGGCATCAAGGGATCACCAATTTAGTGCAATTTAGTATTGGAGGGCAGCATGGAGGGTAAAAATCGTAGAGGGAGACCAAGAGATGAGTACACTAAGCAGATTCAGAAGGATGTAGGTTGCAGTAGTTACTTGGACATAAAGAAGCTTGCACAGGATAGAGTAGCATAGAGAGCTGCATCAAACCAGTCTCTGGACCTAAGTCAACAACAACAACAATATTGTGACTGTCCCGTAACTACATATATTTGCAACAGTTATGTGCTTGAAAGCAAATAGTACTACATTGTCAAATAGATACATACATGATGACAATACAAAAAAATAGAGGTTATTATTATCTATGTAAAAAGTGGCCTCAGTAAAGCAAGAGAGATCCCACAATCCTGGATACATTTTGTACAATAAATGCAAAAATGCATTGAGAAGATATTAGTTTTCAGAAGTAAATAAAGAGGTTATTTAGTCTCTTTATATCTACATAGCCTAAAACAATACCTAGAAGGTAAACACTAGAGGTGATCTCCTTCAAGCTAAAAAGGACATCATAAAATGTCTGTGTATTCATAAATCAGGTAGCATAAATATATAATATAGAACTTTCTTATTATATAAGGACCATCCTGCTTGCTCTTTTTTATTATTCTTGGCTGCCTTGGACAGACATGGTGCTACAAAGTGAGGCTGGCATAGTATAAGACAGTAATGATTAGTCTGTCCGTTGTGTACACTGCAGAAGTGAAATAGTGAAAGTGTAAAACTGTGAAGATACAACATACCCCCAATGGTATGTAGTTGCAGACATAATGCGTAGAAAACAGAGAAAGAATGGTGGGACTGTAATTTTTGTCAAGAAGAAGTAAAATTTACCAGAACTGATTTACCGGTATCTACTTATTGCTCAGAACTGGATGGGGAGTTTAGTTGTGTAAAACTAGAGAATAAAAATATATTAATTGATAGTCTGTATAGGTCTCCAGATGGAGATGTAAGTTTGTTTATTGAAAAATGTGACTTAATTGTTAGAAAATGGATAAGCATGCTTGTACCCAAAGGACAAAACAGAGAGAGAACATATATAGGTCCTATCTTAAAAGAAAACAATTCTACAAAGCTAAGCTCCTCGCAGCAAAAAATTGCTGTATGTGGTGATTTTAACATAAAAATGGCAAACACAGAGGGGCAAGTCACAAGGAAATTTCTGAATATGCTAAGATGATTGGACCTATATTGCACAAATAATTGTGCTACATGTAAGACTGCCTGCATGGACAATATTATATTCAATTTCCATAGGAAAGACTTCGCAGACAGACTTGCAGGAGAAGGTCTGGCAGATCATGAGCCTTTATTCCTTGCACTATATAAGAGACAACCAATTAAAATCGAAGAACTTAAAGTGGCGCAGGTAAGAGTAAAATGGAGAGTACATACGAGCATTTATTGAGAGACTAGATAGTGCAAACTGGGACTTCATATACAATTGCTACTAGGGGAAAAGGGGAGCTGAAATGGCCTTTAATAACTTTTTTAAAGAAATATACATATTTTTAGTATTTTTGTTCTCCAGTAAAAAAAATTAGATCTCCAAGGATACCTAATAATAAAAGGCTGAACTGGTTTTCTGAAGAACTTGTGAAATCAGAGTAAACATGCTCATGTTGTACCAGAGTCATAGGCATGCCTGTACCCAAAGGACGGAACAGAGAGAGAACATATATAGGTCCTATCTTAAATGCATAAAATTCTACAAAGCTAAGCTCCTCACAGAAAAAAAACTGGCAGTGGAAAACTATATAGAAAAGGCCCCAAATAAATGCAAAGCAGCATGGTAAATAATAAAATGGGGGGACACATCAAAATGCACACAAGCATCTCTGCTAGATCCCGAGGAATTAAATCACTGCTTTTTAAACTCGGTTAAGGAAATAGGAAACAATATTAAAGCAACATGTTCATCAGCAATGGACTTCATTGGAGCCCCACTGCCAGGTAACCAGATATTTCAATGGAGTATTATCATATCTGCTGATATAATAAAAGCTGTTTCCAAATTTTTAAATTCTAAGGGTATGGACTGCTATTGTTAGCTGGAGTACATCATTAAAAAGACAATGCAGTCAGTCTCTACACCGTTAGCTTTTATTTTTAATAAATGTGTAGAATTTGGAGTAGTTCTGGAACTATTCAAGGTATCAAAAGTTATCGCAGTTTTTAAAAAAGTGGACAAACAACTTCCCCAAAGTGACAGAGCAGTCTCAATTGTGCCAATATTTTTGAAAATATTTGTGGCATTTCCACACAGACAAATAAGCAGGAAGATTAGTTGGATAGATCACATAACTAATGATGAGGTAGTGAATAGAATTAGGGAGAAGAGAAAATTGTGGCACACCTTGACTAGCAGAAGGGATCGGTTGGTAGGACATGTTCTGAGGCACCAAGGAACCACCAATTTAGTATTGAGGGCAGCGTGGAGGGTAAAAATCGTAGAGGGAGGCCAAGCAGATTCAGAAGGATGCAGGTTGTGGTAGATACTGGGAGATGAAGCAGCTTGCACAGGATAGAGTAGCACGGAGAGCTGCATCAGACCAGTCTCTGGACTGAAGACCACAACAACAACAACAACAACAACCTAAGTTTAATTCTCACTCCACAGCAGAGATGAGTGATACAGGTATTAGTGTCAGTGACTGTGAATCTGCTAAATCTAACATGGCTTCAGTGCCCATTGGCATTCCTGTCAGATTCTGTACATCATTTGCTGCTGAGTTAGCCCCCCTACTTTAAATATTGCATACTGTAGATCTCTCGCCCTCTAAAAAAAGAACTGTGCTGAGTGGTTGGAAGGAAGAGCAGGTCACACTTCTCTACAACAAGGGCGGAAGATGTGATGCACAAAACTACCATCCATCTTTTGATTTTGAACCCAAAATTGAAACTTGCTTGGATGCTGAAATCGTCAGTTAGGCTTATGTGAAACCCAGTCCACACTTTTCTCATATGATTTATCCATTCCTGAGCATTGTACATGCTATTGACATTCTGAAAACCTTGGATCACTGCAATCAGGTGGTTGCAGTATTTCTTGATTTCTGAAAAGCATTTGATTCAGTACCATACCAGCCTTTATTAAAGAAAGTATTGTAGCAGCACAGACAAAAGCTGACCTGATGCATAAATCCAAGCACTTTCTGACACCTACAAGTTCAGCAATTATGCCATGCCACCAGCTCTACAATCAAACTCAGGTGCTGGTGCAATAACCAGTGTTTTTTAGATATTTTGACAGCACTTGGCGAATGGCATGTTTGAGCTCAGCTCCAATAAACCATGCCCAATTGTGTATCAAAGCCATCTGTCCAGCGAAGCTGGGATGTTGACACAGCTGGGCTTTAAATCAGCCTCTTCTGTGTGTTGACATCCGTCAACATCTACCCACCATCTTGTCGGGACCCTCTGCAGGGTTCAGCCGCAGTCTGGAGGGGCCAGAGGTTGAACTAACATACTCTCAGCTCCAGCCACCAGGGTGGTCAATGGACCCAGGTCTGACCCTCTGTCACCAACTTCCACCACTGGGGCCAGACGCAGGCCTGTACCGTACACAGCTATGAGAACAGAAGCATGTCTCCTGATGCTGTGTGAGACCAAACTATGTACAGTTTGCAAGGTCAATGCCATGCCATACTGAAGGAAGCTCTGACACCAGTGGCTCTTTGCCTGCAGTCCCAGTCTGGGTCACTGACCTCTGCCACTGCTCACCTCTTGTGGACACTGTATCTATGCCCATCCAACATAGAAGTTAATAAACTGTTTGTTACCATTTGTTGCCTGCATCTTTTGTACCAACTACTGGCTCTTGCAGCATCACAACATTTTGCTGACAGAACTGGGATTGGCAGACTGTCCCTGTAGCTGAGCGTTCATTGCACCTGACTGCCATGCAGAGAACCTGTATTGGATTCCTGGTACTGCCAGCAATTTTTCCTTTGTGGGAGAACTGGAACATGGTGTACTCAGCCTTGTGATATCAATTTTGGAACTACTTGGATGAGGAGTAGTGGCTCCAGGTCACAAAAACTGTCTTTGACCAGGAGAGAGTTGTGCTGACCCTACACATCTTACTGTATCCAATGCCACCATTGGCAGAGGACAACATGGTGGTCAGTCAGTACCAGAGGGTCCAACAGGCCCCGTGGATGGAGTTTGTGTTTGCTTTTTAGTGGGTTGTATGGTCATAGGCAGTGCAAGCAAGTAGCAGCATGTGCTTTTGGTAAACTCTTGTGGAGTCCTTGTTTTCATTTTTTCTAGTTTTGTGACTGTCCCTTTTTCCTTTTTTGTATAGAATATGTTGGGAATGAAGGCAAGTGTATTCTGGGAAGGTACAGGCGGGTATAAGTAAGAGACAACTGTGTAAATGGTAGATATGTGTAGAAGTGATTTGTTGTTGTCACATAGGCAGTAAGATTAAGAGTTCTCCAAGGGTCTATGTAATATATAAGTGGGGTTTGATATCCATAGAATGTCTGAGTTGTGTGCAAAGCTTTTTTTTTTTCTTTTTCTATTGCTGCATCACACTCATACTGCTTATTCTATTTTCTAGGAGAGTAGTTGTAATCCATAGGATACCACTGACAAGGTGAAATGTAGATCAATGTCATAGGAGACCATAAAACCCACCTGGGATAACACTCAGAATCGGTGTAAGGGAGAATGTGTTGGGTACTAGCAAATTTTATGGAGTATCATAGGTGTATTAAGAGGCACAGGTTGTATCTGGGAAGTGCCTGTGGTTAAATAAGTCAGTGATGTCAAGGGGCTCATGCAGAATGATATGCTGGACTAATCTCTCAGGTAATTGTGAGTTGAGACATTAAGAATTTATTATGAAGCATTGAGGATTTGTAGTGAACATACTGTATTATGGAGTTAAGACAAAGAAGGATTATGGAGTATTGTTGATTGATAGTAAGAGACACAGGTTGTGGCTGGGAAAGCACCTGTAATTAGACATATAAGTGATATCAAAAAGCTCAAAAAGAGATATCCTGGACAGGCCTCTCTGGGTGATAGATATAGTCTAAGGTTAGATAGATAGTTCTCTAAACACTAGGATTACAAATGCAGCTTTAGTGGCTTTACAACAGATTTTCTAGTAAATAGTTTAGGTTTATGTTCCTCTTGTTGAATTCCTCCACTTTAAGTTGGTGACTTCACAACAAAGTGATAACATAATTTGTTAAAAAAATGTGATGTGTGAAGGAAATATTGACGATGAGTGATATGTGATGAAGATAGGTTACTGTATACATGTTCTGCAATATTAAGTACTGTAGTTCAAGTGAGAATAAGTGCTTAATTGTAGGTAAGATTTCTATTTTCAAGGAATGTCTACTGTTGTAATGACTGTAGTAGACACTTAATTGTGTTTAATTTATTCTGGTAGGGAAGCATTGATGTTACATAGTGCAACAAGTTGATCATTTTTTCAAAGTGTGATAACTAGGTTGAAGAAGTTATGTGATACATTTTAAAGTTAAGTAGGATAGCAGATGAGGAGGAGTGGGTACATAGTTCATAATGTTGTAGGGTTATTCGCAGGTCTCTAAACTCCTATCTTTATGAGGCAGTATACCACTGCTACCAAATCAATAAGTGAATGTCATGGACTGTAAATGTTTTATGGACTAGCTCTGTGTAGAGACTCAGTGAGATGGCATAGAAAGTGTTACATGAAGCAGTAAGTGGAATATGAACTATGAACCAAAGTGTGAATTGTGTAGACAAAAATAACCATTAGAGTTAAAGTGTTGTAATATATGTCAGTTAGACTAGTGTCACAGAATTCAGCCTGTAACTAGGACTATATGAACTATAGAGAAACTTATCATTCATAATCACATCAGCCCAAGAAGCTGGAACAGTGAAAATAATGTAAATATAAATTGGGGAATGACACACTGTAGCTAATTTAGGACTTGTAATACAGACTAGTGTTTTATATAATATGAACTGTAGGAACAGTGTCTTGGTTGCAGGCAGATTTTAGCCACTCAGGAATTCAGTGTGCCTAATTTCTCCAGGAAGGGAAGAATGTTGCAGCACGGACACAAACTAAGGCCAGAAGCAGAAATCTGAATGTTTGTCAACACCCACAAGTTCAGCACTTATGCCATACCAACAGCTCTGCAATCACAACCAGGGCACTGGTACAAAAACTAGCATTTTGAGACATTTCAGCAGTGCTTCATGGGTTGTGTACATATCCTCAGCTGCAATAAATCCTGCCCAAATATGTATAAAAGATGTCCATTTAGCCACGCTGGGATGTCGACACAGCCGGACTTCAAATCAGTGTCTGCTGTGTGTTGGCTGCTGCCATGAAACCACCGATGTTCTTCCTGCTACAGGCTGCCACCAACTGGTGTTGAACCAATGCCCTTCTAGTCACCAAGACATGGGGGCCCAGCAGCTCCTGACACTCACCTCAGTTGGGCATGACACAGTCCCCCCTTCCCCCCACCAGTGTAACAATAATATACAACTGACAATATGATGCAGCCTTATGCGGTATGCCAAACATATGATGTGTCCACACTGCTGGGACAGCAACTACCGCTGTCCTTGTGACACCATTTCTAACCATTATGGGCCACGAGATTGACACCTGACTATGCCCATGGAACAGGGATGCCATGGGTCAACGCTGGGCCACATTTCCAGATGAGAGCATGCACATGTAACTGCTATAGCTTTATGGAGTAATAGAGAGTTTACATGCCTTCAATCTGTATTGCTGCAGCCACCTTCACTCCTGTAGCCCTTACCAGTCCTTTGAACTTGCAATGCTACTGGGAGAGCCATAATCATCCTGACCATTAGAAGAACAGCTCTTTCATCTCTCTGTAGTGGTCGTTGCATCCCAGACCCAATACAGTATGATCATAAGGAGTATCAAAGAAAACTTGTGATAGATTGTGGATTTCTTAGTAGGGAGAATGCAAAATATTATCAGACATGTCTCTGGGAAGTGTACTCGGAGCCTTGCTCTTCATGTAGTTTATTAATGAGCTGGCAGGCAATATTAATAACAACCTTGTACTTTTTACACATATGATGCAGTTACCTGTGCTGAAGTAATTTCTGAAAAACTGCTCAAATATTCAGTCTCATCTTTATGTGATTTCAAAATGGAGCAAAGATTTGTAGCTAGCTTTAACTGTTCAGAAATGTAAAATTGTGTGCTTCATAAAACACACAAAAGTCCTATGACAACAATATCAACAAACCATGTCACACCTGGCTGTAACAATTTGTGGGAATATGAAATAAAATGGTCACATAGACTCAAACCGAGGTAAAACAGCTGGCAGATTTCAGTTCATTGGTAGGATACTTGGAAAATGCAATCAGTTTACAAAGCAGACTCCTTACAAAATACTCATGCGCCCCATCAAATATACTATTTTTCAAGTCAACATCCCACATAGAGGAGTGAATGAGAAATGGTTAGGAATATTGTTTTAACTGGCTTGTGTCATTGCATATCTGTTTTGTGCTAAAACTATTTTTTATGGAAAATTTTAATGTGAAAGAGACTGTTAACTTATTTATTTACTGTATTTTTTTTTGCATGGAGACACCAACAGGTGTCTTTTGCAAACGTCATAGCATTATTTTACAAGTTTAGTACAGTCATATATACATATGTGATTACATATACATGATACAAATACACCATTGTACCTACACACACACACACACACACACACACACACACACACACACACACACACACACACACACATATATATATATATATATATATATATATATAAACAAAGATGATGTGACTTACCAAAGCGCTGGCACGTCGATAGACACACAAACATACACACAAAATTCAAGCTTTCGCAACAAACTGTTGCCTCATCAGGAAAGAGGGAAGGAGAGGGAAAGACGAAACTCTTTGTCTTTAAATATAACTGCTTGTGTCTGTATATGTGTGGATGGATATGTGTGTGTGTGCGAGTGTATACCCGTCCTTTTTTCCCCCTAAGGTAAGTCTTTCCGCTCCCGGGATTGGAATGACTCCTTACCCTCTCCCTTAAAACACATTTCCTTTTGTCTTTCCCTCTCCTTCCCTCTTTCCTGATGAGGCAACAGTTTGTTGCGAAAGCTTGAATTTTGTGTATATGTATGTGTCTGTCTGTGTTTCTATTGACCTGCCAGCGCTTTCGTATGGTAAGTCACATCATCTTTGTTTATATATATATATATATATATATATATATATATATATATATATATATATATATATATAAACAAAGATGATGTGACTTACCAAATGAAAGTGCTGGCAGGTCGACAGACACACAAACGAACACAAACATACACACAAAATTCAAGCTTTCGCAACAAACTGTTGCCTCATCAGGAAAGAGGGAAGGAGAGGGAAAGACGAAAGGATGTGGGTTTTAAGGGAGAGGGTAAGGAGTCATTCCAATCCCGGGAGCGGAAAGACTTACCTTAGGGGGAAAAAAGGACGGGTATACACTCGCACACACACACATATCCATCCACACATATACAGACACAAGCAGACATATTTAAACATATTTAAATATGTCTGCTTGTGTCTGTATATGTGTGGATGGATATGTGTGTGTGTGCGAGTGTATACCCGTCCTTTTTTCCCCCTAAGGTAAGTCTTTCCGCTCCCGGGATTGGAATGACTCCTTACCCTAAAACCCACATCCTTTCGTCTTTCCCTCTCCTTCCCTCTTTCCTGATGAGGCAACAGTTTGTTGCGAAAGCTTGAATTTTGTGTGTATGTTTGTGTTCGTTTGTGTGTCTGTCGACCTGCCAGCACTTTCATTTGGTAAGTCACATCATCTTTGTTTTTAGATATATATTTCCCACGTGGAATGTTTCCCTCTATTATAACCATATCATTAATTTGAACCCAACAATTACGTTTGTTATTGTCGCTGTTGCATCTCGAAATCTTTCCTGTCGTCTTATTTTCTCTTGTCTTTAAATATGTCTGCTTGTGTCTGTATATGTGTGGATGGATATGTGTGTGTGTGCGAGTGTATACCCGTCCTTTTTTCCCCCTAAGGTAAGTCTTTCCGCTCCCGGGATTGGAATGACTCCTTACCCTCTCCCTTAAAACCCACATCCTTTCGTCTTTCCCTCTCCTTCCCTCTTTCCTGATGAGGCAACAGTTTGTTGCGAAAGCTTGAATTTTGTGTGTATGTTTGTGTTCGTTTGTGTGTCTGTCGACCTGCCAGCACTTTCATTTGGTAAGTCACATCATCTTTGTTTTTAGATATATATTTCCCACGTGGAATGTTTCCCTCTATTATAACCATATCATATATATATATATATATATATATATATATATATATATATATATATATATATATATATATATATATCATTGTTACAGCCAGGTGTGACATGGTTTGTTGATATTGTGATATTGTTGTCATAGGATACTACTTTTGTGTGTTTTATGAAGCACACAATTTTACAGAAATGTAAAATTGTGTGCTTCATAAAACACACAAAAGTAGTATCCTATGACAACAATATCAACAAACCATGTCACACCTGGCTGTAACAATTTGTGGGAATATGAAATAAAATGGTCACATAGACTCAAACCGAGGTAAAAGGGGTGTGTGTGTGTGTGTGTGTGTGTGTGTGTGTGTGTCTCTATATATATATATATATATATATATATATATATATATATTAGTTTAATATTAATATTCACTTACCATTGGTGAGAGGGCATCACGGATGCCCAGCTTCATACTTATATTTTAAGAAGCTAACTTATTAATTACAAACAAGACACTCGCTTTTCATATTGTCTTATTACAAATACCATTTTATTTGTTTTAAAATACTTATTAACTGGATAATTTGCTTGCATCATTGCCATAGATAATAGCTGTGACCACTACAAGAGTACATTATCTCTGCCTGTCATACAAGTTAACTTTATTAAATGAACATACTTTCTGAAATGACAAACATACTTGTCATTCTCACCCTTGAATTCTGATTTAACTATTGCTATTACAGTATAATGTTCTAACTGTAATTGAAAATGTTTCTCAAGTTAAAGTTATAGGTTACGTGGCCCTACTGACAGACCCTGATCTCTGCTGCAAAACTCATTTTTTGACACATGTAAATGTTTATACAATGATCTATCACAAATTTGTTTATTGTTTCACATCATTTTTTAAGGATTTGGAAGAACATCAAGAGATTCTAGACAATGAAAATTCTCAAAAGACCCAGGGAGCAGGTCCTCAGAGGAGAAAAAGCAGAGAAGAGTAGTGTGTTCTTGGCATTTTACAATGCTCTGTAAATTCACTTTACAGAATAAACCAATTCCTGTACAACTGTGTTTTGCTATATCATTCAGTAGTGTTCTAGAATGCCTTAGTACCCTACTTATACAGATGTTTTTTCTTCATTCTCACAACTACCCTTATCCCAATGACTACAGTTATTCCAAATACTGTCATCATTTAAAACTTCTACCCTTATCCCAGTGACTGCACTTATTCCAAATACTGCAATATAAAAGTGCAAAAGTTTTACATACGTCCCCTGGTCTTAGAATATGGCTCAACTGTGTGTGTGTGTGTGTGTGTGTGTGTGTGTGTGTGTGTGTGTGTGTGTGTGTGTGTGTGTGTGGGTGACTTCATGTTTATAACAGACAGATCTTGACTTTCTCAGTATGTAGACAGCCAAAAATATTGTGTACCAAGTTACATAGATGCTTTGAAGTACCAAATAAAATGAGCAGTTGAATAGTATAAGAAGAGGAGCAGTGATTTTTTTCCAGGCAGCTTTTTTCCCCAGTTATAGATTTTAAAAGAAAAAAAACTGACTAGAAAACCATCAAATTGCAAAGTCAATACTTACCTTCAGAAGCCTAAACTCCATCTCTTACCAATAGGTAATTTAAAAGTAGACGAAAAGTCTTACTTTCAAGTCTATCTAGCAGAAGTACTTGGAATTTTACCTTCTGGAGGTAAATACTTACAATTTTTTCAACTAAATTTCCTTTCTGGTACAATCTCTATGTATAAAAGACAATGTCGTGACTGACTGACTGACTCACTGACTCATCATCACCCAGCCCAAACCACCAAGGATAGAAACTCGAAATTTGGAAATGATGTTGATCTTATACCGTAGGCATTGTTTAAGAAGTGATTTCTTGAAATTCCACTCCTAAGGGTGTGAAATGTAGGATGGAAGGTTTTCCTGAAAATACGTCACTATTAAAGTAATTTTGAAGCTAGGCCTATGAAAATTAGTATTTGGTTTCTCAGTCAGAAATAAAGAAATACATGTTTCAAGCATAAAATGTAACTTAACTACTTCTATTGTTTTTGCTTAATAATGGGGTTACTCATAGTTACTCATGATCTGCCGCAGTCGTCATCCTGAATCCATTAACAGTCATTGTAAATTTAACTATAATGTTAAAGTAATAATTAATCTTGTATAATGTTTCGATATATTTATTATGCTTTCAAAACAAAATCAAAGCATCATTACAGAAGTAAACAATACTTACAATACAAATGGAGCAGCTACATGCTCACTGCTCAAAAACCAAAACCAGACTGACTGACTCTGCCAATATGGCTACCCCTATATATATATATATATATATATATATAACAATCCTAAACAATCCTTGACATTGTTTAGAATGATTTTTTGATTAACTAACAATTAAAATTAACATATGAAACTGAAAATACACATATAAACATATGTTTACTCCAGAACAGCAAGTACAATTCTATGTTGGGTTGTATTTGTGATACTATTAGAGTATAATTTCTCAAATACGTAATTACAATAATGCATTTACATATCTCATTAAACACTTGAGGCTCCCTTCATGGAAAATGCTCCCTTCATTTACAGAGCTTCAACACTTTGAGGTAAATGAAATCAAACAGTTATTTTTGTAGTTATAATTTTTTCTAGACAACTTATACATTGCTAGTTCTAACTTTGTTCCCATAAGTTGTAGATCTAATTAAAGTAAATATATTTCTTTTGAAAGGAAAAGAGCATTGATAATGAGTGATCACTGATAACCATGTTGCACATGACAGTATATCATTGTATAAGTAGAGGTGGAAGATATTTCACGCAGCAGCGCATATGAATAAACTCTCATAAGTTTGAGAATACATTGACAATGGGTGATTAAAACAATTATATTACAAGTGACAGTATATCATTACATTAAGTCTAAGATAGATTACATCAAACAAAACGACTATAGTGTGCATTGTATCATGTAAAAGTGGTTGTCAAGCAACTTACAAGAAACAGTAATTGTTAGCCTTTCAGACATCTATTTTCATGGAAAAATTAAGTCAGTTTTCAACTGTTGAATTACATCAAGACATAATGACTGTATCATTTGCAGGATCAAAAGACCTTACATATAAATAAGTCAAACTCAGACTTCAGAGTAACTGAACTGACATGAACATTTCAGGTGGGGAAACCACAAGGACAGATAGAGGGATCTGCCCACAGCAACTGTCAAAGGCATCATGTTCTCATAGCTTAGATGTAGACTTTCCAAATTTTCACCCTTTTTCAGTAGAGACTGTGAGTCAATATAGTCACATGCAACTGTAGAGTTCAATTTACATGGGTAAATTGAGTATCAGTAGGTTACTTCCAGAACACATACTGCTCAACAACTAGTTGACAGATTTCTCGTTGACCATCACCACATTTGACATAATGCAGGATCATCAGATCCGACAGCTTAGAAAACTGGGCATAGGTAAGGTAAATTCCCACATAGGGTATGACAAAGGGTAAAGTACCACTAGTTACATATGAATGGGCAAAAAAAAAAAAAAAAAAAAAAAGAGGAGCAAAATGGTTAGTTCAGCCACTCTAAAGGTATGATATGATATATATGTATATATTTTATCATCAGTTACATAATAATGAATCAACTAGACTTCAATTGAAAGTAGATGTCTGCAAGAACAATAACTATACCATGAGTACAAATCCTCAATCTTTAGTTTTTCCTTTGCTACTCATTACATCAGAATCATTAGTGCTCATCAGAGTATTTTCAATACGATAATGGAGAAATTTAACCACTTCTCATTAGAAATCAGATTGTAAGCTAACACTTGTCTATGGAAATCTCAAGTTACAATGCTTAGAAACCTAATAGATTTACATATATATATTGTAAAGCATTGATTTGCTATAACGTACAGCAGTATTGAACAGTACCTAACTCAAACATTTTGTATCACATGAAGTTGATAGCTAAGCAGTTTTTCAGATTTGTGTAGACATTATGACAAAGAACACCTCATATCTATACCAAGGAGATAGCTTGACATATACAGATACCAGACATGTAGCAAACATCATCCCTATCTTATTGTACTAAGATGCCAAAAGAATAATTAAATAAGACTACAAATGGTTGATCATAATACTCATTGAAGTGGTAGAAATAACATGAAAATAAAACTTATTTATTTATTGGTCCAAGAATCAGTTTCGTACATTGTTTGTACATGTGATAGAGGACAGTGGTAAACCTAGTTAGTTTACAATGCAGTAGTCATTTTGACTACATTGTTGACATAATAAAAATGCATAATAATGTAGGTTGGTGTACTACATTGCTTCTACGTGTGATAATAGCAGTTATTAAGTGAGATGACATGATAAGCACAATGTAAACTATATTATGAATTGACAGTTAGTGAAATTTGGTAAATGAGGTTTACTTATTACGATGTTCCATAAACTCAGACAAAGAATAGAAGCAGTGGTCAAGCAAGAACTGTTTTAACTTTATTTTAAATGCTTTTAATGTTGGTATGCATTTTAGGTAAGAAGGAATATGGTTATACACTCCTGGAAATGGAAAAAAGAACACATTGACACTGGTGTGTCAGACCCACCATACTTGCTCCGGACACTGCGAGAGGGCTGTACAAGCAATGATCACACGCACGGCACAGCGGACACACCAGGAACCGCGGTGTTGGCCGTCGAATGGCGCTAGCTGTGCAGCATTTGTGCACCGCCACCGTCAGTGTCAGCCAGTTTGCCGTGGCATACGGAGCTCCATCGCACTCTTTAACACTGGTAGCATGCCGCGACAGCATGGACGTGAACCGTATGTGCAGTTGACGGACGTTGAGCGAGGGCGTATAGTGGGCATGCGGGAGGCCGGGTGGACGTACCGCCGAATTGCTCAACACGTGGGGCGTGAGGTCTCCACAGTACATCGATGTTGTCGCCAGTGGTCGGCGGAAGGTGCACCTGCCCGTCGACCTGGGACCGGACCGCAGCGACGCACGGATGCATGCCAAGACCGTAGGATCCTACGCAGTGCCGTAGGGGACCACACCGCCACTTCCCTGCAAATTAGGGACACTGTTGATCCTGGGGTATCGGTGAGGACCATTCGCAACCGTCTCCATGAAGCTGGGCTACGGTCCCGCACACCGTTAGGCCGTCTTCCGCTCACGCCCCAACATCGTGCAGCCCGCCTCCAGTGGTGTCGCGACAGGCGTGAATGGAGGGACGAATGGAGACGTGTCGTCTTCAGCGATGAGAGTCGCTTCTGCCTTGGTGCCAATGATGGTCGTATGCGTGTTTGGCGCCGTGCAGGTGAGCGCCACAATCAGGACTGCATACGACCGAGGCACACAGGGCCAACACCCGGCATCATGGTGTGGGGAGCGATCTCCTACACTGGCCGTACACCACTGGTGATCGTCGAGGGGACACTGAATAGTGCACGGTACATCCAAACCGTCATCGAACCCATCGTTCTACCATTCCTAGACCGGCAAGGGAACTTGCTGTTCCAACAGGACAATGCACGTCCGCATGTATCCCGTGCCACCCAACGTGCTCTAGAAGGTGTAAGTCAACTACCCTGGCCAGCAAGATCTCCGGATCTGTCCCCCATTGAGCATGTTTGGGACTGGATGAAGCGTCGTCTCACGCGGTCTCCACGTCCAGCACGAACGCTGGTCCAACTGAGGCGCCAGGTGGAAATGGCATGGCAAGCCGTTCCACAGGACTACATCCAGCATCTCTACGATCGTCTCCATGGGAGAATAGCAGCCTGCATTGCTGCGAAAGGTGGATATACACTGTACTAGTGCCGACATTGTGCATGCTCTGTTGCCTGTGTCTATGTGCCTGTGGTTCTGTCAGTGTGATCATTTGATGTATCTGACCCCAGGAATGTGTCAATAAAGTTTCCCCTTCCTGGGACAATGAATTCACGGTGTTCTTATTTCAATTTCCAGGAGTGTATAACATAGCTCCAGAATGATAAACTCCTCTTTTGCGTAAGTTTGTATTTACTGCGTTCATGTGTAGGCTCATCTTCTGTCTAGTTTCATATGTGTGTATATCATAGTTGTGTTTGAAGAGATTTTCCTTTTTTAAGATGCTCCCTTTTGTGAAAATTAGTATTTCGTATATATACAAGCAAGGCAGTGGCAATATTTTCAGAGTTTTAAAAAGTGGTCTACAGGAATCCTTAAGTTTAGCTTTTTTATCACCCTAATAATATTTTTCTGTATTTTAAATGTTTTTGTAATATTTGTGGAATTCCCCCAAAAAATTATTCCGTACATAAGTAACAACTGTATACTGAAATGATACATTGTCAGCACTGATGAACAGCTTGTATTTTGAGTGAGAATCATAACAGCATATGCTAGTGAATTCAGTCTCTATTTAAATTGTTTAGGTGTACCTCCCACATCAGATCCACCTGAACATGTACACCTAGAAATTTTATATGACTGATCTTCAACACATTTTTTCCTTTGATAGTGAAAAGAGGGTTTTCAGGATGGAGGTTTTGTGTGGTATGAAAGTTAAATGCCACAGTTTTTTCAGAATTTATGATGAGCCTATTGGTCTTGAACCAGTGTGTTATGGTACACATAACTGATACTGCAGCCTCCTGCAGATTTTTCTCATTAGAATATTAGTGTCATCTGCAAACAGTACAATGGTTCCATCATCTATTTTACTAGCCAAGTTATTTACATACAGCAGAAATAGGACAGGTCCTAGAACTGACCCTTGTGGGGCTCCATACTTGATTTTCTGCTCATCACTGTAAAAACTAGAAATTTTTTGTCTTTCCACTATGTTTGTGCTTTATTTCTGTAATCTGCTGATGATTGCTGAGGTACGACTGGATCCACTTTTCAGACTGGCCTCTAATTCTGTAATTACTTAATTTACACAAGAGAATGATCAATTACACCAAAGCCTTTACTTAGATTCAGAAATATCCCAGATATATGTTGTTTATCATCCACTGCTTTTAATACTTCATTTAAGATGGCAAAAATTGCTGACTGAGTTGACTTTCCAGCTCTGAACCCATGTAGGGAGTCACTTATCAGGCTTTCTTTACTTAAGAAAACTGTTAATCTTCTAAGGAAAATTTTTTTCCATAATTTTGCGGAAGCCTGACAAAACTGAAACTGGTATATAATTAGCAATATCACTTTTTGCACCCTTCTTATGCAAAGGTGTTACTTTTGCAGTTTTTAGATTATTTGGAAATACACCACTCTCAAAAGATGAATTTACTATGTCTGTTAGTGGTTCCACAATAAATGTTGCACTAGCTTTGATAATAGCATCTGGTATCTCATCAACACCCACTGAATATTTATTAGGTAATTCTTTTAGGAATCTCTGTGTGAATTTCAAAACTTGGGAATCAGAAACACTTCTGTCCCAACAACTATCTCCAACAAAATTTTCCATCTTCCTCATGCTCCACAGACGGAGCCATTCTAGTAATGAAAACATAATAAATTTCTTTGTGAGAAATGTTCCTTTGCCATGTACACAGTAGTTCCAATGAATAACCAGACAAGCTAGCATGTCTATTCAGTCTTCCTGTTTAAATCAGAACATATATGAGACTGTAAACACTCTTACCAAATTGTAATCACATCCAAGATGTAAAGTAATAGAATTTCATAATAACTACACAGATATCTTAAGTAAACTTCACACCAATTCTAAACATTTTCTCAACTTTTCACAAAATCATCAGCACAAGGAGAGTATAACATTATCAGCACAATGAGAGTATTATATCCAAAATGTAAAGTAACAGAACTACAATATAACTGCACAGACATCACAAGTAAATATCAGACCAACTCTCCTAAAAAATCATACATATGTTGCATTATTACATTTTCTGACTACCTGTATTCATTTAAACAATATAATCATTGACTTGCTAACTATTGGAGGATATGGACAGTGGAAGGAGGGTCAGTTTGGACAGAAAAGTAAGAGTGGATGTGACTCGAAAAAGGAAAGAATCACACCAGCTCCGAGCCTTGGGTTCGCTATGCCCAAATTGCAGAAAGAGCTTGCAACCTCCTGAGGAAAAACAATTCTTGTGATTTTACATGAGTGATCAAGGTTGTCTGTATAATTTCAGCTGTGTAACATTCCTGAGTCCAAATAACAACAAATTCAAATGGTCCTACATAAATATCAAACAACCCCCAATCTATGCCTGGTAAAAGCATACACAAATGTTCAAATATACCCTTTTCAACCCCCACTCTATGAATAGACAAAATATAGGTAAAAATATGCAAATATTCACACATAAAAGAAATATGAATATAAACTACAAAAAATATTTTACAGTATTAGCTTCAAATGGGTTAAATTATCCAATTTTGCACTTCTCAGTGTTTGAATCTGCAGAAAGCAGTGAACATTAACTGCGCTTTTTATGAGTTGTAATTTTCTTTCAACTAGTGTTTTTTTTATTATTGGATCAAAGTATTCATAGCATGGCATGACAAAGTGTATATCATGGATTTGTCTGAGTGGCAAAGGACATAACTTCTTTAGCACAAGTTTACATTTGCTGCTTGTTAATTTTGTTTTGTGGTACTTTCAATAACTGGGTAATCGTTTTTGCAAAGGTCGCTCAAATCTGTCTGTAAGCTACTGATTTCAACACACACACTCTCTTCCTCCACTACTTGTACACATTCACTGATTGAATTACTATTAGGTACCTGTTCCAAATTTCCAAAACAACTTTCCCTTCCTAAATGCACATTTTGACAAATTTCATTTATGACTTAAAACTTTTGGTCACTATGGTTACATCTGTTACTATAGTCACTAACTACACTTAGTACTTATCACTAATTAAATCTTCTTTTCCATTTTCACCAACACATTCAGTCACAACATCAGTAACATCAACTGGCAACATTAATCTATCTAGTACTGCTCTACTGGTTTCTAATTCATAACTCAAACTTACATCAGATTTTCCGGAATCATTCAGCACACAATCATCTACCTTAACTTCTGCATATACCATCCCATCTAATTCTGTAAGTAACATATCATCATCAACATCATTATCACCATCATCAGAAACATTATCATCACACTTAATATTATTTTCAACACCAAGCTCATTTCTCTCTCCACACCCTTCTTCGACAAACTCAACACTGTGACCACTCTGTTCTATGACATCCTCATTTTTCTGGCTATTGTCTACTGGAATTTCATCTGGAATTACACTGTCATTCTCATTTTCATTGCCAAGTACATGAACATCAGCTTCCACACTTACAGCACCAGTATCAGCTTTTTCACTCATTTCACAGTCACTCAACATTCTCACTAAACCATACTCATCAGATCTGTTCTCGTTACTGTCAGCAACTATTACTGCATTACTACTGTTAAAGAAATTTGTCAAAGTGTTTTCTTCTAATTAAAATTCAGGTTTTCTACTTTTTTGTTCATCTTTGTTTTCAGATAAAAAATTTCCAAAAATGCCCTATCAAACTTTAGTTTATTCACTTTAGATTGTATACTGGGTACAATATTTTGGTATGTCCTATTTGTTCTGCCTCTTCCCCTTCTGAAGCTACTACAGTGTGCCTGATTATAATCCCAATGTCTATTTGCCCCATTTCACCAGGCTCCAAAAGAGGCAGGTCTTGGTTTACCAGACCATTTCTTCTATTTTCGAAATTGTTACTATTGTTTCCCTAATTTTGCCCCCACTGCCTATTTCTTGGTTCAAAATTCCTATTTTCTGGTCTCTGCCTATCATTTCTCTCCCTATTTCTTCTGTCATGATTTCTGAATCTACTGTTAAAATGATCATTAAAAGCTCTGTTATTGTTATTCCTGCTATCATCCGGTCTGTCATTATATCTGTCATTTCTCTCCCATGCTAAGTCCAATTTATCTGTATACCTAATAAACTGTTCGACAGTGTCTTCAGGTCTGGAGACAAGACTCCACTGTACCCTGTGCAGCAATCTACATTTTAATGCATCTATCTGGATCATCTTGTCCAGTGGTTATGAAGATGCACAAAAGTTCATAATTGTTGTTCACAAAAGATTTTCATGTGACCTTTGCCCGGCTTGAAATTTGGCCCATTCAAAAATTCTGACTCAATTCTGGCTTGTTTAGTTTCTGACCAGAATTTACTCATGAAAGTTCGTTCTACATCGTTGAATAACATTTCAGGTCTAATTGCTTGGTTCACCCATGACAATGCTTCCCCATCTAAAAACTTTTTAAAAAATTTAATTTTCAAATTATCGCTCATTTTATCAATGAAGTCATCTTTTATCTGGCACATGAAATCTACTGGATGTATATTTCCTTCGCCTGAAAATTTTTTGTGTTCACATTGTTCCACAATGGGCTGTAACTACAGAAAGATTTCATTGCAATGGAATCTTCGATTTCTTGGAGTTTAGATTTGAAGTTCGAAATTTGGCCTAAACAAGTTCCTACTTCCTCTTTTAATTCTGCAAAATGATTATTTGTGAATTTTGTGAAACCTTTTATACTTTTGTCTGTCTCTGTGAATTTCTTTACGAATTCTTTGTTGAGCTTCTTCAATTGTAACACTTCTGCAGTAGCAACTTTTTCGAAATTTTCCTTGGAATCTAACCCCTCTTTGAAATCTTGGTGTTCCTGTTTCAACATAACAATTTCCCCTTCTATAGTCGACACATTTCTGGTATTCTCATATACCTTTTCCCAGCATCTTTCTAAATTCTCTTTTGTCTTGCGAATTTGATTTCCTTGTCTATCTAATTTTTTCTCAATGGAATCAAGTTTTTGACCAAGAGTGATTCTATGACCATCAGTCGATCATTTTTGTTCTTCTATAAGCTGAACTAAACTATCCAAGGCTGATGCGTTTGGTTCAAATCCACAAAAGGATGAACATACACTACTGTGATAACTACCCCTCCCATGTTATCTATTTCCTGGTTCATTGCACTAATACTCATATTGTTATCAGGAACATCTATGCTATTTTGCGTACTTCCATTAATCTCCCCATTATGGTCAACTTCCCTATTGTTCTCCATATTAACAACTGCAGTAAAAATTTTCCACAAGTAAACTATTAAATAAATTTTGTACTCACAGTTTTTTCCACATTGCGTTTTACATAAACATCATGAAGTCCTTCTTTATAGTGTTACTACTTTCTTCATTGTCTAGTTGTCAAAAAATGGAATAATACTTCAACACGCAAATTAACTCTGAAACAAAATACAAGATTAGTTTATAGAATTACACTGCATCCCAGCTCCTCCATCACATTAAACATAACTTAACTACTCGTATTGTTTTTACTTAATAATGGGGCTACTCATAGTTACTCATGAACTGCTGCAGTCATTGTCCTAAATCCATTAACAGTCACTGTAAATTTAACTATAACATTAAATTAATAATTAATCTTGCATAATGTTTCGATATATTTATTATACTTTCAAAACAAAATCAAAGCATCATTACAGAAGTAAACAATACTTAAAATATAAATGGAGCAGCTACATGCTCACTGCTCAAAAACCAAAACCAGACTGACTGACTCTGCCAATATGGCTACCCCTATATATATTCCAAACAATCCTGAACACTCCTTGGCATTGTTTAGAATCATTTTTTGATTAAATAACAATTAAAATTAACATATAAAACTGAAAATACATATATAAACGTGTGTTTACTCCAGAACAGCAAGTACAATTCTATGTTGGGTCATATTTGTGATACTATTCGAATATAATTTCTTGAATAAATAATTACAATAATGCATTTACATATCTCATTAATTACTTGAGGCTCCCTTCATGGAAAATGTTCCCTTCATTTACAGAGCTTCAACACTTTGAGGTAAATGAAATCAAACTGTTATTGTTGCAGTTGTAATTTTTTCTAATCAAGTTACATATTTTGTATGCATGTGTAATTCCGAATTCATCTGGAGAATGTATGTTTTAAGTGGGTCTAAATGGGCTGTTACGTTTCAAGCATTTTTGGAAATTTAACCTCTTTGGGCATAAAATAGTGGATGAAATTTTTTTGAAACTAAATTATTATTAAAGAAACTACTAAAGTATATTTAAAGCTACATCTATAAAGATTTGTGTCTAACTTCTCAGTTACCCATAAAAAATACATTTCTCAGTGTTTTTGGAAATTCAGTCCCCTAAAGATGTGGTATAGGGGATGAAAAGTTTCCAACATGTATTCATTATTAAAGCTCTTTCAAAGCTAAATCTATGAAAATTTGTATTTCGCTTCTCTGTTAGGAATAAAAAATGTATTTCACTGGTTCTGGATTTCAAGCCCTTAAGGGAGTGAAATAGGAGATGAAAATTTTCAAGGAAATGTGTATTTGTGTTGAAAAATTTTAAAGCTAAATCTATGAAAATTGATATTTCACTTCTCAATTAGATATAAAGAAATATCTGGTAGAGCATGAAAGTTTGTATGGAAATATCTCCACAAGAACACCAAAAGCTTGATGAACAAAAACTTTGACCCAAGCTACAAAATTGCTGTTTGATCAAAGTACATCGGAAAAGACCATGATTTTATGGCCTTAATTAATGTGAAAAGTTTAGCATGTGTTGTAGTTGGTGAACAACAAAAAATCTGGTTAAAGAAAAACAAACAAATCTGTGGAGGCCACATGTATACACAAGTGAAGCACGGATTTCCCTTCTTTTGCTTTAATTTACAGTAATGTTCAACTCAACTTGAAATTGCATCCTCAAGTATAGACCAAAGGAATCAAGCAATTTTAGAAAATTTAAATGACAATCTTAAAACAGGACATACAGTTGCTGTCAAAGCTGATAAAGGAAACACATCTATGCTGGAATATAATTTACAGGACATATCAAAACTGATATTCTTCAATAAAAAAATGTGATTCAGATGCTGTTTTTTCATTTATTTACACAACTGAGCTCACAGATATTTTGACATGGCTTCAATCATGAAATATCTGACCACAGTGGGAAGTGTTAACAACAAAATATGTTGGTCACTATTGTATCTCTTACTTTAGGAGCAATAACATTTATTAAACACAAATAAACTTCCAGTGAAAACAAATTAAAATTGTCTGTTAGTCCTTGACACCAAACAGTAGCAGCTCTTGACAGATATACTATAAGCAATAGTTCTGGACTGAAATTAATATATGTCCAAGTACTGTAAACGAAGGTGAGATTAATACACATTTGGGTTCCATTTACATTGTAGTTCGCTTACAGCTATTTAAATTTGAGCAGAATTGGGAAACATACAACTGTGTGATACCTAAGGAATGTAGGAATTATCTGTTACTTTTAGAAATAAAATAAGTTTAATACATTTTGAGACACATACTCCAAAATTTGTAGAACAATTTCCCCCAAGCTTGGAGAGAGTTCAGTCCATGTTGTGAATTCTGCACTTATAGGTGACTGTTTTGTTCTGGAACAATGTAATGCAATCCCAGGTATGGCTGAATGAATATTAAAAAAAACTGAAAGAAAATATTATGTACAAGTATCCCAAATGATTATTTAGTTGGACAAAATACAGAGATCAATGGCAAATAATCTCAAAATTAACTCAAGAAAGAAAAAAATAATGAATACTTTTCAAAATTAAATACAATAATAAAGTCATCTCATTAAAACAGAACAATAGTTACAAAGTTCACTGTAAATCCTCATCAGTTTGCCTTTATCATTCTGCTTGAACAAAAGAATTTAACTGTGGTACACTGAAGTGTTCTCTTTTATTCAACAGTGCAGAAGGTACTATTTTTCTGATTACGCCTTGCCATTCAAATTCTAAAGAAACTTCTTTAGCGGGCAGTTTCCATCTTCTTCCAAACTTTATCATACAGCTAACAGTGGGTCCTCTCTTCTCATTAGCAGAAAGTTCCAGCTAATCTCTGGATACTCTTCTCCATTGTATCTAACAGCCACAAAGTTATGCCTCTCTTCAATTCTTTATAATGCCAAACAAGATGTTTCATGAGTAGCCATTTCAGTCTATGCATCACTGAAGGTCTCACTCAAGTCACCAGATGCCAGTTCCATATCTTCAAGCTCGGTTGAATAATCACTATCAGTTTAGACTACCAATTTCTTTGAATGTCCAGACTGCTTCTTTAGCTTTACTATGTCAGTTTTCTTCCTCAAATCAACAGTAATGCTCTGCCCATCAGGCACACTTAGGTACTTCTTCTTTTGCTTGACAGAAGTAGAAATGAATCTCCTACTGTACGCATGTCAAAATGTTGCTCAGGAGTTCTAGTTTATTTATGGCTTATATACAAAATTTCCTGAAATCTGAAATAAGATTTTGCTTCACATTTAATGAGATTGTTGCAGTTAATTATTTTAAATACAAAGCAAAAAATCTTCAGGAATTCCAGATGTTTTGCTACCACTCTCAAAATCTCTTTGCTCTTGGAGAATATTTTGCCACGCCAATTTCAATTAACTAAATGCAGCAACAGCCAATGGCTGTGTTACATTTGTACAATTTGATTGCAGGCATATGAAGTTAATATTAAATTCTTCTTAAGCTTATAGGACTTTTTCAGTGATGTGAGAAGCTTTTGGGCAAGTTTTTAGTCTTGGTGCCATCACCTTCATAAACCAGTCTCAAATGTGGCATTGTCAAACCAGCCACTACTTGTTCCATTGTAATGACAATATTTGGGTCCATTTAGCGTCCCAATGACCCACAGATGTTTGGCTTTGTATACAACATCTGTACATCACTATCACTGCCTGCAAACACCACTGAAACAGATATTTTTGTGGATTGCGAACTTGCTCTACATTTTTAGATCCTCTGCGATAAATGACTTGTCTCATGTCTGGGTTGTCTCAAAGGGTGTTGGGTTGTTTTTGGGGAAGGAGACCAGACAGCACAGTCATCGGTCTCATCGGATTAGGGAAGGATGGGGAAGGAAGTGGCTGTGCCCTTTCAGAGGAACCATCCCGGCATTTGCCTGGAGTGATTTAGGGAAATCACGGAAAACCTAAATCAGGATGGCCGGACGCAGGATTGAACCGTCGTCCTCCCGAATGTGAGTCCAGTGTCTAACCACTGCGCCACCTCGCTCGGTTGTCTCAAAGGTTTGTCATCATAATTCCATATGTGTGCTGGTGGAATATTGTTAACTTTTCTTGCCAGATTGTCTTGGTACTCTTCAAGAACTTCTTCACTGAAGCAGCTCATACCCTTTTTGTATTTGAAGAAACACGTGCTTTCAGACTGGGATGGCATTTTAAAAATGATGGCACCCAATCTGAACCTGGAAAACTATTTTTAAACCTGGGAACACTTCTGTCTGTTTTCAGTAAGAACTATTTGGCACAAAATCTTTAAATCTGTTTTAGTAACAGGAAACCCAAATTCTGCAAGTTTCAAGACATTGTTCTTGAAACTCTCTTCTTCCTCTTGAGTAAGCACCCTTCACCCTCCAATAACAGAGCTGTGTGTACCCTTCAATTGATTTGTTCAATTGGCTGAATTATACCATATTTCTCCGCAGCTGCATGATGTGAGAGATGGTTGCATTTGATGTCTTCAGGCATTTTTGTAAAGTTTCTGGTGGATACTCAACATATGAATGAGATCCAGGCACATGTTTTGGCTTTCTGGAGATAATGAACTGATAGGCAAGAAATGGAAAACATTTAAGACACTTCAGGTTAAGAAAGTCTGTTAAATATTATGTTATGTCAACATTTTATTACTGAAGTAGACAATGGGATGACATTCTTTCAGGACCAAAATCACCCCTTGCTAACCTCAAAATTACCCCTTTCACTTACATATCAATTATTTGAGAAATATGAGCTTTCAGCACTAAAACTCAAACTGTAACTTCATTAGCACAGTATTAAGCACCAAATACTTGCTACCAGATTTTTGTCTGCTATCTTCTGGGTCACAGACATGAAAGTTCATTTTTTTTTCCCCCTAGAAAATTATTGATCCAAAACAGGGGCAGGCAGGAATCCTGCACATGTGCGGTGCACTTGTATGCATGCAGTTAACAGGTGTTCCGCATGCACACAGGGGCAAGCTGGCCACCCGCTTATCTCCCCTCCCCACCATACCTTCTGTCCACTCCTTCCTCTGTAATGCGTTTTTGTTTCCTAGCTTGCTTTATTGAGTGTATGAATAAGGTTAGTAGGAGTGCTTGAAAGAAATCATGGTTTGAAAGAGTACCTATTACCTACGTTTTATTTAATTATCACAGGTGGAGTTTACAAAACATTTAATATCCGGAACAAAATTTTTACATACAGACAAACACAAACAGTTACGTAAATTTTCATTACTGATGTTTGCTCTTAACCGATACTTATTAATTCAGCAAATGGTTTTCCAGCTCTTGCTATATTAGGCGCAGTCTTATAACTTGCACATACCGCTGGGCTATTATTGTTGTCATCCTGAAAACTTGAAAACAGTGCTCCATAAAATGTTAAATCAGTTAGATGAGACACATGACGAGAGAAAGTCTCAGATCTCTCGTGACAACAGCAACTACGACTGATTCAAATAGCTCTGAGCACTATGGGACTTAACTGCTGTGGTCATCAGTCCCCTAGAACTTAGAACTACTTAAACTTGACTAACTTAAGGACATCACACACATCCATGCCAGAGGCAGGATTTGAACATGCGACCATAGCGATTGCGCGGTTCCAGACTGTAGTGCCTAGAACCGCTCGGCCACTCCGGCCGGCCAACTACGACAGATTCATCTGGTATCGTCAGATCGCTCTTCTTAAGCTCAGTCAATTCCCCATCCGCTCAGAATCCGACAATAAATTGTACTCGTCCTTGTGAAATTTATTATAATGGCCTTCAATACTAAACTTCCGTTGACCAGCGAGAATACTGCCACATATTAAACATTTCGAATTTTCACGTTTTTGCACAAAGAAAAAATGATTCTCCCATTACTTTTTAAAAGATAGCAAATCTCCACTTCTCCATTTCTTGAAATACAACATTCGCTACATAGTGCTCGCTTCGCATCAACGTCCACAGCTTAGCCTGGCACAACACTGCTGCAACCTGCCGGCTGTCGCCACTGCCCCGGTCGACGCCTGCACGCGAGCAGCACACGTGCAGCGCTGTGTGCCCCCCCAGGGGGTCCACAACTCTTTTGTGGACACGTGCGTAGCGAGCACGGGACCCCGAGCTAATGTGGCCCTCCTTCCTTTCCGGGCTGCATACCTTCCCTTCCCTTTCCGCATCCCTCCCCGTCCCCCATCTTCGCCCCCCCCCCCCCCCCCTCACCTCTGGCTCTTTCCTTCCCTTTCTCCCCCTCTGGGATTGATTATGGTTTGTGCCTACGTCCGGAGACGGACGCTCGAAACTGTTTCAAATTCCTTGCTTTTACACTTGCAAGTCCTCATCCTTCCTCTGTCCTTCTCTTTTCCTTCCCTCTTCTCCTTGCCCTTTTCTCCGCTGCGGCGTTTGAGACCCCCTTTTCTTTCCTTTCCCTTTCTCTTTTTTCCTCCCTGTGCGTGTCTGAAGGCCGACCCACGCACTTCCATGCGTAGCCGGTGACGGGGTAACGCGTAATTCCCCACCCCGGGTAGACAGGTAGGACACGTACGTACCCCCTGGTAACGGCCAGGCCCAGGGAGGGGTGATTACCCGAGCTGATACCTTCCGAAAGTGCCGATTGGTCCCTCCGTCCGTTTGTCGGGAGGTGTGACCTGAGGTGTGAACAATCACCTAAGGCGGCTGTGCCCTCGGTGAGGGCCCCCACAAGGGAGGAGCGCGCCATCGGAGACGCCGGTAATCATGGGGGATTCTTCCGCAATGGTTTCCTCACCTTCCACTATGTCTGCTCACAAACGTAAGTTCACTGACTCTCAGCCACAGACGGTTCTTCCATCGTTGCCACAGTTCCTTGTTGTTTCTCGGTCTGACGAAGGTCACGACTTTTCCACGGTCAACCCTTTCATTATTCAGAAAGGTGTCGACGCAATTGCGGGTCCTGTAAAGTCTTGTTCCAGATTACGGAATGGCACCCTGTTGTTAGAAACACACAGTGCCCTCCAGGCTCAAAAATTGCTGCGTACTTCTCTGCTCCACACCTTCCCTGTCTGGGTGGAACCGCACCGTACCTTAAATTCCTCGCGTGGAGTCGTTTATACACGCTCCCTCGATGGATTGTCTGACGAAGAAATTCAGCACTACCTGTCTGACCAGGGCGTCACCGCTGTTCATCGGGTTATGAAAAGGGTTGACTCGAACATCATTCCAACCCGCACTGTCTTCTTGACATTTGACAAAGTTCAACTCCCATCCAAAATCAAAGCAGGCTATGAGATAATTTCCGTTCGCCCTTATGTCCCAAACCCTACGCGTTGCTATCGATGTCAGCGGTTCAGTCACACCAGCCAGTCCTGTTCCAATCCGGCCAAATGTGTTACGTGTGGCAGGGATGCCCATGAGGGTGCTTGTCCACCTCCATCCCCTCGCTGCATCAACTGTATGGGTGACCACACTGCTTCCTCTCGAGATTGCCCTGTTTTTAAGGACGAAAAGCTGATCCAGGAAATAAGAGTGAAGGAAAAGGTGTCGACCTTTGCTGCTCGAAAGTTACTCGCCAGTCAACAGCCCACCGTGCCTCAGAAAGGAAAATACAGCGCTGTCCTTGCTTCTCCTCGGCCAACAAAGGAGGCGGCCACGCAGACTTGCGACCTCACATTTAGTACCACGGTCGTCAGATCGGCCAGCGCAAAGATCGCCCGTTCAACCTCACCTCTTTCGCCTGCCCACTCTATGGCTCACCCTTCGTCGGGTTCTGCTAAATTTCGAGCCCAAAAGTCAGACGCCCAGTCTTCAAAAAAAGAGCATTCTCGTGAAGAGTTTTTACGTACTGCAACTTCACAACCATCGGTTCCTCCTTCATCTAAACATACCTCCAAGAAGGCTACGAAGAAACACAGTTCCTCTCCTTCTCCGCCAAGGCGTGTCCCATCTACAGCACCACCTGGCGGAAATCGCCCTCGGCCATCTTCTGTGTCGCCGAGGCGCACTGCTGGTGGCCGGTCAACTGGCCGATCGTTGCTGGCAGGAGCTGCTCCTGACCAACCTATGGATCAGGATCTTCTGCCTTCGACTGAATGCCATTCCATGCTGTCGGTCGCAAGCTCTGAGCAGTCGTTGAGTTGACAGCACCCTTGGTCACGTTCCTCCATTTTCTGTTCACTCTATGTCCATTATCCACTGGAATATCCGCGGCATTCACGCCAATCGGGAGGAATTGTCGATCCTCTTACGATCCTACTCGCCGGTCATCTTCTGTCTTCAGGAAACAAAGCTGCGTCCCCATGACCGCTTTGTTCTCCCTCATTTTCAGTCCGTCCAATATGACCTCCCCTCTGTTGAAGGCACTCCAGCCCATGGAGGACTCATGATTCTGCTCCATGATACTCTCCATTCTCACCCAATCCCCTTAAACACTTCCTTCCAAGCTGTCGCCATCCGTCTTTCCCTTTCTGGATACACGTTCTCTCTTTGTACGGTATACATTCCATCGTCTACACCAATGGCACGAGCTGATCTCCTTCATCTTCTTGATCAGCTTCCACCCCCCTATTTGCTGGTTGGGGACTTCAATGCCCACCACCCGCTTTGGGGATCTCCACATCCTGGTCCACGTGGCTCACTATTGCTAGACGTCTTCCACCAAGCGGATCTAGTCTGCCTCAACACTGGGGTCCCCACATTTTTGTCTGCCTCCACGGCAAATTTATCCCATTTGGACCTTGCGGTCGGTACTGTTCCGCTAGCTCGGCACTTCGAATGGTTCGCCCTTGATGATACACACTCGAGTGACCACTTTCCATGTGTTCTTCGACTGCAGCCTCAACTGCCATATATGCGCTCGCGACGCTGGAAGTTTGCCCAAGCCGATTGGACACTTTTTTCGTCTCTGGCGACATTCGATGACCGTTGCTTTCCCAGCGTCGACGATGAGGTCACACATTTTACCGACGTTATTCTCACAGCTGCGGAACGTTCAATACCACGCACCTCCGAATTGTCCCGGCACCCTCCAGTTCCTTGGTGGAACGAGGCATGCCGTGACGCAATACGTGCGCGGCGATGTGCTCTTCGCATTTTCCGTCACCATCCAACTTTGTCCAACTGTATCCGATATAAGCAGCTCCGTGCGCGATGCCGTCGCGTCATCCGTGATAGCAAGAAGGCAAGCTGGAAATTCTTTATTAGCTCCTTTAACACCTTCACTCCCTCCTCGGAAGTTTGGAGTCGGCTTCGACGGTTCTCAGGCGCGCCTAGTTTCTCCCCGGTCTCTGGGCTCACTGTCGCGCATGATACCTTAGTGGACCCCGTCGCAATTTCTAACTCATTGGGTCAGCACTTTGCTGAGATTTCGAGCTCTTCAAATTACCCGCCAGCGTTTCTCCCGAAGAAACGTGCAGCGGAAGTGCGACATCTTGCTTTCTCCTCTCAAAATCGCGAAAGCTACAATACTGTTTTCTCCATGCGCGAACTCCAACATGCACTCTCTTCTTCTCGCTCCTCCGCCCCAGGACCGGATGGTATCCATGTCCAAATGTTGCTGCATTTATCAACCCATAGCCTGCATTACCTCCTTCGCCTTTATAATCGAATTTGGACCGACAGTACCTTTCCCAGGCGATGGCGGGAAGCTATTGTCGTTCCCGTTCCGAAACCTGGAAAGGACAAACATCTCCTCTCTAGCTATCGCCCCATTTCTCTCACGAGTAGTGTCTGTAAGGTTTTGGAGCGTATGGTGAATTACCGTTTAGCTTGGTGGCTGGAGTCCTGCAGTCTTTTAACACCAGCCCAATGCGGATTCCGAAAGCATCGTTCTGCTGTTGACCATTTTGTTGCTCTCTCCACTTATATCATGAACAATTTTCTCCGGAAACGCCAAACGGTAGCAATATTTTTTGATCTGGAGAGAGCGTACGATACCTGTTGGAGGACAGGCATCCTCCGCACACTGTTCTCTTGGGGCTTTAGAGGCCGGCTGCCCCTTTTTCTTCGCGAATTTATGGCAGAGCGCACATTTAGGGTGCGGGTGAACACTACTCTCTCCCGTACTTTCTCCCAAGAAAACGGGGTACCCCAGGGCTCCGTGCTGAGTGTTGTACTGTTTGCCATCGCCATTAATCCAATTATGGATTGTCTCCTTCCTGATGTCTCGGGCTCCCTCTTTGTGGACGATTTTGCGATCTACTACAGCTCTCAACGGACCAGCCTTCTTGAAAGACGTCTTCAAGGATGTCTCGATCGCCTCCACTCGTGGAGCATCGCAACCGGCTTCCGTTTCTCACCCAGTAAGACCGTTTGTGTTAATTTTTGGCGACGTAAGGAGTTTCTTCCGCCCTCCTTACATCTAGGTCCTGTCAACCTTCCGTTTTCCGACGTCGCTAAATTCTTGGGTCTTATGTTTGACAGAAAACTGTGCTGGTCCTCCCACGTTTCCTATCTTTCGGCTCGCTGTCTGCATTCCCTTAACACCCTCCGTGTCCTGAATGGTACCTCTTGGGGAGCAGACCGAGTGGTCCTTCTCCGCCTCTATCGCGCCTTAGTGCGCTCGAAATTGGATTATGGAAGCATAGTCTACTCCTCTGCTCGGCCGTCTATTCTTCGGCGTCTCGACTCTATCCACCACCGTGGATTACGTTTAGTGTCTGGAGCTTTTTACACCAGCCCTGTGGAAAGGCTTTATGCTGAGACTGCTGAACCTCCGCTGTCCAATCGGCGGGCTGTCCTTCTGAGTCGTTATGCTAGCCATCTGTCTTCCATGCCTGCTAATCCAGCCCATAACCTTTTTTTCGACGCCTCCTTTGATGTCGGGTATGCAGGCCGCTCCTCCTCCCTACTACCCCCGGGAGTCCGCTTCCGTCAACTGCTCCATTCTCTTTCCTTCCGCTTTCCTAAAACCTTCTTGACAACTTGGGGTACAGCACCGCCTTGGCTCCGTCCCCGGATCGATTTGCTCAGAGACCTATGTCAATTTCCCAAGGATGGTACCCCTACACTTGTTTACCGTCGGGCATTTGCTGCTCTATGTGCACAAATGACGGAAGCCACATTTATTTACACCGATGGCTCGAAAACATCGTTAGGTGTAGGGAGTGCCTATATTGTTGGCGACACCCCAAATCACTTTCGGCTTCCCGACCAGTGTTCGGTTTATACTGCGGAGCTTTACGCTGTTCTCCAGGCTGTCCACTACATCCGCCGCCATCAGCGGATACAGTACGTAATCTGCTCAGATTCTCTCAGCTCTCTCCTAAGTCTCCAAGCTCTTTACCCTGTGCACCCTCTGGTCCACCGGATTCAGGACTGTCTGCGCTTGCTCCACCTGGGGGGCGTCTCGGTGGCGTTCCTCTGGCTCCCGGGACACGCTGGTATCTGTGGAAATGAGGCGGCCGATATAGCGGCCAAGGCTGCAGTCTCTCTTCCTCGGCCAGCTATTCAGTCTCTTCCATTTACCGATCTACGGAGCGGTTTATGTCGCCAAGTTACTCATTTATGGCATGCGCATTGGTCAACACTTCCCCACAATAAATTGCGGGAAGTGAAAGCCCTTCCTTGCGCTTGGACCTCTTCCTCCCGAACGCGTCGTCGGGAGGAGGTAATTTTAGCTCGACTCCGGATAGGGCACTGTCTTTTTAGTCATCGACATCTTTTAAGCGGTGATCCTCCCCCACTCTGTCCCCACTGCTCTCAGCTGTGGACGGTCAGACACCTTTTAATTGAATGCCCCTATTTTAATCCGTTACGCTCCCGTCTACAGCTATCGCCTGATCTATCGTCGATTTTAGCAGATGACACGCGCTCAGCTGACCGCGTTCTACAGTTTATTAGTGACAGTGAAATGACGTCAGTCATTTGAAGCTTTTTTTGGGGGGACAACCAACCCCTTTCTATAGTGGACTTTTAAGCATTCCTTCTGCCTTTAGTTTCTCAAATTTTCTGACTTTGTTTCCATTGCTGCTGATTTTAAATTTCGTTTTTTTCCTGTTTTCTACGTCACGGGCTGGGCGCTAATGACCATAGAAGTTTTGCGCCCTAAAACCACAAACAAAAAAAAAAAAAAAAAAAAAAAAAAGCGCTGTGTGCTCATGAGCCGCGTGCAACGTTTGCCCGCCCCTGATCCAAAACATACTAGCGCTGCCCCTAGCGGAATTTTCCTGAAATTCTAAACACCAGTTGCAATGTTACCAACATACATTCTACAGTAGATGTCAATCATCAAAATGATAATTTCCCCACTAGGTCTGTCAGGAAACAAATTTATAACAAACTATCCACAGTGGAACAATGTTACCCTGCACCCCAGTTTACAATACTACTTCCTTATTGTACATCTGTTTGGAAATTGATATTAAGCACAGTTACACTTAAGTTATGTATTGGTAGAAACAATATGCTGATCAACCAAGACGCTATGCAACAGAAGGCTAATTTGGTTCAGACAAACAGCAGTACCAGTAGCAGCCCAGTTGTAGAGGTAAGTTGGGTAATAGCAATTGAGAGTGAGCCATATATATTGCAAAAGTTCACAGAAATGGCCTGTGATATAATTGGCTTTCCCACTGTAGGTGTTCGTGCCAGATGTAGGCACTTTTATAACTGTCAGTACATCCATATTTCCATTAGAACATAAAGTACCTATAATTAACCTATAACACAGTGACCTGTTCAGTAGTAGATTACAATACATATAAACAAAATTTATGATTCCATTCATTGTTCAATTATCTTTTTCTGAAAACTGCAAGTCTATGCTCAAAAAGGGAGCCACTGGGATCAATATGTCTGGGAACATGTATTTGAAATTTGATTCCCTTTTAAGTTTTCAGTAATATTTTGAAAATACATTTTTATCTTTGATTTTAAAGAACTTGTAGTAATTCCAGTCATAACAGTGATGTGGTAGAAAATGTGAAACACCAACAAGTGATTCATTATCAATAACTTTAATGAAATGTAGATGCACAATACAACTGAACAACTTGTAATGATGCACAGCAGATGCAAAGACATAAAGAGAGCAGAGTCAAAGATCAAGATATCAAAGATGAATGATAGTGTTCTAATGGTTGGTCATCACCACAGAGACACCCCCACCCTCACTAAGGTGCACAGCAGGCAATGCCACCAATGAAAAAATCTTGCATCCAGTCAGGTGACAATGTGGACATCCCTGGGAACGGGAGACGTCGCTGGCCAGATTAATGTCCAGAATTAGAGGTCAAATGGGGATGATAATGGAGTGTCAGCCATTGGAGGAAATTTTCACCGAAATAAGATTCAGGTCATAGTAAGTGCTTACTATATACCTACGTGTTTAGTTTGACATTGATACTACATCAGAATATTTTATGATCTGAAGATGGCAGTAGCCAAAACCAGTCGTAGTGAAATGTAAAAATTTATGTGATCAAGACGGACCTGTAAAATAAAATGAGCTGTAATGTCTTTGTTTAGTTTTTCAAGAGTCAGTCTTTGTGTACATTTGGTAGAAAATAGTTGAGTCTAGTTTTGTTGAAGTCATGAGGTGGAGTTGCAGTTTTTGGACTGCTTACTGTGAATCTGTGTGTAAAACAAACGTCATTTATATGTAATTCTATAACTATTAATGAAACATGGGAGTGAAAAGCAATGCATTTCATCAGTTGTGAAATCAGTGTTCATTTAAGTATGACTTCCTTAGCGAAGAATTTAAATTTTAGAATGTGAAGTTAATTGTAGATGATGTTGTACCTGGCCTTAAATTATGAGATTGTTTCAATTGCAAATTAATATCTTCCCTGAAACTCCACATACCCAGACCTCATACCTCATACCTTAGAATATATGAGGGCTGTTCAATAAAGAATGATCACAATTTTTTTTGACAATGTACCTTTATTCATCCTCATAGTTTTGATGGTCCTTCTCAAAGTAATCTCCCATGAATGTGATGTACTTGTTCCAGTGTTCTGCCAGTCTTCAAATACTTGCTGGAAACCATTTTTTGAGAGCTCCTTCAAAATTGCCTCCACAGCCACTGCTTCTGATGATTGATAATGCCTCCCACGAAGTTGCTTCTTCATGTTAGGGAATAGAAAAAAGTCTTATGGGGCTAAATCTTGACTATAGGGAGGGTGAAGGATACACTTCACATTGATTTTTGCAGGATATTCAGGACATGCCTGTAGTATTGTCCAGTCACTGATGTATGTGCAGGTACAACATGCTGATAAACCATTCCATGAATATCAAAGAATGAGATAACCATAACTTTCCCAGCAGAAGCAACCACTTTTGCTTTTTTGGGCATTGGTGATGAAGGAGATTTCCACACTGAGCTTTGCTGTTTGCTCTCAGGATCAAAATGATGTAGCCAAGTTTCATCAGCAGTGATTACATTTGAAAGAAACTCCAGGTCTTCCTCTAACATCAACTTTTACTGCATGCAGACCTGCACACGAATGTCCTTGTGTTCGGGAATCAACAAACTAGGAACCCATCACGCACAAACACGTGTCGTGTAATTTTTCTGTCCCCAATGTGTGGGTGGCACACAATGAAATGTTCAATATTTCAGAAAGTGATCGTAAGGTAATTCGTTGATCCTGTCTCACAACAACAGCAGCAATGTTGATGTTTTCTTCCGTAAGAGCAGTAACTGGAGCACCGGGTCCACACACCTTTGAAATTGATTGTCTCCCCTCTTTAAATATTTTAAACCACCTTCGATCTGTGCTGTAGGGAAGAACAGACTCCCCATTGGCCTCCTGTAATGTTGTATAGGCCTCAGATGAAGATTTGTTGAGATGAAAGCAGAATTTTAAAGCCACTCACGTGTTACCTCCATTGCAGCAGTAGGTGATACTGAAAATGTCTTGACCTTGCCTGCCTCTCACAGGTGGGAACCAGGAGTCCCAACAATGAAGCTACTACAGTGTGTTTGCTGCACATTAAGCTAACCAAATATCATAAGATTAAATTTTAGTGTGAGAAATTATGAGCATAAAAAATTATGATTATTCTTTATTGAACAGCTCTCATATTTCAATGGTGAGTTGAGCCGCAGTCTTCAAATAATCAAGATGAGTATTAAAATTGTTTTTCGCTAATGCAGCAGCCAAAACCACTATTGGAACTGATATTCTGCAGTACTGTTCTTCATCTTACTTTATTTCATCATCACCACCACCACCATCCAGTTCTATCACTTAATGATGTGGCCTCTTTGAGTCAGCACGTAACAAAGCATCCCAGTAAGATCTTCCATTTCTTCTGATCCTGAGCTTCCCGTTGCCAATTGAATCCCACTGTCTTCCTTATATCTCTGTCCCATCTGTCTGGTGGTCTTCGTCTAGGTCTTTTTTGGTGAATTGGGCTCCAGTCTAGGGCTTGTTTAGCCCATCTACCATCTTTGGTTTGAGCAACATGACCAGCCCTCTACTATTTCAATGTATTCACTCTTTCCATTATGTTGGTGACCTTTGTTGTTCATCTTAGCTGGCCACTGTGGCTGAGCGGTTCTAGGCGCTTCAGTCTGGAACTATGCTGTTGCTATGGTTGCAGGTTCGACTCCTGCCTCGGGCATGGATGTGTGTGCTGTCCTTAAGTTAATTAAGTTTAAGTAGTTCTAAGTCTAGGGAACTGATGACCTCAGATGTTAAGTCCCATAGTACTTAGAGCCATTTTTTTGTTCGTCTTATTTCAACTGCTCTCTTCTTGTCTTTTTTTATGTAACCCAACATTGATCTTTCCATTCCTCTTTGGGCTATTGTTAGCTTCCTATCAATGAACTCATTTAATGTCCATGTTTCACAGTCATAAGTTATTACTGGCAATATACATTGGTCAAAAATAGATTTCTTCAGCTCAACCGACATCTTAGATTTCAAAATTGAAGAGTGCCTCCCATAAGCTTAGCAGTCCAGTTTAATTCATCATAATATTTCTGGGTTTAAATCTCCTTTCGTGTTTATCAGTTGACCCAGATAGATATATTCTGTGACTCTTTGGAGTTGTGTACTTCCAACAGATATACTTCCCGCAGGTGTCCATTTGTTGATCATTATCTTGGTTTTATCAATGTTCATTTTTAGTCCAACTTCAGAGCACATTAATGCAAGTTCATTAACTAATACTCGAAGTTCTTCTATGCCATTTGCAAATAGGACAATATCATCCACAAACCTCAAGTTGTTCAGCCTTTTTCCGAGAACTTGAATTCCCTTTTCCACCCAATTCTATTTAGACATGGCTTTTTCTAAGACTGCTGAACATAGTTTGGGAGGTATAGAATCACCTTGCTTTACACCCTTTTCAATGGAAAATTCATCAGTATCTTTGGTAATGCTCACAAAGGCTGTGGAGGTTTTGTAAATGTTATGTAGGATTTTCATATAGTGCTGTTCTACTCCTTGTTTTTTTAGAGCCGCAAACATAGCTGAGTGACTGATTGAATCAATGGCCTTTTCAAAGTCTATAAAAGCAAAGCAAAGGAGTAGATGGTACTAATTTGTTCTACTAATTATTTCCCATATCATGAAGATATGGAAAATGTGCTAAGTCCTGATCGGAAACTGGCTTGCTCGATAGGTTCAGCCTGGTCAAGTGTAGTGCTCAATCTGGTAGTCAAGATCCTAGTGAACACTTTTTACACTGTAGAGAATAAACTGATAGGGTGATAGTTCTTTATATCTTTGGCACTACCTTCCTAATGTGTTAGAATTATTTTGGCTTTATTCCAGTCTCTTGGTAATGTTTCATGATGCAAACAACCTGAAAATATCTTAGCTAAATACTTTATGGATTCCTCATCCATCAACTTAAGATCATCGACTGGGAGGTCATCACTAACTGGAGCAGTCCCTTTTTTCGTATTGTCTGTTGCATGTTTGACTTCTGATGGGTGTATTTCTGGAATTTTGGAGATAGAAGCATCCAATTTGTCTAGGATCAAGGTATTGATTTTACTGTATAGGCTAGTATAGAAATTTTCAATACATTCAAGTATTTTTTTCTTATCTGTAATTCATCCTTGATTTGTGTCTAATCCCATTAGCTGATTCCACCCAATCATAAGCATTCGCTTGGCTTTCTTTAAACTAGACTTATACTCAAGACTGGCTTTTAGTGTTTCTTCTTCATACTTCTTGATGTTGTCTTTCATGCTCTTTCTCAGACCTTTGCACAGCTCTGCATGTTCTATCTTATCTTTGTCTGTATCAACTTTCATTCTTCTTCTCTTTTCCATAAAACCTGTTGTTTTATTTGTCAGTTTCTTGGGTTGGTTTTGAGATTTTCATAAGCCACCCACTTCTTCAGCTGTCATGATTAGTGCCTTTGATACTTCTTCTACTTCACATTCTTTTAATTTTCTCTTAATTCTTTCTTGAAAATCCTCTTTCTGTTCTCCAAGATCTTTGAAATTTAAAATTTTACTTTTTCATTTAATTAATTTTAATATTTCATGTTTTGTATTAAATTCAAATCTTGCTCTTGCTAATCAATGATCAATGATCATCTTTAATGTTTTGAGGCCTATTGATGAGAATGAAGTCTATCTCATTTTTCACTTCAAATTTAGGACTCCTACAAGTCCATATGCGACTTGGGTGATTCTTGAGAAACATATTCATAATTGTTGTTTTCATGCATTCTGCAAATTGTACCAATCTCTCCACATTTGCCAACAAGTGAATCACCTTCTTTGTATGTTCCAACTCTGGCATTAAAGTCTCCAATTATGAATGTATAAAAACAGTCTCTGCCATTCTCATACGTTTCCTTCAGACATTCATAGAAGGGGTCTATTTCTTCATCTGAGTGAGTAGACATAGGTGCATATGCTTGAACTATTTTGATCTTATACCTGTCTGATATTTTTAGGACCAAGCATGCAATTCTGCTTGAAATTTCTTCTAATACTGTTATCTTGTCGACAATGGTTTTGTTTACTAAAAGTGCAACTCCATTTAATTTTCCATTTGGTTCTCCATAGTAATGTAAGAGATCTCCTGAATTCAAGCAAAGGAAGTTTTCGCCTTTATGGTGCACTTCACTTAAACCAATGATGTCCCAGTTCATTTTCTCTAGTTCCTCTTCTATTTCCATTAATCTGTCATCTCCCACTAGCGTACAACAGTTGTACGTACATATTTGAAGGCATTGCTTCTCTTGTTTTTTTAGACTTAGGATTTTGTGACACTGAAGTAGCTCCCACCTGGAGATCCGAACGTGGGGCTATCTTAACTCTGGAGCATTTTACCTTACTGCCACACATCATGACTCAAAGGTGAGAAGCATAATCACCACACTTGCTTCAGAACAGATTGGTGATATAACTTTCCAGGCCACCCCTAACATGGGGTACAGTACAGACACCTTTGGCCACTCCTCTGTAGTACAGGTGCCACCTGTGCCTGAGAAGTGTAGGTTGGAAAATGGACAACTCCTAGCCCTCAAAACCTAATAGTGTCAGGGTCGGAAAACAACTAGAGTTGGCCGAGGATGGCTAGATAGGAAAGATGAAAGTGAGGAGCCTGGTATAAGTAAGTGGAAGCAATGCCAGGACTCAGCTCAGGGCCCATTGTTGCCAGCCACGTACTCACTAGGTATAAGTCTCAGGGGGGTCTTACTGTATTTAGCCTTTACAAATTAGGTAGTACTTCTTTCTTTGTCGTCATTATAATATATTCTTAAAAACAAAGATGATGTGACTTACCATACGAAAGCGCTGGCAGGTCGATAGAAACAAACGAACACATACATACACACAAAATTCTAGCTTTCGCAACCAATGGTTGTTTCATCAGGAAAGAGGGAAGGAGAGGGAAAGACGAAAGGATGTGGGTTTTAAGGGAGAGGGTAAGGAGTCATTCCAATCCCGGGAGCGGAAAGACTTACCTTAGGGGGAAAAAAGGACAGGTATACCCTAAGGTAAGTCTTACCCTCTCCCTTAAAACCCACATCCTTTCGTCTTTCCCTCTCCTTCCCTCTTTCCTGATGAAACAACCATTGGTTGCGAAAGCTAGAATTTTGTGTGTATGTATGTGTTTGTTTGTGTTTCTATCGACCTGCCAGCACTTTCGTATGGTAAGTCACATCATCTTTGTTTTTAAATATATTTTTCCCGCGTGGAATGTTTCCCTCTATTATATTCATATCATTATAATATATTCTTATTGATTGGACTGGCAGAAGACCCTTATTATTTTGTCAGGATGGAGACTGAGGACCAGTGTGGCACTGTTAGATGCAATAAAACAGTATTCAAGGTTATTCCATTTATTACTCAAAATATACAAGTTCTTGCCATGTCTTATGTAATGACTGGTGGCTACATAATCCAGAGAGCTGTCTGCTGAATCCAACAGTGGACTACAAGCTGCCAAGAACGCTTCATCAGCTCAGTGTGGAAGTTAGTGGCACCACGATGCACCAGTTCGCCACCTGCCGCTGAGGCAGGCCTGTTTGAAGATGGCAGCGACCATGATGCTTCTCTTTGTTACACATGCCATTTCTGGGCTTACTCAATCCATCACAGATCACTGCCCACATCTATGGCTACAGATTGCTAATCTCATGTAAGAGCAACATCAGAACAATTCATACACAAGATATAACCACATCATTACCAGAGAATTGTGTGTGAACAATATGAACACCATAGATCAAGTGCCCTATGATACTGAGGGTGGAGTATTTATGTCATCAAGGGAATGTTCCATTCTATGATGTCATTTGTATTGACTGAATCAGTTCTGCTCTTCTCTAGTCATCAGTGGCCTTCATTTCTGCTACATATGCTGAACAAATTTGTTATGGTATCTTTACTGGTCAGTCAAAGTCCTTCTAGGTATTGTTTCACCTGACCTGGTGTCTCGTACATAACAGTACAAGGGCAGTTTGGTCTACAGTCTTCTAAAACTTTTCTCCTGAGCTCACTCGCAGTCTTGCTCAAGAGTGTTGAGGTTGCTGTCTTCTTGACTGAGCAATGGGGTTGAAATGTTAATGCTTCCTAGCTGGTGGCTGTTAATACATCCACATGACTCAGTAATGTGAACTGTTTGACCTCAGAAAATTTTACTTTCTCATTTCATTACTAATTTTTGTGTTACAGTAGTTTTAGATCTGGGTCTTGTGCCAGGATCCTTTGTTGTAGTGAAGATATTAATTTTGCATTTTATGTCAGAGAATGAAAAATGCTTTATTCTGAAGTATGATCTAAAAATGAGACCCTACAGGAAAAAGACACAAAAATATTCCAACCTGGAAGTGGACTTTGTGGACTTTGTTTGTTTCAAGACTAATCGAGATGATGAATGAAAATTAGAAAGCTAACATAGGACATGCAAACAATGTACCAGAGCATAATTCAAGATATAAAGTACAAGACTTTTTATTTTTGAATCAAATACCTAGTCTGTGAACATAACAGTAAAAATCACAATGTATGAAAGTCCAGTAAATTTGTTAAGAAAAATTTTAGCTAAAATGCATGAAATGGACTCTATCTAGGATGGCAGCCAACTTGAAATCTGAAATAAAATCCAATAATGACCCCTTGAAGTTGGAACTGCAGTGTACAGTAAAATCTACAATGAAATCCAGCAGTGACTCTTTAAGATTTGAAATACAGAAGAGTAGTGGATAAATAAGCAACAAATTAACAGAAACAAACATCACTTTTGATAGCATAGTAAAAGAAATTAATTTTAAAGTTAGTCCAGCTGTTAAAGAGGAACATTTCATTGTGGCAGATAGTAGCATTCTTGTTGTACAGGAAACTTGTATAGATATAACCCTGGCATTCATGAACTTAGCTGTAGAATGTAGGGAAACTTGATCATGCTTATAAATTTATCAAGTGAAGAGCAATCAGAAGTAAAAGTGAATTAAAATCAGAACTGCACATGAGAAATTTTGGTAGGACAATTAATGACTGTAGTTGAATATTATGAGAAGGATAGATTGCTACTCACCATATGGAGGAGATGTTGAGTCGCAGACAGGAACAACAAAAAGGCTGCTACACATGTTAGCTTTCAGTCAAAAGCCCTTCTTCTAAAGTAGAAGACACAAACACATTCACACAAACACAACTCGCACACACATGACCACTGTCTCTGGCCACTGAGACTGGACTGCACACAGCAGCAGTGCCTCAAGTTCAAGATCCATCACACTAACTACAAAGTAAATAGTCAGCACTGCAGAGTCCACTTGTAGAGGTGTCAGCTAACAGAACTCAGGAACCAGGGACCAGGTGGCCTTATATCTATCTCACTGTGGAAGCTCATGCGACTGGCCTACAATTTCATCCTTGTTCCGTCGCAGGGGTCCTCACTGATGTGTGCAATGTTATACATATTGTTACATCTTTATCATCCGTCTGCATGTCCAATAGACTTACTAATGGAACTGGTATTACTTGTTATTTCTATACTTCTATTATCTGAAAAAATGAAAAAAACTACATCTGCCAGTGAAAGACCATTTATAAATATCAAAAACAACAGAGAAGCCTTATGATACACTATGTCTGATTGCTTCAAATTCTCAGTGTCTGTTATATTATTGACCTGGAAATGATACTTCCTGCCATTCAGATAAAAAAATCATGAGCCTGTTGCATTTACTATTACATAATATTTCAATTTTTGCTCAAAGGTATCATGTTTCACACAATCCAAAGGCTTATCCAAGTCATAAAATATTCCGAATGGTAGTGAGTGTTGATTTATTGACAACAGCTATCAATTGTCAAGGTAAATATTACGTTTTTCAGTTGATTATCATAACTGCAATCCAAACTGTTTGCTACTGAGTGCATAAAAATTATTTTACATGTTTTTTAAGACAAGTTCAAAATATTAACAATAATGAAATGGGTCATCAGTTTTTTACTAATGTTTTGTCTCCTTTTTTGTGACATGGGCCCAGTGTTCCACTGGGAAAGTACCACTACAAAAATATCCATAACATAAGTAACTCAATAAATCCAACCCAAAAACATGACCACAGCAGACTCCAGCATGTAAGCTACCCTTTGACCAATCAAGAACGCGATATTGTGGCTAATGCTTGACTCGGAAGTGAGAAACCACATATTGAAGAAATCAGATCCATTTCTGATGGAAATTATGCAAATAGCTGAAACCCACAAAACTCTCCATGAAACACAGAATTTGTTTATGATGAAAGAAGACATCATGGCAGGCAACTCTTGGCACCAGTTATACGGGTGTTACGTCCCTCTGGCAGGGCCCCCACCACGTCAGTGGCCCAGACAACCTCATAAACAACTAGATCAGTGGCAATAAGCCACATCAGCAGCAACACTGTTGCCCAGCTTTAAAAACATTGTGTCCTATATCATACGCACAATGCTTTCCCCATCAACCCATAAAATGCCATAGGTGTGGAAGAAAAAGTACCTTGAAAGAGGTATGTTGTATCGGCTCCAATACAGATATGTCCCAACCTGTGTAAGTGAGCCAAGTGAGGGAGCAGTCTACAGAAGTACCTACATCTCAAAACATAGCCCAGAAAATGTTCTTGGATAAATTCACTGACAATGACACAGTGCTACTATGTCACTGCTGCACTAATCTACTTACTTAAATTTAGGGACATCACCACTACAGCCAACTAAAATAAGTCTTTGAGCCTATGAATGTCATCATTTGCCTCTGCTAGTAAAGTTTCCAGTTTTACTTACATATAACATATAGCCAGTAAATTTTCTGATGGTAGTTGACTTCGAAGTCAACAATGTCTTCAGGGTAGACTCCTTCGACACTTTTGGTTTTATGATCATGAAAGAGTTCATCCTACACAAAATGATGCACCTTGTACTATCTTAAAGACTCTGTGTTACGATTAACTTCAAATTTTTGGAGTAGAGAAGACAACTGATTTTGAAGGTCATGTCATTCTTAGTGACAATTGTCCCACATTTTATCAAAGCCCATGCGGTGCCCTTGACTCTCAAGGACACCCTCAAAACAGAGCTGGATAGGCTCATTCATGGAGATGTGCTACCACCTACACCCCTCATCAATGGGCCACTCTTCTGGCAACAATACGTAAACCTAATAGTGCCTTGAGACTTAATGGTGATTTCAAAGATTATGATGAAGTGGAAACTTATTCTTTGTTGATCCTAGATGATCTCTTTGGAACTTTAGGTCATGGCATCTTATTCACTAAAACTGACCTCACAAATGCGTATTTCCAAATCCCATTGGATGCAGTATCATAGACTTATCTTGTGTTAAACAAGCCAACTGTTATCTTTTGGAATCTTTTCAGTCTCTGCCATATTTTAATATTTCATGGCTCAACTGCTACATGATATTCCCAACTGTACTAGGTACCTCAACCATTTTTTGGTGACAGATGCAACTCCAGAGGATCACCTTCATAACCTTGAGCTTTCTGTCCAGAGGCTGTCAGAAAGAGTGCTTGAATGCAGCATTCACAAGTGTTTTTGTATATCATCTCCTTTGACATATTTAGGGTTTAAACTCTCAGTAAATGGACAGAAACCAAGATGAAGGATTATGCAGGAGTGATAGATAAAACGTAGTCACCCATGACCATCAAGGACTTGCATGTGTTTCAAGGTAAGATCAACTGTTCAGTGCAAACCTAGCAGAACTCTCCTAACCACTTAACCAGCTGTTGTGCCAAGGTGCACTTTTGTAATGGCCACCTAGCTGTCAAGAAGCTTTCAAGGCTTTAAAATATTCCCTTAAGCAGGCATTTTGTTTAATGATGTACATTCCTCGTCTGTCTCTGGTATTAGCAATGCAAGCAACCTAGCAACCTGCCCCCCCCCCCCCCCCTTCCACCACACACACACACACACACACACACACACACACACACACACACACACACACGCAATATCAATGCAGTCCTACTCCATTACTCCCTTGTGATGGTGCTCCTTCACTTCTATTATTTTTTAACATTTGGACTTCATTTTCTAAAAATTTTTGTCAGCCAAGAATCTGGCACTCTTTTCATTTAGCTCACATAATGTGTTGCAGATTATATTGCAATCTAAATAGCAAGTCCTATGAAAAATATTGATTTAGTAATTTTTTTGTTCTTAAGTCAATTCTATTTTGCACCATTACACAACTCCACACGAGCCATCATGTTCACTTTCAGCCAACTACTGGGCTGGCCTATTACATGTGAGCTGAACAGCTGTGTTCTATGGCTGACCCTTACTTTTCTTTCTAGCTGGACCTCCATTTCCCTTGAGTGACCACACATTTGTGGTTCTCACCATGTAGCGGAGATGCTGAGTCGCAGATGGGCACAACAAAGAAACTGTCACAAATGAAGCTTCTCTCTCTCTCTCTCTCTCTCTCTCTCTCTCTCTCTCTCTCTCTCTGTGTGTGTGTGGTCTTAGGGGCCAAAAGCTTTATTTGTGACAGTCTTTCTGTTGTGCCTACCTGTGACTCAGCATCTTTGCCATATGGTGAGTGATAACTTTCCTATTCATAAAATTGTTACATTCCATCCTGGATTTTCCATTGTTTCAATATTGATATTAATAATCTCTGGCACCTACATGGAATAGTACTATCACTGTGCTCTCTCAATTATTTACAGTCACCTGAGGAATAACAATGCTGGAAGATGATCTTAAAACTCAGAGAGTTTGGACGCACATACATTCTTTTGTACAGTAAACTACAAATTGCCCCAGTGGTCAGGGGGTTCCAATAATAGCAGGAATAGATGAGGGTATCTTTCAGATTGGAATCTATATTAATAACTTTGAAATTCCAGACTGTTAAAGACTCATTCATAAGAATCGGATGCACTATGTGTGGCCTTACTGTCAATGGAGTGTCATATTCAGGTTACCAGCTTCAAGATGATCTGGCAGGTGATGTCTTTTCAGTGTCAGCAGCTACTGCAGGTAGTGTTACTTGGAATCCTTACCATTAGACTTCCACATTATCGGCATATTGGAAAGGCGTTGTAAGCTTTGTTTGGAAACAGAAAAACTTTCTGGATATTATTGAGTAATGTGGTTGTTGCAAATAAAGATGGGGTAAAAAGTCTTGAATTACATACATTGCTTCACTTGTATGGTTCTGTGTCAATGCATAAACAACATCTATTGATTAAAATCAAACAATGGAAAATTCAGGATGGAATAATTATGATATTATGGAAAGTATATCTATTGATTAATGCAATGAAGCAAGCTGTTTGTAGTTTACAGCATATGCCTTCACGTAATCATCTGCCACATAAAATTGCCGTGACAAAGCTCACTGCTATTGTACGTACCCCTAAAATGCTGTTTTTATAGGATCATTCCATTGGGAAATGGAGGTGGTTACTTGTCACAGTAGACAAGAAAATCAAAGCCATCAAGATAGAATCTGAAGCTGCATGTGAGACTGTTTGAGCAAGACTCTCTATCAGGGTTGGGATAAAATGATAATTAGATCCTTGTATTGCCCACCAGGCTCATCTGATGTAACCAAAAACTTTAGAGAAAGCATCAGTTCACTTGCATGTAAGTACCCCAATCATACTGTAATCATTGGTGGAGACTTTCATCATTTAACAATTAATGGGGAAAATTACAGCTTTGTTAGTAGTGGGCATGATAAGACATCCTGTGAAACTTTACTAAATACCTTCTCCAAAAACTAACAAGAACAGAAAGTTAGGAACCCCACTCATAATAGGAATAAGCTGGATTTAGTGGCAACAGACAGACCTGACCTCTTAGAAGATGTCCACATCAAAACTGGTGTAGTGACCATGACGTGGTTGTGGCAACAATGACTGCCAAAGTACAAAGGACAACTAAAACAAGCAAAAAGATATGTACATTCAGTAAAGTACATAAAAAATCAGTAGTGTCACATCTCAGTGAGAAACTTGAAATTTTCATCACAGGGCAGGAGAATGTAGAGGAACTATGGCTCAACTTAAAGAATAGTTGACCATGCACTGGATAGATATGTATGTATCCAGCAGAACATTTGAAAATGGTAGGAAACCTCCATGTTATAAATTCACTATAAAGAAACTTCTAAAGAAACAAAGATTACTGCACAATTGGTGTGAAACAAAGCATTGGGCTATAGAAAGAGTTATGCTGAATGAAACATGTTTGGCTGTCAAGAGAGCAATGCGTGATGCCTTCAATGACTACCATAGCAGAATATTGTCAAATGATATTTCACAAAACCCAAAGAAATGTTGCTCATGTGCAAAGACTGTTAGTGCCACCAAAGTTAGAGTCCAGTTGCTTGTGAATGTTTATTCATTTATTTGTCCAAGAATCATTTTAGTACATTGTTTGTACATGTGATGTAGGATAGTGGTAAACCTAGTTAATTTACAATATAGTAGTCATTTTGATTACATTGTTGACATAATCAAAATGCATAATAATGTAGGTTGGTGTACCACATCACTTCTGGGGTCAGTTAGTTTATTTTCATTCATAATCAACTCTATATTACTGTGATTAACTGGCCTGATGCCCATTTCTTTCTTTATAATTTGCCAGCTTGTTCTCTAGTTTTTCTACTTTTGAAGTAACCTGTGTTAGTATTCTTTTGTATCTTTTGAAATATGTAATAAAATCAGGATTAGTATTTTGCTTCGAGTACTCATTCAATCTCGTTGTTTGTTTTTTGAGTAGAGTTAAATGTAGTTATTTTCTTGGGAAAAGCCATTTCAAAAATATGTTTGAATGTAGCCATAAACTTATCATATTTCTCATTGGTATCATTACAGTCATATACATCTTTCCAACTTTCACGCTTTAGGAGAGTACAGAAATATTCCACATTTTTTGTACTGAATTCCTTACAGTGTGTCATATTCTACCGCAAATTGAGTGTCCTGAAATATTCATTGCAAGAATTTGAGCATTGTGATCACTAAACCCTGTGTTTACAACTTGTATGTTATAGGTATATTTGCACATATTTATCAAGATCTGATCAATAATAGATGCAGAGGTTGGTGTTTCTTGAGTTGGTTCAGTTACCATTGCACTAACATTGAACAATTGTAGTGATTTATGTCATCTCTGAATTTATTGGATTTTGAGAAATCAATATTAAAGTCACCACATATAATTATATTTTTCTTGAGAAAGTGAATTTCTTCCAAGAGCTCCTCCATGCAATTGTAAAACACTTTTTTGTCTCCATCTGGCAACCTGTATACACAGATAATAACTATATTTTGCCTTGGTAGTTCAGCTATTGAGAGTTCTATATCTTTTTCACAGGACAGCTTATGGTGTTTAGTTACACTATTGAATTCAGTATTTTCTCTAACATATACACAGGTACCCCCATAACTCGATATTTTCCTGCAAAAACTGAGGGTGGTAAAGCAAAAGCTGAAATGTTTAACTCCATATTCAAATGTTCCTTTACAAAGGAAAACCTGGGAGAATTGCCACAATTTAATCCTCATACCACTCAAAAGATGAATGCAATAAGTATGAGTGTCACGTATATTGAGAAACAGTTAAAATCATTAAAATTGAACAAAGCTCCAGAACCCGATGAAATCCCTGTCAGATTCTTTACTGAATTTGTGGCTGAGTTAGCCCCTTTTCTAACTATTATCTGTTGTAGCTTCCTCAAACAAACAACAATGCCCAATGCTTGGAAAAAAGCACAGGTAAGACCTGTGTACAAAAAGGGTAATAGAAGTGATCCACAAAACTACCATCCAGTATTCTTGACAGTCATTTGTTTTAGAATCTTATAACATATCTGAGCACAAACATAATGAGGTATCTTGAACAAAATGACTTCCTCAATGCCATCCATCATGAATTCCGAAAACATCGATCACGTGAAACCCAACCACACTTTTTCACATGGCACACTGAGATTCAGGTAAATGCAGTATTTCTTGATCTCTGAAAAGCATTCCACTCACTGATACACCTATGTTTACTGTCAAAAGTATGGTCATTTGGAGTATCAAGTGAATTTTGTGGGTGGATTTAGGACTTTTTGGTAGGAAGGGTATCTTGGATGATGAGATCGTCTGATGTAGAAGTAACATCTGGTGTTCCCAGAGATGTGTGGTGACACCCTTGCTGTTCATGTTGTATATTAATGATCTTGCAGGCAATATTAATAGTAACCTCAGGCTTTTAGCAGATGATCCAATTATCTAAAATGAAGTACTATCTGAAAGAAGCTGCATAAATTTTTGGTCGATTGTGATCAGATTTCAAAGTGGTCCAAAGATAGGCAACTTGCTTCAAATGTGCAGAAATGTAAAATTGTGCTCTTCCAAAAACGAAAAATATACTGGATCCTATGACTATAATATCAATGAGTCACTGTTGGAATCTGTCAACTCATACAAATACCTGGGTGTAACACTTTGTAAGGATGTGAAATTAAATGATAACATAGGTACAGTCGTGGGTAAAGCAGGCAGTAGGCTTTGTTTTTTGGTAGAATACTGGGGAACTGCAATCAGTCTACAAAGGAGATTGCTTACAAATAACTCAGATGACTGGTTCTAGACTATTGCTCAAGTATTTGGGAGCCGTACCAAGTAGGACTAAAAGGGGATATCGAATATATAGTTTATTGTTTATGAACTGTGGATTGAAACTGAAGAAATTACAAAAAGGTGAAAAAAACAGATTTTTTAAGAATTTCAGAGGGAGTGTTAAGCAAAAACTGACTGAAAGAGGGGAAAGGATTACAACAGGAGATAAATGGGTAGCTTTGTGAGATGAAGTAGTGAAGGCAGCAGAGGATCAAATAGGTAAAAAGACAAGACCTAGCAGAAGTCCTTGGATATCAAAGGACATACTGAATTTAAATAATAAGGGGAGATTATAATAAATGCTGTAAATGAAGCAGGCAAGAGGGAATACAGATATCTAAAAATGGAATCTGACAGGAAGTGTAAAATGGCTAAGCAGGAATGACTAAAGAACAAATGTAAGGATTTAGAAGCATACATAACTAGGGGAAGATAAATACCACCTGTAGGAAAACTGAAGAGACCTTTGGAGAAAAAATATGCAACTGTATGAATTTCAAGAGCTCAGATGAAAATACAATCCTATACAAAGTAGGGAAAGCTGAAAGATGGAAAGAGTAGGGAGAGGAACTGTACAAGGGATGACACTGTGAGAAAGGAGCAGATGAAATTCCATCAGAACTACTGATAGCCTTGGAAAAGCCAGCCATGACAAAACTATTCCATCTGGTGTGCAAGATGTAAGAGACAGGCGAAATACCCTCAGAGTCCAAGAAAAATGTAATAATTACAATTCCGAACAAAGCAGATGCTGAGAGTTGTGAATATTGCCAGACTGTCAGCTTAATAAGTCCTGGTTGCAAAATACTAACATGAATTATTTACAGAAGGAAGGAAAAACTGGTATTAGCCAACCTTGGGGAAGACCAGTTTGGATTCTGAAGAAATGTAGGAACATGCAAGGCAGTACTGACCCTACAACGTCTCTTAGGAGATAGGTTAAAGAAAGGCAGACATACGTTTACAGATTTTGTAGGTTTAGAAAAAGCTTTTGACATTGTTGATAGGAATACTCTCTTTGAAATTCTGAAGATAGCGGGGGTAAAATACAGGGAGAAAAAGGCTATTTACAACATCTACAGAAATCAGATGGCATTTATAACAGTTTAGGGACATGAAAGAGAAGCAGTGGTTGAGAAAGGAGGGAGACAGGGTTGTAGTCTATCCCAAATATTATCCAAGCTGTACACTGAGCAAGCAGTAAAGGAAACCAAAGAAAAATTTGAAGTAGGAGCTAAGGTTCAAGAGGAAGACATAAAAACTTTGAGGTTTGCCGATGACATTTTAATTCTGTCAGAGACACCAAAGGACTCTGGAAGAGCAGTGAATGGAATGGACAGTGTCTTGAAGGGAAGATATGAAATGAACATCAACAAAAGCAAAATGAAGATGACTGAATGTAGTTAGCATAAATCAGCTGATGCTGAGGAAATTAGATTAGGAAATGAGACACTAAAAGTAGTTAATGAGTTTTTCTATTTAGGCAGTAAAATAACTGATGACAGCTAAATTTGGGAAGATATCTACATCTACATGATTAGTCTGCTATTCATAATAAAGAATTCATAATAAATTGCCTGGCAGAGGGTTCAATGAACCACCTTCAATATATCTCTACCACTCCACTAATGAATGGTACACAGGAAAAACGAGCACTTAAATTTTTCTGTGCGACCCCTGATTCCTGTTATTTTATTGTGATGATCATTTCTCCCTATGTAGGTGAATGTCAACAAAATGTTTTCATAATTGGAGGAGAAAACTGGTGATTGAAATTTCATGAGAAGATCCCGTCACAATGAAAAATGCCTTTGTTTTAATGATTGCCACTCCAATTAACGTATCACATCTGTGGCACTATCTCCCCTATTTTTTGATAATACAAAATGAGCTGCCCTTCTTCGAACTTTTTTAATGTCTTCCATCAGTCCCAACTGATGCAGATCCCACACCGCACAACATTACTCCAGAACAGGGTGGACTAGCATGGTGTAAGCAGTCTCTTTAGTAAACCTGTTGTACTTTCTAAGTGTTCTGCCAATAAATCACAGTCTTGGGTCTGCTCTACCCAAAACATTATATATGTGATCATTCCAATTTAGGTTATTTGTAATTGTAAACCCTAATGTATAGTTGTATCTAAAAACAAAGATGATGTGACTTACCAAACGAAAGTGCTGGCAGGTCGATAGACACACAAACAAACACAATCATACACACAAAATTCAGGCTTTCGCAACAAACGTTTGCTTCATCAGGAAAGAGGGAAGGAGAGGGAAAAACGAAAGGATGTGGGTTTTAAGGGAGAGGGTAAGGAGTCATTCCAATCCCGGGAGCGGAAAGACTTACCTAAGGGGGAAAAAACGACAGGTATACACTCGCACACACACACATATCCATCCGCACATACAGACATTTCACTGCTTGTGTCTGTGTATGTGCGGATGGATATGTGTGTGTGTGTGTGTGCGAGTGTATACCTGTCGTTTTTTTCCCCTAAGGTAAGTCTTTCCGCTCCCGGGATTGGAATGACTCCTTACCCTCTCCCTTAAAACCCCCATCCTTTAGTTTTTCCCTCTCCTTCCCTCTTTCCTGATGAAGCAACCGTTTGTTGCAAAAGCTTGAATTTTGTGTGTATGATTGTGTTTGTTTGTGTGTCTATTGACCTGCCAGCAGTTTCGTTTGGTAAGTCACATCATCTTTGTTTTTAGATATATTTTTCCCACGTGGAATGTTTCCCTCTATTATATTCTAATGTATAGTTGAATTTACAGCCTTCAGATTTGTGTGACTTACCATATAATTGAAATTTAGCGGATTTCTTTTAGTACTCATGTGAATAACTTCACACTTTTCTTTCTTGTTCAGGGTTAACTGCCTCTTTTTGACCATACAGATATCTTATCTAAATTATTTTGCAATCCGTTTTGGTCATCTGATGCTGATGCTGGTAAATGACAGCATCATCTGCAAACAATCTAAGTGGTCTTCTCAGATTGTCTCCTATATTGTTAATATAGATCAGGAACAGCAGAAAGCCTATAACACTTCCTTGGGGAATGCTGGATATTACTTCTGTTTTACTCAATGACTTTCCGTTTACTACTACAAACTGTGACTAAATCACAAATCCAGTCACACAACTGAGGCAATGTTCCATAGGCACGTAGTTTCGTTAGTAGACACTTGTGAGGAATGGTGTTGAAAGCCTTCTGGAAATCTAAAAATTTGGAATCCATTTGACATTCCCTGTCAATAGTACTCATTACTTCATGAGTATAAAGAGCTAGTTGTGTTTCACAAGAATGATCTTTTTTGAATCCGTGCTGACTATGTGTCAAGAAATCATTTTCTTCGAGGTACTTCATAATGTTCAAACACAATATATGCTCCAAAACCCTACTGCAAATCAACGCTAGCGATATGGACCTGTAATTCAGCGGATTACTCCTACTTCCCTTTTTGGGTATTGGTGTGACTTGAGCAATTTTCCAGTCTTTAGATACAGATCTTTCTGTGAGCGAGCTTTTATATATAATTGTTAAATATGGAGCTATTGTATCAGCATACTGTGAAACGAACCTGACTGGTATACAATCTGGACTGGAGGCCTTGCCTTTATTAAGTTTTTTAAGCTGCTTTGCTACACCGAGGATATCTACTTCTATGTTTCTCATCTTGGCAGTTGTTCTTGACTGGAATTCAGGAATATTTACTTCATTTTCTTTGATAAGGAGTTTCGGAAAACAGTGTTTAATAACTGTGTGTTAGTGGCAGTGTCGTCAGTGAATTCATTGTTGTTATTGCGCAGTGAAAGTATTGATTGTGTCTTACCACTGGTGTGCTTTATGTATGACCAGAATCTCTTTGTGTTTTCAGCCAGATTCTGAGACAGATGTCTGTAGACTGGCAGTGGCAGTGGCAAGAAAAGCATTTCTGAAAAAAGAAATTTTTTACATCAAATATACACAAGTGTTAGGACGTCTTTTCTGAAGGTATAGCAGTGTACAAAGTGAAATGTAGTTGATAAATAATTCAGAAAAAAAGAGGATAGAAGCTTTTGAAATGTAGTGCTACAGAAGAGTGTTCAAGATCAGATGTGTAGATTGTCTAACTAATGAAGAGGTACTGAATAAAACTAGGGAGAAGAGAAATTTGTGGCACTAGACCATAAGAAGGAATTAGTTGATAGGACACAGTGTAGAACATCCAGGGACCATCAATTTAATACTGGAAGGAAGTGTTAGGGGATAAAAATTGTAGAGGGAGACCAAGAGATGATTACTGTGAGCAGTTTAAATAGATGAGTGTTCCAGTAGTTATCTGGAGCTGAATTGATTTGCACAGGGTAGAGAAGCATGGAGAGCTGTATCAAACCAGTCTTTGGACTGAAGACCCCTCCAACAACAACTGAGGTAAGACACTAATTTCCCATGACTTCTCTTGATCCCTTTTTGAAGAGTGGTTTAACTTCAGCATATTTCAGTATCTCTGAGAAGTGGCCTTCTTTTTAAGGTGTTGATTAATTACTTGTGTTAGTGAGTATGCACTTATGTTGTGTAATGCTTTAACAACTTTAGTTGGTATTCCATCTCAACTTGCAAAGTTTTGGTTTTTTAATGATGAGATTGCATTTTTGACATCTTTTCTGGAAACTTTTAAAACTATTTTAAAGTGTTACTTACCCTCATATGGTGGGAGGTGAAAGCATATAATGCACTCAGGAATACTGTCAAAAATGATTGTTTAGGTGGTCCAGGTGTTTTGGTGTGGGGAGGCATTGCATGTGCGTACTGACCTCCAAAACTTTGAACATGATAGACTCACTGGTCAACATTATAGTGACTTTGCACTCCTTCCCCATGTCCAACTTTTCAGCAGTGCATTCAGCCCTGACTTCATTGTTATTGATGACAATGTGTAGCTGCATTGTACAATACAGGTGGAAGAGCTCTCAGAATGAAAGTATGTATGACAAATGTATTGTATATTTATTTATTGGTCCTTTGAGTCATACACTGTACAGGGGTACATGGTCATTCCCCATGTGAGATGCATTGGGAGACATATTGCAGGATATCCACATGCAACAAGCACCATCCAAGAGTTGCCGACTGCACTGGTGAAGGAGTGGTATGCCATACCACAAGAACTCCTTACCAACTTTGTGGGCAGCATGATAGCATGCTGCAAAGGATGCACTGCTGTCCTATTAAGAACCATATTCGACCTTTTTGTAATGCCCAGGAAACCATCATAAATCATAGTAACTTCAGAGTAATTATTGTCTGTGAACAAAAGTGTCATTTCTGTTGATCTCATTGTCTTTTTCTTTTAGTTACCTTCTGTACTATACTGTGGCAGTTCTTCTTATGTATTGTCCAAGTTTTATCAAGCTATGTTACTTGGCAGTAACTTACTTCTGCACAGCAGTGTATGATGCATGATTTATTTATTTATTTATTTATTTTCTTTTTTTTTGGGAAATTCAGTTAACATAGTGCAGATACTAAAGATACATTTTAATCATTCAGAATATGTGTACTGTATATCATAAAAAACCATATTACCCATTATTTAGAAAACTTCAAATATTAACTCTCCCATCCCTACATATTTATAAGATCATTATTGTTGTTATCTAACCACCAGGAATTATTTGAGGGAAATCATCCTATTCATACAGATGATACAAAAAACAAAACAAAAAATAGTTATGCTTCCTGGCTGCCAACTCAAACATGGGACTGAAAATTTATTATAAATTAAAAGGGAACAAGTTAATGCACATGAATTTAGGTTGACTGAAAGGAAAGCTACATAAGGTCTTGATAATGAAATAAATATGTTAGAAACTATAAAACTATTTTTAAGAAAGTTGTGAAAGCTTCAAAACAAATGGCAAATAACAAATTCATTCTAGGGCAGAAAAATAAAACAAGGGCATTATGGTCTGTAGTTAAGTCTGAATAGGGTGTCCGAAATCATAAACAAGACATTTTAGAAATCAAACTTAAGGAAATATCCATTGTAAATCCAGCTCAAATATCTAAGTGCTTCAGTGAGTTCTTCGTAAATGTAGCAAAATCTGATTTAGACATAGCAAATTATGAACAGAAAGTAAATATCTTCAATGAGTTCTTTGGCAAAGCTGCAAATGATCTTATCCAAAGCAACTTTCAAAATGCTAATATGCACTACATTGAGAACTGTAAACCTCCCATTGGGTCTATGTTTCTCAAGCAGGTCACACAGAGTGAGCTCATACTGGCAATGAGCTCATTAAAGAAACTTTCATGTGGTTTTTATGAGATTCCAGATTGTATTATAAACCAAACAGGGTGTGGCATAGAGCGCCATAAATATTGATATTTGTTCTGTGCATAAGTGTGCTATCTTTGAGGGGAGGGCTTTGGGCAGGATGTTGGACGCTAATGGCAGTTAGCCTCCGGACTTGTATCTGTGTAGAAGCTAAGTGTGAATAAATCTGTATCTGAGTGAATTCTAGTTGTTTACCTACAACTATTCTATATTCCCTCAAGGGTATCATATTTTAGAACCTCTGAAGCATATTGTTAATCACTCCTTTTCCACAGGTACCTTTCCAAATCTTCTAAAGATTGCAAAAGTAACCCCCTTGTTCAAAAAGGGAGCCACAGACAATGTTAATAATTACAGACCTGTAGCACAGCTTAGTGGCTTCTCAAAGATCTTCGAGAAGCTCTTTTATAATAGGTTGCTAGAGTTTGTTAACAAAAATTCATTGCTGTCAAAACATCAGCATGGCTTCAGGCAATCTAGATCCACAACCACAGCAGTCTATGAATATTTGCACTCCATTCTAAAATCTGTAGATGAAAAGGAAATGGCTACTGGAATATTCTTGGACCTATCCAAAGCATGTGACATTTTAGATCATGGTATTCTGCTACATAAGCTGGAAAGAAAGGGAATTAGAGGTATTCCATATGAATGGATTAGATCATATCTTACTAGCCGGCAACAAAAAGTTGTTCTCAAACAAGACAGAATAACTGAAAACATTTCAAGAACAACAAAATACGGTACACATCAGAAAAAACTGCCATCAAATATGGTGTGCCACAAAGATCAACATTAGGTCCTATCCTCTTTCCTTTGTATATTGATGACCTGAATGACACTGTCCATGCCAAACAGAAAACTTTATTTGCAGATGATACCAGTATTCTGATTACAGGGTCAGACCAAAAAGAGCCTCAATCAACTACAGATGCATCATTGCTGGAGCTGACAAACTGGTTTGAAAAAAATAAACTTATAATTAACACTGGGAAAACAGTGGCCATGAACTTTCATATATGCCACTATAAACAACAAAATGAACGTGCATTGAAAATAAACAATAAAATTGTAAAATTAGTTGATGATGTTAAGTTCCTAGGAATATATCTGCAGAATGATCTCAAGTGGAATACACACATTAAAGCTCTTACAACCAAGCTATCATCAATCTGTTACACGCTATGGATACTAACCACAAGCTGTAATAGAGAAATAGTAATACAGGCATCTTATACACATTTCCAGTCAGCAATCAGATATGGACTAATGTTTTGGGGGAATGCACCCTGTAGTCAATCTGTTTACAAAACCCAGAAACGAGCTATCAGAATCATCTGCAACATAAAGAGGCAAGGTTCGTGTCGCTCTCTTTTTCCTACTCTAAAGATACTGAATCTTCCATGCCTGTATTCTATTTGAAATAATGGTCTTTGTAAAAGAATTTTTAAGAACTCCAATGCCTATCAGCTGAACAGCTCTGTGCACAATCACACAACAAGAAATGGCAATAACATTCACGTCTCATATGCCAGAACATCAGCCTACCAGGTGTCCTTCATAGAGGCACACAGTTGTACAACTACCTTCCTAACAGCATCAAGTTGGTAAAGCAAGACAGCTTGTTCAAAAGAAAAAAGCTGAAGTCATTTCTTATGGACCACAGTTTCTACTCTGTAAATGAATACCTTTCAGAATGAAGCAGATTTTTATAATATTAAATTAGTAAACAATTTATGGCAATTATTTGTTTATTAAAGTGTACTAGTTGTACATGAAAGGTTGTATGAATGTAGATATTTGTAGTCCATAGCATTACATTCCACGTGGGAAAAATATATTTAAAAACAAAGATGATGTGACTTACCATACGAAAGCGCTGGCAGGTCGATAGAAACACAAACAGACACATACATACACACAAAATTCAAGCTTTCGCAACAAACTGTTGCCTCATCAGGAAAGAGGGAAGGAGAGGGAAAGACGAAAGGAAGTGGGTTTTAAGGGAGAGGGTAAGGAGTCATTCCAATCCCGGGAGCGGAAAGACTTACCTTAGGGGGAAAAAAGGGAAAATATTCCGCACGTCCAGGGCCTCGCTGCGATGGAGCATTTCCTTTCACGCCGATCACCTGCCACCCTACCTAAAACCTCTTTCCTCATCACCTTAGCCAGCTTCATCCTGACCCACAACTTCTTCACTTTTGAAGGCCAGACATACCAACAATTAAAGGGAACAGCCATGGGTACCAGGATGGCCCCCTCGTACGCCAACCTATTCATGGGTCGCTTAGAGGAAGCCTTCTTGGTTACCCAGGCCTGCCAACCCAAAGTTTGGTAAAGATTTATTGATGACATCTTCATGATCTGGACTCACAGTGAAGAAGAACTCCAGAATTTCCTCTCCAACCTCAACTCCTTTGGTTCCATCAGATTCACCTGGTCCTACTCCAAATCCCATGCCACTTTCCTTGACGTTGACCTCCACCTGTCCAATGGCCAGCTTCACACGTCCGTCCACATCAAACCCACCAACAAGCAACAGTACCTCCATTATGACAGCTGCCACCCATTCCACATCAAATGGTCCCTTCCCTACAGCCTAGGTCTTCGTGGCAAACGAATCTGCTCCAGTCCGGAATCCCTGAACCATTACACCAACAACCTGACAACAGCTTTCGCATCCCACAACTACCCTCCCGACCTGGTACAGAAACAAATAACCAGAGCCACTTCCTCATCCCCTCAAACGCAGAATCCCCCACAGAAGAACCACAAAAGTGCCCCACTTGTGACAGGATACTTTCCGGGACTGGACCAGACTTTGAATGTGGCTCTCCAGCAGGGATACAACTTCCTCAAATCCTGCCCTGAAATGAGATCCATCCTTCATGAAATCCTCCCCACTCCACCAAGAGTGTCTTTCCGCCGTCCACCTAACCTTCGTAACCTCTTAGTTCATTCCTATGAAATCCCCAAACCACCTTCCCTACCCTCTGGCTCCTACCCTTGTAACCGCCCCTGGTGTAAAACCTGTCCCATGCACCCTCCCACCACCACCTACTCCAGTCCTGTAACCCGGAAGGTGTACACGATCAAAGGCAGAGCCACATGTGAAAGTACCCACGTGATCTACCAACTGACCTGCCTACACTGTGATGCATTCTATGTGGGAATGATCAGCAACAAACTGTCCATTCGCATGAATGGACACAGGCAGACAGTGTTTGTTGGTAATGAGGACCACCCTGTGGCTAAACATGCCTTGGTGCACGGCCAGCACATCTTGGCACAGTGTTACACCATCCGGGTTATCTGGATACTTCCCACCAACACCAACCTATCCAAACTCCGGGGATGGGAACTTGCTCTTCAATATATCCTCTCTTCCCGTTACCCACCAGGCCTCAATCTCCGCTAATTTCAAGTTGCCACCACTCATACCTCACCTGTCATTCAACATCATCTTTGCCTCTGCACTTCCACCTCGACTGACATCTTTGCCCAAACTCTTTGTCTTTAAATATGTCTGCTTGTGTCTGCATATGTGTGGATGGATATGTGTGTGTGTGCGAGTGTATACCCGTCCTTTTTCCCCCCTAAGGTAAGTCTTTCCGCTCCCGGGATTGGAATGACTCCTTACCCTCTCCCTTAAAACCCACTTCCTTTCGTCTTTCCCTCTCCTTCCATCTTTCCTGATGAGGCAACAGTTTGTTGCAAAAGCTTGAATTTTGTGTGTATGTATGTGTCTGTTTGTGTTTCTATCGACCTGCCAGCGCTTTCGTATGGTAAGTCACATCATCTTTGTTTTTATATATATAATAGAGGGAAACACTCCACATAGGAAAATATGGGTTTTAATGGAGAGGGTAAGGAGTCATTCCAATCCCGGGAGCGGAAAGACTTACCTTAGGGGGAAAAAAGGACGGGTATACACTCGCACACACACACACACATATCCATCCACACATATATAGATAGACACACAAGCAAACACAAACATACACATAAAATTCAAGGTTTCGCAACCAACGGTTGCTTCATCAGGAAAGGGGGAAGGAGAGGGAAAGACGAAAGGATGTGGGTTTTAAGGGAGTGGATAAAGAGTCATTCCAATCCCGGGAGTGGAAAGACTTACCTTAGGAGGAAAAAAGGACAGGTATGCACTCGCACACACACACATATCCATCCACACATATACAGACACAAGCAGACGTATTTAAAGACAAAGAGTTTGGGCAGAGACGTCAGTCGAGGCAGAAGTGCAGAGGCAAAGATGTTGTTGAATGACAGGTGAGGTATGAGTGGCGGCAATTTGAAATTAGTGGAGATTGAGGCCTGGTGGATAACGGGAAGAGAGGATATATTGAAGAGCAAGTTCCCATCTCCGGAGTTCGGATAGGTTGGTGTTAGTGGGAAGTATCCAGATAACCTGGACAGTGTAACACTGTGCCAAGATGTGCTGGCCGTGCACTAAGGCATGTTTAGCCACAGGGTGATCCTCATTACCAACAAACACTGTCTGCCTGTGTCCATTCATGTGAATGGACAGTTTGTTGCTGGTCATTCCCACATAGAATGCATCACAGTGTAGGCAGGTCAGTTGGTAGATCACGTGGGTGCTTTCACACGTGGCTCTGCCTTTGATCGTGTACACCTTCCGGGTTACAGGACTGGAGTAGGTGGTGGTGGGAGGGTGCATGGGACAGGTTTTACACCAGGGGTGGTTACAAGGGTAGGAGCCAGAGGGTAGGGAAGGTGGTTTGGGGATTTCATAGGGATGAACTAAGAGATTATGAAGTTTAGGTAGACGGCGGAAAGACACTCTTGGTGGAGTGGGGAGGATTTCATGAAGGATGGATCTCATTTCAGGGCAGGATTTGAGGAAGTCGTATCCCTGCTGGAGAGCCACATTCAGAATCTGATCCAGTCCCGGACTAACACCAACCTATCCGAACTCCGGAGATGGGAACTTGCTCTTCAATATATCCTCTCTTCCCGTTATCCACCAGGCCTCAATCTCCGCTAATTTCAAGTTGTCGCCACTCATACCTCACCTGTCATTCAACAACATCTTTGCCTCTGCACTTCTGCCTCGACTGACATCTCTGCCCAAACTCTTTGTCTTTAAATATGTTTGCTTGTGTCTGTATATGTGTGGATGGATATGTGTGTGTGTGCGAGTGTATACCTGTCCTTTTTTCGCCCTAAGGTAAGTCTTTCCGCTCCCGGGATTGGAATGACTCCTTACCCACTCCCTTAAAACCCACATCCTTTCGTCTTTCCCTCTCCTTCCCTCTTTCCTGATGAGGCAACAGTTTGTTGCGAAAGCTTGAATTTTGTGTGTATGTTTGTGTTCGTTTGTGTGTCTGTCGACCTGCCAGCATTTTCATTTAGTAAGTCACATCATCTTTGTTTTTAGATATATATATATCTGTGTGTGTGTGTGTGTGTGTGTGTGTGTGTAATTTTTAACTTTCTGTATCATTTATTGACCTGTCCTATATCTGTACAAGATGTCACAGGACCAAACCTAAATAAATATATAGTTTTGGGTTAAAAGGCAATACCAGTGAATGTCTCAAAAAATTCAACACAATCCCACCAAAATAATTTAAAAAAGTTTACAACATAATAGCTCATCCTCTCATCTCATAATAAACAAATCCTTCTAAGAAGGTTACTTCCCCGATCTCTTGAAATATGTGGAAGTACAACTATTGTTTAAAAATGGTTCAAAAGATGATATGGGAAATCATTGTCCCATCTCTATACTCCCTGTCATATCAAAAATATTTGAGAAAATTGCTGCTTTACAGATACAAAGCTTCATCACATAGAATGACATCATTTCACATAACCGATTTGGCCTCCAACAAGACAAAAACCCAGTAGATGCGATAAATGAGTTTATTGAAAAAATTACTTCATCACTAGATAGGAAAGCTAAGGTCACAGGAATATTCTGTGATCTTACAAAAGCATTCGACTCTGTAAACCATGCCCTGATGCTTTTCAAACTCAACAGGTATGGAATAAGGGATATTGCTTTGAAATGGTTTGAATCATATCTCTTGGAAAGGAAACAAAGGGTAGTAATCACATCAAATGGAGCAGATCACTTCTCTGAATGGAAAACTGTGTCACAAGGTGTTTCTAAAGGCTCAATCCTTGGACCCATTTTATTCCTGTTCTATGTCAATGACTTTCCTCTCAATATAAATAGTCATTTAACTTTGTTTGCAGATGATACTTCTGCCCTAATTGAAAATGAAAATTCTGAGTACATACCACAGAGTGTCATGAATATGTTAAGTAACCTGGAAACATGGTTCAGTCAAAATGGCTTAAGGCAAAACATTTCAAAAACATGATGAGTCTTAAAACCAAACATTCAAAAACTGAAGAAATCTGTGTCACTCACAGCAATCAAAAAATGGAAGAACTTGATTCAGTCAGGTTTCTGGGAATAAACAGAACTTTGAGCTGGAATTCTCGTATACAATATCTGGCAAATAAATTGAACAGCCTTGCATTTGCAATGGAAATTTTAGCCTGTGCCACCGATATGGCCACCTGGAAAATAGCCTATTATAGGTACTTTGAATCAGTTATTCAATATCAAATAATTTTTTGGGAAAACTCGGGAAATGTTACACGAATTTTAAAATTGCATAAAAGAATCATTCACAAGTGCTCAGGGCATCATGTCAACCATTATTCAAAAAACTAAAAATATTAACTGTCCCTTCTTGATACATATTTGAGATGGTTCTTTTCCTACGCGGCAGAGCTGATCTATTAAAAAAAAAATCATTTTGAACACTCATATGACACAAGACATAAAGAGAACTTTATTTTCACCTCACATTGCTTAGAACTGCATGCTCATACTCCTCATTATATAACCATGAAAATTCACAACACAATAAAAGGCGGTGACATAGTGAATATGGAGAAAAATATTTTAAAAAGCAAGTTACAAGATTTTCTAATTGAATAATGCTACTACTCTGTGGAAGATTTCATGAAGGATGAAGTGATACTTTGAGCTGGATCCCTAAAATGGAATAAAAATTTATGATAGTTATAGTAGATGTAAATACTGTAAGTTTGACAAATTGCAAGTAAGCAAATGCTCCACTAAGTATTATTGTATGTGTGGCAGAATTTTAAATAAGCAAATTGTAACCTTGTCTTGTCTCCTGTACATCAGACATATGTTCTCAAATTGTGTACATTATGAGATGAATAAAACACATTTCACGTTTCACATTACTACACTCCTGGAAATGGAAAAAAGAACACATTGACACCGGTGTGTCAGACCCACCATACTTGCTCCGGACACTGCGAGAGGGCTGTACAAGCAATGATCACACGCACGGCACAGCGGACACACCAGGAACCGCGGTGTTGGCCGTCGAATGGCGCTAGCTGCGCAGCATTTGTGCACCGCCGCCGTCAGTGTCAGCCAGTTTGCCGTGGCATACGGAGCTCCATCACAGTCTTTAACACTGGTAGCATGCCGCGACAGCGTGGACGTGAACCGTATGTGCAGTTGACGGACTTTGAGCGAGGGCGTATAGTGGGCATGCGGGAGGCCGGGTGGACGTACCGTCGAATTGCTCAACACGTGGGGCGTGAGGTCTCCACAGTACATCGATGTTGTCGCCAGTGGTCGGCGGAAGGTGCACGTGCCCGTCGACCTGGGACCGGACCGCAGCGACGCACGGATGCACGCCAAGACCGTAGGATCCTACACAGTGCCGTAGGGGACGGCACCGCCACTTCCCAGCAAATTAGGGACACTGTTGCTCCTGGGGTATCGGCGAGGACCATTCGCAACCGTCTCCATGAAGCTGGGCTACGGTCCCGCACACCGTTAGGCCGTCTTCCGCTCACGCCCCAACATCGTGCAGCCCGCCTCCAGTGGTGTCGCGACAGGCGTGAATGGAGGGACGAATGGAGACGTGTCGTCTTCAGCGATGAGAGTCGCTTCTGCCTTGGTGCCAATGATGGTCGTATGCGTGTTTGGCGCCGTGCAGGTGAGCGCCACAATCAGGACTGCATACGACCGAGGCACACAGGGCCAACACCCGGCATCATGGTGTGGGGAGCGATCTCCTACACTGGCCGTACACCACTGGTGATCGTCGAGGGGACACTGAATGGTGCACGGTACATCCAAACCGTCATCGAACCCATCGTTCTACCATTCCTAGACCGGCAAGGGAACTTGCTGTTCCAACAGGACAATGCACGTCCGCATGTATCCCGTGCCACCCAACGTGCTCTAGAAGGTGTAAGTCAACTACCCTGGCCAGCAAAATCTCCGGATCTGTCCCCCATTGAGCATGTTTGGGACTGGATGAAGCGTCGTCTCACGCGGTCTGCACGTCCAGCACGAACGCTGGTCCAACTGAGGCGCCAGGTGGAAATGGCATGGCAAGCCGTTCCACAGGACTACATCCAGCATCTCTACGATCGTCTCCATGGGAGAATAGCAGCCTGCATTGCTGCGAAAGGTGGATATACACTGTACTAGTGCCGACATTGTGCATGCTCTGTTGCCTGTGTCTATGTGCCTGTGGTTCTGTCAGTGTGATCATGTGATGTATCTGACCCCAGGAATGTGTCAATAAAGTTTCCCCTTCCTGGGACAATGAATTCACGGTGTTCTTATTTCAATTTCCAGGAGTGTATTACTGAGCAGATTAATTCATGCAGGACAGGCTAGTAATTTGAGCTGGATGCACCTTCTTACATAAACTAAGTGTGTGTGTGTGTGAGTGTGTGTGTGTGTGTGTGTGTGTGTGTGTGTGTGTTTCATTTTAGTGCTATACCTGAATTTTTGACATGTCTCCTGTATGCAAACCGTGTGCATTGCAAACGTACATCATCAGTTGATTAAACTACAATTCACTATTAACCTTGCCTTATAACAACTGTGTGGTTTTCCTATTACCCTTGTTAGTTTAATCCACAACCCTGAAAATTTAGTATCAATACAGGATGTCAAGTGTGTTTTTTCTATGAACAAAATGCCAAATGCTGCAAGAATAAAGGGGAAACATTCTGAAGAATGTTTTATTTATTTATTATGTAATGTCAGTCCCATCCATAGGACAACCTTCAGACATGTGGAACAAAACAAGGTATATATTCATTACACAAATCAGGAAGTCCTGAAAGAGATCAGTGATCAGTGAGCACTTATACAAAGAGAGTACTGTCCAGTGTGCTCTCCATTATTCTGCATCAAGTGGAACTAATGCTTTTTAGGGCACTGTCATCATCAGTTTCAAGACTAATCAGTACAGATAATATTGTCAAATTTCGCACTGAATTAAACCATGTACAAATGCCAAATAGAGTAACAAAGGGTATACTGAATAAAGAGTACACCTGCTCGTACCAGAAATAGACATTAATTGACATAAACTGAATGAAATTTTATTTGAGAGTTTCCTTGGATTGAGATGTAACTGATAAGCTCATAGATCTACATAATGTACCTGATACCTGATTCGTGTGGGAGTAGGGGATACACTATTCAAGTAAATTATACAATCTCCAAGAGAACTTGAATCATCGACACATTGTTTTTTTATTATGTTGACCTACATTTGTGATTATGTTTCTTATTGTTGCATGTATTCATTACCATATTGTTTAAGTCTCTTTCAAGTAATGTAATGAATTGCAAATGGCAAAGTTAATCATCTCATTTTATATACTAAATTAGGATATTATACAGAAAAAAATTTCATGTATACACATTTCAGTCCAGTCAATTTAATAGTTTCAGGTCCACAAAGACAGAAATTCATTTATGCAATACGATTTTCAAACAAAATTTAGATCTTCATTCTATCAGCAACTTCAGTGAGAAAATGAGAACAAATAGAAAGGAAGCCAATGTGGTCTCCAGAGAGTCTATGAGCAGTTTCCCACTAATTAGCAAAATATTTTTTATGTCACAGACAGTGAAACAGAAGAGACTCAAGATACAAAATAATGAATGGAAATTGATCATATATTCATCTCCAACTATAACATATTCTCAGCAATTCAAGATTCATCAAAAGAAAAATAGTACTGAAGTCCTACACCAAAACTACAAAATACTAGAAGTATAAGTGCTCCAGAGTGAAACACTACCAGATGTGTTATGCATTAGTGAGAAGAGCAAATAAAGCAGTCTAATGGCAGGAGACTATGATCTGGTTCCCTTTTTCTGCACATCAAAATGTAAGGTGGAGGTAGCAATGTAATATAGTGAGATTCAAATATTGTACTACAGGATACATGTGATAATTAAACAGTCCAATACAGTGTAAGTTTGCTATGTAGTTATGTATTTTTGGTCCTGTCTTGATTTTCAATGTGCAATAATTATTGTTTAATGATATTTGATACAAAACAGAATGTACATTAAAAGGATTTTTGTTCACACCTCATAAAATGAGGTAAACAGTTGTTCGTGAAGTCAACATGTGTTACTCAGTAGTTTTGAATACAAAATAGTGTAATTTATATATAAAAACAAAGATGAGGTGACTTACCGAACAAAAGCGCTGGCAGGTCGATAGACACACAAACAAACACAAACATACACACAAAATTCAAGCTTTCGCAACAAACTGTTGCCTCATCAGGAAAGAGGGAAGGAGAGGGGAAGACGAAAGGAAGTGGGTTTTAAAGGAGAGGGTAAGGAGTCATTCCAATCCCGGGAGCGGAAAGACTTACCTTAGGGGGAAAAAAGGACAGGTATACACTCGCACACACGCACATATCCATCCACACATACAGACACAAGCAGACATATTAAGATGGTCTTTAAATATGTCTGCTTGTGTCTGTATGTGTGGATGGATATGTGCGTGTGTGCGAGTGTATACCTGTCCTTTTTTCCCCCTAAGGTAAGTCTTTCCGCTCCCGGGATTGGAATGACTCCTTACCCTCTCCTTTAAAACCCACTTCCTTTCGTCTTCCCCTCTCCTTCCCTCTTTCCTGATGAGGCAACAGTTTGTTGCGAAAGCTTGAATTTTGTGTGTATGTTTGTGTTTGTTTGTGTGTCTATCGACCTGCCAGCGCTTTTGTTCGGTAAGTCACCTCATCTTTGTTTTTATATATAATTTTTCCCACGTGGAATGTTTCCTTCCATTATAGAAATAGTGTAATTTATTTAATATAGATAAATTACAGTTGATGAATAAATTGTCACTCTTGTAGGCAAATGAAATATTAGTTTAATTCTGACCATAATTTCCACTTTCTAGTACTAATCAAATGAAAACAGTCATAATGTAATATTTAACACTCAAAGTCCCTGTATTTTACAAAAAAAAAGTACCATATTTAAAAGACGCCTTTGTTCTCTGTTGACCTTTGTGCCATGTGAGAAATTATTTGTATTATCTTTTTTATTGAAATTTACTTAGAACATAAATTGTAATTACACATAAAACTGTCCGAGCATTTGGGCATTTGAGATTTTGCTCATTTCTCTACAGTAATTTTTCAATATTTGTCAATGTAAAATTTTATAATTTGGATGTAAAGAAACCGCAAATAAATCACGAATGCTGGAAAAGAATATTTGTTGTGGGAAAGTTACTTGTAATGTCATAAGAATGGAACATATTCCAATAGAGTCACACCAATATCTACTGTAGTGAACAATAATAATGCATCAGATTGATCAGCAATGACAAATAAATCCAACTGAACAAGATAAGTAGAAATTATGCAGCAAACCATTGCTTGCTCGAAAAAAAACTTCATCTTCTTTCATTTAAATACTCATATCCAGCATTCAGTATAATGCTTAATAAAAAAAAATGAATTTCTTTAAATTAATTATGTGTGTTTGAGAAATACTAATATTGCAACCTCCCCCCCCCCCTACCCCTCCAAAAGAAAACTAACAAAATTATTATTGAAGTTTAAAATGAAAAATATATTAAGCGCACAGACTAAAACATAGACATGAGTACAGGATCAAGATCAGAAGAAGAACGGAAAGAAACATTATTATGAAAATCATAATAAATTTACTTACTGTAGTGACTGATCAAAGATAGATAATCATTGATAGCATTATCACCAACACTGATAACAATGATTTTGGAGTAAAAGTTCTGCAGACTCTGGTCATCTTGGGTTAATGTGTTGCATCTAAAAAAATATGAAGCTCTACAAAACAAATAAATTAAGATGAGAGAAGTCAGGGTTATCAGTCTACAAAACATGAACAGTTTCAAAACAACATTGAGGAAAAAAGGTTGGACTGAAGCAATACAAGCATAAGGAGCAAATGAAAAATATAGTGCATTTCTTAAAACATTAATGGACCACTTTGATATAATCTTCCCCAAAATAATTTATCAGAAAAAGCAGGTCACCATAGACAATGGATTAACAAAGAAATAACAGACTCTGGACTAGATTGAATAAAGTCAGAGATACAGGGAATACAGAGACATATATACTATATCAGAGGAAATACAGGCAATTAATAAGAGTAGTAAAGGCCAGTTGATACATAGAGTCATAAAAATAAAATGAAATATCATAGGATATTATTAACACTGAAAAGTATAATAGAAATTACACAAATGTTATTAACTGAATGAAAACAGAATGTCACAGTTACTGATGGAGCAGAACAATTTCATATGTTTCCAGAATGAGATTTTCACTCTGCAGTGGAGTGTGCGCTGATATGAAACTTAATTTCATATGTGCTGTACAAAATTCAAAGGGAAAGAAATCCAGGTCCAAAGCTTCCTAGAATACTAGGACAACCGTCCTGCTCAGTGTTCCTGTAACCAGTGACAAAACATGAAATCATAGAAATCATTGAGAAACAAAAATCTGAAAACTCTCCAGGAGATAATGAAATACTAAATAACCTAAAAATATGTGTGAGGGATGAAATAACAGATATGGACTCTACTTTATTAAATTCAAAGATACATTCATTTTAGAGAAAACTGAGTCCTTGAGTGATCACATGCAGGGTATTCTAGAAGAATGGTCAATATTCAGTGATATGACAGGAATGCACATTTGAAGTAAAAAAGATTCATAAGGATATATGCCCTATTATAAAGGGTTTTCAAAATAAACAATGTTATGTATTTTCTGCATTATTAAATATATTTCTGGTTAACACATGTACATCAATCAGTAAACATTACAAAATGGATCCGACAGTTGAAAAATTCATATCTTAAACTCATTCATCTCTAAGCATTATCATAGACATCACATTACCGTTGACGGTGCTCTTCGGCAGCACAAGGAGCACTACCATTTCAGAACCCATAAACATCCACCACATCTGCATCTCTTCATAGTGTAAATGCTTCAAATGATCATACCTGACATATTCATGAATATTGATCATTCCCCTGCGACTTCCTGTACTCAGTATATCATATTGACCTTTCATCTGGGACATCCTGTATAGAGTGTATCACTAACTATGAAACATGTGCTAAATTTTTAGTTGTCACAATGATGATACACAATGGTGGCATACTTTATCATACAACCACCTCACAAAAATTAGATTGGTAATGCACGTAATTGGTTGTTGTGCATATTGTATTCCAGGAAGATGTCTGCAGCTTCGGCACTAGCAGTGTGAGAAATATTCAAGCTCTCTCCTCCAATCTTCTCTTTTTCATAACTTTCACCATTAATTTCCTGCATGCTTTTAATTATTTCTTCATCTGTTGATGTTTGGTCTCCCTCACAGTTTTCCAAATTCAGCCACTTAACAACATTTCTTCACCAGTTTCTCCTCTTCATGGAAGCTCGTGGTACATGTTGCTGTACAAAGTGTCAGCAGCTGATGATTCTAAATCAACTGGCTCATCATTGTCACTTGGTACTGGATCCAACATTTATTTCAGCTCTTCATTATGGTAGTGCTCTCCACTTTAACCCATACTTTTGCTGTTTTAAAACATCGTCACTTAAGTTGATTGCTTTTCACACCTTCAACATACCCTTGGTAGAGTCATTTCCACATTCATTCAGCAGGAAGACAAGGATTCCATGTTGTTAGTGACATTTAATTGATTCCTTGCTCCACTGGCCGAATCTAGGCAGTTCCACTGGGTGGAAGAAAGAGAGAGAGAGAGAGAGAGAGAGAGAGAGAGAGAGAGAGAGAGAGAGAGAGAGAGAGAGAGAGAGAGTGTGTGTGTGTGTGTGTGTGTGTGTGCGTGTGTGTGTTTTGGGATCTTATGGGCACCCAGCAGCGAGGTTATCAGCACCCTGACATTTATTAAAACAAACAAATGTGGATATGGACTAATACTATTATACAGGCATGCACTCATAACTGTGTGGTCATTTCGAGTGCATGCAGAAGAAAGAGTGCTTGTATACTTTAGAGTCACATCAAAAGGATGGTTGGAAGCATTTTCAATTACAAGAATAGTGTCTGTGGAAGTTTTTTCTTCTTCAGATCTCATCCCACAGCTGGTAAAGCCACCAAATAATACTTCGCAATCCATCCACTCTTTCTTCTGAGAACAATACTGCACTGTTAATGGAAGCTTTTGGGATTTCCAGCCACCAAGAGCAGCAATTTATCACTCCAACTTGCTTTACATCATACCATTAATGTTACATGCTATTTCTGTTGTTTGTATTTATGAGCTCCTTTCTCGTTCTTGGCAGCTAATGTTTTTAAGGAACCATCTTGTAAAACAGATTGGTTTCATCAGCACTGTACAAGGTATCAGCAATTAAATATTCTTCTTTTATTATCTTCCATATCTTCTTCACAGACTCTTCTACACCTTTTTTGTTAGCTGAATGACTTTCCCTGGTGACTGTCAGCTGCTGCACACCATGTTGCTGCATACAAGTTACTGCTTCCAAGTTCTTTGTTAAATGGAACTGTTTTTACCTTTAATAGTGGGCCACTGGCTGGAACTCTTTTACTTTGTTATAACAACCATCTTCATACTGTTGGATAACATCTTTCTTTTTTATGTCATAAACAGTTGTTAATCCAACAGTATACTCAGCAGCGATGGCTTTCTGCAAAGAACCTCGGTTCTGCTTACCTAAAATTTAGAGTTACAGTTGTGACATAGTGCAACGTGTTTCCTTCCAGAAGCCAAGATACTGAACTGCAAAGAAAACCACAATTTCAAGTATTATATTATGGTTTAAGACTGCAATTAACTAACAACATTGTTGCAGAAGATAATTCATTGGTGTGCAATTCATTTCTTCCTGAGTGACTAGAGAGTGGATGTGAGTTTGATTACTGAGAGGCCAGACTACTGAGTGCCAGATTGGTGAGAGTTCAGTATACTTCCAATAGTAGTACCAATAAACAAGAAAGGCATCAAAGCTACCAGAAATAATTATAGACTAGTATGTATAATATATATTTCCTCAAAAATGCATTTTTTTTAAATATTAGATGCACAGTAGTTTCCTAGAGAAACGTGGTACTCTGATTCTGGCCCAACATGGTTTCAAAAAATGAAATATACAGAAATAGTTATTTTTAACCTAACAGGATCTATTATAGATGCATTAGACAAAAGAAACTCAGTATCTGCTACGTTATTGGATTTGTCTAAAGTTTCGACACAATCACCCATACAGCAATAACAGAAAAACCTGTCTCATAAGTGGACACACAGTGCAGATAATAAAGTCAAATGTTGGAAACTGAAAGAGTTCACATGCAGACCTGCAATCAGGACACAGCTATTTAGGATGGTGTACCTCATGGATCTTTATTTGGTCCATTTTTGTTCAACCACTTTATAAACAATATGTAATAGAGAAGGAACAAAATTACTGCATGCTGATGACATGACATTAGTAAATGTACGAAATAATCTGTAAACAGTGGAAGGAGTTGCATTTATTTCAACAAATAACACAGTGCAGTGCCTTGTGCAGAATGGCTTAATAATAAATCTTAAAAAGATGATATTCATGCTGTTCACTAATAAAGGAAAGGAAGATCACAGGTATATTTAGTGTTGAAACAAGACTGGAAGAAGTTACTTCCATACTTTTTTGAGGAATTATATGTGATAATAAGCTCCAGTGGGGGCAAAATTCAAATATGATTTAACAGCTTGTACATCATACCAACAAACAATCTCTGTATACAATGTACCATGCTCTTTTTGAATTATATTTACGGTATGGTCTATGGTTTGGGGTAACTTTAGTAGCATTAATACAAAAATTATTTTTATATTGCAAAAGAATGGTCATTATGACCATCCTTCATTAAAAACAAACTGCTTCAGGCAGAAATACCTGTCTTTCCAGCTATATGTAAATACAGAACAATAATTTCATTAGTCAAAGGCAATAAATTACTAGAAAAAACATGTGTTCATTCATATGATCCAGGAAATAAAGGCTTACTGAGAAGTATACCACAACAACTGAGAACTGTTGAAAGATATATACTCAGGTTTAAAACTGGTAAATTGTCTTCCTAAGAGTCTGCAGGATAGGAGTGAAAAGACATTGCAGAAACCAATTAAGGATTATTTAATGTGATACAAATTTTATATAGTCTAGAAGAGTATAGGTTTGAGTAAAGGGGGACTTAATATTATCTATATGTCTGTATTAGTATCATCTGTTTGGAAGAGAGTATGAAAATAATATTAAGAACCTGAATACATTGTGTGCATCATCTGTTTCTATATGTCAGTGCTGTAGTATCTTGAGCTGAAGAGTATGGTATATAAATAACTGTAAGACCTAAATATAAATTGGAAGAAAAATGTATACAACATCTGCCAATCTGTTGATTTAATACTAAATATTTTATGACATTACATTAAGCTAAATAAAAACAAATAAATCTGGAGAATAACACAAAACAGTTTAACTATTCACTCAAAATGTATACATATCAATGTTATCAATCTTCAATATGATATTACAGACCACTCTACATATGAATTAATGATGCTTCTCCATTGGAATGTTTATAAATGAATGAAAATGTAATATTGAAATATTTTGTTTGTAATTTGCCTCAAGGGTCAGTATTGGGCACACTGCTTTTCATACTTTACATATACAAAATGGATACACCAGAGGGTAAAAATGTCATCATATATAGTGATGTTACATCTCATAACTAATTATAGTGCTGAGAATGTACTGGAGAAAAGGCTTGTTCTGAATATAAAACACGTAAGCCAGCATTTATGTATAAAAATTTATTCATAAATGGAACAAAAACAATGTAAATGCAGGTCCACACCAGTAGACATATCACCACAGAAAAATTAACCTTGAAGTTGAGAATATAAACTTAAATGAGACAGGCAGTTACAAGTTCTTGTGAATAGAAGTAGACAAGCACTTGTCTTGAAAATACCACATAGGTAATCTATTTGCAAAACTAGCTCCATCACATTCGTAATGAGGAAGATTACTAGCACATTAAAGAAAAACACATTACTGAACATGTGTCATGGTCTTTTATGTCTATCTGGTACAGATTTGAAATGGTGTTGCTAACATACATACACAAACACATAGAAAAATTGCTTAAGCTCCAAAAAAAGGCATAGGGTGAATTGCCAAATCACAGCCACGAGAACATTGCACAAAAAAGTTTATCTTAAAATCTTAACATTTCAAACAATCAAGTAATTCTATATTTGAAGGAATGTTATACTATATCACTGAATAAAGATTTAAATGCTTACGACACTAAAAACAGGAATGACCAACAGAAAACTGCCCCTGTCAGAGCACAAAAAAGGACAAACATTCTCCAGCTGCATCAGTCCTCATTCCACTTTCCTCACCAAGAAATTTCCACATATGAACATATTCGTACTTTTTTAACACTGGCATGCACTGTCTCCTCTCTCTTCCACTATCACTGTCTTTCTGCTACTCTCCTTCAGCGCAGAAAAGTGTGAATATGTTCACACGCCAAAATTTTGGGTGAGGGAAGTGGAATGAGGATTGAGGCAGTTGGCTCCCCACTTTTCTGTCAATCTTTTCAAGAACATATTCACCTTTTTTGTTCCCCAACAGGAGCATTTCCCTGCTGGTTCCCTTTTGTTCCCTGCTGCTTTTGAAACGAAGTCCATTGCTCAGGAAAGTTTTGACAGTGTATACACGTTTATATACATTCACACTTATAAACAGCAGATAAGTACGCATAATATGTGCTCAACAAAAAACCATTTGCTTTACTTTCTTTGGATTCTCTGCTCATCAGTTGCAATTCATCAGAAATGCCGACTTATGATTTGTATCTTAAAGGCGCAAAATGTTACTATAAATATTTTACTGCATTTGCAGTCTTTCCAGTTTTAAATAATTTATTACAGTCCATTTAATATTTAGATTAAAGTTCAGTCTTGATCACGTTATGTCTTTTTTAATGAGTAACCGGTTTCGGTTTTTTCTATAAAACCATCATCAGACCCATTGGCTTCCTTGGGTTGGTAGGTGGAGCTCTCCTCTCAACTGATCAGTTGACTGCACAGCAGCAAGGAGAGCTCCACCTACCAACCCAAGGGAGCCAATGGGTCTGATGATGGTTTTATAGAAAAAACCGAAACCGGTTACTCATTAAAAAAGACATAACGTGATCAAGACTGAACTTTAATCTAAATATAACAATTAATTGATCACTGTATTCCAAAAATGTTTACCAAAATTGTGCACAGTCCATTTAAGTTTTTTCAGACATTTTAAGACTCCTTTCAGCCCACTTTTGTCGCTGCAGTACATCTTTGGGCGTATCTGTATATGTGTCAAGTGCCCATTACATAAGACAGCGTGTTTTATGGTTTTATTAGTGAAAAATGCTTACTAAAAACATAGGCTGAAGACTTTAGAATCCTGGCGGTGACCCTGGAATCAACTCATGTCTCCAGCTACCTAACAACCAAGAGCTGGGAGACTCAGACACAACATGAGTCTCCCATACTGCCAAGTCACTTATGGTGTGAATTGAAAATCAAATCAGTTTCACTGGTTGTGGGCAAAGGATGTATGTTGCGCGTTTTATTGTGTGCTGTGCCCCCAGTAGTACAAAGTCCACTGACTCTGTTAGTGATAATGATATTATAATACAGTATTTCAATTACACTGTGAATAATATAAATTGTAGGTTAAAAGTTAGCTAATTGCTCAATTACATTGGACGGGAAACATATTCACATTGAAAAATTGCCTGGGACGGGTTCAAGTAACTTCAATTATAAACAGTACCACTCCACAATATTGTTAGCATGCAGTGATGCTGAAGGTTTATTCATTAACACTGAAACCGATAATGTAGGTAGAAATAGTGATGGAAGGGATATTTCGTGCTTCAGCAACTAAACATTGGATTACAAATGGAAGATTAAACTTGCCATTGCCTTCGAGATTACCAAGTGATGAAAATGAATATACAGGGTGTCCCACTCAAACCTCACTGATTTTCAGAACCCAAGAGAGGAAAACCACAGTAGATACGACAATGAATACTGCACCACATTGTAGAGCATCTCAGAGAATTTATATTATCTTGTCAGATGTGCCAAGTATCGCCGCCAGAGTGAAGTATAGTTGCATGGAGTGAAAATGGTGACTCCACTGTATCGTGCGCAAGCAGCAGTGTGGTTTGCAGAAACAAAGTCGCCGATTACTGTGCAAAGAAATTATCGTGTGTGTATGAATGTGATCCATGTGATATGAAAACAATTAGGAATGGTATAGGAAGTTTCTGGCAACAGGAGGTGTTCTGAAACATTCTGGTGGTGCACATTACGGAGTTTCAGAAGAGACAGTGGAGGACATCAGGCAAACGTTTTTCAGAAGCCCATTTAAGTCAATTCCTCAAGCATCTAGGCAACTTGACGTACCTCAGTCAACATTGCATCGTGTAGTTCACCAGCGTCTTCATATGTGTACTTACAAAGTGCAATTTCTGCAACATCTGAAGCCAAATGACAAACCACGCCAACAACAATTTGCTGCAGATATGATGCAGCGTAATGATATGGATTCCAGCTTCTTGGAAAGATACTTATTCTCAGATGAGGCAACCTTTCATCTATCATGAAGGGTTAATAGGCATAATGTTTGTATTTGGGGTTTGCAAAATCCGCACATTGTCATTAAACATGTTTGTGATAACCCTAAACTAAAATCTGTTGTGGGCTAATGCCAGACAGGATTGTTTGACCGTTCTTCTTTGCAGAACAAACAGTGAATGGGTCAGTGTATCTGGACATTTTGGGGTAGTTTGTGTACCCTCAGATACAAGACTTTCAACCCAACATCATTATTCAACAAGATGGAGTTCCGCCGCATTGGTCAACGGCTCTTCGCAAGTTCCTGGATAGGAAATTTCCCAAACGTTGGATCGGACGCAGTGGACCCATTGCCTAGCCACCACATTCACCTGACATTATGCTACTGAATTTCTTCATGTGGGGATTCACGAAGGACCGCCTGTATGTGACTAAAGTTTCCTACATTGCGATATCATATCACTAATGCAATTGCAACAATAACAGAGGAAATGTTACAAAGAACCTGGCAGAAATTGAATATAGACCCGATATTCTTCCTGCTGCAAATGGTTCACATGTAAAGGTGTATTGATGATAAATAAATAAATTCTTTGAAATGCTCGGAAATGTGGTGCATCTTTCATTGTCGTGTCTACTGTGCATTCTTTTTCGTGGTTCTTTGAAATCAGGGAGGTTTGAATGGGACACCCTGTCATTTCCAATATTACTTTGTAGGAGATGAAGCGTTTCCATTGTCATGCTACTTGATGATACCATACCCACAAAGGACACTCGATAATGTGAAGACAATTTATTATCGTAGATTAAGCAGAGGAAGAAAATGCATGGAATGCGCATTTGGAATCCTAGCACAGAAGTTCCAGTCCTACTCGTTCTCTAACTACAGAATGAGTGGTGACATAATAAAATAATACTGGATAATTTAATGGAAAACATGAAGGTATCCAATACATTTGTGTTGAGTAACAATGCAACAACACTGAAACGCCAACAGTCATAATACAGTCAAGGAAAGACATTGCACTGCATCTCCATTCTAGTGCTTATGAAGTAAGAAATTATTTAGCCAACTACTTTTCGACGCCTTGTGCTTCCCTCCCATGGCAGTGAAAGTGCTGCATCAATAATGGTCAGGTCTACTGTAATTGTCTTTCTTTACAAAGCTTTTTATGTGTAATGTGTATTTCTGTAAAACTTTAATGAATTTCTGTACTTTTTTATTAGTGTATTGATAATTAATTAAAACCATTTCACTTCTGTATTTGTTATGTTTATTGTTTAGTGGGCGCTTTTAAATCGTTGATTAGTTTTTCAATAAAATGGATTTTAAAGCATAGTGAGTAGTGCGAATTTATTTTATGTTAGAAATGTTAATTACTGATACTGAACCTATCTGATGATCAACCTCCTTGGCTACTTCGTGCCATGCTCTCTCTGTCACCTCCTTCCTTGAATACCCTTTCAATTTGTAAATATACAGTTCCAGATATTTCTCCACTTTTCCTACGAATTTAAAATTAAACATTTATTCCTACATTACGCAACCCAGCGGTATGAATGCAACTGAGAGACTGGGAGACTCGGCGACTAGCATGTCGGGCCACATAATATCCAAGTCGCAGCGACTCTGGCACGCCACTACTGCAGTATCTCCGTCTGAATGACCCCATCTAATTACACATGTCGGGTCTCTTGGTCGCAGAGTATCTCAGTCGCTTGGAGACGTAAGTTTTAAGGCCCTATTCACACTGGGATACTGTATTATAATATCGTTATCACTAACAGCGTCAGTGGACGTTGTACTACTGGGGCACGGCATACATTAAAGCACGCTACATACATCCTTTGCCCACAACCAATTTTCTATTCACACCACAAGTGACTTGGCAGTACGGGAGACTCGCGTCATGTCTGTGTGAACGTGATTGGCTACTCGAGTCATCCAGTATCCCAGACTCTTGGTCATTAAGTAGCTGGATACGTGATTTCAGTGGTATCCCTGTGTGAATAGGGCCTAACAGTTAAAACTACATTTTAGCCTCAGAAAGGATATTATGTGCATGTGTTAACATGGTAACTTTGGATATGGATAACGGATCATGGTATTGAAAAAAGTCGCGAGGTTCTCGAGAATATAATCTTAAGAACATACAGTAAAAATTTCAATGTTCTGCCATGAACAGAAATTATAGAAGACGCCAACCCACAACTGGTACTTTTGGTACCCAAAAAACATACTTTTTTCAGCTGCATCTTGTTAACGGATTCTTATTTTCGAAAACTGGAAAACAGTGTTTCTGCATCAAAGACTAAGGAATGTACAGTTCAATTTGAGCGATTTGCTACAGTTGGTAATTTAGATTATTGCGGCGCATGTTGCAAAAACTGACTAAAAACCGCTTATTATGATTTTCAGCATGAGATCTATAGATGTATCGGAGCTTCCCAAGAACATTAACTTAAGAACATGTGGTAAAAATTTCGACGATCTGCCTTGAATATAGATTATATCAGCAGCCATCGCTCAACGGGTGCTTTTCTCCCCCGAAAGATTATGGTTTTTAGTGCTTTTCTCAATAAGCCCCATATGAAAAACTGGTGATTTTATAAGCTGCCGAAATTCTCCTCTAGTTCTCACCTAATGCAAAAGAACCAACTCATCTTTTCAATTTGCCTGACCTGGAGGAAGTGTATAATGTTGAAGTTTTTACCCTGCACTGTAGGATATTTACAATATGCTTGTTCTCCTGATAGGTATAAAAATACTCGCTAGGCCAAGAGCTATTCAAAATACTTGACCCCCTATCTCTGTGATCAATAGAACCCGAGATATGATATCCTGGAAAATCACATTTTGGCTTGTCGCTTTTTGGAACACATTGGTAGTTTGCACTGCCATACATGGAACTACGAGGGCCATTCAGAAAGTAACCTCCGGTTGATTTAAAAAAATACACCAAGTTAAATAAAAATATTTTAATATATACATCTTACAACTACATCTTTGCACTATTTTTCTACATAGTCTCCATAGCGATTGAGGCACTTATCGTATCTCTTCACAAGCTTTGAAATTCCTTCTGCATAAAAATCACCCGCTTGTCCCTGGAGCCAGCCTGTGACCGCATCTTTGAGCTCTTCGTCGTCATCAAACCGCTGTGACCCGAGCCATTTCTTCAAATGCATGAAGAGGTGATAATCACTTGGCGCCAGGTCTGGGCTGTAAGGTGGATGGTTGATAACGTCCCACTTGAAGGACTCAAGAAGGGCCGTTGTTCTGCGAGCAGAGTGAGGACGGGCGTTATCGTGCAAAAAACGATACCAGAAGTCAGCATACCACGGCGTTTGTTCTATATAGCCCGTCGTAACTTTTTTATTGTTTCACAGTACACGTCTTGATTAATGGTCGTACTACGTTCCATGAATTCAACCAACAACACCCCTTTGGCATCCCAAAACACCGTTGCCATCAGTTTTCTGGCAAAAAAACCTTGCGAGGCTTTTCTTGGTTTGGTAGGCGAATTTGAATGTGCCCACATCTTTGATTGTTCTTTTGTCTCAGGGTTCACGTACTTAATCCAGGTTTCGTCACCGGTCACGATTCTGTTTAACAATGGTTCTCCTTCGTCCTCATAACGTGACAGAAAGTCTAATGCAGAGGCCATTCTTTGAGTTTTGTGGTGGTCGGTAAGAATTTTGGGCACCCATCGTGCACAGAACTTACGGTAACCCAATCTTGCTGTCACTATCTCGTACAAGAGAGTCTTAGAAATCTGTGGAAAACCAGTAGACAACTCCGACATTGAGAAACGTCGATTTTCAAGAACTTTTGCATCAACTGTCTGAACGAGTTCGTCAGTCACCAATGATGGTCTACCACTCCTCTCTTCATCATGAACGTTTTCTCGTCCACTTTTAAATAAACGTACCCATTCACGGACAACTCCTTCACTCATCACTCTTGGTCCGTACACGGCACAAAGCTCACGATGAATAGCTGCTGCAGAATATCCTTTGGCTGTAAAAAACCTTATGACAGCACGCACTTCACATTTGGCGGGGTTTTCTATTGCAGCACACATTTCAAACTGCCACAAAAACTAAACTAGCGCAGGTACGACGTTCACTCGACCACGGCTTGATGCCGACTGACCTGTTGAGTGCGTGAACTCACAGATGGCGTCGCTACTCCCCCCACAACCCGCACTGTGACCAGTCGGAGGTTACTTTCTGAACCGCCCTCGTATTATCACGTGACAAGTAAACGATTTGATTTGATTTATCGATCGATCTTTAAGCATTTTACATGTAACTGATATCATATTATGTAATACATGCATGATAAGTCATACATTTAAAATATTAAAAGAATATTTATGGTTTGTACTAGACTTTTTCCTCCAGAGGAACTGCTCCATAACAGCACTGCATATATGATGAGGCTGTGAAAAAGGCATAATAAGATTTCAGCTGTAGCTTGTCAGCCACACAAGTCCTAAGTTTACTAAGCAAACAGGTGATGTGGACAAATTTTGTGCATACATAATTAGCATTAGTTTCCCAAGTTAATTTTGGAAAAAGATGAATGCCAAGTAGCTTAACCGAGGCAAACTAACAAATAAGGACCCCGTAAAGGACAGTGTACTTTACAATACATTCTCATGAGGCAAACTAACAAATAAGGACCCCGTAAAGGACAGTGTACTTTACAATACATTCTCATGAGATATGAAGAGTATAAAATTATTGCCAGTGTTTAAACAAAAACTAAAATATTACATTACTAAGGCATGTCCCTACACTATACCAGAATACCTGTAAAGTTATCACAGCAACTAAACACAAACTATATAGGTAAATGTATGTGAGTAAAGCAGAGACTTAGCGCCAAAGTGCGGACTCACCTCACACAGTTATATTATATCTGCCATGCGTGTTTTTATTTTTTGTATGTGTATTTAAATTTTGTTGTTGCTAGCAGATAAACTTTTAAACATTATGTGAAAGAGATTAGAACAACATGCCAACAAAAGGAATAAATCCATCAAGGCAAATGTTTTAGATGTATGCTTAACTACAACTGTGGCTGCAAGTGTATGCATTTACCATTTGCGTTTCTAAGTAGTATAATTTTTCTCTCTTTGTTCATACATTTGTATAATCCTAACCAGTCCAGTAATGTCAAACCCTGAACTTGCTCGTTTTGAACTGTTGTGTCTGATATCATGTAAAATGAGCTGGGGACAAGTACATTTAAACGATTTCAAAAGTATTCTCCAACACAAAAATTTCAGAAATTGTGCATGACATGAGCTCGTGTATACAGGTTTATTTTAGCCTACAAAAATGGTCCCAACTACCATGTCTAAATTCAACAGTTTCCAGAAGCTACATGGGACTAAATATCTGTTTCAGTTTTCACATCATTAACCTCAATAGTAATCTTAAAATACTTTCATGGTGAGACAAAGTTGTTGCCAAATCTTGTTAATATACCTGTGTATCCTGCAATCGTAGAGTATCCCTTGTATCATTAGCATTATGTTGTAATAAATTAAGTTGACTGACACAGTCAATTAACACCTCCCCCTCTTTGTTGCTTATACAGACATTTTTAAATTTACACTTCTTAATGTTGGTACTCTCCTTAACATTGTTTATACTCATTGTCAATTATAAGTACCATATTCTTTACCTTCGTAAATTTGGAGGGGATAATCAGACTCTAGAGCGAAGCATTTATTTCCTTTGCCCTTGGCGTTACAATCAATTAATCTGTGGCCACTGACATTATAGTTGAGAACATTTCTTTTAGGTCTCAGGTTGCTCTTTTGGTGATCCTGTTACAGTTCTTAGTCTTCAGCGTGTTTGTTAATGGAGTGTCTGAAATGTCCATTGCTATACAGTTTATTATTTCTTTTTGGTAATGACTTCACTGCTCTTCAGCAACGCAAAAATTTTTCATTGCATCCTTCTATATTTCCAGCACTTTAAAGTAGTCATATTGAGCTGAATCATCTTTGTCCTGCCTATGACATCTTTCAATATAGGTTATTATCAACGTCAGCGCTGTTAGCAGTCTTTTTCATTACTGTGAGATTCACTTTGTCAATCTCTGGAGCACCTGTTCTCACATCAAATTCTTTTTAAAAAGATTTTTTCAGTGCAGCCCTTAATGCAAGACGTCTTTGTCACTGAATACCTAACTTAGACGAACCATTAAGGTTTTTTTTCACTTCCGAAAATTAGCATTTACACTTGGTTCTAAACCACTGAAAACCTGTTTCCTCGATGTTCAATGTCCACTTTTTAACTGGATATCAGTCATTGCTGTAGAGCTCTTGCAAGTCATGAAACTACAAAGAACATGTACAATGTTCCTGTGAATATGCTGAGAATTGTAGTTCGCTGTTATCACCTGGCTCGGAATTGCAATCATTTTTAGTCTTTTCTTTCTCCTCTAAATCCAATATTTTATCGCTACACATTTGGAGTGCACTCTCTTCCTCATCACCAGCATCATCATCGTCACCCTCCTCACGTTTTCCCAAAATATATCCTTAGTATTCGATCAAGCTGTTTCTATGGTGGACCAATAGTAACAAACTTCGGTAATCATTTCATTCTATGTTACATTAGCCATACGAAATATATTGCACATTCTTTCCTATCCCACTCGTCTGTAAATAGCTTCTTAGGTTTATGTTCACCAGCTTTTAATTGAGGAGTGGAATCAGAACACTTCCTTCATGCGTTACTGTTTCTTTCTGTCGGCTGGATATGTTCTGAAAATTGTCTCATGTAACGATTTATGTGATGGCTTAGCCAGCATAGAGATTAAATTTTTATTTACTTCTTTGCTTTCGGTGTGTAACGCTGCTCTTTATGGATATTTTATCACCTTGTTTCACTATGCAGAAATTTCTAGAACGGCCCAAACAAAAATGTCATGGTGTAAGTAAACCTGTCATTGCAAGTCCAGCACAGCACATGTTTCCTCTATTAGTTTTTTGTTGCGTCAGTTGTTTCCTTTTCCCTCACAACGTATATAATTTGTCTTAACGTCCCTCTGCTGATATTAATCACCATTAAAATGTGACTCCTCGTCATAGATCCAATTTGGGTGTTGAATGGCGGCAGGTATACAGTTTGTGGCAAAATGCTCAGTATTTAATGATAATTTTATCAGTGCCAAGTGTCTTTTGTGTCAAGAAGACGTGATAAAAAGTATCCGAATAGGTCCAGCATTCCAGAAATAGTACCATTCCTATTGTTTCATGCAAAAAGAGCCAAAAGAGAAAATAATGTGTCACTGTGGACTAAAATATAACGATCGTGAATCAGCAGTTGAAAAGTGCATAGAAAGTGTGGAACTTTCCGTGACAGAATCACTCCTCAGTGAATTAAAAGGACGCAAAAAATTAGGTCAATATGCTTGAAGATTTGTTAAGGTATATTATTCAAAATCCTGTGAAGTCAAAAAAATAATGAACTGTTTCAGATCAAAGAGTGCAAGACAAATTTCTGTAGTATGCCCAGGACGAAGTATCATGTGCTGCCAAGTAACAAATATGACAAAAAAAATGAAACGATTGTGTGGCGTTGTTGGCCAGGAGTCCCCATCCACGGAAGTTCCGCCGCCAAGTGCAAGTCTTATTTCAGTCAATGCCACATTGGGCGACTCACATGCCGGTGATGAGGATGAAATGATGATGAGGACAACACAACACCCAGTCCACGAGCGGAGAAAATCTCCAATCTGGCCGGGAATCAAACCCGGGCCCGCCTCATGGGAGACAAACACATTACCACCCAGCAAAGCAGCCGGACAACATATATGACAATTTGATGCCAAACATAACTAATTCAAAGATAATTAAGAATGGAAATATAATAGTGGAAGAAATAATAAACACAAGAGCAACACAGAACAATCATTAACTTCATTAAATGCAGCCAATAAACCTTCAATTATTCCACATATAGCAAATAAGATGAAAGCAATAATAACAACAAGGCATCTTTATGTAATGTACTGATGAAAAACTCAGAAACCTGTATGTATTCTGACAGTCATGGCAGAAGAATCGCAAACATTTTACGAAATGATTAACAAGTAGAAGCCACTAGTCTCGTTAAATGGGGAGCTCCTATGTGTGAAATCTTAAGAACTGCTCCAATAACAAATGGTGCACGGTATTCACAGCAGGTGCCAACAACGTTTATGAAAATGATCTCATAGGAGCCACAAGATGCTTAAGGAAGACACTGATGTTATTGCAGAAGCAAACAACGATTGCTGTAGAAATACTGCACAGATACAATCTTCCAAAGCACTCTTGTGTAAACAAAGAGATTGAGAAAGCAAACAGACTGTATTAAAAAATCTGCCAAGCCTTTCAGAATACATTTTTCCTACACAGAGGGAATATGGACTGTGAACTCTTTACAAGGCATGGTATGCATCTTAATGAGAGGGGAAAAACTGTTATCTCTAAAAGTAATCGTGGAAATTATGCAGAGTGCTCATTGTACAGGTTGATTATAATAAAATTTAAACTTCCAAACCTCTGTAGAAATAACACACTGGTCAGAATGACATCAAATTGAAGCAGAATATTACTGGCGAAAGGAGAAAACGCATGGCAGAAGAAAAATAATAGTTACAAAATGTAGCAATAGATTGCGCTATAAGCACTACAATTTAATAGTGGTCGACTACAAATGACAAATGAATCGTACAACAACGCCTAAGCTATACGTTTGTCGTTAAACAATCTGTACTATTCAGTGTGCATGGGTGTATAAGTGTGATACTGTTAGTTACATAAGCCCATCCACCACGGCAGGGTAATACCATATTGGATGGGAATAATCGGTTTTTAATCGTCCTGAGGCCAAAACCTGCATAAAAAGCATCACTCACATCGGTTTTTAGTTGTCCTGAGGCCAAAAATCGCATAAAAGCATCAATCTCTTCGGTTTTTAATTTACCTGAGGCCAAAAACCACAAAAAAACATCAATCTAAATAAAATCGGATTATTAACTTCCGTGTGACTGGCACAAAACATGTTCAATATGCTGTCCACTGTTTTCTGAAACAAGTTGAAACCGAGGAACAGAATGTTCCACAACTGATTGAAATATTTCCAGGGTCACGTTCAGAATGTGTTGCGCAATGTGTGCCTTCAATGCAGCTACATTTGCAATTGGAACAGTGAACACAGCATCTTTCAGGTAGCCCCACAGCCAAAAGTCACACGGATTAAGATCAGGTGATCGGGATGACCAGGCTGTAGGGAAATGGCGGCTGATAATTATAGCATTTCCGAAATGGCGAGTCAGCAGCTACTTAACAGGATTTGCAATATGCGGAGGTGCGTCCTATTGCATAATAATGATATCATCCACAGAACAAAGCTGTTGGAGAGCTGGAATTCCATGGTTGCACAAAAGACTCTCATAGCGCTTACCAGTGACTGTACAGGTATCAGGACCGGAAGCACCTGTCTCTTCGAAAAAATATGGCCCTATCATAAATGATGCTGTAAACCCACACCACTCAGTGGCCTTTCAGGATGAAGTGGTACTGGTTGATTTGTGTGTGGGTTTTCCGCTGCCCATTTAAGACAATTCTGTGTATTGACATATCCTGTCAAATGGAAGTGGGTTTCGTCTGTGCACAAAATCTTCTGCGGCCAATCATTGTCCACTTACATACAAGCAAGAAAATTTACAGCAAAGGTCTATCTTACTGGCAGGTCAATAGGAATCGCACACATGAGTAATTTTGAATGGATAACAAAGAAGGATATTTCGTGGGATTTTACGCATTGAGCTCACAGTATGTCCAATTTTCGGGCAATTATAGCACACCACCACTCGTCTCCTCCGGCATTGCTATGGCCAGTGCTTCCAGTGACGTCGAATCAATTTATTTCCTCCCTCTATCAGGTTGCACAACAAAAGAACCTCTCTTTTAGAATTTCCGAATCATTTTCTCCAGATTCACGGCAGTTATCGGACCAACACTTTTTCTCAAATCCTTCAGTGTCTAGAACATCTGCAGAGCGACACGTGCACAATCATTTTTGAAATACAGCTTTACAAGTAGAGTTTGATCGTGCATTGAGAATGTTATGGCGAACGTTGCAGACGCGATACGAGGAAAAGCTGTGTGCCCAGCGTGTTTATACCAACTTCAAAGGGTTTTATGCATGACAGGTGTTTTCATTTACATATTCTGACACATGCAGCGCTATCTATTGATCAATTTTCACACTATTTTTTTTCTCCTGCCATACGTTTTCTCACTTCTTTTATAATATTCCGTTGCAATTTCACGTCATTCTGACCAGTGGTGTTATTTCTATAGCGTTTTGAAAGTTTAACTTTAGTTATAATCAACCAGTACATCTAGTTCAGCTGCCATTCCTCTATCTCAGACAATCCCAGCAGTTCCATAAACTGCCACTCCTGTTCAGACTAAGTGCAGTGAAGTGTTCCATACCTCAAGAACATCATCAGAAAATTTCTCTCAGACTGACAGTACACAAGCAGGTTCAGTACCAGATACTCGCAAGGAATATGTCTCAGGGGAAGTTACAGTAGCACTTTTAAGACAGCAGAAGCAGTTCCAACCTCTCCTATGGAAATGAATACATAAAAAACAGCACCAGCAGCAGTGTCCAATGAGGTGAGCAGCAAAAAAAATTGCCTCCTTTCCATCTGAATGATTTTTTTAGTAGAAAGCAGAAAGAACACAAGATAAACAGAGTCAGGGTGCTATCTGAGATAAGTGGTACATCAGAAATGACTAAAAGTAGTAGTAATAAGCAAAACAAAACTTTCTCGAATTTCATATAAATCATCATATTGTTCAATCTGTAATCAGTTAATTACAAGAACTAGAAATAATAAAAGACTCTGACCTAAAAGTTGATGTTATCTGCATACTGGAACATTGGCTAAAGAACAGCAAACAGAAACTGTACATATACCTGATTTTCTCCTAGGCAGTTCATTCTGTGAGGTCTCATTATGGACATGATGGGACAGCTATCTTCACAAAGCAAAATCTAAGGTATAAAGAAATTCAAATACATTCTGATTCGATTAAGAAAAGTTCTTGAAGTGGCAGCTATTGAACTGAAATCCACCTTACGATTGTAACTGTATACAGGCTATCTGATGGTGACTTTGAGGACTTCCTAGATAAATCTGAAATGATGTTAAATAGTCTATATCAACAAAAAAGAAAATGATTTGTGGTGACTTTAACATTGGTTTTTTGAGACCGTCAAATTGCAGAGATGAATTACTGAACATTGCAAAGTGTTTCAATTTATTCCCTAGTGCAAATGAACCAACAAGAATCTCTAACCATCGTAAAACAGCATGAGACCAAATTTTTATTCAAGAAACCCACTCTCAAATAATAATAAAGTAGTAAATACGGGCTACATTGATCACGAGTCTCTGTCGCTAACATTGGAGTATGTATAAAGAAAATATCACCCATCAAAATGGCTAAGTGCATGGATCTCAGTGATGGTAATGTAGCAGACTTTTGCCAACAATTAAGTCGGAAAACATTGGATGAAGTGTTCAATGAAACATATGTAAAGAGAATGTTTAATAACTTTCATGGAACATATAAATAATACTATTTTGACATAGCATTCCCATTTACACAACGTAAATTAAAACCTACTAAAACAAAAATTCTATCACTACCAGGGTGAATATCTCTAACGCAAAGAAACGATTTCTGCATTCATAAAAAGAAAAAACAAAATACTGTATCATTAGAGGTCAAAATTATAGTAAAGAGTACAGTAGGATCTACAACAAAGTTATTAAAGATGCAAGAAGGGGTAATAATGAATACATCTGCAAATCAAAAAACAATACATATGCCACATAAAAAACAATACATATGCCACATGGAACATCACTGCTTCGAAACAGGCACCAAACCAGTAGCAAAGAGTATTAGCCTAAGTCTGGAAAATGGGCAAGCATCTGATGCCACTACAGTAGCTAATACCTTAAATGAGTACTTTAGCAAAATAGCAAATGATCAAAAGTAACTTTCAAACTCTTAATATGCGCCACAATGAAAACCACAAACAACCCATGGCCTCTATGTTTGTCAAACAGGTCGCATACAATGCGCTCATGCTGGCAGTTACATCATCAAAGAAATATTCATGTGGTTTTGACGATATTCGAGGCTATGTTATAAAAGAAGCAATTTTATCATATTGCAGAGCCCCTGAAGCATATTATTAATCACTCGTTCTCCATTGGTACATTTACAAACCTCCTTAAAGTTGCGAAGTTAACCTTTGCACAAAATGGCAGCCAGACACAATGATAACAATTACAGACCTGTTAGTGACTTCCCAAGAATCTTTGAGAAGCTCTCTTACAATAGATTGCTATAGTTTATTAACAAAAACTCTTTGCTCTCAAATCATCAGTATGGCTTCAGGCAATCAAATCTGTTCTATGAATTCGTGCATGCAATCCTAAAAACTATAGATGAAAAGGGTCTACATTAGTTCCAATCTTCTTTATTTGCATATAGATAACCTGTATGAGAATATCCATGCCAAACAGAAAACTTTATTTGCTGATGACACCAATATTTTGATTACAGATTTACACCAAAAAGACTGAACATCTACAGACACATCACTGCTAGATTTAACACACTGATTGGAAAGAAATAAACTTATCATAAAACAGTAGCCATGAACCTTCATATATCCCACCCTAACCAACGAAATGACTACTCTCTGAAAATACGTAACAGAAGTTTAAAGTTGGTTGATGATGTGAAATTCGTAGGAATATATCTGCAGAGCGACCTAAAATGGAACACACATATTAAAATTCTTACAGGTAAACAGTCATAAATCTGTTATGTGCTGCAGATACTTAACACAAGCTGTAGCAGAGAAACAGTAATACAGACATATCATGCACACTTTCAGTCATCAGTTTGATATGGAATAATACTCTGAGGAATGCACCTTGTAGTCAATCAGTATTCAAAACCCAAAAACTAGCTATCAGAATGAACAAAATGTAAAGAAATATAATTTGTGTCACCCTCTCTTCCTGTCATTAAGGGTACTCAACATTCCATCCCTGTACATCTTTGAAACAATAGTCTTTACAAAAGAAAATTTAGGAAACTCCAATACATATCAGCAAAACAGCTCTGTGCACAGTCATGGAAAAAGAAATGGCAATAACATCCATGTCTCCTATTTCAGCACATCAACCTATCAGAAAAGTATTCTTCATAGAGGTATGCAATTATACAATCACCTTCCTAACGACAACAAACTATTAAAGAAAGAAAATTCGTTCAAAACAAAACTTAAGTCATTTCTGATAGATCACAGCTTCTACTCTATAAACGAATTCCTCAAAAATTAAATTGGGATACTATAATGTACAATTATCAGATGTAATATAGCAATCATATGTGTGATAAATCATATCAATTGTGTGTATGATATTGTGTTAAAATAGTCATTTGCATTTACGTCAAACTTGTTGTAAATTTTATTATTGTTGTTATATGCATATGTAAGATTCCCATTTACTTCAAACTTGGCCTGAGTAGTGACATGTGATAAATTCTGTAATTGTACAAGGGGCATTCAAAAAGAAACGAGCCAGAGGTGTAAGTACAGAAACCAGTACTTGCATGTTGGAAGTATCGACCCTGGCTGTTTAGACACTTGTGCCACTGTGACACAAGTTGGTGAATGGCGGTCTCATAAAATTCCCAGGACCGCAATGTTAACCTGGTCTGCATGTACAGCTGGACATTGTCGTTCGAGGTGAATCTTTTGCCCCTTGGAGCCTATTTAAAGGGACCAAAAATGGTGTAATCACAGGGAGAGAGGTCCGGACTGTATGGAGGGTGGCCTAGAACCTCCCATTTGAATTTCTGCAGGAATACCGTGATTGTGTTGGCTGTATGAGGCTTTGCACTGTCGTGGAACAGAATGACTCCACAGGTGAGATTGCCTGGTCATTTTGATTTGATCGCTTGGTGAAAGGTTGTCAAGGTTTGCGAGTAACACTGGGCATTCACTGCTGTCCCATGCAGCAAGAAGAGAATCAGAAGGGGGCTACCTTAGTCAACAAAGAACGTCAGCATAAGCTTCCCTGCATGTGTGGAACTGTTTAACATCACAGCCCTGGGAATTTGATGAGACAGCCATTCATCACCTTGTGTCACAGTGGGACAAGTGTCTCAACAGCTACGGTCAATATTCTAACATGTAGACACTGGTTTCTGTAATTATGCCTCTGGCTAGTTTCTTTTTGAACGGCCCTTATATATTATTGTTTACCACTCAGAAAAAATTCGTCATAGGTTAACGACCAAAAACAGCTCGTCAGTCGTTTCCCTGATCAATGACGAGCCCCCAAAATGTATAGAAAACACGGTTCAGAGTTTCACGTAAACTGCTTCTCACCACCACAGCTGCAAATTCTAATCAGGAAAAAAATGAGATAATTAGAAGAACAGGACTCTGCAATTCGCGAATGCTCCACAAACATACAAAATTGCAATATTCATAGTCTCTAGTGCGCCACTACTATTGTTGTTTGGAAAACCTTTAAAACACTTCCGAGTCACACACCACATCATATATGAGGTATAGTGGGATTCATATGGAACATTTAAAAGTTTTCTTGTGCAACGAAACAGAAGCAGCTTTTGTATATTCAGGGACAAACTACATGTGTGTCCATGGAATAAATTTGAGTTGCATTTCTTGTTAGTTTGTTTCAGTTTTCATTACAATATATAGCTGCAGTAGTAATCAATAGTTTGTATGAAAATGACAATCATTTCCCCTTACATACAAGTGCACACACACACACAAACACACACACACACACACACAAACATATACACTTAAATATATATTGTACATAAAAATCCTTAATTCTCATGGGATGTGGTCATACAATCTAAAAGCCGTGTTTTCTAATACCGCTTGCGAAATACCCCTTGCGAAATAACAGCATTAATTTCTGAATATTGTAATGTAATTTTCTTCCTTGTATGATATGTATGAGTGATACTACTATTTCTAAATTGTGTTTGATTTTTACAATAAATTGTGTATGAGAAATTAACTGTGAGATTGCTGTTAAGAAGGTTGGGTTTATAAACAATTTTGTTTTATGGTTTCTTTTTTTATCATCAAATCATTTGCTCCTTGAAGTCATTATTTTTAACTCCTATAATATTTTGTGAACTAAGTGATTCAAAATACATTCTTTATTGTCAAATGAGTCATTTAATTTATCACATTACATTTTATGAACGAAATGTGATGCTTCTTGTGTAAAAATTGAGTGTACTTATATTTGGAAGCCACAAACTTTAATCTTTGGTGAACTGTAGATGTGCATATATAAAATCGATAACTCGTGCAAACAAGACACAGAAATCTATCTTAAAGTGACATTTTCTGAAAGACTTAAAATAAGCAATAGCAATGCCAATTTTTAGAAATAAAGATTTGAAATTGCTGTTACACGATGCTCCTGTCTATTCATTCTATTTTTTCTAAGATTCCTGAAAGCGTAGCCTATGGCAGAACAGTAGGCCATTTCCGAGATAACAACTTCTATTTTGAGTTCTGTGAAGGCTACTATACAGACAAGTCTCTTTTTTTAACTCCTAGTGTAAATACTGACACTGTTGCATGGTTAACGATACCTTTATCTCTACAAATCGTCTTTTATGTGATGAAAAGGTGTTAAAACGAGACCAAATATGTTCAAAATTTCATAAATCGTACAAATCTGAATCTTCCATGCTAGTCAACAACAAGAAAGAAATTATAATTGCAAACTAAACTATAATGGACATCAATTGGCAGTTCAAATGTGCATATATATCACTCCACAGCGAATTAAATGACAATAAAAAATTCAGTTAAGATGCTCTGCTTGAGGATTGCGAATGTTGAGTCAATAAGTGTTGAACCATCACAGTTCATTGACTGGGAAAACACTTTTCTCCCGAGACCTAAACTGACAAACTATCATGTGCCGCTAAGTAATAAATAAGAAAATTATGATGTCAAGTATGACAATTTCAAAGTTCACTGAGATTCAAATTACAGCAGTGGAGGTAGATAATAAAAGCTTATGAGCTACATAAGAAAACTTCTTATGCCACAAAATGCAGTCACTAAATCTTAATTATTCCATCAACATGTAAGACAGAGAATAGTCTGGAAGATGTCTCAGCGTCATCAGAAGGACCACCATTATATGTGGAGTACCTTGGGGCTCAGTTTTTGGTTCTCTACTTTTTATTATTTTTATTAAAGCCCTACCTCTTTGTAACAAATATTGTAAATTCACGTTTTTTGTTGTGACACTGTTGTATGTACTGATAACTCGCTAGAGATTAACTTGAGGTGTCAGCTAATATGTCTTTCAGGGACACTGTGAACTGGTATAACATAAATGATCTTTCTGTTACTTATAGTAAAACAAACTTTATTTAGTTTCATATTAACTCTAAAAATGGAGAAGTAGGAGAAAACTAGATGACCATTTGATAGCTAGGATGGATACTTAAAAATACCAGGGCTTACATAGAAGACCAGTATGGGTTCCAAAGAAATATAAGAACATGCAAGGCAATGCTGACCTTACAACTTCTCTTAGAAGAGCGTCTAAGGAAAGGCTGACCTACGTTTGCAGCCTTTGTAGACTTATAGAAAACTGTTGATAATGTTGACTCAGATACACTGAAATTCTAAAGTTAGCAGAAGTAAAATACTGGGAGTGAAAGGTTACTTACAACTACAGAAGCCAGATGACAGTTACGAGTGTGAAGAGGCATGAAAGGTTATCACATGTTGACAAGGGGGTGAGAAAGGGTCTTAGCCTATCACCGATATTCAGTCTGAACACTAAGCAGTAAACGTAACCAAGCAAAAATTCAGGAAAGGAGTAGCAGTTGAAAGAGCAAAAATAAAAACTTTGACATTTGCCAATGACATTGGAAGTTTATCAGAGGTTACATAGGACCCAGAAGAGCAGTTGAACGGAATGGAAGATATAAGATGAACATGAATAAAAGCCAGATAAGGATAATGGAATGTAATCAGAATAAATCAGGTGATTCTGAGTAATTTAGATTAGGAAACGAGACACTAAAAGTAGGTAACATGTATTGCTATTTGGGCAGTAAAATAACTGATGATAGCTGAAGTGGGGAGGATATAAATTATAGACTGGGAGTGACAAGAAAAGCATTTCTGAAAAAAAGAATTTTTTGTACCATCGAATGTAAATCAGTGTTATGATGTCTTTCCTGAAGGTCTTTAGCTGGTGTGTAGCCTTGTATGAAGTGAGGTACAGGTGATAAATACTTCAGACAAGAAGAGAATATAAGTTTTTGAAATGCAGAGCTACAGAAGAGTGCTGGAGATTAGATGGGCAGATCATGTAACTTGACTAATAGAAGGGAATAGTTGATATGACACAGTGCAGAGCATCCTGGGAGCATCAGTTTAATATTGGAGGAAAGTGCTTGTAAGAGACCAAGAGAATGTGTGCAGTTTCAAATAGATGAGGGTTCCAGTAGTTATTTGGAGCGGAAGTGATTTGCAAAGGATAAAAAAGCGTGGAGAGCTGCATCAAACCAGTCTTTGGACTGAAGACCATATCAAAAACAAGTGAGGTAAGACGATAATTTCCCATGACCTCTCTCGATCCTTTTTAAAAGTGGTTTAACTTCATTATATTTCAGTGTCTCTGGGAAGCAGCCCTCTTGTTAAGGCATTGATTAATTACTTGAGCTAGTGAATATGCACTTATGTTGGGTAATGCTTTAATAACTTTAGTTGGTATTCTGTCTCAGTATGCAAAGTTTTGGTTTTTTAATGCTAAATTACATTTTCACACCCTTTATGGAAACTAGAGAACTAGGATGGATTCTACAAAATACCTGGGCTTACATATCCATAACAAACTAAACTGTTTAAAACAAATCCTTGATCAGTGCAGAAAACTATGTTCTGCAATATACACTTTATACATTGTTTCCTCTTACAATTCTATAGAATCCATTAAACCAGCTTATTATTTTTATTTTCATGACATTATGATATGTGGACTCATACCTTGTGATAATCAGCCACTAGTTGGAAAAGTGCTACAGGCACAGAAAATTGCAATAAAAATCATATGCAGTGTGCACTCTAGAATCACATCAGGAATCTTTTTAAGGAACTTTAAATCATCACATTCACTGCACAGTATATATTCTCCCTGACATTTTTCATAAGAAAAAAGGGCCTGTTTTAAACCTAATAGTGTGTATTCTAATCATGATAACAAGAAAAAATTTGGTGTCCAATATTACCATAGAAACGCAATTATGGTATGCATAGGAGCAATTTCAGTGGTTGTATGATTTTTAATCGCTGTCCCTTCACATATGATGACCTCTTGTTAAAAAAAATTTAAATCAGTTCACATTACAAGGGTCATTTCACCCAATGGAAGAGTTCCTGAACCACAGTAGATAATACACATATACCTCTAACACTTAGATAGATTCATAGATCCTTATTTGTGTGCATGATTAATAATTGTTGTAAATGTATTTAAATACTTTTATTTTTCGTTAGTAGAACCTAAGTTGTAGATATCTTAGTATATAATCGATTCATACTATCTACATAATACCATGGAATATAATAACAGCAAACTTGTAAAACTGGCGTGTTCTGTTGTGCTATATTCACATCATGAATCACCAAATACGATATAAATAAATAAATATTTTCCCTCTTCTTGTATACTTTTTATTCCTGTTATTTTAGGACAACCCTGTGAGTGAATACTACTCACATCAATAAATGCAGCAGAGAAGATACCCTTATAGGCATTTCCCTTAAAATGATGTGGAATGCAGTTTCATAAAACAAATGATCATTAGTTGCCATGTGAGCTCAATCTGCATCTACTTCTTATCAGTTTGATTATTGTCTGTAATGGAAAACACAGAAGTATTTGTTATAGTTATGCATTTAGATATTGTATACTATGGCTTACATTTCAGCTCTGATGTTCCCCCTCAGTATAACATCTGCAATAAATTTTGTGTGAGTTAATGGTCGAATTCTGAGGTGTTGCATTCCAGTTTACCCTTTTTACCCATGGTGACTATGAACCACTCTTCGATATGAAACAATGAACTTTTTGTTCCTTAATCGGTGAAGGAACATCCAGTCTGACAATAAATTTCACGTCTTTATCTTATGTATAAATTAACAAGCACTTAATATACAACACATAAGAACAGTAGCAGAAGGACAATGCCTAAGACTAGTGTGCAGCTGTTGGATGTAGTATTTGTGTACATCTGCCAGTTGAGGAAGAGGGAAAAATGATTTCTGTTTGTAGATGAAATAACATTAAAGTTGAAAGGCGCATCTGAGTATTATTGATTAACTGACATATTTTACTGTCTTGACTAGATTAGAAAGCAGAATTCTTTAACATCTACACTACACTACAGTTAAGAAACGAAAAGTGTTCAGGTATATAAGACACTACCCACATGAATATTTGGTTCATCCTACTTTTAGAGAATCAAATATTGCGTTTTGATGTAGGTCTCATTTTACATGCAATAAATATTTGCTGGATTATTTGCCACTTATGGAATTAGAATTTCATACTATTATAAAAACAGTAATACATGAAATGAATGAAGGAAAAAGTCCTCCAAAATACGAATACAGATAATGTAGAGAGTACACAAACATATCAAGTGAAATAATTACACCAAATAAAAGAATACATCAACAGAAATTCCCAGATGATGTAAAAAGATAGTTTAAATCACATGTAGAATCTTATAAGAAACAAAATAATCTAGCATAGGCATATATCAGTAAGAAGACTCTTAGTCTCACAAACCAAGAAATTCAGCTTAGTTGAAATTAATATATAAGAAGCCAGAAATAAGTCAAATGTCAATGTCTATTATAAATGTATCCAGAGATAAAATAGTAAAATCCGTTAATGAACTAACAAAGATGCACTCATAATGTTTAAACGGTATACTTAACGTAATCATCGAGGAATATGTGTAAGATTTGCAGCAGCATTTAACATTCCAATGTAATACCTCACTCCCATTAGTAATGTTTCCAGAAGCTTTGATAAAATTTGATATTATATATATTCACAAAACAGCAGTTAAAGTAGTAGTATACATTTATTGCCCTTTTACTTTGGTCTCCAGTGTTTAAAGAATTTCATTGTATCACATATAACAGTTTGACAATAATCATTGACAAAATATGATATACTCTCAGCAAGGCTTCAGAAGCTAGGAATCAGGAGAATTCGCTGTAATTACTATACAGACAGTATCGTAAAATTTATGGGCAATAAAGAACGAGTAAGAGGAATATTTTTATAGCCAGCAAAGAATTAACATTGTTGACCTCCTCAGTTTTTGTAGGAAATTTTTAAACAGTATCATGTGGAGCTTATGAAATAACTAGTTTGAGTCATTTCCAAGGAACAATAGATAGACTGTTTGTGCAAAATTTTCAGAATGAAAACTAAATTATTATGCTTATCCATTAAGATGTTTTAGAAGCCATGACTGTTAATTGAATGTAAATAAGTTACATAAAACTGGAACCAGTCACGTTTTTGAATAATTATGCTTTATTGCATGAACCGGTTTTCGAACCATTTCAGGTTCATCTACAGATGGATTCTGGACGTTACATCATTATTTCTAGCATAATGCTTGGTGCTGGCTTGGGACAGTATGGGCGGCTTTTTTCGTTAGTGTCCATCTGTCTGCTTCCTTTTTGATGGCCAGTTGGTATACCACTTCACACGCTTTTAAACAAAATATAGTAATTTACATTCTGACAGCGAAACTTTACCAGCATTCAGCAAGTGCCGTACAACTGCTGCTTGTGTGGGAGAGCGAGAAATCGCAATTCCTTGCTCGCCCTACACGCAAAAGTTGGATAGCACACTGACTGCAGTGTACATAGTACGTTTAACATTAAGATTTTGGGCTAGAGAAAGGTTCTATATGATGAATGGCGATTTGTTCAAACAGATTTCCTGGTATTTTAAGCGCTGTGGACTGTATCCATATCTAAAACACATCTCCTGATGACAAAAGTGCAGAGATATTAACAAATCGTCACTGATGGTTTTCGTTAAACGTACAAGTAATATCAGTTCTATGATTAATTGGAATGTATAAAAGCATTGCACGTAATTTCGGAACGAAAGTCTTTCTACGAAGAAAGTCCACAACCAACAGCAAATGCAGCTAACAGGAATTACCCCTTTTTCTTGTTGGTCATCGGTTTGTTGTGTCAGTATACTGGCTCAATACGATTTCCGGCAATTTTTTTTTTTTTTTTTTTTTGTATGGATAGAAGTTGGAAAATCGGGCTTAACTGTTTTGTAACATTATAATGCACTTCTGTTATATTTTTAAGATGGTTTACAGTTTAGGGGCCTAAGGAACAAACAGTGTATATAATGTAGTCTGCACACAGGTAAGGAAGTTTATACCTCGCTAGAAATTATTTTATTATAAAACAAATAGTTGCGATAGAAAATTATACTTCAGTTATATAAGTAACCACGGCAAGATTACACCTAATAAGTAGCTCGTATTCACAAAACCAGAAACAGGTATTATAGCGTAACACACTTCTGTGTTATTTGTGTTAATGATTTGTCCACTGCTACGTGCAATTGTAATTCCCTCCGATTTTACGTTCACGTTACTGACTCTGTGTGTGTGTGTGTGTGTGTGTGTGTGTGTGTGTGTGTGTGTGTGTGTGTTCTTCCCACAGACATTGCTATGTGAGCTATGTGAAAGAAGCCTACGCCTGCATGTAGTATCGCTGGTATTCTTAGTCGCATCTGTGGTGTGGGAAGTGAGTGTCTGTTGAGCTTGCCCCGGTTAAATATAAACAAATGTTTAAGTGATATGTAATTTATGATCAAAGGTAAATGTTAAACTGCTTTGTATTTGCTCAGTACAAAATTGTCGCCCGAGATCAGAGATAAATATAGTTTTATTTCTTTATTTATCGTGTTGTCGGACTACAGTATTTGTGTTGCTGAATGTGGTGGTACGTTTGAATGCCGTTAATCATTGTTGCCTTATTTTGCAAAATGTTGGTTTAGCGTACTGTAATGCAAAGACCACGGGCCTGTCAACTTGATCCGGAGGAAGATCAGCTGTGCGAAGTGTGTGCTGTGTGTATGTGTGTTTGTGTGCAACTATTGATTTTAGTTTTGCCATTCATCGTTAGTGGTGCAATTTCAGTGTTTCACCCGAGAATTATTCGCAGTCTGTAATTTGAATGTGAAATTTCGGTTGTATAATGATTATTTACAACAAAGGAGTTCAAAAAGTAGTAGCAAAGGATGGAGGTGATTTTAGTACCACGTGTCTTGTTAATTCTTCTAGGGTGCATTTGTCGTGTGTGTTTTTACTGCACTATATTTTAATTGGTACCATTTAAAATAAAACCTCCTTCTATAAATACTCAATTATGCAGGCGGATTACAATCTCTTTTCGCTTTCCAGTGTTAGTACTCTTTTTCGTCGTCGATAAAAAGTGGAATTCGTCATTGTTTTGATATTGTGTTACGTTTACATTTCTCAGCTCTAACCTATTTTGAATCACTTATACATAGTTTGTTTTTGAAGTGTGTTGTTTATCAAAATAGATAGTTATTTACGGTTTGTTTTCGTTGTACAACGTGAGTAGCTGACAGTTAACACTATCACATTGTTTGTGCTAATAAATATTACGAAAGTAATTAGGTTGACTGCGTATTGTCCTGGAAATAAACTTAGGTATGAGCTGAAATATACCGAAGTGACTCTGATGTGTGACTATTGTGGTATTTTCAGCGTTGAGAACTTTATTAAAAGCTATGTCAGAACCACTTATAACAGGAGTGCGGTGAAAAATCGTCAGTTCGTTTAATAAACTACTGAGGCCGGGCTGAATTACCACTGCAAATGAAATTTGTTGTAATGTCAGTTGTTATGAGAGCAACAGGGTTTGCGTAAACATTGTAGGTTTCAAGAACACGATGCAGTAATTGCGTAACTTGTTTTTCAGAATTTCGTTTTTCAGTTACTTACAATTTAAAGTCAACTCGAGGTGGTAAGAATAGTATTGTTTAATTCTGGAGTCAAGGTAAAATTAACGAGCTTTAAAATTTATAGCGTTTTCGTTTCATTGAATGACGATACGACTTGTCACAGCATATTCCATTTCTTGAAAAGCTCTGCCAAGTAGTACATTGTTTTTCAGACAATGTGCGGGACAGGTGTTGTGTCCTGCTGAGTCCTATCTGTCGAGTTATTGGTGAGTCCCCATAATAAGTTTATAACATATTTATATTTACGTACTGGGTAAAGGAGTACACTAGAATAATTTCTCTTTTTAATAGCATTTCGGAAAGTGAGTTTTTTGTTTGGTCTTTTTCAGACAATGTGCGGGACAAATGTAATGTCCTGCTGAGTCCTATCTGTCGAGTTATTGGTGAGTCCTCATAATAAGTTCATAACATCATGCAACAGATAAGTTCACTAAATGGTGTGTTCCAGTGTTTCAACTACTTGTTAATTAATTTGAAAATGTTTCGTGCATACAGTTACTTATTTTAATTTGGCACATTCTGGAAGGCATTTAATAGTTTTATGTAAGGGACGCTTGGACAGGTTTTGCGAGCACATGACATTAATTTTGCGCCGTCGTTTCAGTGATTGTTTACTTTGTTACATCTGCAAATGTTAAGTACTTCGATGAGCTTACTGGATATGTTGTAGCGTGCTGAATCAGATATTTCTGTCTTTAGGTTGTGTGTTACGCGAAACGATTTTAAAGTGAAGAAACTCTCTCGCCAGTACTCTTGAAAGTTCGCAACACCTGTCAGTAATTATGTCGTTGTAGTCTCCGGCACTATAATTGGACCAATAAGGACGAATGAGGTGGATGGAGATTATCTTATCTACAGCCAAACGTTTATCGGGTGCTAGTGGTAGCGTTAGTTCTGTTTCATCCTCCGTTTTGTTATGTTCCTAGCAAGAGATATACGACGGTCAGGAAGGCTACTGTTGAAGATCAAGGATGTGACTGGGGGCCCCTCCGGATCCTCTTCGGAGGAACCAAGGAGGAGCCCTTCGTCCCAGTCTCCGATCTCAACTGTAAGTTACAACGAGTTTCACACAGGTTATGGTTCCTTGTAGTCTACAAATGTGTGTGGTCAATCATGTATACAGGTCTGACTTTTAGAGTGAAGCTGCGTGAGAGGAGGAGAAGTTCTGGACCTAATATGATTGTGTCAGTAAATACGCAACTACAAGCATGTGGTAGCATTGGTTCTTGACCGCCTGCGGGATAATTTTTCATAATGCAGGTTGTTCAAGCAACTTGAATCTTGATCGTTTTTCTACCATATGAGCTTACCAACGTGAACATGCATGAGAGTTTGCACAGGCTATGTGCAGGCTTATACATGCAAATACCAGTTGTGAGGTAATCTTCGTAGTGGCAGTATGTCGGGTGACATAAAGCAAATCAATCTAAAATTGATGCAAACAGTACTATGAAAAGGATAGAATACAACTCACCACATAGAGGAGACGTTGAGTCACAGACAGGCTCATCGAAAAGATTGCTATACATTGTCGCATTCGGCCAAAAGACATTCTTCAGAAGTGGGAAAAAACGCATTCACAGAAGCACATCTTATGCACACATGACAACTTTCTGGGCGCTTTGTCCGGCCATGGCATTTGCTTGTGAGTTGTGAATTGGTGTTGTGTCTTCTATGTCCGAAGAACACCTTTTGGCCAATAGCTTTCTCGAAGACCACAAAACGTACGCGGATATTTGAATAGAACTGAATGATTTAAGCCTAAACCATAAGCAGTAAATTTTACAGAAGAGCAAAATAATTTTGAAAAACCTGTAAATCAAGTTAATAAGTCTTAATGATTTAAAATATCCATACATTACTGCATCATCTATTGAAAAGTCAGCAAACCACTTCACCAGTAGATGCACCTAGCTATACTCGTTGATTACCTGGTGAAATTTTATTGTTTGAGGCAGTGAGGCTTAGGCTTGAATCATTCTGACCTCTTCATTTATAGAATTAAGACATTATCGGTTACTGTCATTTGACATTAATAGATACTATAGCCAGAAACTGTTGGTATACGATTTACTAGAGTAAATCTGATTATAGATACTGTTACAAGTTTAGTTTATTTTCTTCACTGGGTTGTTGGTTGATCCATACCCCCGAAATATCATAAGATGCGAATGTTCTTTTACGTTCTCATTTCTAACAGCTACGAATCAATTTGAGAAAATATATGAAACAAGGATTTTTGTGAAGCTTAGTAGCGACAGAATTGATTCATTCGACAAAACCAGGGTCATGGATATATTTCAGTTATGACAACGACACATCTATTGTTTGAATGTAGGTAGAGGAATGGACCTTCCAAGCTAAGTCCAGAAATTCGGTAAGTGACCTCCTTTGCAATTAAAATGCACTTTGTTTGTAAGGTTTTGTAATTAAAATGAGCTGTTTTGTATGTGAGGGCGTGTAAATAGTTCGCTGTCGAGTTGACTAGTACGATATTGAACTCCAGTACCAGAGATTTGCTCAACATCACAAATTTTAGACAGAACGTTGTCTTTCAAATCACTGGATGTGAAGCAATCACCTGTTCGCCAAAAGGTGCCTTCAGAACCAAGATTCCGAAAATTGTGTACTTAAATTATTGTATTCTTAAATTTTGGACATCGAGAATCCCTCGTAAGAGATCGGCAAACAAATGATAGTAATAAAAACCGCGAGGTATAGCGTTTTGTTAAAGGTGCGGTGGTGAAAACATTTTTCCGTTATTGCTTTTCTGAAAAATACCTGACGATACATATTAAGTTTTGAACTTGATTTATTTAAATTTTTAATAATAGGGGTTTTAGGTGGGCAGCCGGTATAGTGCTCGATGCGAATGATGCCCTTCAAGTATTGCAATCAGAAGAGTCGTTGGTGTGTGGAAGTTGCAGGCTATCTTATCGTATAAGTTAAACCGTAGCAGAATAAACGGATCAGAGATGGAGATAAGTAGATTACAGTGCCTGCCTCAAGAGAGTCTAGTGCAGAGCTCTGTGGAATGGAAATGTGGATTTACGAGACTTGCATTAATATAGAGCAACTTTCTCTCTCTCTCTCACACACACACACACACACACACAACTATGCATTTATGACATGTTTACCACCAGGAGAAATCTATCTTGTTGTTGTCTGTAAATTGATAACACGCAAAACATTCTGTTAATGGTTAAATATATCAAAAGGAAAAGAGCCGCATGTTTCGCTTTAAAGACATACATTTTTATCTGATGCGATCCTGAAGCAACAATATTTTCTGAAGTAGTAGTATACATCTTTACAGGCAATTGATTTTTCTTTAAAGGGGATATTTCTGTTTCCAACTGAACGTTTTGCAAAAATAGCAGTACCGAGCGAAGTGGCATAGTAATTAGCACACTGCAGTCGCACTCGAGAGGACGACTGTTCGAAACCCTGTCCGGCCATCCAGATTTACGTTTTCCACCATTTTCGTTAAATTGTACCAGGCAAATACCGGAATGGTTCATTTGAAAGACCAGGGCAGATTTTATTCCCATCCTTTCGTAATCCGAGCTTATACCCCGTCTCCAGTGACCGCCCTGTCGGCCGGACGTTAAACTCAGATCTTCCTTCAAAAATGTTCACCTTTAAAAATATGTATCATACAATTCGCAAAAACGCCTGTTTTAAACCCAAGAAGGTACGTGCGTATTTCGACCTCACATTAAATGCATTCTACAGATTTTTATGAGTCGTTCAGCTGCATACATTAACAACACGTATCATTCCACGCAAAAAAATACATGTTCATTATTTCTGTAGATTACAAAAATATGAGTCTCCAACATACTGCCCTTTACATTTTCAAAGTCTTGTAACAGTTTCCTAGAACGCAGTACTGCCTACTTTACTCTGGGCAAACAATGTATCCTTTACATAAAGACTTCGTCGACGGAACCGGACGTTGAACTCTGCTTTTATATTTCTTCCTATCACAGCTTAGGAAAGGTAAAACAGATTTCCGTCTACGAGAAAAGGCATCGTGACTCTATTGCCACTTCTTCCATCCAACCCATCTGGTCCACATATGACTCAGTAGAACTTTTCGCATGTAATAAAATCAGAATTGAAGGACTTAAAAGGTACTTGTTATAGACCGAACTGTTCAGTGACTAAAGAGAAAATGTTTTCTGAACAACAAGAACTACTAGTACTACTACTACTACTACTACTACCACTACCACTACCACTACCACCACTACCACCACCACGTTATAGTACACGTTGTGAGATAATAGAGATTAGTCATTTTGGTAATGGTGAAAATTTTGTAATGAGAGAGTTTGTAAAAAAAGTGTAGGTGGTCAGCACGTGAATACTTCAAGCATGTTTCAGTAGTTGGAAAAAAAACCACACACTCCGTCTTCAAGCCACAAGTGGCCCATCGGGACCATCCGACCGCCGTATCGTCCTCATTGAGGATGCAGATAGGAGAGACGTGTTCTCAGCACACGGCTCTCCCGGATTTAAAATGGTTTTCTGTGACCGGAGCCGCTACTATTCGGTCGAGTAGCTCCTCAATTGACATCACGAGGCTGAATGCACTCCGAAAAATGGCAACAGCGGATGGCGGCCCGATGGTCACCCATCCAAGTGCCAGCGCTTAACTTCGGTGACCTGACGGAAACCGGTGTATCCACTGCGGCAAGGCCGTTGCCTTTGCGATTGTTGAACCTATATGATAAAGACATGCACAAGATTGACTTGTGTTTAAAGGTTTGCCTATCACAGTCTTAAGACTGATGACGGCAAGTTAAAAAAGTCACCATGTCAAGAATGGCATGGCGCTGAGGTGTGCCATCACCAGGATGTAAAGTTGGAAACATTGCACATGACCGAGCGAGGTGGCGCAGTGGTTAGCACACTGGACTCGCATTCGGGAGGACGACGGTTCAATCCCGCGTCCGGCCATCCTGATTTAGGTTTTCCGTGATTTTCCTAAATCGCTCCAGGCAAATGCCGGGATGGTTCCTTTGAAAGGGCACGGCCGACTTCCTTCCCCGTACTTCCCTAATCCGATGAGACCGATGACCTCGCGGTTTGGTCTCTTCCCCCAAAACAACCGACCATAGCACATGACGGTATCACCAGATGCGGTCGGAGCAGAGGTAGTGGGTATGCGTGTACCGCCAGAGGCCGTCTGCTTCAGTTGGAGGAGACTTGTGCCCAGAAAGTGCCGCCAACGACAGGGCTGACTCATAGCTGGCGAGAAACGAGCACGCGAGATGCTACAGGAGTGCCTTGGGCACGACTTAGCGGGAAGGAGAAACACTCCTCCGTGACGCCTGTGCGGTGAAATGGCCGAGAAGTCTACGCGCTTCGCGTCCCAACGTCTGCTGTAGCTGTTCGTTGAAGCACCTGTTACTTGGAAACTATTTTTCTGTTTCGTCGGCGATACGAAGTGCCCCAAAAGGAAAGGTCAAACTTCGGACAGGTGACAGATTGAAATTTTAAAGCAAAAGCGCCTTTGTTGACATTGTGCTCTTATTTTAAATGGTTTTACGTCGTAATTTCCACGTAAGTGTTTAGCAGAGGTTTCATAGAATCTCTTTCAGACTATTTCTCGACCATTCCACTTCCGACTACCACACAGGAAAAATGAACGCCTAAATCTTCTGATACTAGCTCTGATTTCTCTTACTTTATTACGATGGTCATTACACCTTATGTAGGTGTGAGTCAAAAAAATATTCTGACATTCTGTGGAGAAAGCTGCTGATTGAAATTTCGTGAAAAGATCTCACCACAACACTGATTACCATTTCAACTCGCTTGTAGTATCCGTGACACACTCTTCTCTTTTGATTCATTATAAAAAAGGAGCTGCCGTTTCGATGCGGGCATGAGTCCTATCCGGTAAGGATCCCAAACCGCGCAACAATATTCCAGAAGAGAACGGACAAGCGCAGTAGATTTATTGTATCTTCTAAATATTCTGCCAGTAAATCACAGTCGGTTCGCATTCTCCACAGCATTCCAGTTTAGGTTGTTCGCAATTGTAATATCTAAGTATTTCGTTGAATCGTCAATCCTTAAGTTTGTGTGATTTATCACGTAACAAATTTAACCGAATTTTTTAATGGTAATATGGAAGACATCACACATTTTATTGTTTAAGGTCAGCTACCACATATTGCATTATACAGATATCTTGCTTAAGTCCTTTTGCAGTCAGTTTCAGTGTTCTGATAACATTTTAATAGATGTTAAATAACAAAGACATCAGCAAACAGTGTAAAAGGACAGCTCAGGTTGCCTCCTAAATCGTTTAATCTATACAGGTTAATTTCAGCAGAGGGTCTAGGTCTAGGTCTTTGGGAACCCTAGATGTAACTTCGGTTTGACTAGATGACTACCCTTCATCATTTACTACGAACAGTGACGTTCCCGGCAGGAAATGACGAACTTAGCCGCGCAACTGTGACGAAATTCTGTTGTTTGTTTATTTTCGTTACTATTTTCTTGTCGTGTTACAAATTTACAACATACTCGGTAGTTGACTATTAATTGCCAGCGATCTATAATTCGCAATCTTTGAGACTTCCGTAACCCCCCCCCCCCCCCCCCCCCCCCGACCTATTGCTTTGAGGCGTCTGTCACAAGAGAGAGAACATAATTCTCTGAGAAAACAGTCGCTCATGCTGCCGGAACGTCAATCCAACAGCATTTTACTGAAAAACTCAGAAATGACTTTTCCAGCCAATACGTTAGTTAATAATACATTTTCAGCTGCTGAGAATATTTTTTGAACAATGAGACATGAGGGCCTTAAGACTTGTGACGTCGGGATCCATAGAGACCAAACACAAAGTTCCGTACTGTGGAAGGAAGTAACCTGTATTCTCTTCAAAGAAATGGCCCTCAGCATTTGCTTTAAGCTATTTGTGTAAAGCTAGGGAAACAAAATCTATCTGGCCAGGGTAGGATTTTAATCTCCCTTCTTCCGAATTGGGGATTCCAGTGTCGTAATCAATCCGGCACATCCTACGGTCAGTGCAGAATACATTTTGCATAGTTCGTAATATGAGTTAATTAGTCTGCAGTGCAATTGGCCGAGTTCAGAAATCATTTTTGAGAGCCCACAATAGATTCACGCATTTCACAGTTGGAAAATGTTGAGGGGAAACAGATAACAATTTATGAGTCGGCCCGTAAGACATCCACGGACAATGAGTGAGTGCAATTGGCTCATAAAAAGCACTGCCCAGCCGTGGTGCGGCAAACAACTTAATATCGCAAATGTTCCATTTTAAACACTGTTGAGTGCATTTTCAAATCGCTCATCACCTTCTATGAATAGTTGAGCGCCCAGGAGAATATGTTCCGTTACATGTCTTGGTGCGTATGTACGCTCTTTCTACGGCGTTCCATGTGGTTCGTAGGTATTCCTTCCACTTCTGTTCCTCGTCAAATCAATGACAGCTCCGCATTGCATTGGATAATTAAGGTTCTAGTATAAGAACTCTTAATATTTAGGATTGCCAAAGCAGTTTCATTTTTCGCCATCCAGCGCCCAACAAATATTCATAGTGAAGAATAGTATAATCTGCGCTATGAGATACTGCTAAAGCCTTTCACTCTGAGATTCTGTATTTCCTGTCTGTTCCCTGCGCGAGTTCATTTTGCAGATCGGCTCTTTCATACTCAATTCAAATATCAAGCGAACCATTAGAATAAAAATTTTCCACAAATACACTGCATCACGGTACGCAACGAAATACTGTGCTCTTAACGCGGACAGCTCTCACAACGCTTTTGTATAGGATCTTTGCTGGCAGCCTGCGATATTCTTTTGATATTATTTCAGCTTCTAGTTCTTCACTCACGAGATCTGGTCCCTTGGACCACGCGAGAATTTTCGAACTCGCTCTCCAAGATGTGTTGCGGCGGAATGCTTCTAAACAATTCCCCACCTCCCTAAATCGCCAACTCTACAATGTTTCATTATCACTTACATTATCACCTTCCATGTTCGGTATTGATACGCTTTGAGGTTTCCTAGACAGGAATGTGCGAGTTTTAAAGATCCTAAGGTTCATGAAATTGTTATTCGGTGACTGGAGGAAGATGTCAGTGATGATGTAGCTTAAAAAAAATAGACGAAGAAGACGACGATTTTGCACTAATCAGTGAATACAGTTCTGATAGGGACAAGGGACTCAGTCAGAGGAAGAACTTAAAGGACCAGTGGTAATGAGAACCTAATTGTTTCTCCAATAAAATACTTAAAGTAACAATCGAATGTAAATTTTATCTGCTAGTTTAAAACATGGAATTTAATTTTGTGTGAAAATTTACTTTCTACAGATTTACTATAATTTTCCGAATTTGAAATTTAGTCTCTTAACAGTTAATTTTTGTGTACTGTTTAAAAAAAGAAGTATGTGATTTTGTGTGATAAAAAATAAAATACTGTACGCGTTATTTAGTGTAGTGAAACCATCAAGGAGTATTTTAACAACACTTTAAATAATCGTGAAAATAAATGTTATGTAACTTCAATTAAAATTTGCATATGAATTTGACAGAGATCTCTGTTTAAACGTAGGGGTCCCACAAACCGCACCTTATAATCAATATTTTTATATTATAGACGTAAGTGTACAATGCGCCTGCCGCTAAACCTCAGAAACTAGTTCGGGTATGATCAAGGAAGTTATATCAGTGCAGTATCCCATTATCCCATAGCCATGAAGGTTCCTGTTTTTAACTGAAGTTATAAGGGCTGGGAAGTTTCGCCCTGTAGAAATTTCTAGAACATTCGAGAGCATTCCACAACATTCCAGAATGTTCCTGGATATTCTGAAATAGTCTGGGACTTTGGGAAAGATTCCAGAATGTTCAGTAACAGCCCGGAACATCCCAAATCACTGTGGAACATTCCAGAACACTCGAATGTTGTGGAATGTTCTGGAACATTGTGGACCATTCAAAGCCTTTTCGGTACGTTCTGGAATTCGCCACGGGTGGGGCTACCCATTGGTAGGGTCATATAAAGCAAGACCCGTCGTGTGATCGAACGTCAGTTTCTTATCGGTGATGTAGGAAGGAACCGAGAAAGTAGTGCAGCGAATGGATAAAACGGTGTAATGTGAGTAGTCAAAGTGATACAGTGACTGATTATAAATCGAAAATAAAATGTGGAAAGCGTACTTAGTGTATTAATATTATTATAGACAATGCGCAAACGTAAAAGAGGGGGAGATCTTGCCAATTCTGAAGCAAAACTGCGAAAACAAAAAGAACAGCGAAAAAACGAAATAGACGAAGAGCCTGAAGCACTGTTAAGTTCCTAACATGCACCGTGAGAAACTGAACAACGAAATAAACGGGTTGAAGAATCAAGAATTGCGAGACAATCAAAAGACTGCTAACTCAAGCCAGCCATGCAAATATCACTTTACGAGAAGTGTGGACGAGGACAAGTAAACAGTACAACCTAACAAATGAAGCATTCCACTACGACCCGACGAAAGAATATAACAAACAATTAATAAATGGATAATAACTGCCAATTTTGCAACGCGAAAAATTCATTTGAGAAACACCATGACTGCATGAATGGAAAAATTCGATTACCACCAATTCCACAGGAATTTTCACACGACATGACCGGGGAAACTCCAGAATAAAAACACTTTCTTGAAAATGTAGCTTACAACGCCTGCTTCCAAATCAGTTCTCCCGGTGTCATTCCGATCAACACTAACAGAGATGAAATCGAATATGTTTTTTCCAGTCAAGGACAAATGTATCACAACATGGGATAATTACTTTCACTACCCAACGAAGACCATAAATTTCTGCAAGTATATTTCATAGGAAGTGAAGAAACAGAAATTGATCAACGATACACAAATATAAGTGGATTGAGACAAAAATAGCGCACGACGTACAGAGAATCGTAAACAGATACAATCAACTGATTCACATATTCAAAACAGCACTATACTGAGTGATTTCTGATGACTATAAAGTTATAATTCAAACCGACGAAAGATTCTTGCTTCTCTCACGGTCAGCTATATGCAACGTGGTCTCGAGTAGGGAACTTAAAAAAATTGTACATACCCAGGATAATAAAATGAAACTTGTTGTTTATAAACAAGTATTCTGAATAGTTAGAATGTTTTCAATAATGTTTTTTACCTCTTATACTTCAAAGTTTCTTTTCTCCCTACTATCACACAACCTCCTATCAACACTCTGAGCGAAGCCGGGTAGCAAAGCTAGTATACATTACAGAAACGTCATCTCTTGAGTTAAAATGAGCACATTGTGGCAAAATAAGAAACACTGAAAATAAAATTTGTTGCCTCTAGAATCCGTTAGATAGGCAACCTGCAACTAGAACTGATTGACCAATTAACTGTTCGGTGATAACGACGTAAGAATATTTGCTATAGTCCAACTTCTTTGCAAGACTGGACAGGCAACTCAGCCGTATATTTTTGATTTTAAGCTTCCTCAGCAGCCGCCACTCTCGAACATATGACCAGATTCTCCAATTTTTTCGATTTACGAAACACTGCTCCAACCCAGTAGGTATATTCCATTTCCATACCCTCTGCTAGCGTGTCTGCTCATCATTACCATTGCTGGTGTTTTCTTCTTTATTAACCTGTGCTAGCATCAGATACATCTCCAAGTTACTACGTGTCGTGTCACGCACAATGTACGATAACCTCTGCTTAGTGGTTGTGAGTGTATGTTTCCTTGATCTGTTACGAGGTGATAACTGCTTTGTTGGTGTGTTTGATATCTACCGAAGGTTTGACAGTCGCCTCTTACCACCAGAGTTCAAAAGCGTCAATGCTTCTTTCGTGGCCCTCTTTCCCCAGTGGGACAAACTTAAGAACACCTATCGTAAATATAGGTACACTTAAATTTGTCAATAAATTTAAGATGCTGGAGGATGAGAGTCCTATCTGAAATACCTCTCCGTCGGTTCTTCGGTTTGTCGGTCGGTTCTTCGGTTTGTCGGTTGCCTTTTGAGGTCATCATTTTGTTTTCTACATGTTCAATTTTAGCCTGTCTATAAACCGGTAATTAAAATTCCAGCAGTTATCGGGAACATCTGAAGACAACTACGATAGTTTATGTAATAATCTCTGCCAGGTTGTCGAGGACGGAGAGTAGTACTACGACTTGGATGGTATTGGAAATTATTTCGCAGTGCGATATGTCTCAAGGATGAACGCCATCAGTATGCGAGTATGGTACTCCTTTGCATCTTAGCCTTCATGTTATGACAGATTCGGTGCGGAGCACGTTTCCCAATTTTTCGTTGTGGTCGAATTGACTTGCCCATTCCCGTGGATGTTCTGTTCGCTATTGGGAGAATACTACAAACTTTTTTGTGTGTTTCCTAAGAATTGTGTGACTTAACACGGCTCATTACTACTGCACCACTGCAGTGTGACATATAAGGGCTTCCTAACAATAGTAAAATAATTTTAGGCGAAAGTATCAGTGACATTTCTCCTGCAGGGCAGTGTCTGAGAAAACACATATCGTCGTGGTCTGCATTATCAGCAATTAAAGCTGAAATATATGAATACAAATATTGAATTCTCAAGCCCATTATTTCATACGGACCTCAGTAGACCCCAGTTTTTGTTTCGGAGAGATCTGACGGCGTTTAGCACTAATTTGGCGATAGAAGCAGTGGGACTTCTAACGATTCGTGATATCTTCGAAAAATGGTAGTGACAGCCGAAGGGAGACAACGAAAAGCTTTATCTTGTTCGTTGGTTGAACAGTCACTTCTGCTTTGAGAGTGTACACTTAATTCACTAATTCGATAAGTGCAGAAATCTACGCGTCGAACATGCTCATCCAAGTCATAGAGTATCATTCATTTAGCAGACAATCTCAGAAGGTCAACCTCGAAACAAATTGTGTGTTGCAGCACCTTATCAGCATTTCATGGAGGTACAACATGCATTTAAAGTATCATTAATTCCAGTTTTGCTGAAGATACATCAGTAAACAGTTTCTCGCAAAAAATTATTACCGTTTTACACTGAGTTATCTTTGCCGAAATCAGCAGCCAGTACTAAAATTTCAAAATAAAAGTGGCATACGAATTAATTGATGGCTCACTGAAGCACAGTTCATGATTTTGACGTGAGACAGTACATTGTTGGCCAATACACACGCTAGTTCTTCAGTGTGATATCCATTTATTCTCAGTGTTAATTCCTTTAATGTATTTGTTCTAAAATCCCGGGAAAATGAAACTGGGAGTTTATCAGACTTGTAAGTGGATTTGCTTTTTAACAGTATGATTGGTCGGAGGTTTGGCTGTCCGTAGCACGTGCAGGAGGTGACGTAGCAGTTTCCTAGGGGCATGTTAGCAGTTTCTAAAGTCGTATGATACATATCTAGTTATGTGATATCTTAAAGCAGACGCACAACTTTTCAATGATAAGAGTTTTCGTTCTCACTAAACAACTGCATGTATAGAAGTGTTTTACTATAGAGATACCGATTTCAGGTCTCGATGCTTAGCCATAACAATTCCACCACAGATATGAGAATCTCGGAACACGCCTTATGTAAAGATAATGATTGTTGGATGATGGCAATTTATGTCTCCAACAGGCTCTGGTGAAATTTGTTCATCGAACCTCTTGTCGTCCGCAGCTCGTGGTCGTGCGGTAGCGTTCTCGCTTCCCACACCCGGGTTCCCGGGTTCGATTCCCGGCGGGGTCAGGGATTTTCTCCGCCTCGTGATGACTGGGTGTTGTGTGATGTCCTTAGGTTAGTTAGGTTTAAGTAGTTCTAAGTTCTAGGGGACTGATGACAATAGAAGTTTAGTCCCATAGTGCTCAGAGCCATTTGCACCATTTTTTTTTTGAACCTCTTGTGTAATGCGCTTGTTTATGTGTAATGCGCTTGTCTATGATTGATCCAGGGATTCTTCCTTTATACATCGAAATGACAGCGAGTAGTCTCATATAGTGTTGCTACTGTCAGTTTCGTTCTTTACTCACTTTTTTGTTCGTCCTTTACTCTCTTGTTTCGCCCTCTTCAATCCATTTGTGTAGACTAATGTTAATTACACTTTTTTTCCTTATTTGGGAGAAACAAGCTACTTTCTGGTATAACTCGTTACTGTCAAGTGTGTTCCATACTTCTGATACGTACAGTTTTTTCCCACATCATTCCACAAACAAATGCTTTACATCATTAGCAGTATAGTGAGAATCGTCGTAATTAATGCCATAGCGTGTGTTAATATGCTGCCATACTTGTATAGATCGTTGCTGTTAGGTATGCACAGCATTAGACGACTGATGGCTTTCTTACATTCATACGATTCCCGGCGGGGACAGTGATTTCCTCTGCCTCGTGATGACTGGGTGTTGTGTGATGTGCTTAGATTAGTTAGGTTTAAGTAGTTCTAAGTTCTAGGGGACTGATGACCATCGATGTTAAGTCCCATAGTGCTCAGAGCCATTTGAACCATTTACATTCATACGTATTTGTTTCGACTGCCTATACATGTATCCAGCAAACGGATTGAATGACTGCTTGTGGCTGGTACTTTTGTGCCGTTTCTGGAAATCGTTCCGCAGCGGAATGTGGAACTTACCAGTCTGCAGACGTTCGACTATCCTTGCGAGAGCTGAGCATTATCTCTGGTCGCTGTCCAAGTTAAAAGTGAAGAGTGAGTAATAAATAGCCATTGGCTGTATATTTCGCAGACTGATATCGCGCTGACGAAATATCCGTCCTTAGTCACTAGCTTAAAGCTCTTAGCGGCCTTTGCATGGGTGGTGCCACATTTAATGTTGAAAGATACATCACAGTGTACTCCTAACCATACGCTAGAAGTACTTTAGACATTACATGAGCAGAAGCCATGTAAAAACTCCCTTTAAAAGAACGCGCTTTATACTCTTCTGTGTTTATGTCGCAGAAGTAAATCATCTGTTTGTATGACAGTTCCAACAGTATCCTTGCGTATAGAAAAATGCTACTGCTGCCGTTGCTATTAATATGTAGAAAATTTGGTGGTTGCGTATGGCAATACATTCTCCAAACTGCATGAGCTTTTACTTTCTTCCTTAGTACCGCCAAGAACGTTGCGATCGCAGAATCGTAAATTGTGGCGATTGTCAGTGTACCGTTTGCCGAATTTTCCGTCCTAGAGATTCGATGAATTTAGCTGTGTTAACAGCTAGGCGTTGCGGCGGTCTGCGAAGGTATTTTCCGCGATCAGTTTCCATGCTTGCACTGCAACGTAACAACGTTTACTGCGTTGAACCGGAACGTGTCTGTATTTTGTCAAATGGTTGCGTTAGATCCCGCCTCAACTGGGTCTACGGTTCACTTAGTCGAGTACTATTATTGAAAACGAGCTTGTTTATTTTCACGACACTTTTATACCTTCGTTACCTCCTTTTATACACATCGCACGTACAGTATCAGTAATGAGGTACAAGTACTTTGTTCACCCTTGGACAGCCGATCTTATGTGCTGACAGGAGCTTAACTCCTACCTTCCCCGCACACCCTCAGTGTGTGTTCAAAAGTTCGACAAACAGTTCTACACTCTCTAGATTCTTATCACTTGTTAGCTGTTGTGAGGAAAACCTGAGGATAATGAACACAGTTGTGTCATTCCAAGAAGGGAATAGAGCACGTGTTTCGTGATACAGTTTCGCACTGTCGCCTAATGAACATAGTACGAGCGTTGGGACATCAGACCAGCCTTGTGATTGTATTGAGGAATTCATAACAAATACAACACGATGTGTTATTCGTAACGGCGAGAAACCTTCATACAAGAAAGTAGTTTCGGGCATGTTCCAAGGAAGTGTAACAACACTATTACTTTTGACAGTGTACATAAATGACCTCGTGTACCTTGTCGGAAACCGCTTGAAGCTGTTCGCGGATGATGCTGTTGTTTATAGGGAAGTCACAATGCTAAGAAATTGCAGCTAAATACGTGAAGATCTACGTATTATGGGACATTATTGCAAGGATTGTCAGTTGAGCCCCAAAATAACAAACTTAACGTATTCCACATAAACGGACAAAAATACCTATTATTTTACGCTTGTCCGCCCTCTTCTGGAGTACTGAAGTGCGGTATGGGATCCGCATCAGATAGGATCGATGGAGGACATCGAAAAAGTTGAGAAGGGTAGCCTGTTTTATATTATCACGATATAGGGGAGAAAGTGCCACGGATACGATACGCCAGTTGGGGTGGCAATCATTAAAGCAAGACGTTTTCGTTACAACAGGATATTCTGATGAAATTTCAATCAGCAACTTTTCAGAGTGTGAAAATATTTTGTTGGCGCCCGCCTACATAGGAAGAAATAATTGTCATGATAGAATAAGAACAATCAGACCTCGCACGGAAATAGTTGTGTGTTCCTTTTTCCCGTGCGATGTTCGTGAGTGGAAATATAGAGAAGTAGCTTGAAGATGGTTCGATGAATCCTCTGATTGTCACTTAACTGAGAATTTCAGAGTAATCATGTAGATGTAGATTGCTTGATCATACGATTGCCGAAAATCACATTATTTATACCCACCAAATATTTAAGAGTACGCTTACGAAGCGATTTGAAGTGCAACCACGTACAATAATCGTAGTAAAGTCAGATGCCAGACTGACGTACACGGTAAGAATCCATAAGAAGTGCAGACCACTAACGTAGGTATCATACAAAATCTTATTTGGGGCGATACTTGAGTATTGCTCGTCAGTCTGAGACCCTTATTGTGTAGAACTGAAAGAGAAAACAAAGAAGATCCACAAAAAAAGCAGCGGACTTTGTCACGGGTTCTTTCAGTAAATGCGGAAGTGTCAGGGATATAGTCATCCAATTTCAGTGGCAGATGCTACAAGGCTTGGTGCATCATTAAGAAGTTTACTGTCAAAATTACGGGAGGTTACGTTCGTAGATGAGTTAACCAACATATCGATTTCTGCTACACTCGCGAAAATACTGTATAGATAAAAGTACACATAGAACCGTCAGGAAGCTTACCCACAGTCGTTATATCCCCGGACCGTTCGAGACTGACAAAGGAAATGAGGTAAGTGAAAATGGTATAGGAAAATGGTGATGGAGAAGAACATTCGGGATGGCCGAGAAATGCAGAGGAGTTAAGTATATACTTAACATCTGCAGCTAGAGAAAACAAAACAAAAAAATGCTGGTAATGGCTTACACTTTTAGTTATCATGTTTGATTTAGAGTAGTATAATGTGAGAAAAATGTTCATACACTCTGGGGTATGATCCCCAGACGTTTTTCGTGCTGTTAATTTTTCATCAATCACATTCTACTAATCATAAGAACAGAAGACTTAAAAATACACCTCTAAGCATAAAGAGTAAGAGGTTCACGTTACCCTATAAACGTCAACAGTCCTGTGGAGGCGGATACACCAGTTCCCGTCAGATCACCGTGGTGTTTGGCCAGTAGAAATCAGAAAACGTCACCGTGGTGTGTGGCCAGTAGAAATCAGAAATGAGCTGAGTTGTGTACACTAGCTGTAAACTCGCCAGCGAGTCGTATGAGGTCATTTCTCAACTCGCTGTCTCCATATGCTAGGAGTGGTCGACGCTACCCGTTTAATCGAAAACTCGTCACTTCACTCTTTTGTCGGGTACAAGCGGACTAGACGGAGGGAGGGAGGAAAGAAAGAAAGATTGATTGATTGGGTTTAACGTCCCGTCGACATCAAGGTCATTAGCGAAGGAGCACAAGCTCGGATCGTGTCAAGGATAGGTAGGGAAATCTTCCTTGCTCTTTCAAAGGAACCATCCCGACAATTGCCTCGAGCGATTTAGGGAAAACACGGAAAACCTAAATCTGGATGGCCGGACGCGGGATGCAACCGTCGTCCTCCCGAATACGAATCCAGTGTGCTAACCACTGCGTCACTTCGCTCGGTGCGCACTATACCAGTTTCGAAAGGAGAGCGACAACACGAGTTGGTAAGTATAAAACCGAGGACGCGGCATTGCCGCAACAGTTGGGAATGACGATTATACAGGGTGATTCAGCAGCCTCTACCCATGTCGTTTTATGCAGCTCACAAGGTAAATTCTGACCTTCAAAAGCCACGTGGGGATTTTCTTGCGTTCTCCCTCGCAATGGGCAAACTGTTGCTCCTACAGGAAAAAAATATGCACTGCCTTTTTAGGAATCGTCATTTCTTAAGCGGTGATCCACCATCACTTAGTGTTCATTGTCATTAACCTTTGATGGTTTCTCCATTTCCTTGGCGAATTCAATTTTGTTTTTTATTTTTTTTTAAATGCTTGCGTTCCGATATATGTTTGCCGTCAGATTTATCGGCAGTTTTAGCGAACGACGCACAAGGTGTGGGCCTCGTTTTACCGTTTATCGGTCGCAGTAATATGGCAAAGGAAATTTAATCTTTGGTTCGGGACCTCCGCTGTCTCTACGGCGTTTCTCAGAGGGGAAGGCCTTGTTTTTAGCTCTTTTTCCTTCCGTCGATTGGGCTTAACGTATAGTCGCTTTTAACTTCTATTACTTATTAGTGTTCTAGGGTATGACATAGGCGCTTATGATATTAATTTTTTTTAGCGCCCTTAAACAAGACAAAAAGAAAGAAAAAATGCACAGGATCTTTTATAGTAAATTTAATGTAGTTAAATTTTGTACTGGAATACTTTTCGGTAGAGGCTGTACTTCCCGAGTTATTCAAGAAAAAGGTACGAAAGTGACCTTCAAACGCACCACCTCTCCCACACTTAGCCGCCATTAGACATTTTTTACCTCCCTTGACTGGCCTTATTGCACCATCGGCGTGCTCGAGCTCTTAAAAATTACTGTAAAATTGACGTTTGTGTAAATTTTAGCTAACAGTGTGAATTTTAACAGCATAAAATAAACGATTACATCGTCGTATTCGCCAGGCCTCTTGCCTACGAACTACTGTGCTTCTAAGGATTAAGTTTGCATCGAATTGTCAACATAATTAGTTTTTGCATAACGTTTACAAAAGTCGTTTTTCTTTCAGTACCCTCACGGATACGCTTAAGGGGCTCCGGAACGCCCTATACTTGCAATGTTAAAGTAACGCTTATAAATTACATCTTTCCTCACAAAGTATTTGAGGTAGGAAGTTGAACTTTTTTCAGATTATTTATTGGAATATGGGCTACAACTTAACACAGGGATTTTACAAAATTTTAGTTCAGTTATTAAAGATGATTTTTTTTTCAATTGTAATGAAAATTCACAACATTTTTTTGCAATTTTTTATTTATATATTCAAAAATATGTAGTTTTTTGGAAAAAGGCTGTGTTAAATTATGCAGAAGGTACTGTGTAACATTCACTGAAAGTTTGAAACAAATATGTTTGGAAGATCCTTAGAAAACATGTAATTAGTATGAGAAAATAAAAGTTTTGGGAATCGAGCCACAAAGATTGGATTAACTTTTTAGTGCATTCCAGGTCCATAGGATGGATTATCTTCATCCTCTGCAAACTCCTCCTCCAGCTTCCTCTTGTTCCTCCTCCTGTTTACTCTTGCTTGTATTTCTAGACTCTTTACAGCCCTGTCTGCAGCCCGAAGGCTTTCCTTGTCTAAAGCAAGCATCGCTCGTTGTTGCGTTCGTAGATTTTGCTACCATTTTCTTCAGTTGCAGTTACTGCAACACTGTTCCAAAAGGTGGTCATGTATGATGAACACTTATCACATTTCAGTTGTATTTCACTAGCAAGTCCTACGTGCTTTATTATGGAGAGTTCCAGACCAACTTCACTACAATGAATACATCTTACACAGTTCGAAAAAATTCCTTTGAGAACCGACATATCAAATATTTCATTCACATCCGATTCGCCCATAAAACATTCATAGTTTTCACTCATTGAACCAAGCTTCTTCTGTGAAGTATTTTCTTTCCTACTTTGACTGCTATATGCAGGTGTACTTGAGAGGTTAGGTTCACTCACTTGGTTATCGTCTTTATTGTTTACAGTAATAACACATACCTTTGGCTTTCCAACATTTCTCCTTTTCTTAAAAGCCTTCAGAGGATTTCTAATAACTTTACTTTTACTCATTATTATACTTCAACAAAACAGAGACTCAAGAAACAGAATTAATTACGAATATTTTCGAGATAACGACAGAGTAAATAAACATGAAACAATCGACAATCACACCAGCTATATATATTGAACCATCACAGGTTGGCCACAACACATACTTTATCTCACATCACTAAAATGTACCTGATGAACACGGACGTTAATAATAACACCATTTGACAGCAGTTTAACAGCGCCACAGTGGGTCACGCCCATGTAGAACACATTTCAAAAAAAATTTAAAAATGGTTGTAGTCTTCGGAATTGAATAAATTATATATCTATTAAAAGGTAATAGTCTGCAGATTCAGAAAACGCAAAAAAGTAAAAATTGAACTTTTCATGATTTTGAGCCTTCCGGAGCCCCTTAAACAAACAACGTTAACGAAGCAGCCGACTACGCCGATGGCGTAATAGCCCATTGAGACCAAGAAAGATCGGATATTGGGAATAGTTCGTGTAGTCTGAAATTTTTGTACCGTGCTAAGACGAGCGTCATGAACAACAAACTGTACTAGAAATCCTGACTGAGGGATGAGAGTGGGGCTAGACGCTGCCTTTGAAGGTCAGTTTTGTACGTTTTTCTTGAATAATTCGAAAACCGTCGCCTCCAGGGAAAACGTATGCCAATACAAAATTTAACTACATAAAATTTCCTACAAAAAGGTCCTGTTAATTTGTTCTGTAGAACGAAGAGTTCGCGCGTAGCGAACACAAGATAATGAAAACCTCGCTCGTGAATGCCAGACATAACGTTGCGGGTTACATAAAACGACATCGATAGGGGCAGCTGACTCGCCCTATATATTAACACTATGGTTGATTGGTTAGCAGTGAACGAGCTCGGAACGAGCATTTCGGAAACTGCATTACTTGTTGGGTGTTCGAGGAGTGCTGTGGCGAGTGTCTTCAACACATGGCGAAATCAAGGTGAAACCACGTCCAGACATTGTGGGGCTGGGAGGTCACCCCTCATTGCATGCTGGGCACTGTAAAACAGGACAGGCTGCGAACTGTGACGAACCAGCATCAGACTTTAATGTTGGGCAGAGTACAAGTGCGCGTCTGAACACACAGAGCGCCTCTGCAGACGGAAGACCCACGCCCATGCCTGTGCCAGTCTTAATGTCACGACATCGGCTAGTACTACTGAAATGGGCACGTGACCATCTTCAGTGGACGTTGGCGCAGTGGCACAACATTGCATGATCTGATGTTTCCCGATACCTTCATCATGCCCATGGTAGGGCGCGAATATGTCGTCTTTAAGGGAACAACTCCTTGACCCTGTACTGCGGTGCGTAGTCAAGCTGGCGGCAGCTCTATTATGCTCTGGGGAACATTCACGTTAGCATCCGTGGGTCCAGCGCAGCTCATGCAAGGCACGATGACGGCCGAGGAGTATCGTACACTGGTTGCAGACCAGGTATACCCCTTCATGACGATCATGTTTCCCGACGGGAGCGGCATTTTCCAACAAGAGCTCATCGCCCCCTCCCCGGAATTTGCAGGAAATGTGATGCCAGCTGCCTTCAGCGACCTACAAAGACCTCACTGCTTCCTTACCACGAAACGTCGCCACTGTTATCCGTCCCAGAGAAGGACTTATCGGCTATTAATTAGATGGTCGTAATGTTTTGACTGATCGGTGTATGTATATGTATGTATGTTGCCGACAATCTGTCGTGCTAATCGTAAGTCAAACACTTCACGCGCCAGTAAGAGAGAACTGCTCGACGAGTGGGAGGCGATCGCAGCGCTTCCTGAAACTGGGCGTGTTCCTGGAACTACGGCGGGAAGGAAGATAGTCATTATAGCATTGACGTAACAGCGGTGCCTTGATTTCTAATACATGCAACCCGCACGTTGGACTCGTACTAATCCGTTCCTGATACTGGTGGTGGCGTAAAGCCTCTGATCGCCAGTCTTGCGCCAATGCCCTGGATGCAATTCCAGACTTCTTCGCAGTGTCTCATGAAGTGAGGGCATGCGACCCTTTTGATGGTGACCTGTCCGTCGGATGGGGACGTTAAGCCGGCGGTCCTCTTGGTGCTGTTCGAGGGAAGTAGGCGATGTGCCGACATCGAGTTTCACCCACTGCCTTCTCTCATCTCCAGCACGAACATGACACACACACACACACACACACACACACACACACACACATACCAGTCATCTACAGTTAACAGATGTCTCCCAGCCCTTCTTACCATTCGACTTAACTTTAACTTACCATTAGACAAACGTTTACAATAATTTGAAGTCGAATCAGAATCCTTTTTCCTGCAGTTTAATTTTAATGTAACCCGTTATTTTATGTACGGACGCATTAACTTAAACTAGAACTAATTTCTCTTTCATTTTCTCACAGAAGATCGGGAGACGACATCATCTTTAAGACGCTGCTACACGCTTAACTGCTCTGCCTTATTTCATCTATTCACCCACAATTTGCGTGAATCCAGAGTATTTTATGCTTACTTGTATATGGTCTTTAGTCCACCAGATGCTCGTTGCAGACGTTACGGCATACGCTGGCGGGAAATACATTTTATTTGCGCAGCAGGCCGTGACGCATCGCCGCATGTGGCGAAACGAAACCAGGCTTCAGGTTAAGCCAGCTACACCACCCATTATTACTTTCGGTTCAGAAAGGAACGTTGGGGTGTAACATCCCGTCGGCGGCGAGTTCATTCGAGACTGAGCTCAAGCTCCGATTGGGGAAGGATATCGGCAGTTTGCTAGTTTGCTTTTCGAAAGAACCAATCCGACATTCGCACTAAGGGGAATCACGGGGACTCCGAATATGGATGGCTGGACGGAGATTTGAATCGCCAGTTGTCAAAATAGAATTAACTCCTATGCTACCTCGCCGGTGTCTCGTTTTACATACTCGTATCGTTGTACTTTAACATAAATATGAGTGCCGTTTTAACTAAATACAGGTAAACTTTTTTTCATGGAAAAACTGAACAATTACTAGAGGGCGAGGAAGGCGTTTTTGTGTATTACATACATAATAATAACATATAATTATCTAATAAAGAATTACAGAAGGGAAGTTTGATACAAAAATCATGCAAATGTAGCTTAAATGTATCAGTCTAGAGCAGTAGTCGTCAACTGCGGCTCCAGTCAAGTGTTCGTGCGGTCCGCGTTTCGCAACCATATTTTATAGTAATATGCGTCGATAGTCCGATTTATATATATTTCTCGTGTCAGAAACATACATAGTTAACATGTCATATAGTCTGTGACCAAAATTTGGTCGCTTCCAGTCCTTTTTCTGTCCCTTGATGGAGTTCTTCTGAAATACAGGAGGCTGGACACAGTCGACACTGGATCATGTGCTGGACAGTCTGGACTGCTTCACAATCACACTGAAAATTATTTTCTGTACTGTATCCCCCTCGTGCCAGATTAAAGCTTGATCTGCCCACTCCTGATCCCAGCCTACTGATTTCCAGGTCAGGTCCTAGAGGAAGAGTTTTAGAAACTGTTTTCCAACCAGAGAGAAGGGAAGTCTTATCGCTCCAAAGCTGCGCCCTGACATTTTCAGCGGTGGTAGGTAGTAAGTACCTATGATGTTCTAAGGAAACTCTTCCCTTACTTCAATCGCTGCGAATGCGGTTTATGCCCTTATAGGAGATGGGTTTGTTCTTGTTCCACTTTCTTTCGTTCCTTCTTCGCCGCAATTTCTCTTCGAATGCGAGGTGGTGCTATTCTGCTATTCCTACAAGGTGGTAAATCCATTCGACAGGAGTAGATTCCAAACAATCTGTTATAATTCTGCAGGTGTCGTTGAGAACTACGTCTGCCTGTTCGGTATGTGATGAATTATACCAAACAGGACATGTGTACTGTGGTGCAGAAAAGGCTAATGCAAATACAGAGGTTCGAATGATTTCCGGTTGACTGCCCCACCGCGATCCGGCCAGTTTTCTTAAAAGATTATTCCTGGTGGAAACTTCCTATTTGCAATTAATGCAGTATTTCTTGAAAGTAAGAGATCTTTCCAGCGTCAATCCTAGGTACAAAGAAAAGCAATCTGGCGTATCCTGGGCAACGTCAGAAAATGAAAAGTCTGACGGCTGATCCTTTCGCACCAGAAACGCCCAAATCTGGGCCCTTTCCAGGGCCATAGTTAACCGTTATATCCGTTAACATAGAAGGTATATAACAGCAGCCAAAGAAGAGCTGCTATAAGATTTATGCAGTCAGCACCAGTGCCAGATATTGTGCGTACAGGATAGTCCGATTAAAACTACTTGATGGTTGACACTTAATCCCTTGGAGCTGGTTTCCACGAATCAGAGCGTTCAACGTCACGTCCGAAACGATAGCGTTGCCAGACTGCCTCACAGTTAGTCAGTTCGCTTCCAATTGCTTCTCCGGCTTTCTTTCTGGTAGTATTTGGATTAGGGCAGCTGAAAAATATCGGTATCTTTCCGAAAAGTATCGATATACGTCGGCGATATATTTTCTCCAGAAATCTCGATATCAGAAAGACAATATCGAGTGCCCATATTATTATTTTGCATTACGGTTTTTTCACAGTTTTCGGAAAATATTTGAAGTTGTTGTTTTGAAATTGTAGTAAGATATATAAGGGGCGTTCAAAATGAAAGGAGCCGGATGCATAATTACGGAAAGCAGCACCTGTATGTTAGAATTATTGACCCAGGCTGTTGAGACACTTGTCCTGCTGTGACATAAGGCGGTGAATTGCTGTCTCGTAAAATTCCCAGGGCTGCGGTGTTAACCAGTTCCGCGCGTACAGTTGGGTGTCGTCGTCCGAGGGGAATCGTTTGTCCCTCAGAGTCTTTTTAAGGGGGCCAAAAATGACGTAATCACAGAGAGAGAGGTCCGGACTGTATGGAGGGGGCCGAGAATCACCTATTTGAATTTCTGCGGGAATGCCGCGACTGTTTAGGCCGTATGAGGCTTTGCACTGTCGTGGAGCAGAATGACCCCACAGGTGAGATTGCCTGATCGTTTTGATTTGATCGCTTGGACAAGGGTGGTCAAGGTTTGCGAGTAATGCAGGGGATTCACTGTTGTCCTGTGCTGCAGGAAGTGAATCAGGAGGAGGCCATCTCGGTCAAAGAAGTACGACAGCTTAACCTTTCCTGCACTTGTGTGGATGGCCTTGCCCTTTTTGGTGGTGGTGACCCTGGATGATTCCACTGGGAACTCTCATTTTGATTCTGGTTCAAAGTGATGTCACCATGACTCATCTCCAGCCACCACTCGTGCCAGGAACCCATTCCCTTCCCGAGCACAGCGCTGCAGATGAGCAAGACAGTGGGCTATTCGACATGCTTCGTGGTGTGGTTGAAGATATTGGTGCACTCATTAGGCACACACTTTGCGCATGTGCAGTCGTTCTTTCTTGATGGTGTGAACACTTCCGACGCTCAATCCGACCACGGCGGCTACGGCTTTCTCTGTCACAAGGCGGTCCTGGGTAATGAGTTCATCCACCAGCTGGACGATGTCATCGGTAATGCAGTGTGATGCTCCAGACCGTGCATCATCGGCTAACGACATCCGTCCTTCCCTGAAGCGCTTGTGCCACGCTTTACCCTTGCAAAGGACATACAGTGTTCGCCGTACACTTGTGACATTCGTCGATGAATGTCCGTTCCTCCTACTTCTTCCGCAACACCTCCTTGCTCTTCTTTTGACTCCTCCATGTCACTGCAATGCGACTGGCAGCGTTGGCCCAGGAGTATTGTACACTGGTTGCAGACCACGTATACCCCTTCATGACGATCTTGTTTCCCGACGGGAGCGGCATTTTTCAACAAGAGCTCATCGCCCCCTCCCCGGTATTTACGGGAATTAGATGACTTGTAAGTGCAGATGCTGCTGCTAGCTCTGCACAGTCACGTGACATGCACGCGTGCCCTCTAGCGCCGGGCTGTGGACTTGCACGCTCTGGTCGGAACCACACCTCGTTACACACGCCATGATATTACCCGTCTGTCACCGGTTTGCGCATTCCAGACTCCGGCTCGATTCTTTTTGAACGCCCCTTATAATTTTACCTTCACCGTCTGAAGGAGTCTTGTTACTTTTTTATCTTTCGTCACGTCCAGTCTTTCTCTTTGACTGTGTGAAACAAGTATATGTGGCACAAAATAACACCTATTGCACTGGGTGGGTGGCAGTCTGAATGGAATAGTGGGTGGCAGTCTGAATGGAATAACAAGATTTCCGATGTGAGAAACAGCACACCAGTTGCGATAAAAAAAAACAATTTTTAATGCAACCGTTGTGCTATTCCTTCACATAGACATTGGTCAAAAACAGTTGCTGAAAATGTGAACAAAAATCTAAATGACGATATTGGCCGTTGGGGTGACATGTGAGGGGGAAATGGTGACGTAATCGGCGCATGGAGCTACCAACAAAAACTGCGACGTTTGGCTTCACGATGCAGTTTTGACACTACAACCGCTAGGTCACTGGCGTTTATGAAAATGAAGAATAGGGAAGTAGACATGAAGTGTTCTGGACAAATTCCATATTTGACGAAACTGAACGATGGACCCTTCAGACACCTTTTGCTGTGCCACTTACATGCAGTTACCATTGTTAACAAAGTGGTTATCTCCAAGCGTAAATTTGCATCGCTTTCATTCCAATTTTTACTCTAAGGCGTATAGGCAGGTTACTATAGTACCTTTAAAATTAGTTGCGACATTTTGCAGTTCAGTGCAGAGCGAGTGGAGGGAAGCGTAGTTGCTGTGCGCGTTGGTAGGCGACCACAGTATAGTGCTAGTCCTATTCGGTGCAGAATCTAGCAGGGTCGGTTGACTGCGTGAAAAGCGGGCCGTTCGATCTGCGATCTTTCCGGAACAATTTTAAAGAAACTGTTCGATAGTAAACTGTCACTCTCGCACATTTTATAGTTAAATTCGTCAGCTTCATGATGAACCGCCTATCATTCCGTTAATGCTCAAGTCGTCGCGATGTTTCAATAATAGGTAAACCAATGCAAGAAATTCTTAGTTTGCAGTGAAAAACAGATTTCGCTGTGAATTTGTGTTTGGTACGTGTTAGGTTAGATGTTCCTACCTATTAAATGTAGGTAATATATTGAACTATTCTTTAAATTTGGAAGGATCCAGCTGTCTGTTTCCAGTCTCGAGAAAATGGAATGTGTGTGAAGCGCTCCGTCACGAAATCGTGCGTCAATGAAAAACATTGAATGAAATACTCATAAATTCTTCCTATCTTATAAATGTATTGAGATATCTAAACAAGATCTTGGCAAATGATAGCGCGCAACGATGAGTGTGTTTTGCCATATGATTAATATGCGAAACTTACATATCAACCGCGATATTCAGGAGACTACAGATTTTTCAATCAAATAATGTAATCACTGAGGGCCATCGGTAGCTGGTGAAACGAGAGCTGCTGTGGGCTTTGTAACAATGTAAGTGATGAAGTTACACGTTTATTTTTATACTGAGAATGGAGAATGGTCTGTTTCGTAAACTATTGACCTGACTTGCACTCAGTTGTTAGTTTAATAATACACTATTTCAACCACATGACAATATTAGTGAGATGAATATTTCTAACTCTATCCTGTTCTGACAAAAGAAGCAGATTTTAACATAGCAACAAGAGAAATTACGTATTCCTCAAAACTCGTCCTTCATGAATGGCTTCTCAACTACCTTCCTTGTATGGCTGACAACTCCAGTCCTGTCGTGTAACATTTGCAGTAGCTTCTTTTGTCAGCATTGCAACCTCAATGACCGTAAACTTCTTGCTGTTTTTTGCCATATTATTTGTCACCTAGGCCCATATACTCTCAATCGGATTTAAATGAACATCATACGGAGGAAGCCTGACTAAACTATGCCCTTTACCGTAGCCCGTTCGTCGACCTGGTAGCGTGGAGTTTTGACTTGTACAACACTAAAAGTTCCATTAACTTCGCTACGTTAAACTTTATCTCATGGAACATTTCTTTGTACCCTGAGCAAAATATCAGCTTTCCTTCACTGCACTGTTGGAGCGTTTTATGCATCACAACAGCGTGATATGGGTTTTGTCGAATACTATTGTCGAATTGCGAGGAATGTTTTGTGGCAGAACGTTGTCTTCTCAGTCGGTGAACGTGTTCTAAGACGACACTTTAAGACAAATACCTGACGACTACAGAACATTTCAATGCTAGAAAATACGACTTTACAACGAGAGCTGACAAACGTTGATGCATGTGATGGGTGAAACCACGTGGTACTGTTTACTCATGGTGTGGCAACAGGGACGCTTTACCAGCCGAACCACTGGCGACGTGGTAGGGAAAGCCGGCTCGCCATTGGTGTCACCTGGGCAACGGCATCTCTTCCCCCTCCGGTCAGCCAAACGTCAAAAGTCGCAACTATTTTTAAACGCACTATAGCTTGTTGATTTACAGAATTATAATACTAAATCAATACTAAAATATACAAGTCTAAAACAGGCATTATATTAACAATGTGCAGTCGAAATTTTTACAGGTAGGTGCGTCGGTATTTTTTCCGTCGATTAATCGGTCCCTTTTCGATATATCGAGAACCGACAGTAATATATTTTTAACTATAGATATATAGGACTCCCGATATTTTTAAAAATGTCAACTTTCCTAATTTGGATCCCAAATCGTGGGGGGGTCCGACACTTTTATCCCCCCCTCCTCTCCCCACCACCACCACCACCACACACACACACACACACACACACACAACGATGCCAATGAAACGCACGGTTTATACGCAACATTAACCAAACCATACTGGATACTTCCGCACAAGTTGCGCTTCAGCGTCACATGTCATAATGAAGAGATCGGCTTGCATTAGATAAGCTCACGACATTGCGTGATCAGAATTTTGTAAAACTGCTATTCATCGTTGCGACTGGATCGCCACAGTTGCATTTGTAACTACTAAATCCAGTGTTGTTGCATAGCGCAATGGTGGCTGTAAAACCCGAAGTATAGAAGGTCGGTAGTTATAAACTCGTCAAGTGCAATGAAAATTGGTTTAAATGCAGTACTTCGCTGCGTCATTTTCATCATTGTATGGCCTTTTTTATTTGCTCTTATTTTTCTTCCTATCACTCGTTTTTCGTTTGGAATCTGCCTGTGTTGCCTGTTATGTGCAGTCATGTACCAGCGACGCTGCCCATCGTTTGGTAATGCGGCAACTCGTGTAGCCAGTGTGAGGATAGTTTCAGGTAACCATTGATAGCGAGAAATTACAGTTATGCCTTTAACGCGGCCACTTCCAACATTATTCCGCGGTACACAATAGCAGCATTTTTGTGAAGTAACCCGCCGTTTTTGTGTGTCATCTATATCCGAACGCTAGCCGGTAGGCGGCAGCCGATGTGGCAGCGATGTAGCGATAGGTGACAGACGTCAACTGTCAATTAATTTTAATCGGACTGTACCAACTAACAACTGGATCCAAAACGTCAACAGCTTCTCAAGAGCATAGTATTTTTGCTCAATAACAAACAAAACTATTTACAGTGATAGTAGTATTGTATAGTGTGCTTAATTTAAATTGACTGCGGTGAATTCGAACATGAGAATGAGGGTGGCCACTTATCTCAGGGGCAGAAGAGTAAATAGTATGCTACTGGTGAGGGTTAGAGGATGTGAGGGGGGAGTGTTTTATATACTGGTGTCCAAAATTCCCGTCCTGTGCCTAATTCACGTACGATCGTGTTCTGCACAGAAGATGGCATTCCAGTCAGCGGAGAACCACACCAACGATGACGTAAGGGCACCCATCAAACGGGGTAGTTTACCGGGTTTCCCCACATCCACAAGCGCTGTGTACACACTGATAGGCGGAGTAGTATGCCAAAGAGAAGAAGCCTACCAATCTCTCTGCGTTGAAGAACCATAGGAAGAATGAAAGGAGGACAGTTGCAAACTGATGTGGCGACGGTTTGTGGAGACCGAAACTGTGTCCTCAAGACCAGCGCAGGGCCGACCACATGTGACATCACAAAGAGAGAATCGTTATTTGGCTGAAAGGGCACAACGGTACGGCCGTAGTAACGCATGATACCTGGCATCTGACATCGCAGCTTCCACTGGACGTGTTGTATCGAGGCAGACAGTGTGCAGAAGGCATCGACGTAGTGGTCTTTATTGCCGGAGACCTGCTGTATGTGTGCCTCTGGCGCGCTTTCAGAGAAGGAAACATCTAGAGTGGAGTTGTCAACATACCACCTGGTTGATAGAACAGAGGGCCTATGTTCTTTTCACAAATGATTCCTGGTTTGGTCCGGAGAGTGATTCTCGACAGATTCACATCTGGAGAGAACGTTGAACGCGATTTCGGGACCCAAAAAATTTCGGAAAGAGGCGATATCGAGAAGGATCGCTCATCGTGTGGGCGGGGATTATGTTGACCACTGGACACACCTTAATGAAATTGTACGGGTGAATCGGCTAAGTTTAACTGCTGTCAGGTATGGTGACGAACTCTTGGGACCTCCTGGGCTATGTTGGGACCTCAAGAGCTGTTGTTGCAAGGTGCCTCGGGCTTATACTTCGTCTTGATGGCGATAATGCTCGACCTCGCAGAGCACGGGTGGTTGATGTTTTCCTAGAAACGGAAGTTATTGCACACATGACGTAGCCTGCTCACTCTCACGATTTGAATCCCACGGAGCACCTCTGGGATGCACTAGGAAGACGTGTTGCATCACGTTACCCTCCACAAACGGCTCTCCAAGACTTGCGAGCAGCTCTGCGGGAATCATCGGCGTTATTGCCTCAACATGAGATTGATATCATTCGCAGCACGCCCCGCCGTTGTCAGGGCTATACTGCTGCCACAAGTAGTCAGAACCCATACTGAGCACATTAACCAGTTGTCGGAATGTGCGTGCAAATCCATTACGTTGCATGTTGCAGCAGTTTACTTTTCGTATTCTTTACATTGTTTCTACTTTACTATCACCTGTATACAGTTTTGTGGCGAAATAAACGAACCCTTTACAAATTTTCGTTTGTTGCTTTCATTTTGGAAACCATTGTAGTTTGCTTTCCAGTATAGACAACTTCCGGACTGGCGCGACTTGTTCCGATCAGCTGCTACGGTATAAATTTTGACACGGAAGTAACATGGATTCGTGAGTGCCCATTATAGAGACGGGCGTCTTCAAATGCAGTGCATAGTTGTAGCCAGGAATTTGAAAGTAAATTAAGGCTGTTCTAACACAGCGCAGTGAGAAGAAGAAAAATGACATTCAAAACATTTAGTAAACATTTGTGATCTTGTCACATATTGAATAATTCATTTGAAAGTAAGTACAGTTGCTCTTATTAATCACTTAATCGTTCATCAGGCAATTGCAGTGCCATATCTGGGGTCAGTGAGGGTGGCAACCATCTGAAACAGAAACAGTCGACACACAGTGTTCGGGCATTTAACGAGCAGTACTTGGGGGCCAGCGGTCAACTTACAGTTGATCCACTGGGAGCTGATAAAAGTAATTTATGAAGGTTACCGTTTAATAATAAGATTGATACATATGTGGCAAAAATGTTTGACGACCAATAGTCTAGAGTAATACTTTGCCGTGGAATGTTAACCAACTGCGTAGAGACATTGAATGAGACAACCAGAGGTATTTCGGTGTATTATATATACATGAAATCAGTTATGGTCTGATTCTCTTTTTACGTCGGTTTATAGGTACTGTTCTCTCTTCATCTATTTACTTTACTGCATTAGAACTATATTATCCCTTTTCTCCTGTGAAATTCACTGCGTTAGCCTTATGCGAAAGTAAAATGTGAACGATACGATAAACATTACAAACAAGAAGCGAGTTGAAATGTGGTGTTACGGAAAAATAGTAAATATGAGTAGCTGGGTAGATTGGGTATTCGATGAAGATACACTGAATCTATTTTGTGAGAAAACTGCTTGATGGAAAGACCACATCGTTAGGCATCAAGGATTACATTGATTTGGTAATGGAGCATAGCGTGCTATAGACAAAGGATTTCAAGTTGATTCCGTATTTCTAGATTTCCAGAAGGCTTTTGACACCGTACCTCACAAACTGCTTGTAATCAAATTTCTTGCTTATGGAATATCGTGTCAGTTATGCGACTGGGTTCTTGATTTCCTGCTAGAGCGGTCACAGTTCGTAGTAATTGACGGAAAGTCATCGAGTAAAACAGAAATGATTTCTGGCGTTCTCCAAGGTAGTGTTATAGGCTCGCTGTTGATCCTTATAAAAAAAATGGTTCCAAGCACTATGGGACTTAACATCTGAGGTCATCAGACCCCCTAGACTTAGAACTACTTAAAGCTCACTGAACTAAGGATATCACACACATCCATGCCCGAGGCAGGATTCGAACCTGCGAACGTAGGAGCCGCGCGCTTCCGGACGGAAGCGCCTAGAACCGCTCGACCACAGTGGCTGGCCTTATCTACAGGGTGATTATAATTAAAGTTAAACTTTCAAAACGGTGTAGAAATAACACCACTGGTCAGAATTGAATGGAATGGAATATTATGGGAGAAGGGGGAAACTCTACGGCAGAACAAAAAAGTGTAAAAATGGATCAATACATGGCGCTGTAGATGTCAACATACATAAATGAAAATACCTTCATGCGCACAACCCATAGAAGTTGGTATAAACACGCCGGGTACACGGCTTTTCTTCCTTTCGCGTCTGCGACGTTCTCCATCACTGTCTCAGTGCAGGACCGCGCCCTGCTTGTAAATGCCGTGTTACAAGAATGATGACTGCACACGTTGCTCTGCAGAAGTTCCCGGACACTGAAGGGTTTGATAAAAGCCGTTGGTCCGATTGCTGCCTTGCGTCTGGAGAAAGTGATTCGGAAATTCGAAAAGACAGGTTCTTTTGGTGTGCAACCTGGTAGAGGGAAGATAAGAATTGATTCGAAGCCAGTAGAAGCAGTGGCCACAGCAATGCTAGAATTACCAGCCGCCATATCCCTATAGCTTGGCCGTCCCGATCACCTCATCTTAATCGGTGTGCCTTCTGTCTGTGGGGCTGTCTGAAAGACGTGTTCAGTGTTCCGATTGCAAACTTAGCTGCATTGAAGGCACGTATTGCGCAACACTTTCTAAACGTGTCCACAGAAACACTTCGATCAGTTTGGAATATGTGTTTCTCGATTTCGATTTGTTGCAGAAAACAGTGGACAGCATATTGAACGTGTTTTGGCGCCAGTCACAAAGAAATAAATAATCCGATTTGATTTTGATTGATTTTTTTATGCGGTTTTTGGCCTCAGGACAGTGAAAAACCCGATGTGATTGATACCCTATGAGGTTTTTGGCCCCAGGACAATTAAAAATCGATTTTTGCCAGCCGATGCGATAAAGACATTACCGTGGTGTATGGGCGTACGTAAGTAACAGTATCACACCAGTACACCCATGCACACTCAGTAGTACAGTTTGTTTAACTTCAAACGTACACCTTAGGCATTGTTATATGATTCATTTGTCATTTGTAATCGACCACTATTAAATTATAATGCTTACAGCGCCATCTATTGCTACATTTTGTAACTAATTATTTTTATTCTGCCATACGTTTTCCCCCTTCTCCGAAAATATTCCGTTGTAATTTGACGTCATTCTGTGACCAGTGGTCAGGTAGACGGCTGCTCAGATTGTCTCCTAAGTCGTTTATATACAGGTTGATCATAATTGAAGTTAAACTTTCAAACCGCTGTATATAAACGATTTGGGAGACAATCTGAGCAGCCGTCTTTGGTTGTTTGCAGATGATGCTATCGTATGTCGTCTAGTAAACAAAACGGTTTAGGTAAGATATCTGTATGGTACGAAAGTTGGCAATTGACCGTAAATGAAAGATCTAAAAAAATTGAGGTTATCCACATGAGTTCTAAAAGGAATCCGCTAAACTTCGGTTACACGATAAATCGGCCAAATCTAAAGGCCGTAGGAATTGCAATTACGAACAACTTAAAAACCATACAAAATGTTGTGGGAAGGCGAACCAAACATTGCGTTTTATTGGCAGAAAATTTAGAAGGTGCAACAGATCTACTGAAGTCCATTAAAGGTATTCGCAATTGCGAATGTGGACAACCAGCAGCTTTAGAATGGAATGACGACAGTGAAAGTTTGTGCTGGACGGGAACTCGAACCCGGATTACCCAATTATAGCGAGCAGTCGCCTTATCATTTGGCCATCTGTGCACGATTCACGGCCAGACCCAGACTTCCATATATCGTCAACCAAGGGTGTATAAGCTCTACTCGTACGTCCATTATGTATATTCCCGTACAGGTGAGACATTTTACTTGAAAGTCGCTTGCCCGGTATCGGCGCCGCCCAGAGTGGCCGTGCGGTTATAGGCGCTACAGTCTGGAGCCGAGCGACCGCTACGTTCGCAGGTTCGAATCCTGCCTCGGGCATGGATGTGTGTGATGTCCTTAGGTTAGTTGGGTTTAATTAGTTCTAAGTTCTAGGCGACTGATGACCTCAGAAGTTAAGTCGCATAGTGCTCAGAGCCATTTGAACCATTTTTGAAGCGGTATCGGCGGATAAATACGATGTTGCAGTGCCTGCGTTACTATGAATTACGATGCAAACTTTCGTTGGACATGCCAACACTACGCTTGTCCGCCTTGTTTTGGAGTACTGCTGTGCGGTGTGGGATCATTACGAAATAGGATAATCGGCGTACATTGAGAAAGTTCAAAGAAGGGCAGCACGTTTTGTACTATCGGGAAATAGGAGGGAGAGTGTCATGGACATGACAGGATTTGGTTAAAAAAAGGCGTTCCTCGTTGCGGCTTATCTTCTCACGAAATTTCATTCACCAGCTTTCTCCTCCGGATGTGAAAATATTTTGAACTATAATCGTAAAAAAGGGATATCAGAGCTCGCACGGAGAGATACAGCTATTCGTTTTTTTCCGCGCGCTGTTCAAGAGTGGAATAACAGAATTATTGGGATGTTGGTTCAAAGAACCCTCTGCCAGACACTTAAGTGTGATTTGCATAGTAGCCATGTAGACATAGCTGTATTGGATTTGTGGGCCAAGGGGTGGGGGGACTTGTAGAGGGAGAACAATAGTTGACTGCAGTAAGCAGAGTCCACTGGATGAGGAGAAGAAAAGGTACAACATAGACTAGCGTGGAGAGCCGCCTCAAACCAAGCCTTTCCCGCTCAGTTTACTCTTCTGCTTTTCGGAAGCCATCAGGTATTTTTGCTGTTGTCCAGTAACTGTGAGGGAAAAGTGCCCACTGAGTTGGTCATTTTATAATAACTGAATTGAGAAGTATTTTTCTTCCCGACTAAGTTAGCAAAGGCTAATTTTAAGCCTTGAGAGCATAATATTTATCGAGTTCACACGTTAAGAAATTGTAAGAGAAATGATGAGCACACGCGTCTCGTGGTACTACTGGCTATTTTCTGTCGATTAAATGTTATTTGACTACCAACGGAATTAATTTCCGTAATGTGCATGAAAAGACAGTTGCATTAGAATTCACCATCATGAGTAACAGTTGAGATTTTTTCTGTGACGTAACGAAACTGACGAAACGGCACTGGATGATTTCTGAGGACCATATTTCGATAGCTCCCATTAACGTCCATATTTCCGTAAGTATTTGTTTTTCACACGACTATTCGTGTTTAGAACCAAACATCGCTATGGTCATAATATAGTGTGGATTGTTGCTAAAATTTCTAAAGCAAGCATTCCTAGAAGAGCCAACGACATATTGTTTCCTCCTACATGTGTCTCTCAGTAGGGCTCGTCTGTCTTGTATGGAGAGGACCTGGGTTCAATTTCCGGCACTACCAGGATTTTACCTTGGTAGTAGGAATGGAACGGTGCGAGGCTATATGTGGATTGCCCCTCCCCCCAAGGTCTGGAAAGCCGACAAAGGCTGATATAGTGATGTGCTGAAACCGCGCACATCCGCATCCAAAGTCGCCAGCCATATGGCCGGTCGGCATAGCATAAACCTTTGGGTCTGGTCGTAGCTCTTAGTAGTAATAATAATAAAACGACGACTTTTTAAATGTAACAGTACGTAAAATTGGGAAGATTCATTTTTTATAAATAATTCGATCAGCAATAGATTTCACTTAAGAGTTCCAGGTGTCTAAGCTATATATTTTAAAATGTTTTCTGGTAATACATTGCGATATAATTGACAACTTGTTAGGCTCTTAGCAAGTTTGTAATAAGCACCCTTATTACGCAACAGTTTTTCCAGAATTAAGGTTACAAATGGATGTCTTCTGTGGATTGGTTTAAGCGTCAGCTTGCAGACTTAAAGAGTCAAGGTTCCATCGTCAGATGGTCGTAGGATTTTTTCTTTGAAATACAGCGTTTTTCACGTCTGGCAATGATTTATACATGTGAAAAATGTCAAGTTCCCCGTGGTTCGGTGTCCGCGTTGAACTGTAGATCCCACTGTAACTAATTCAGTTCAATGGCAAAAGCATACCACTTTCAGTAACGCCATTCTTAGTGAATCACTTCGTTGTCCAGGAAATGAAGGGCCGTGAACAGCGTTAGATGTAGAGTGACAAAGCCTTATCAGCACCTGACAGTGTGTGGAAGGGGCGTCATTGTGGTTCTTGAGTTGGCGGGCAGGTCAGATCGTGCAATATCCAGATTTGTGGGGCATTCGAATGTGACAGTGTCGCAATATACGACTTTGTGGGAACGTAGGACAGGCATACTCGTCGTCAAGATTCTGGTCGACCATGAGACATTTGCGCCTACCATCCGAGAACAAGTAATAGACTCCCTGATGCAGCATTCTGTGTCATCCCGCACCACTGGTCGAAAAGTAGCAGCAACCGGACTATGGAATTACCGTCCCTTGCATAGGCTGCCGTCAACACAACGAACACAAATGGCTGCGTTTGGAATGGTACCCTGAATGGGAAGGATGGCCTGCTGATGAATGGCGTTCACATAGTGTTCTGCGATGAGTCGCGGTTCTGCATTACCACGGATGACCCCCTCATCGACAAGTATGACGGCGACTTGATGGGAATCCCCATTGTTGTCATTATGTGGGCAGCCATCGGGTATGACTTCAGCCAACGACTGGCTTCTTCGGATATGTGTGTGAAGCTATGACAAACCTGGATCAACGAACATAGTGTGTTTTACCACTATACTCCGCCAACGATATGTGCTTAATGACAGTAAGAGAAGCTATGGAATCTGTTTGTAGGGGGAAGGGCGGGGGTTAGAGGAAACGACACGCCTACGAAATAGACATGTCGTCCACAATATATGTATGTACTCCACAGTACATGGCCGATGGTACTCCGTACCAGTACTGCCGATTTTCTGTTGTATTCGATTACCGTATGAAGCGAGGGAAATACGACTGGGGTGTGTCTCTGTACGCACCCTTATGTGTAAAAATTGTTCAAATGGCTCTGAGCACTATGGGACTCAACATCTTAGGTTATAAGTCCCCTAGAACTTAGAACTACTTAAACCTAACTAACCTAAGGACATCACACACACCCATGCCCGAGGCAGGATTCGAACCTGCGACCGTAGCAGTCCCATGGTTCCGGACTGCAGCGCCAGAACCGCTAGACCACCGCCCTTATGTGTATCTCATTGTCTTGATGTCAGCGCGATATGTATGATGAAAGCCGAAAGCAGCAATATTGTTGTTGTTTACTGGTTCTCCAAATTTATGCAGTAGGATTTCGCGAGAACAGTATTGCCTGTTCTCCCGCTCTTAAAGGCATTTGAATTCACTAAACATCTCTGCGATATTTTCATATGGACCATACCGGCCCATTGCTATCTTAGCAGCGCATCTCTCAAATCGTTCGATGTCTGCTGTCATACCTACTTTTGAAGAAACAGTTCTGTAGAATGCGTCGCACTGGCATTTCGTAGTTGGTGTTCTTCACAAAGAAACGACGCACTTTCTCAGAACCCTCGTAACACTCCATTTATCGTTACCGTTAAGTGAGAAACCAGAAATTATAGTGTTATATACTCAAGTACCTCAGCTGAAAAATACCGTCAAGTTCTGATTTGTTTATAATTACTTAAATACTAATCACACTCTATAGTGTGGTCCTTTTGCGGTGGATGCTGAGTGCAAAACCTTGCAATTGTCTGACAACACATTCGCTGCTAGGATTACGCCCCGCCTCTCCCTGGGCAACCAGCTTTATAGAGGAAACGAACATGTCCACTACTCTTCAACACTGCGCACGAATCAACAGTATTTTCACAATCTGTATGTGGTTGTATGCACAATACTGTTACGAAGCTAAGGTTGGACACATTCCGTGGCGACCCGAAGTCATCCAAACTGAATGATCTTAAAAGGGGCACCTTTAAGTGTCGGATTAGTAGTTTTGAAGAACGAGAAAGACACTTAAAAAGCGGTAGCATGCTAGGAATTCCTGACTTCGATACCTCTGCTTATACTTCGAGGTGCTTCCGGAAGCTTCAGTCACGCAGGAGTGGCGTACAGTGAGAGGTCGTCGACATGATACGCCGGTCGGTGGCAAATGTCGTTGTGTAGTGTGCTGATGCAGTCGGTGATGTCAGCGTGTTGCGTCACCGCCTGACGCGGCGTAGCGCCGGTTATTCCAGGCACAGGTGGACTGGCAGCTTCTGGCGCGAGCATGGCGCCCTCCATGCAGGAAGCGGTAAATCGTGTTGTCTCAGCGTCGGATCGTTTAGAAACGATGAATCTTCTTTATGCACACCTCTTGGAAATATTGCGTTTTACTCACGTACATTATATTTCAAAATTTTGAAAAAAATATCATTGTTGAAACTTCCTGGCAGATTAAAACTGTGTGCCGGTCCGAGACTCGAACTCCGGACCCTTGTCTTTCGCGGGCAAGTGCTCTACTGTTATTGTTGTTAATAAAGTTTTCTGCCAGATTCTGTAAACTTTGACATTTTTCTGTTAAACCTAACCAAAAAATTTTAGTCTTAGTATTAGACGTGACTTTTCGCAGTGAATGTCATATTCAATATTTTCAGGTTCAGGACCCTGCTTACACATCAAAACGTTTCTAAAACATATGTTGTGAGTAAAATTTAACATCAGTTACCGAATTTTGTATTAAAAACGTTGTTGTCGTCATGAGGTACCACAAGCACCATCCTTCGTGATACACGCCATCGAAAATGCTTTGGTATTGCAAATAGTGTGCTAATTTTTTTTCCTAATCTGGACCTAGTTACACTTCAGTACTTTTTTTAAAAAAGTATGTTGTTAATGTAAGCCGACAAAATTTGCCATGCGCCATTGTTCAAACAATGACAGCGTAGAAAGTGGGCGTCGTTTGTTTATAGTAAGCTATTAAGAAAGCAGTGTGGGGAAAAATATGGAAATTTCCGTCGAAGATTTTCGTTGTATGATTTTTTAGGAGTTTCATTAAAACTGAAGCTTGGAACCGCTTCAGCCCGCATCTCGTGGTCGTGCGGTAGCGTTCTCGCTTCCCACGCCCGGGTTCCCAGGTTCGATTCCCGGCGGGGTCGGGGATTTTCTCTGCCTCGTGATGGCTGGGTGTTGTGTGCTGGCCTTAGGTTAGTTAGGTTTAAGTAGTTCTAAGTTCTAGGGGACTGATGACCATAGGTGTTAAGTCCCATAGTGCACCATTTTTTGGAATCGCTTCGTTCAATCTTCGGTAATCTGCCACCTTCAGGAAAGGCAGTCAACAATTTGAAGAATTTCGTCTGGCCGGCCTCCGTCATTGATGAATTTTGTGAAGCTCTGCCATAATTGGTTGCTGTTCCAAAAAATATCTATGCTGTGTGCAACATGATTGTAAAGGATCGACATATGACTTAGTCTGTCATAGAGGTATCCAGGCATATCGAGGACGGCAGCATATTTGATTTTGCTAGAACCTGTTGCTGTGGACTTTGTATTTGACCTCCGGTCAAAATGTGCTTTCTCGTTTCATGTGGTATATTTAAATGCTCACAAAATTCGACGGAGGAAGTGCAAAATTTGTACACAAACTTATCTGCAGGACTGGAAAATGTGACACGTAATAAAATGAAACACCTATAGCCGTCATTTTGATGTTGTTATATTGCAACCAGTTCCCTGTGACTCAATACACCATCTTCAGTCTTTAACTGACGCTGACGCGAAAACCCAGTCGTATATATATTTGGAGTTCACCTCCCCCTCCCTCCTACCCCGACTCATTTAAGGTCAGTAGATGGTCTACTGAGTCACCGAAACTGGTTGGAATACAATAAAGTAACACCGAAACAATGGCTCTAGGTGTCTCAGTTTATTACACAAGTGCACGGACGAAGTCTTGCACACCGTCAATCACAAAGAAGGACATTAAAAAAAAAGACTTTATTAAAATGTATTTATTTCCAATCAGTCGAATTTCTACAGACAAAAAAAAAAAAAAAACGGATTTACCATGGACATTTGTATTGAACAAGGACGCCCTCAAAACTAAGACAAATCCGGGGAAACCTGAAGCCCTAGTTACACCGGACACGTTCGTAACATTGCATTATTTAGATCATCAAAGAATAGTTGATGCTACAGGAACCTTAGCTTTGGGGATAATACAATATACCAAGGAGATTATATTACGTACAACCCTACAACATTTGGGCGTTCTGGATACGTAAAAGTGCGGTATGTTTTCATATGAAGTATATTATTCAAGATAGATTGAGCATACATATACACTTAAAAGTTCTTAGTTTAAAACGCACAAAGGCATGACGCGTTATTGTAACAGGACTGTCTCAGTTTACTTGCGCCATGTGGACTTACTCGTATATTTCCAATTTTAAATCTGTAAATCAGCTTTCTGCTCGTATTCAGCCGCCAAATTTTATATATTTTCATTGAATCTGCAGAGTAAGGAGTAACACTTGTACGTAGAGCAAAACCCTTCACAACCGGTTTCCGGTACAGTACTACTTCTGCTTCCTTGTACTTAGTGCATACCAATATCATGTGGGTCATCTGCCACGGCAGTTCCATCATTCTTCGTCGTGAGAATGTCGGCTGTCACACGGTACGTAAAACAGTTGATTATTTGTCGGACAAAAGCATTGAATTGAAACGCCTTTACACGTATTCACCTTATTTATCACCTACTACTACTACTACTTTTCGTTTCCTTACGCCATTAAAAAAAATCCGTGAGCCGCGGATTTCATCATTACAAAAAGCCATTTAATCTTTGTTTTTAAAATACCAATATCAAAGTGGAAAAAAGAATTACATAATTGACTCGTACGCGTGCAGAAATTTATAAATTGTTTAGACGCGTATTTTGATAAACAGTAAAGTATTTGTACCAAAAATGTTATTTTTTTAACTTAAATGGTTTGGCCCTCGTATTGGATGGTATTGTGAGGGGTAAAAGATATTGTATAGCCATACCAAGACTTGACTGTAGTAACCAGGCTCAAGTGACGGTTACTGCAACTATACAGAGACGAAGTGACTTGAACATGGTAGACTAACAAGGGTAGATGCATGAAACCAGTCTTCCGTCTGAAGACCACAACCCCCCTTAATAATTCAGTTAAAGCCCCATTTTGACACGTGCCCCTATATTATTTGTCTCTCCGCGTCTAATGATACCTGTACGGCGAATATAGCACATTTCGTCATTCTCCGTAATGTCACAAAGCTGTAGCCATCTTGCTCCACGGAGTATTTTATTGTAATAACGGGAAGAGAGAGAAAACAACCTGCCTCTGGAATGAGCACTTGTGATTGGTTTACAATCATCATTCAACCTTACGTACGTACATTTTTCATTATCATTATTGTTCCAGTAGGTTCGCCAGTAGCTGCAAAATGTTGGAGCAGTTCTGTTTTAATGGTCATAGACAGAAAGTAACTGAATCTTGATAAAAGTAGCAGTGATTGACAGTCAAGCCTGGAAGGGGAGATTGGGAGGGGGGGGGGGGGAGGAGATGTCGGTTCACGTTTGTTTGCGCACACTATACGTTTGCAGCAGCAACATTTGGGCGTTCTGGAGACGTAAAAGTGCGGTATGGGCATACTTAGTGTGGCAGTATAATAATTTTTTGCATATTTCCGCAACTGTTTAGGACAATCTGTAGCTTAAAATAAACACCCTGTACGGAGAAACAATGCAACCAACGAAAACGAATCACAGTTGTTACGTTATTGGCCGCTACCCGCTAGTGTAGGGTTTGCAGCTGACACCTGAGGTAGCAGAACGATCTGGCAAGCTGAATAGGGCAGAAGGCGTGAGCCAGCTCATTCTGTGGTTGGTTATTGCTGTGGCAGCTGTCAATCACTTTGTTATTCTGATCCTGGAATGTAACCCTACATCTCGCTGCTAAGCAAGATACCTATGAATGAATATGAAACGATTCATAATATCCGTGACAGGAGTTTCTCGTATGATATATTCTGCAATAATGCAATTTATTAGAACCTTTATTAGAGACAACTATGATAAATTGTCCGTCATACAATTTTTTTTCGGAAAGAATTTTACAAAAAAATTAGAAATGGAAATTTAGCATATTATTCAGTAAACATTTATATCTTTTTCTACTGCCTGGTCCAATAACAAAGTTTTTTTGCGAGCAGCGTGCTCCTTAACTCGGGTGGGGGGGGGGGATGCGTCATACCAAAGACACTCCCTTTTATAAAACACGACGTTCTTCTTGAAACAGGATAATTGTCCATAAGCATTGAAATATGTGTGTGGCTAGGCCTCACGTCGGTTAGACTGGTCGCCTGCTGCAAGTCTTTCAGTTGACGCCACTTCGGCGAATGATGTCATCTTGAGTTAAATACTTAAAACACGCATTTCACATAGCCACCTCCGCTTATTGAATGACACAGAAAACCGGTGGTAGAGACTGAAGGTCGAATCGCGTGTTTCAACGCGAGGGTATAAAATTATCGTACGTTGATTGTCTCCAAATGGGTAAATTATCTCTCGCTATAAATCTGTAGACGTTTACGGAAACCTCGTTAACATTTAGTTTTACGCGATAGTATCTTCCCGTAATAAGCCTGCAGAAGCTTGTAGAGACTTGGTATTTAAGTTTCAGGCTGCCTTGTACTTTCTCCACATCTGTATCATTAAATTTGTTCATATACGGCAGCACTTAAGCCAGTCGATTTGCGCCCTTCTTTCAACATCGACTGCAGTTCTTTGTTAGTGCATTCCTACCTCAGGAGCTTAAGATCTGTGTATAAAACCGTTCTTTTCTGTACCACATAAACATTTGACATTTAGCATTGTTACGCCGGCTTGTAGCTCTCTAAAGCAAGCCTTGATCTTCACACGATCGCTCGCTAAGTAGTCGTTATCTGTTTTTCTGTTTTTGCATTCTGACACGACATATCGGAGTACCTTTATCTCCGTTTTGTTTTTTGCGATATGAAAGTTTATCTGGCTCAGGCTACAGGTTCTTCAAAGAGATGACTTGTTTTACCTACGTTGTAACTACTCTCTCTCTCTCTCTCTCTCTCTCTCTCTCTCTCTCTCTCTCTCTCTCTGTGTGTGTGTGTGTGTGTGTGTGTGTGTGTGTGTGTGTGTGTGTGTGTGTGTGTGTGTGTGTGTGTGTGTGTTTAAGTTCTTGCTAACCACACTGTAGAAATCGCGACATATTCGGAAATAAAACAGCCAATAGTTGTGGCAAGCAAAAATACTCCTAGGTTCCTGCCTATCCACACGCCCCGAAGTTGCGATATATTCGGAAACAACAGCCAAATATTCGAGACAAGCGAGAGTATAAATGTCATTGCTCCTCGTTTTACTCTCACAGTCGGCAGTTTAGTCTTTAATTTTTTTAATCAGACTAAAAGTAGAAAAAAAATTATGTATAGCCAGGCCTAAGCATGGATAAAATGTGAAGCGATGTTTTTATTACAAAGCAGTAGGGAAACCACGGCTCACACAATACTATTTCGCACCGTGGCATTTCCGACCGAGTTTCCTCCACTGGTCTTTTTTTGAGGGAAGGAGAAGCAGTAGCTAAAATATTTGTGGCCGGCAATATCACGTTGACGTCACGAGTGGCGACCCTATCAAGTCGGCTTATACTATCTTCCTGCCGGCATATTCGAAGAAAGGTTTAGCGTACTTCCTCACCAATTGAATGGAAGGCAGAGGTAAACTGGGCCCATCTGCAAAAACCACCAAGGGGATCAAATCAAATTCGACATGAAGACTGCTTTGTAGGCTCGATACATGTTGAGAGCGAAACCCAGTCATTTCGAACTATACCAGCAACTATGTCATTATTTCTGTCCGATCACACCTCTCAGAAGTGGAGGCAGCTAGGAAGACTGGTCGAGATAAGAACGATATCTTTGAAAGAATGTTGATGAGACTTGTTTTGGGTTCTGTCTAGGATGATAGAGAGTGAAAACTGTCGATAAATGGAACGCTGTATGGCCCGCACCGTATAATAAAACTCGGTTGGAAGCAAGGGGACCGACTGGGGTAGCCGCTTTTGGTTGGTTGCGAAAACATAGCTGTGGGGAGCTTGGTAAAGGAATAAGGAGAAGTCACTACGACACACGAGAATTTGCGGTTGAACCTGGAAGACTCTATTCGGACATCCAAGGACTGTAAAAAGATCACTAGATCGACAAGTTGGAGGCAACATGTTAAAACAGCAACGGCGACGAACACACTATGACGCACAACTCGCAAGTGCTATCCAAATAATACAGAAGTAATGTGCCCGATTAAGATGCCATTGCTTTGGTGATATAATGTTAGAGCAAGGAAACTGATGCTGCATCTGTTTGTATTCTTCACATTGATTACGTAGCTCAAGTCTTATACTGCATGTGTCGTTATAAATCTGATCTGATAAGAGCTAATTCCAGAAGGAGGTTTGGTAGCAGATGGTGCTCATACAGCTGTGTAGCACGTTGGTGTGGGAGAGAACACATTTCGTGCCTGGCGCTCGTTAAGTTTGGCATGGGAAGAGAGTCGTTATCGTGTCTGAAGGCCGCACGTGACGCACGCAAATCTGTCTCCTCTGCATGCGGGCTGCCACCTAGCAAAATGTTGACAGATAGGCGGCAGAGGCAGCGGCGCAAGTGCCTTACTCCTTACAATGTACTTCCTGTTATTATATGAACTGTTAAAGGACAGACCGGCAGTTATGGTGTAGCGATTGAGGTGATCGTGTCAGTTCAAAGTTAAATTGAGATGTATGTTGGGTGTTCCTTAATCTTCGGAAGGTGCTCGGGTCTATTTTGACTCAGAAGGGTTTTTTGGTGATCTATCTTTTGAAAATATGAAGTTTTCTGTGGAAAGGAGGCAAGGGGGAGCGCAAGCCATTGCTTTTTGCTATAAACAAATCAGTTTATAAAGTGATTCTCTTCTACTCAGGTCACTTGTTTTCTACCTATAAAATTCGCATATTTTGTTTTTCTTCTCAAGATAATGGCCTGTTATACAAGATGATGAAACGGGAGACACGCTGCTGAATTACGTCTGATAGCGAAGTAGTTTCGGAGGATGGATGTCATGTTTCGGAAGGCAGCTCTTTATTTTCACGAGAAGACCTAGATGATACACCAGAAGAAGTGTTAAGCAATTTTGATTTCAAAGTATAAATCAATTGAATGGAAGACAGAACCCCTACCTCAACTGGGACGGCATTCAGCGTGTAAAGTTCACCAGGTATGCTGCTCCTCGCACTTCTTTACTTGTAGAATCGTTTTCAATTGATGGAGGAAGGAATAATTTGAAAGCTGAGTGTTAATTTGAAATGCGTGAAGACATCCATGAAAACATCATAATCACCCATACCAGTGCTGAAGAAACTCTTTCGTATGGAGATAAGAGGAAAAATTTGATGTTCTTGAAGAGCGGCAGACGTCATCTATGTGGAGAAACTGATAAAGGAAGTTCGGTGAAGTGGACTAAACGTAAAAAAATTCACTTGCAAGAAACATCTTACATACAGATGTCAAAACTGTTAGTAAAAGGTAGGCATAGGGTAGTATATCAACGCTACAGCATCTCCTGTTGGAAGATATCTTCGTCCTATTCCGGAGGTAAAACAGTCCCCCATACGGAAAAATGGCTCTAAGCACTATGGGACTCAACATCTGAGGTCATCAGTCCCCTAGACTTAGAAACTACTTAAACCTAACTAACCTAAGGACATCACACACATCCATGCCCGAGGCAGGATTCGAACCTGCGACCGTAGCGGTCTTGCGGTTCCAGATTGCAGCGCCTTTAACCGCACGGCCACTTCGGCCGGCTGTAATTAAGGTATCAGGATTGGAATGATGTAATGCGACCAATCAGAATACGCTGAAATTTAGTGCAAAGCTTAAGACGCTCGGAAACAGAAGAGGCCAAGCTGGTGTTCAGTTGCATTACACATCGAGAGCTTTATTACATGATCTGCTACCAATTACCAAATAGTAATATAATGTGTAAGAAGGGCTCACGACGAACACTTACTCCCTAACAAGGATATGTCGTTCCTCCTGCCCCGCCGTCCAATAAACAGTCAAATTTTATAGTGAAGCAAGAGCCCAGAGTTTAAAAACAGTAGATCTTAATAATCCTTGTATTGTTACACTCTGTCTTTTCATTTTTTATGTATGTAGATAAATATTTCCGACGGTTTTGTAAGAGTTATATAAACAGTGACTCAGACGTTGAAGAGAACCGTCTATTACCGACTAAGCTATATGCCAGTTTTTTTCCGCTTCTTATTTAGGTGTTTATGTTTCCCTCTACCTAAAATTCGTTGAAGCTGCAACAGTAAAGGCCAAATGATAATTCATTTTTGCTGCCTAAGTTTCAAGCTGGAGTCTTGCTGTCAGATCTCTGTCTACGCCGGTAGCAAACATTCCTGTCAACAGTATTCGAAACGGTGACAGCAACTTTTGAAGGTAGGAGGTTATTTGTGTTTTGCGCCTTTTACATTTTGTACTTGTAAATAGCAGTATGCAAATGAAGACGTGTTTTGTACTTGTAAATAGCAGTATGCAAATGAAGACGATGTATGGGTACTGACGTGTTCAAAATAACAAACACCCATGGCTTGCACTCCGGAAAAAATGGGCTAAGATCGTTTAAGTGTATTTGATGGCAAACTGGCTCCTGTTGTGTTCGATATTTCACCAGTTCATTTTGAATTCCCTTCTTTACAATAAGCACGTGGCGTCTTTTTCTCATTTTTAGGTGGTGTTCTTGTAATTGAATCATATATGCAGGGTGTTACAAAAAGGTACGGCCAAACTTTCAGGAAACCTTCCTCACACACAAAGAAAGAAAATATGTTATGTGGACATGTGTCCGGAAACGCTTACTTTCCATGTTAGAACTCATTTTATTACTTCTCTTCAAATCACATTAATCATGGAATGGAAACACACAGCAACAGCACGTACCAGCGTGACTTCAAACACTTCGTTACAGGAAATGTTCAAAATGTCCTCCGTTAGCGAGGATACATGCATCCACCCTCCGTCGCATGGAATCCCTGATGCGCTGATGCAGCCCTGGAGAATGGCGTATTGTATCACCGCCGTCCACAATACGAGCACGAAGAGTCTCTACATTTGGTACCGGGGTTGCGCAGACAAGAGCTTTCAAATGCCCCCATAAATGAAAGTCAAGAAGGTTGCGGTCAGGAGAGCGTGGAGGCCATGGAATTGGTCCGTCTCTACCAATCCATCGGACACCGAATCTGTTGTTGAGAAGCGTACGAACACTTCGTCTGAAATGTGCAGGAGCTCTATCGTGCATGAACCACATGTTGTGTCGTACTTGTAAAGGCACATGTTCTAGCAGCACAGGTAGAGTATCCTGTATGAAATCATGATAACGTGCTTCATTGAGCGTAGGTGGAAGAAACTAAAATGAGCTCTAACATGGAAATTAAGCGTTTCCGGACACATGTCCACATAACATCTTTTCTTTATTTGTATGTGAGGAATGTTTCCTGAACGTTTGGCCGTACCCTTTTGTAACACCCTGTATATATATATAGACAGCTGCTAGGTGAATTGCTTTTAATTTACAATAAATTTTGGTCTTTCAGACCGTCTTCAGGCACCAAACGTTCAGTTACATGTGATCATATTATGATATCCAAACATTTATAACAAGTCAGGCCGTGTCAGAAGTTCCATAAACTATAATTTCAATCAAAATCTCACCCTAGCTGTCTTTAATTAGCGACAGGAACTGCTCATATCCGTCTGACACTACTTCTGTAATTCCCCCTGTAACATATGTTATAAACATGTTTAAATCATCATGGGAGCCCATTTACATTGTTGTGATATTTTTGTATCTAAAGATATTCTGTAGCCTACGCTGCAAACTAGTTCTGAAATAAAAACAATTAACCTAAGAGCTGTCTGAGTATGTATACGTACCAAAGAGTTTAATGCCGCACTTATTAGCCCTGGATCGTCACTTAATAAAAATAAATCTTGCGAATCGAAACATTATTAACACTTGTTTGATGTTCATCATTTTGTCCAGGTTTCTCAGAAGTCCAGAATCGCTGATACAAGAGAAACAGTTGTGCGCCATTTTTCCAGTCAGACCATATAAAGGTGTAAGCATCTGAGGAGAATAATTATTCTTATAGCGGAATTATGACAGGGAGAGAAAGCGCATTCGGGAAAGGTTGGATTAAAACTTCCTACCTTGATATAACAGCTTTAAGCTGTCGTGGCTCTCCTTAAATCACTTCAGGTAAACGTTGGGGGCTGTACCTTTTCGAAACGGCTCGGCTGATTTTCTGCCCACATTCTTACCCCCCCCCTCTCTCTCTCTCTCTCTCTCTCTCTCTACATCTACATCTACACCTACATCTACATCTACATCTACATCCATACTCCGCAAGCCACCTGACGGTGTGTGTGGCGGAGGGTACCTTAAGTACCTCAATCGGTTCCAGTCTCGTATTGTTCGTGGAAAGAAGGATTGTCGGTATGCTTCTGTGTGGGCTCTAATCTCTCTGATTTTATCCTCATGGTCTCTTCGCGAGATATACGTAGGAGGGAGCAATATAATGCTTGACGCTTCGGTGAAGATATGTTCTCGAAACTACAATAAATGCCTGTACCGAGCTACTGAGCGTCTCTCCTGCAGAGTCTTCCACTGGAGTTTATCTATCATCTCCGTAACGCCTTCGCGACTACTAAATGATCCTGTAACGAAGCGCGCTGCTCTCCGTTGGATCTTCTCTCTCTCTTCTATCACCCTATCTGGTACGGATCCCACACTGCTGAGCAGTATTCAAGCAGTGGGCGAACAAACGTCCTTTGTTTTCGGATTGCATTTCCTTAGGATTCTTCCAATGAATCTGTCTGGCATCTGCATTACCAACGATCAATTTTATATGATCATTCCATTTTAAATCACTGCTAATGCGTACTCCCAGATAATTTATTGAATTAACTGCTTCCAGTTGCTGACCTGCTATATTGTAGCTAAATGATAAGGGATCTATCTTTCTATGTATTCGCAGCACATTACACTTGTCTACATTGAGATTCAATTGCCATTCCCTGCACCATGCGTCAATTCCCTGCAGATCCTCTTGCATTTCAGTACAATTTTCCAATGTTACAACCTCTCGATATACCACAGCATCATCCGCAAAAAGCCTCAGTGATCTTCCGATGTCATCCACAAGGTCATTTATGTATATTGTGAATAGCAACGGTCCTACGACACTCCCCTGTGGCACGCCTGAAATCACTCTTACTTCGGAAGGCTTCTCTCCATTGAGAATGACATGCTGCGTTCTGTTATCTATCGAACGCCTTGCGGAAGTCAAGAAACACGGCATCTACCTGGGAACCCGTGTCTATGGCCCTCTGAGTCTCGTGGACGAATAGCGCGAGCTGGGTTTCACACGACCGTCTTTTTCGAAACCCATGCTGATTCCCACAGAGTAGATTTCTAGTCTCCAGAAAAGTCATTATACTCTAACATAATACGTGTTTCAAAATTCTACAACTGATCGACGTTAGAGATGTAGGTCTATAGTTCTGCACATCTGTTCGACGTCCCTTCTTGAAAACGGGGATGACCTGTGCCCTTTTACAATCCTTTGGAACGCTACGCTCATCTAGAGACCTACGGTACACCGCTGCAAGAAGGGGGGCAAGTTCCTACGCGTACTCTGTGTAAAATCGCACTGGTATGCCATCAGGTCCAGCGGCCTTTCCTCTTTTGAGCGATTTTAATTGTTCTCTATCCCTCTGTCGTCTATTTCGATATCTACCATTTTGTCACCTGTGCGACAACCTAGAGAAGGGACTACAGTGCAGTCTTCCTCTGTGAAACAGCTTTGGAAAAAGACATTTAGTATTTCGGCCTTTAGTCTGTCATCTGTTTCAGTACCACTTTGGTCTCTCTCTCTCTCTCTCTCTCTCTGACAGAATCCACGAAGCCAACGAGGCGCAGCAGTTTCTTCTTTTGTGACTAACCGTTCTATATTCCGCCAGCTTTCGGCAGTGACGTGTGAAAAAGCTGCGTGCGTTAGTTCCAGTACGTCGGACAGCTTAAACAGTCTCGTTAATGCTGGAGCCAAACCCCGCAGCTTGTCTCCAGATAAGTTCTGTTGGTTTCATATTATAATGGTACAGTAGCAAATGTAATAATGTATTTGTATGATGTGCTCGATGCTGTGAAAATGATAGCCCTTCATGTTTCTATGATACTTATCTACCTCTTTGGTATAAAACGAAGAACATAGTCCAAATTAAGAGGATTTGGATTTTCATATTTGCCTTAAAAAATTAAATTGTTATGTTCTCTTAATTTAAACAACTTTTATGAACAATCTTTCATAAATCATCGATATTTAAGAATTTGTATTTGAAATAGAGACAGAAATTTCGCGTCCAGTATGTAATTAGAAACAAGAAGACGTGCATTATTCATAAAAAAAATGATGATGAGGAAAAGAAAAAGGATGCTGGGGAGATCTCGCACGAGTAACCCCATTTACTCCGCAATCCATTACGCTGCCGACTGCGCTACACGTTTAATGTAGGTTTTTGTGTCAACTGCATTATATACCACGCTGGGAAAACTTCAAAGTCGATTGCCTCCGTAAATTTATGAGAAACGTTATGAACAGCTATTTCTCGGCACTTTTTAACAGTGTTCCACGCGCGTGTTTCACTACGGAACAGAATGTAGCCTCAGCCATTTTTGTAATGCGCAGTAACAGCGCGACAATCAGAGCACAACGCTGCAGAGGCTGTGACTGTACACGATTTTTGAAGTAAAAACTGCGTAGCTAAAGCGTGATTAACCCTCCGCTGGTAACATGAATAGCACTGATTGGTAACAGTGGTAACTCATCACTCCAATGTTTTCATTTGTAATTAGTTTAAACACTATAAAACTTTAAGAGTGAAAATTGGTCCATTGTTAGGTACTGACATTCATGTTAACATCTAAGCACTTTAGGGTAATTTAATACCGATTATGAGGACATTGTGCTTAAAGAGCAACAAGATATGCAAATTTCTTTTATGTGATCATAGTACGACGGCGTACTACATTTTGCACAAGTTGTTTTCACTTTTCTGCCTTTATCTCTAGAGCACCAAGGACATCTTGCTTATTTCTGCAGTTTTGTGGGTCTCTGTTACTGGATCTCGAAGGGCCTTTTTTCCTCTTGCTTCTCAGAGGTGATATACTCATATTTTCTAACAACACCCGTGACAAATTATTCCGTAGACGCCACTGTGTGTGTGGTAAAGGAAGTTTAGATCAAAGACTGATCAGAAAATCTTTTCTTCTGTTGCTGTGATTTTACTAAGAAAATAATAAAGAATAGAAGGTAGCCAGCATTGCGTACCACTTGAAACACAGTATGCCGTACCATTTTGTGAAATACATCCATTCGTCCTTGGATACTATTATAAAACTCTACGATCTCTGGTTTCTTTGTTGCCTGATAAACATCAGGAGCAATTTGCAAAGTAGGCAAAAGTGCTACAGATTTTCCCTTTATAATCCAATTAAGATCTCAGAATTATGTTCTGATTGTACGAGGGTAAGTCAATTGTTATCCGCAATTTAGTTACGTTTTTGTTTAATTTGGTAGTACTGTCGTTTTACGTTGATGACGCATGCTTTGTTTATTTGCTGTTATATCTTTGCAAATTCTGCTAGGTTAGGCCGGCCGCGGTGGCCAAGCGGTTCTAGGCGCGAAGTCCCGAACCGCATGCCTACTGCGGTCACAGGTTCGAATCCTGCCTCGGGCATGGCTGTGTGTAATGTCCTTAGGTTAGTTAGGTTTAAGTAGTTCTAAGTTCTAGGTGACTGCTGACCTCAGATGTTAAGTCCCATAGTGCTCAGAGCCATTTGAACCATTTTTTTGCTAGGTTAGTTTCGTTATCGCTGCCGTGCTGCTAATCAAGGCTGCTCCGCTGTATATTTACACCAAAGAAGAGCAACGACCAGTGGTCCGTTTTTTTGTGGTCGGAAGGCGTATCAGGGGCCGAAATTCATCGAAGACTTTCGGTACCGTACGGGAAGTGTGTTTTGCCACAACGAAGTGTCTACGAATGGACTGAAAAATTCCGAAATGGTCGCACAAGTGTCCCGGACGACCGTTTACCTCCACAAATGAAGAAACCATTGAGCGGTCACGTGAAATGATTCTCTTAGACAGACGATTAACTATTGACGAAGTGGCACATCGTCTCCAAATTAGTCGCGGTTCTGCCTACGAAATCATTCACAACAGACTTGGGTCTCATAAAGTTTGTGCAAGATGGGTCCCAAAACAACTCACACAATTGCATAAACAAACGCGCTTGGACATCTGCAAAACCATCATGATCGCTATGGTAACGTAGGGGACAACTCCTTAGACAGAATCATTACTGGTGACGAAACATGGATCCATCATTACGAGTCGGAGAGTGAACGGCAGAGTATGGAATGGAAACATCCAAATTCGCCGTGCAAGAAAAAGTTGAAGACCCAACCGCCCGCAAGAAAACTGATGCTTACGGTTTTTAGGGACGCACAAGGTCCAGTACTGGAACATTATGGGGATAGGGGCACATCAATATACAGTGTACAGTACAGTGTGATGTTTACTGCCAGGCTAAAGCCTGCAAATCGAAGCAAACACCGAGGATTGCTGTCAAAAGGTGTTGCACTACAATGCCCGTCCGCATACTGTTGCCCACACCATTGAAACGCTCCAGAAACTCAAATTTGAAGCACTGGATCATCCTCCATACAGTCCCGATCTTGTCCCTTGTGACTTGTTTGGGCCACCCGAACAGGCATTAAGGGGCCGTCGATTTGCCTCGGACGAAGCAGTGAAAGAAGCGGTGCATTCCTGGCTCGCAGCTCAACCGAGAACCTTCTTTTATGAGGGTATCGGGAAGCTTGTACAACGATGGACCAAGTGCGTTGAAGCACAAGGAGACTATGTCGAAAAATGATGTTCTTGTAAGTTTCCTATTTGATTACAATAAAATTTTATAAGTACTTTGCGGATAATAATTGACTTACCCTCGTATTTCTAAATTATTTTTCTCCCTTGGATGTAAGTCATATTCAATGCTATCGTCGTTGTCTTTCTCCAGAACACTTCTCACAAAGTCCTCAAACCTTGAATCATACACATTTACAGATTACGTAGTCGAAAAGCCTATGAAAGCTAGTAAAATATTTCAACTGAGTAAGCGGCAACTGGGTGACACACAATCCCAAGGATTATTTGGTCTCATGTAGCAGCTGAAGGCAGTTGATAAACAGCTTGCTTGATCAGTCAACAACGACAAAGGAATAGATAGGTGTGTCAGAAAAGTGAAACCATTGTAGCTAACTTTAAAAAAGAAACAAACTGTCGCTGGAGTGACTTATCACCCCTGTTACCTTTGGAGGGTTAAGAAAAACGTTGATGGCTGTTAATACATTTGAATATCTTAATGTTTCATTTAACCTAACATAGTAATAAGATATCTAATACATAAGTAGGACCTACTTCCTAGAGCGTAACACTACCGGCTTCTGACCAATCATCGGATTTGTGTTTGTCTACATCAGGTTTATTCTTATGATGAACGGATTATAGCAACAGCATGCATCAATCGTCCAACGCTGCCAGTCGCATTGCAGTCACATGGAGGCGTCAACAGAAGAGCAAAGAGGTGTTGGTTGCTTTCTGACAGCGGAAGGATTAGGAGGAACGGACATTCATCGACGAATGTCACAAGTGTACGGCGAACACTGTATGCCCCTTGCAAGGGTCAAAGCGTGGCACAAGCGCTTCAGGGAAGGACGGATGCCGTTAGCCGATGATGCACGGTCTGGAGCATCACACTGCATTACCGATGACATCGTCCAGCTGGTGGATGAACTCATTACCCAGGACCGCCTTGTGCAGAGAAAGCCGTAGCCGCCGTGGTCGGATTGAGCGTCGGAAGTGTTCACACTTACATGAAGGGACGACTGCACGTGCGCAAAGTGCGTGCCAAATGGGTGCCCCATGTCTTCAACCACACCACGAGGCCTGTCGAATGGCCCACTGTCTTGCTCATCGCAGCTCTATGCTCGGGAAGGGAATGCGTTCCTGGCACGAGTGGTGGTTGTAGATAAGTTATGATGCCATCACATCGAACCAGAATCAAAATGACACAGATTCCAGTGGAAGCATCCAGGGTCACCACGACCAAAAAAAGCCCAGACCATCCACACGAGTGCAGGAAAGGTTATGCTGACGTTCTTCTTTGACCGGGATGGCCTCCTCCTGATTCACTTCCTGCAGCACGGGACAGCAGTGAAAGCCCAGTGTTACTCGCAAACCTTGACCACTCTTCACCAAGCTGCAGAAATTCAAGTGGAAGGTTCTCGGCCATCCTCCATACAGTCCGGACGTCTCTCCCTCTGATTACCCCATTTTTGGTCCCCTAAAATGGCTCTGTGGGGAAAATGATTCACCTTGGACGACGACGTCCAGCTGTACGTGCGGAACTGGTTAGCATCACAGCCCAGGGAATTTTATGAGACTGCCATTCACCGCCTTGTGTCACAGTGGGACACGTGTCTCAACAGGCGGGGTCAATACTTCTAACATACATTTACTGGTTTCTGTAATTGCGCCCCCGGCTCGTGTTTCCTTTTTTTTTTTCTTTTTTTTTTTTCGCCCCTTATATACAGGGTGGTCCATTGATCGTGGCCAGGCCATATATCTCACGAAATAAGCGTCAATCGAAAAAACTACAAAGAACGAAACTTGTCTAGCTTGAAGGGGGAAACCAGATGGCGCTATGGTTGGCCCGCTAGATGACGCTGCCATAGGTCAAACGGGTATCAACTGCGTTTTTTAAATAGGAACCTCCATTTTTATTACATGTTCGTGTAGTACGTAAAGAAATATGAATGTTTTAGTTGGACCACTTTTTTCGCTTTGTGGTAGATGGCGCTGTAATAGTCATAAACGTATAAGTACTTGGTATCACTTTTGTCCGTGGTATTGCAGTTACCCCCCCCCCCCCCCCCATGAACCATGGACCTTGCCGTTGGTGGGGAGGCTTGCGTGCCTCAGCGATACAGATAGCCGTACCGCAGGTGCAACCACAACGGAGGGGTATCTGTTGAGAGGCCAGACAAACGCGTGGTTCCTGAAGAGGGGCAGCAGCCTTTTCAGTAGTTGCAGGGGCAACAGTCTGGATGATTGACTGATCTGGCCTTGTAACACTAACCAAAACGGCCTTACTGTGCTGGTACTGCGAACGGTTGAAAGCAAGGGGAAACTACAGCCGTAATTTTTCCCGAGGGCATGCAGCTCTTTTGTATGGTTAAATGATGATGGCGTCCTCTTGGGTAAAATATTCCGGAGGTAAAATAGTCCCCCATTCTGGTCTCCGGGCGGGGACTACTCAAGAGGACGCCGTTATCGGGAGAAAGAAAACTGGCGTTCTACGGATCGGAGCGTGGAATGTCAGATCCCTTAATCGGGCAGGTAGGTTAGAAATTTTAAAAAGGGAAATGGATAGGTTAAAGTTAGATATAGTGGGAATTAGTGAAGATCGGTGGCAGGAGGAACAAGACTTTTGGTCAGGCGAATACAGGGTTATAAATACAAAGTCAAATAGGGGTAAATCAGGAGTAGGTTTAATAATGAATAAAAAAATAGGAATGCGGGTAAGCTACTACAAACAGCATAGTGAACGCATTATTGTGGCCAAGATAGACACGAAGCCCACGCCTACTACAGTAGTACAAGTTTATATGCCAACTAGCTCTGCAAATGACGAAGAAATTGAAGAAATGTATGATGAAATAAAAGAAATTATTCAGATAGTGAAGGGAAACGAAAATTTAATAGTCATGGGTGACTGGAATTCGGTAGAGGAAAAGGGAGAGAAGGAAACGTAGTAGGTGAATATGGATTGGGGGTAAGAAATGAAAGAGGAAGCCGCCTGGTAGAATTTTGCACAGAGCGTAACTTAATCATAGCTAACACTTGGTTCAAGAATCATAAAAGAAGGTTGTATACATGGAAGAATCCTGGAGATACTAGAAGGTATCAGATAGATTATATAATGGTAAGACAGAGATTTAGGAACCAGGTTTTAAATTGTAAGACATTTCCAGGGGCAGATGTGGACTCTGACCACAATCTATTGGTTATGATCTGTAGATTAAAACTGAAGAAACTGCAAAAAAAGTGGGAATTTGAGGAGATGGAACCTGGATAAACTGAAAGAACCAGAGGTTATAGAGAGCTTCAGGGAGAGCATTAGGGAACGATTGACAGGAATGGGGGAAAGAAATACAGTAGAAGAAGAATGGGTAGCTCTGAGGGATGAAGTAGTGAAGGCAGCAGAGGATGAAGTAGGTAAAAAGACGAGGGCTAGTAGAAATCCTTGGGTAACAGAAGAAATACTGAATTTAATTGTTGAAAGGAGAAAATATAAAAAAGCAGTAAATGAAGCAGGCAAAAAGGAATACAAACGTCTCAAAAACGAGATCGACAGGAAGTGCAAAATGGCTAAGGAGGGATGGCTAGAGGACAAATGTAAGGATGTAGAGGCTTATCTCTATAGGGGTAAGATAGATACTGCCTAGAGGAAAATTAAAGAGACCTTTGGAGAAAAGAGAACCACTTGTATGAATATCAAGAGCTCAGATGGAAACACAGTTCTAAGCAAAGAAGGGTAAGCAGAAAGGTGGAGGGAGTATATAGAGAGCCTATACAAGGGCAATGTACTTGAGGATAATATTATGGAAATGGAACAGGATGTAGATGAAGATGAAATGGGAGATATGATACTGCGTGAAGAGTTTGACAGAGCACTGAAAGACCTGAGTCGAAACAAGGCCCCGGGAGTAGACAACATTCCCATTAGAACTACTGACGGCCTTGGGAGAGTCAGTCCTGACAAAACTATACCATCTGGTGAGCAAGATGTATGAGACAGGCGAAATTCCCTCAGACTTCAAGAAGAATATAATAATTCCAATCCCAAAGAAAGCAGGTATTGAAAGATGTGAAAATTACCGAAATATCAGTTTAATAAGTCACGGCTGCAAAATACTAACGTGAATTCTTTACAGTCGAATGGAAAAACTAGTAGAAGCCGACCTTGGGGAAGATCAGTTTGGATTCCGTAGAAATGTTGGAACACGTGAGGCAATACTGACCCTACGGCTTATCTTAAAAGCTAGATTAAGGAAAGGCAAACCTACGATTCTAGCATTTGTAGACTTAGAGAAAGCTTTTGACAATGTTGACTGGAATACTCTCTTTCAGATTCTGAAGGTGGCAGGGGTAAAATATAGGGAGCGAAAGGCTATTTACAATTTGTATAGAAACCAAATGGCAGTTATAAGAGTTCAGGGCCATGAAAGGGAAGCAGTGGATGGGAAGGGAGTGAGAAGGGTTGTAGCCTCTCCCCGATGTTATTCAATCTGTATATTGAGCAAGCAGTAAAGGCAACAAAAGAAAAATTCGGAGTAGGTATTAAAATACACGGAGAAGAAATAAAAACTTTGAGGTTCGCCGATGACATTGGAATTCTGTCAGAGACAGCAAAGGACTTGGAAGAGCAGTTGAATGGAATGGATAGTGTCTTGAAGGGAGGGTATAAGATGAACGTCAACAAAAGCAAAACAAGGATAATGGAATGTAGTCGAATTAAGTCGGGTGATGTTGAGGGTATTAGATTAGGAAATGAGACACTTAAAGTGTAAAGGAGTTTTGCTATTTGGGAAGCAAAATAACTGATGATGGTCGAAGTAGAGAGGATATAAAATGTAGACTGGCAATGGGAAGGAAAGCGTTTCTGAAGAAGAGAAATTTGTTCACATCGAGTATTGATTTAAATGTCAGGAAGTCGTTTTTGAAAGTATTTGTATGGAGTTTAGCCATGTATGGAATTGAAACATGGTCGATAAATAGTTTAGACAAGAAGAGAATAGAAGCTTTTGAAATGTGGTGGTACCGAAGAATGCTGAATATTAGATGGGTAGATCACATAACTAATGAGGAGGTGTTGAATAGGATTGGGGAGAAGAGAAGTTTGTGGCACAACTAGACTAGAAGAAGGGATCGGTTGGTAGGACATGTTCTGAGGCATCAAGGGACCACAAATTTAGCATTGGAGGGCAGCGTGGAGGGTAAAAATCGTAGATGGAGACCAAGAGATGAATACACTAAGCAGATTCAGAAGGATGTAGGTTGCAGTAAGTACTGGGAGATGAAAAAGCTTGCACAGGATAGAGTAGCATGGGGAGCTGCATCAAACCAGTCTCAGGACTGAAGACCACAACAACAACATTGCAGTTCGATGTTGTTCGCCATTGCGTTATCCAGTGATATGGCACAATGATAAAACACATGACCCGCACTCGGGAGGACGTTGTTGTTGTTGTGGTCTTCAGTCCTGAGACTGGTTTGATGCAGCTCTCCATGCTAATCTAGTTCGGGAGGACAGCGTCTCAAATTATGGTCTTGACCTCGGGATGGAGTTGATCCGTGGTTTTCTTAAATCACCACGGTAATGCATGCCCTTTTTTCTACTTCTCCCTTCCCCAAACCAAGCACGTTTCCTGTCTCTCATTTCCCTATTGCTTTATATGCAGGGTTTCGTGATGTCCAATTTCTTTGCGTTCTGCACACGGTTGTGACGTGATCTGTAATTCGCTTCATTAGCCTAAATATTCCTGTTGAAGTTAAAACTGTGCAACTTTGGAATACATAAGTCACGTGCTTCTGAGGAACTTTTTTTGTCTACGAAAATCATACTTTGGAATACATAAGTCCCATACTTCTGAGGAACAGAGAGAAAGAATTAATTTTTTTGTCTACGAAAATCAGGCAGTCAGATTTCAAGTTCAAGATAACGTTTTTGTTCTTTTCCTGTGTAATCGAGATGTGGTGCTTTATCTTCAAGAAATGCACCTAGTCTAAAAGTTCTTTCGGTTTAAGCAGCAAAAAGTCCCCAGTGTTGTGTGGAATAATTGCGTATTTAAACATGCAGTAGTAGTTTATAGGTTACATATATCAATTTACAGAATGTCAAGAGATTAAGAATACGCAACTGAAATTTTCCGTCGTTGCTTGACAGAACATGGTAATCATATATTTGCAAACTATTAGAAAGTGTCAAGAGACTAACTTACTGATAAGGCGCCAAAAAACCAGCCGTTAAGTGACATTCTCGCAGCATACATTATTTCCGCACATATTGTTTCGAATGCGTAAACATTCATGTTAGCCTTCTCTTGCGCAGTGAAAAGTGATGGAAGTTAAAGAAGTTTTAAACACATACGACCGACTCCCCGATTGAGTGATGTAGATCAGTGGTATCCAACTTAACCGACCCACGGCGTCAGTTCATTCGGCCCGCCGAATGTGCTTGAATTTGCTTCATAAACGTATTTAACACGAGACGTAACTGCCTCACTGCTGGTGTTACTAGGTCTGCATGCAGCCGTCAAGCCTGACGTTGGAGCTTCTACAGTAGGTTAACCACCCAGACTGGAATTTTTCAAGCAGCACATGGCCACCGTCACGAGTACCTTCGTTTATATTTCAGCAAGTCTAGAGTTCCATCTCTAAATTTCACATCCTAAATATGGACCGCGAAATTTTTGTATACAAGGATCTAGGGCGTGTTCTCGGGTCATGTTGCGCACAGACTCAGTAAAATCCCCTTTTATCCCGTGTGTAATTCATTCAGCCACATGTACTCAATCACCGTCAATTCCAGGCATTTCTTGACGGAATAGATTGTGAATTCTGTGACTTATCTTATCACACAGCAATGACGTGGCTCAGCTGCAGTAAAGTCCTGTTTCAGTTCTACAAGCTCCGAAACGAAATAGATGATTTATCACTGAAAAATAAAGATAATCCACAGCTGTCAGATCCTGCCTGGCTCTCAAAGTCATCGGATGCCGCCTGAATGAACTGAACTTGAAACTTCAGGGAAAGGATAACCTGGCGTTCTATACAGAAACTTCACAATGTTTCGGAGAAAGCTGTCATTGTGTGAAACACAACTGGAAGGTTAAAATTTTTCTCGTTTTCTTTTCAGAGAGTTCTGTGCTTCAATCCCCGAAGGCGTCAACCATTATTTTCCGAAAAATATTATTCATGACTCGAAGCTTTTTTTTGAGTGGTTTTCACGTCTTGACAACATTCAGACTGACGACTCTTCTATTCAAGAATCGATTTGATTGTAACCATGATGTTGCAGCAGTTGAACAATGTTCGGAGCTCACTGATTTTCAAGCAAATGCCTTGTTGAAAGATAACGCTGCTTAGTGATGTAGAATTTCCGAAACTGAAGAAATGGCCGGTTGCTTTGAACAACTTAGTCTTTGCATCCATACTCAGAAATGAAGTATCTAACGTCGACATGTCGAACAAATTGACTAACGTACATTTGAAACCAGTTACCTCGACTGAATGCAGCAATACCAAACCATACTATATCTAGAAATCCAAACGCCAGTTTCACAGATATAATCAACTTTTTTGCTGCATAATTTGAGAGATTCAGGTATGAGTGCACTAGATCCGGTTTACCTACCTTTTGCTAACATTGCCTTCTCTTTTAACATTTGTAGTAAATAAATAAATTTCTTAGTTGTCCTTTTTTATGCATTGCATGTCATTCATCCATGATTATCATGGAATGCTGAATTTAGTTTTTCGTCTTTTTTCCCAAGAGCTTTAATTCTAGCTTTTAGGTACCTTACAGAATGATGATGCGGCCAGCTGTGAAAAAAGTTTGGTGACCTCTGATGTAGATGAACATAGCAGAAACCCCAGTAAACGCTAGCTTTTGGGTACTGTACAGAAGGATGATGCGGTCAGCAGTAAAAAAGTTTGGTGCTCTCTGATATAGATGAACATATCAGAAACCCCAGTAAACGATAGATTCCACCAGTGATCAAGCCATAGTTGTTATGTGGAGTGGGGACCATTTGTTTTACGACATAGCTGCGACAAACTACTCCAGCACAGTCGTTTCCGCTAAAACGTTCTGCAAATCGTTGATGGGAGTTTATTTTATTTAAATTTCTCTTACATCCTGTCATGGTTTTGTGCATAGAGTTCTTTTTACATCATAGTTAATTAAATAATGACTAATAGCAATCATACTAGAGTTACTACTAATGATGTTGATGCTGCTGCTGCTGATAATAATAATAATACTAATAATAATAATAATAATAATAATAATATACTAGGTACGAAAATGATATGACAGAGAAAATTCTGAGAGCGAGAATTTAAGATAGATTGGACAATGAAGTTCTTCTGGGAAAAAGGGAGTTTAGTTGCGATGGGTAAGATGTGCGTACAGAACAAAGGTAGGCTCTGTTATTTTGCCGCCGGCCGAAGTGGCCGCGCGGTTCTGGCGCTGCAGTCTGGAACCGCGAGACCGCTACGGTCGCAGATTCGAATCCTGCCTCGAGCATGGATGTGTGTGATGTCCTTAGGTTAGTTAGGTTTAACTAGTTCTAAGTTCTAGGGGACTAATGACCTCAGCAGTTGAGTCCCATAGTGCTCAGAGCCATTTGAACCATTTTTTTGTTATTTTGCCAGATATGTCATTAGCTAGTTTTTGAAGGTGGAAATGTTATTTTGTTTTGTGATGCAGTGAGGGAGGTCACTCCAGAGTCGGGTTTCTGCTATGAAATAGGACTTAACTGAAGCCAGCTGAGGGACGGACGGAGAAGAACAATTTTGATTGGGAGTGTATCTTTCGTGTCGTTAGAACAAGAGCGCTAAGGTCTAGGAGAGATGTAAGAAACTGCGTACTTTGATAAGACGGTAAAAGAGGCACAGTGCATGGAAATCTTTGCGCTTGCCTTTCGTAGCAAGGATAGCTGCGTTGAGAAATGTGATCAAAAAGTTAGACGACGAACCTCGCAGAATGAGTGACACGCTGTAACGCGACAGAGGGAGTAGCCGTTTGGCTTCGCCCTCTCACCTAGTGAGTGGACAAGGGGCCAGGCACACGGGGGAGAGGGGTTTGATACTTATGGTAAGCTCCAATGTTAGGCGCTTTATGGAGACCCTAGCAATATAACGTCTAGGGCGGGAAAGAAATACAATATGCGCTCGTTATATGCCCCAGTGCCCTGATCTGAGATGTGGAGGCGGCTCTGCCTGCAACTATTGAGGATGGAGGATGCAGTCATCTTCAAGTTCTGGTTCACATCGGCACCAGTGTCGCTTCTCACTTGGGTTCAGGGCTCATTCTCAGTTCGTACGGGCGTAAGGCGGAACTGAAGAAATCTGCAGGCCTCGTTCACCGGTTGTAAGGATATTCCCAGAATTGATGGGGGTCCTTTGATTTGGAGCGTTTCAGCCAGAGGATCCTCCTCGATTTTGCGGCAGTATTAATTGTAATTAATTGCAGGGGTGGGGAATCGTATGATTCCCCTCGATAGGCCGGGGTGCCCAACTCAGAGGAATCAACTACTCGCGTAGTAGAGTACTTGTGGAGTGCACTTATTTTTGCGCTAGGCGGTAGTTGGAAGCCCTATGATAAGACTACCTGTTGATATTCAGAAAGCTACAAGGTACACACACTTGCAGAATTTCAACAGTAAATTGCCGAAGCATTCGTTACAAAGTCTCTCAATTCACCGCTCTCCAGGAAAGCTGTCGTGTTCAAATTATATTCTGAACAGAGAGTTCGATGAAACCCTAAGTAGAAAGTTCGGAAATATTTAACGTATCATGGAACGTATATCGAAACGACAGGGCAGACGCCGGGGGGGGGGGGGGGGGGGAGTATTTATTGCAGTCGGCAAAAATATTACTATCGAGGTTGAAATCGAGTCTAACTGCGAAGTTATGTGGACGCGTATAATCGACATGATGAATTCCTGTTAATCATCCGATATTTTTACCGGCTTCCCTACTAAGCCGTAACAGTTCCAAAATGATTCAAGGAAATTCGCCGCTGAGTAACGCATATGTGTTAGTATTAGTTGGAGGCGACTTTAACCTACCCGAGTATGGACTGGGAAGGAACGTCTTGGATTTATTGCAGGTGGTACGGACAACAGGCTTGAGAATGTAGTTGTGAACACATTTTCCGAAAACTTGCTTCATCTTCTATCGGATAACTCTCACGCAATGGAAATATTTTAGACGTTGTAGCTACAAACGAGCCCGACCTTACCAACAGTGTCCGCATAGAGACAGGGATTAGTGATCGCAATGTAATCATAGCGACGACGTTTACTAAAGTTAATGAATTCATTAAGAAAACTGGGAAAGATATATGCTGGACAGAGCAAATAGGTAGCTATTAACATTCTACTTAGTGGATCAACATAATTTTCTTCCAATATGATGGACGTAGAAGCATTATGGACAAAGTTTAAATTGATAGTAAATCGCGCTTTGGAGAAATATGTGCCGAGAAAGTGCATAAAGGACGGAAAAGTCACACACTGTTTTTATAAAAATATACAAAACACGCGTTGAAAATCAACATTGTTTCACTCTAGGTTCAAGAAAGAGCACACAAATATCGATAAGTAAAAGTTAGCTCGGTCGTCTATGAAAAGACCTGTGCGTAAAGCATACAGGAACATCCATCTTCATATGTTAGCGAAAAGTCTTGCCGAGAACCCAAGAAAATTCTGACTCGGCATAAAGGATCGAGGGCAGCTTCTGTTCAGTCACTCGTCAACCAATGAAGTGAGTCAAAGAAGGCAGCGTAAGAAAAGCTGAAGTTTTAATCTTCTCGCTTAAAAAAATATTCACTCTGTAGCATTGTTCAGTCATACCATCCTTTGACTGTCGCATAGATCCCCGTATGGAGGAAACAGAAATACTTAGCGATGCAACAACAGACTGTTAGTAACAGCCGATTGATCAGCCGGGTGTTTTTTTCGTTCAGTCGGCATTTCCAGTCGAATGAAACTGGTCTCCGCAGAATGTATGTATATTGCAGCATATACGAGTATTTATATTTTTCAGTCACTCTCCTGGTTTAGAGTGGTTTCGCTTAATGTGAGAAAACCGACTGATACAAATCACTGACAGTTACATAGTATATGAATGTTGTCACTCATTCTCGTGTTACTTGCGTCTGCTACCAGTTAATTCACAGCAATATATTAATGTTTTAAATGATGAAATAGGACTTACTATATTCAGTACAGAATTAAATGAATATGTATACTGTTTGTTTCAGCTTTGGCATATCCCTGAGATGTCTCACGTATCCCCTGAGGTAGGCCCACCCTCCAGGGCTATGTGTACCCCTGTTGAATACCATTGCTTTAGACGAACTAATGAAAGCAATACAGACCTGTTTCACACAGAAGGGTGAATGGAACACTAAATGGTGATGTCAGTTGAAAGAACGAATATTTGGTTCAGCCGACAAAAAAATTAAACTCGGGTCTTACTTGAAAATAAAGAATGAATAGTTTACTCATAAGCAAAACTACAACGGACTGGTTGGACTGTTTTCTTTCGGTTGCTCCCACTGAAGTGTCTAACTCAAAAGAAAGAATGAATAATTCAATCTGTGGGCTCTTGCCCACTCGTCTCGTATAGGGTGCTGAAGGGATGATGCGTTCTTAGAATGCTATACATCAATTCAAGCAAATAATATTAGTAGTTTTATTTCAATAAAGCAGATTGACAATAGAATAAAATTTTCACTCTACAGCGGAGTGTGCGCTGATATGAAACTTCCTGGCAGATTAAAACTGTGTGCCGGACCGAGACTCGAACTCGGGACCTTTGCCTTTCGCGGGCAAGTGCTCTACCAACTGAGCTATCCAAGCACGACTCACGGAATTCTTGAGAATATCATAAGTTCGAATATAATAAATTTTAAATTTTCTTGGAACAGAAAAGCTTCTCTACATATCAGCACTGATTTGCAAAGCACCATTCATGCGAAATTCAGCTTACCTTTTCTGGCACGATATCATGCGAACCCTGGGTGAAGGGCAACAGTTCTAGTTCTCCGGAAAGCGTTTGAGACATTTCCCCACTACAGACTGTTTACAGAGGTCCGAACTTACGGAATAAGTTATCAAGTGTATGAGTGGCTCGAAGACGTCTTAAGTAATAGAAACTTGTACGTTTCCTAGGACGGTGGTGTTCATTAGAGACAATAATACCGTCAGGAATGCCTCAGGCAAGTGCCATAGGACGGCTCTTGTTCTCCATATAGGGTGTCCCAGGAGGAATGGTCAGTATTCAGGGATGCGACAGGGGCCAGCATTCGAAGCAAAGAAGTCAAATGAACATGGGCTCTTATATGTACACTTTAAAGAGTTATTTGCACTACGTCACCTCCGATACTGCGGAATAAATATCTACTGAAAGTTCTTTGCTTTCCATACTTTGAGAGATGGTATTGCAGACCAAAAGAATTTTAAAAAAAGTTCAGTAAACACGGGCTCTGAAGTGCTAACCATAGAGCGATGAGCACAAAATACACTTCTACTGAACAAGTGCTCATAGCTCATGCATTTTTGAGCCCAAGTTTGTCAGACAATTTTTTGTATTGGTCGATGCTACCTCTTCTCAAAATATAGAATGCAAAGAGCTTACGGTAGAAAAGTGTAACTGTATCGAAGATAAAGTGCTTATAGCTCTTACGGTACGAGTTTTAGAGCCCGTGTTTACGAGTACTAGACTGTTTTGCTTTGAATTGTCGTTCCTGTCATATCTGTGGATATTGAGTATTTCTTCTGAGACACATAGTATCTGTATACACAAATGATCTGACGGATCGGGTCAGCAGCAATCTACGACTGTTGTTTGATGACGGGAAAGTGCCGTCGCTGGGTGGGCGTAAGAGGATACAGGTCAACAGAGGCAGAATTTCTATTTGTAGGTATGAGTGACATCTGGCACCGAATGTAATATATATATATATATATATATATATATATATATATATATATATATATATATATATATAAAATAAAGCGAGTTAATGTAGGAAAATCAGTCCCGTAATGTTCAAATACCTTATTAGTTGTGTACTGCTTGTCAATGTCACACGGAGTAAATACGAGGGATATTCAATAAGTAGTACAACTCATTTTTTGTCGGCCAGTTTCTGTTGAAAAATACGGAATTCGTGGTGGTATAATGCCGCTTCAGCCCCTGTAGAAGTTCCGATAGTTGGTGACATTATACGTAGCCTTCAAAATGGCGTCTGTAACGAAGGTACGTTCCAAGCAGAGAGCTGTCATTGAGTTTCTTTTGGCGGCAAACCAGAACCTCTCTCATAGGTGCTTGCAGATGTCTAAGGAGACCTGACAGTGAACAAAAGCACGGTTAGTCGTTGGGTGAGGGGTCTGTCAAATCGAAAGGTCGCGCAAACCTGTCCGATAGCCCGCGGTGTAGGCTGGCCGCACACAGCTGTGTGTCCTGCAGTGTTGGAACGTGCGGACACCCTCAGAGGTAATCGATTACACACGAACTCTCCTTTTCCATGACAACGGAAGGCCTGACAAGTCTGCGCACTCGAGAGGAGCTCACAAAACTTCATTGGACTGTTCTTCCTCATTCACCCTACAGCCCGCTTCTCGCAATGTGTTTGGCCCTGTAAAGGATTCACTTCGCGGAAAACAGTACGTGGGTGATGGGGAGATTATTAGTGCAGCAAAACGTTGGCTCCGACGTCGACCAGTAGAGTGGTACCGTGCGGGCCCTCCCAGTAAGGTGAAGCAAGGCCGTCACATTGAACGGAGATTATGTTGGAACAGTAGGATTTTGTAGACAAGAGACTGGGGAATAATATGGAACATTGGTATCCTGAGTAAAATTAACGTGCTTCCCGAAAAAAATATTGCATTACCTGTTGAACGCTAGGCGTATTGTTGCAAAGCGATGTGAAATGGAACGAGAACGTAAGTTTGGAAGAAGGGAATATGAATGATCGGTTTCGGTTTATTGGAAGAATTCGAGGAAAATGTAGCTGATCCATAAAGCAGACTCCGCCTAGAACACCAACGCAACTCATTCTTCAGTATTGTTCGAGATGTTTGGAATCCATACCAGGTCAGATTAAAGGAAGACATCGAAGCAATTTTAGGGTTCGTATAGAAGCGCATAGACGATCTTTTTCCCTCGCCCCATTTGCATGTATTTTAATTGAAGCACTTCCTGGTTGGAAAAGGAGTTTCCTAAAAAGTAGCTTGTATTTTTCCTTTTACTTCACTAAACGGCTGAGACTAATTTACTTTTCACACCTAGTTTGTTTTACAAGATGTTTTGAAACTTTACTGGCATTTGCATTTTTCATGTCTTAATTTGTAAACTATGACACTGACAACTCACTTCATGGAGAGACTGCTCTAATATGTACATAACATCAAATATTACAGAACACACTTTTATTAAATTAATAATTAGAAAAGCTAAGGTAATACGAAAAATATTAGAAAATGCAGGTCGCAAACCAGCGCACTAGTTACATCTCGCTTCGTTACTCAGCACATCTATCCAGTACCCCACCGTGAATGCATACCATTTGTAACCCCTTTTTTTTTAAATTGTACCTTCGATCTATCATTATCGTACATTAATTATAACAAGTCGTACGAATACCGAAGCGTTTACGAGAGCTCCTCAGTATTTGAAACAGCATAGGACGTACGTTACAAAACTCATCAAAAATATAGAATTTTAATTAAAACGACTAAATGTAATATGGCATCTCACACTTCTCAGAATCCGATACGACCACGAAAGTCGATAGACATCCCAAACGATCGAAACTGGGTATATACACATGATAATGACGTCACGGAGAGTATCACCGCAGTGAGCCTATCGTCCTCGCTCCCGCCCGCCCCCCTCCCCCCCCCCCCCCCCCCAACACACACACACTATCGCCGCGCTAACAAGCTTTAGGTGATGTACGCGAGAAGTCAGCGGCCGTGTTATAGGAAGGCACGTGTCGCCAGCGAGCGTCTGTAGCTGGCAATTAATTGCAAAAAGATTTGCAGGTCCCTTGAATGTAGAACTGGTCTCTACAATTGGAAAGATGCACAAGTGACTCACATAAAAACAGGCTGAAGAACTGATATGCAGATCAAGTCCTACGTCAACCATCAGTATTTACAGCAAATATAATATTATGTACTCTGACGTGAAACAGATTTTGTACCAAAATGATCTTCGTGGAAATCATCCATAGATTCACCCATCATGTGAAACCCAATTGATGCTCATAACACATATTATCCTAAGCCATGTATGGAGATGATAAAATTTCTAGGCGTTTCTAAGGAGAGTCATTCCTGCGATGTTCGAATACACCATTAATGGAGTGCTATTCTATAGTCACGTCGATTAAATGTGTAGACATAATGTTGCGAAACGATACGATAAGGTCATTTGTAGGGAAGAGGAGCGGCCGACTACGGTTTATTGTGAGAGTTCTGGGGAAGTGTAGCTCATCTTTAAAAGAGAGAACGTCAGCTTAAAGGAGGACATCGAAGCAGTTTAGAAACGTGCTGCTAGATTTGTTACCGATCTGTTCAGTTAGTAAGACACCACAGTTTCCGGAGGGGCATACTTTCAGTCTGGAGGCTGTTTTGATCTTAGTATGCTGCTTTTGCCTGTCAGGATGTCTGTCATAAGTGGTAGTTATCATTGTGCGTCGGATGTACAGAAAATAGGTTTTGAGGTTTTGATGTGACTATCACTCCCTAGTATCACGTTGTTTGCAACGTTAAATGTATACAGAAAGTACTGTCGTAGAATATACGTCGGCAGAGTTCGCGTCGTGTTTTCTCGCGGAGAATACAGCCGTGGTAGCAGTTGACATTTTCGGCGGTAGCATCCTCTCTTAGCGATGACAGCATTGGGGTGTTTGGCACCTTGTCGACGGCTCCGCGTACGCTAGGATAATCCCCTTCGGTGCCCTCGTTCTCTGCGGCTACAGTTCTAACCACCTGTCCGCCAATGAAGACCCTTGTGCTTTTTCCTTTAGAGTAGAATGCAGCAGAGCCGATAATACTCGAGCTGAAACTGGTGAAATGTAAATATCCGATACTTTCAGTAGTGAGACCAGCACTGACACATTGTAATTCTAGAAGGTGAAAATAAAAATAGTCTTGTTCCTGTAATTTCTACCCTCCCTGTACGTATTATTGGGAATTAGCACCCTGAGAGAACATCTGTTTTGTCACTGTACGTTAATGGTTACGGCATTGTAACCTCTGTGCAAATAAATGTTTCCTTGTTCCCATCCGCTTGTGTTACTATGGGCAGCAAAAATGGCTTTAAATTTTTTGCGACTTCTCCTCCTGTGTGACCGGCGTCTGTTGACCTAAAAATAAGAAAGAACAATCGCATGGTCGCCCTAATTTGCTTTTGCTATTGTTCCATTAATTTCTTTAACGATATTATACTTTGTCAATCTTACACCAAAGGCTTACCACGGATCCACTTGGCACAGTACTTAAGGTACTGGACTTGTGTTCGGGAGGCCTTTCGTGGGTTCCCTAAATCGCCTAAGAACGCTGGGATGGTTGTATTACGGATTACAGGGTTGATTTCTTTCTCAGGCCTTTTCCTGCTTGAAACTGAGCTCCATTTCTAATGGCCGCATCCTTGTCAAACGTTAAAAACACTTACCTTCATTCCAGTATGCTGTGGCTGGGTGATAAAATCTCTCCCCATCTTAGGACATCCGATCCACTCTGCCATCACTATGACGAACTCTGCAATCACTATGACGAACCTCCAGGGATGAAATACAATATTTACAGCTCAAGTTTTAACAGACATTGTTTTGTATTTTTGACTTGAAAGGAAGAATTTAACATTTTGTTTTGCATTAAATAAGCGCTCATTGCATTCATGGCGAGGATAATTATATATTCCGCACTCAGATAAAAAGAAGAGACTTGAAAGGAACGTTGTCGGCCTGAACCAACTGTGGACTTCCCTAGTTGTCCCAACGCTTGTCAGAGTGTACGTAACCTCTGATTATCAAATGTCTATTACGAGTAATCGATGGATACCTCGTTATGATTGGTCAGTTGTGGATTACTATGTAGAAATACCGGAGAATCGGCATTGCGCCGATAACACTGCTAGAATCCCCTAATCTATGGAAAAGAAATATGTTGTAAAAAAAAAGTTTTTGAAACGAAAACAGTTTAGACGTAAGACATTATTAGTAGAACTGAATAGTTGCAGTTTTTGAAAGTATCTAAGAATGGACCACCATGGTTTCATTACATTGCTACGTCAGATAACTCTCTTAGTTTTGGAGCAGAAAATTTTCAAGAGAGCAGCAGTTGGTGCAGGACAAAGATTGGTTGCCATTTAAAAATTATTTTCTTTTGAGAGATACTACGCAAATCTGAAATAGAGCAGTGTATTTTCACCACAGCTACGGAGGGCGTTCAATAAGTAATGCAACACATTTTTTCTCGCTAGTATAAATTGGGGAAAATGCGGTATTTGTTGTGGGACATTGTGGAACATCCTGCTTTATCTCCCGTAGTTCCAGTAGGTGGCGGCGCTATATGTAGCCTGCAAAATGGCGTCTAACGGAGGTGCGTTCCAAGCAGAGAGGTGTCATTGAGATTGTATTTTTTTTTGTGAAAACTAGAACCTCGCAGATATTCATAAGCACCTGCAGAATGTCTATGGGGACCTGGCAGTGAACACGATGGGTCGTTGAGTGTGAGGCGTCTGTTATCATCGTAACAAGTTCGCGCAAACCTACCCGATCTTCCGCGTGCCGCTTTGTCGCACACTGCTGTGACTGTTGCAGTGTTCGAAAAACCATAAAGAGTAACGAAGTTCTCCCTCTCCATGACAGCTCAAAGCCTAACACAAGTCGACAACCCGAGAGCAACTTACAAAACTTCATTGGATTGTTCTTCCTCATTCACCCTACAGCCTGCGTTTCGCACCTTCCGACTTCCGTATGTTTGGCCCAATTAAGGATGCACTCCGCGTGAAGCAATTCGTGGATGATGGGGAGGTTATTGATGCAGCAGAATGTTGGCTCCGACTTTGACTAGTACGGTGGTACCGTGCAGGCATACAGGCAGTCGCACAGAACGGAGATTATGTTGAAAAATCGGGTTTTGTAGCCATAAAGAGAGGAATAATATGGTATATTGTGATCCTGAATAAAACCATAATGCTTTTGGAAAAAAATTGTTGCATTACTTATTGAACGCCCCTCTTTATTTCATAAATCTTGAAACCGTTACTGCAGAAGAACTTAACATAAAAAGCGGGATTTCTAATTACAAGTTTTCGCAAGCAAAATGAGTAGGGGAAATATGCTTCAAAATTGTATCAGTGCGTTTTCGAATATTTCAGAAACAAATCAATATTGGACATTAAAATAAGTAGATAAAATTATCGTAACAGGATGTTCCTGACAATTATTTGAGAGGGTCCTTCAGTAGGTATATTATAGATATTTGTGTAGACAAGAAAGGTACTGAAAGTGGTCCGCAGCTCGTGGTCGTGCGGTAGCGTTCTCGCTTCCCACGCCCAGGTTCCCGGGTTCGATTCCCGGCGGGGTCAGGGATTTTCTCTGCCTCGTGATGACTGGGTGTTATGTGATGTCCTTAGGTTAGTTAGGTTTAAGTAGTTCTAAGTTCTAGGGGACTGATGACCATAGATGTTAAGTCCCATAGTGCTCAGAGCCATTTGAACCATTTTACTGAAAGTGGAATATTACTGGAAGGAGATCGACGACAGAACAATACGCTGTTACACGTGAATACAAGTACCGACAACAAATAGAAGAAGCGAAAAATGTTAATAATATACGTACTGAATACTTAAGTAATGTGTCCTTTTCGCTGAAGAAAGATAAATACTCGTAGTATCGCAGAGAACGTAACACAAATGAGCAAAAACATTCCGACCACCTGTTTACTAGCTTGTTTGTCCGTATTTAGGACGAATCTGCGTATTAAGGAACCGACAGTTTGTTGGTAGGTTTGCGGAGGTAATGTGGCGTTAGATGTATATGGACAGGTCATGTAATTCGCGTAAATAACGATCCGCTGATTTGCGTACGCGATGATGTCGCCCGATAGCGACCCAGATGGGTCCATGCGATTTACCTCAAGCGAATTTGGTCGCCGAGACATCATCGTGAGTTTACTGTAATGTTCCTGAAACCACTGTAGCACGGCCCTGGCTCCGAGGCACGGGCACTTATACTGCCGAGAGATGACATAGCCGGCGGTTAAGAGATGAAGCATGAAAGAATGCAGGTGGTTCGCAGCTGTCAGCGCATCTTCCATTAATAGCACAGGTCCCATGCAAACGCAGGAGAATGTCTCTCATGTAATACTGCCCCCACCAGCCTGCGTCCGTGTCGGGCTGCACGTTTCGAGCCGCCGTTCATTTTGATGATGGCGTTTGTGGAGACGACCGTCCTCCAAGTGTAGCAAAAATGTGATTCAACCAAAGAGCCGACATGTTTCCATTGATCTACGGTTGAATCCCGATAGTCCGGTGTCCACTGCAATCGTAATCGACAGTGTCGTTGTGTCAACATGTAAACAGGTAGGGGTAGTTCTGCTGCAGTGCTCCATGTTCAGCAATAAACGGTGTGCCCCGAAACGCCTTTGCTTGCTCCACCATTGCGCTCTTTCGGCAGAAACGCCACATATCCTGCTTTATAGAACAGATAAGCCTCCGAACCCAACGTTCTGTGAAGCGTCGGGACTTCTAACGATTTAGCGCCTAGTGGTAGTTTCACTGTCCTACCTCTTTCGTAGATGCTCACGACAGTAGCACGTGAACATTCGACCAGCTTCGCCGTTTTCGAGATTCTCGTTCACAGGCTCTGCATAATAATAATAATAATAATCAGCCCTTTGTCAAGGCCGCTTATCTCAATTAATTTCTCTATTTGCAGCCCATATCTTCGATAGGATGATTCCCCCCCGTCCGTTTCTGCTCGGCTAACAGTTTTGTTACCGTGTCACATGCACGCACCGCCATCAGGCGACGTCCAACATCGCGGTAGGCGGTGGTCATAATGTTTTGGCTGATCAGTGTATATATCGTTACTACGAGCTCAAAAGTGCTTTTTGGTACCAAGCTTGATTAAAGAAAAGTCTGGTAACATTTACAACTATTGAAATGAATATTACTGCTGCTACTAAACACCAAAATAACTCTATTTTATGTACCATTCTCCACTCTCTTTTATATGCAGCTGTCATATTCTCGTCTCTCTCTCTCTCTCTCTCTCTCTCTCTCTCTCTCTCTCTCCCCCTCTCCCCCTCTCTCCCCCTCTCCCCCTCTCTCCCTCTCTCCCCCTCCCCCTCCCTCTCCTGCATTGGCATCAGGTTCTACTGCCTTCGTCTTTTCTCATAGTGTTTCTAGCGTATCATTCCGCGCATCCTGTTTATCACTTTGATGCCACAAATGTATGAGATCTTTATAGAGTTCGAATAACTTTACAGTTACGTCACGCTCTGTAACGACAGTCGCAGTGCCGGCCGCGGTGGCCGTGCGGTTCTAGGCGCTCCAGTCCGGAGCCGCGCTGCTGCTACGGTCGCAGGTTCGAATCCTGCCTCGGGCATGGATGTGTGTGATGTCCTTAGGTTAGTTAGGTTTAAGTAGTTCTAAGTTCTAGGGGACTGATGACCACAGCAGTTAAGTCTCGTAATGCTCAGAGCCATTTGAACCATTTTGACAGACGCAGATCGCGAAGTTCGCGCTAGGAAGTTCACAGCACAATAATGGACGAGCTGTCCGACCCGACAGTGATACAGAGGGCCAGCCACCCAGCGAGACCCGACAATCGTTCTGTCTGACGACAAGCCTACACACGATCTAACTCGTCTGATACGTACAAATGGCCCGACCGTCCTACCAAATCGGATCGTCTTTACTGCTGCCCTTTGAAATTGTCGAAGTGCTTCGAGTGATGAACAGGGTTTGGTTAGGAAGGAATGACGACGCGGTTATGAGAGCTGAAACTCTAGCAATTACAAAGTAAGGATAGGGAAAAACATGACTTGCCCATTTCAAAGGGGTCGTCGCGGATTTTGCCAGAAATGATTTAAGAAAGTCATGGAAAATCTAAATTTGAACGACCAGATGGTCGTCTATTTGTGAATAGTGTGTCTTAACCTCGTTCAAGCTCTATTCGAGAGTCGGATTTAACCTCGCAATAGCGTCTGTCGTTTTTTTATATTCTAAAATTTTGAAAAAAAAAAAGTTTCTAATTAATCCTTTTACCAGATTCCATAAGTGTTTTAAAATTTTCTGTTATAAACTTAACCCAAGAATTCATTTCATAGTGGGGGTGTCACTTTCCCTAATGAATGTCATATTCAGGTTAAGACCTTACTTACACATCAGTATTTTTTTAATAAGTATGTTGTGAGTAAAAGTCAAGAACAAATAAATAAATTGCATTTGTTAGTGTTAGTGTTTTTTTTTTTTTTTTTTTTTGCAGTGGGCGTAAAGTACAGTAGTGCACATTACTGAAAGTACATTGATGTTGCTAAGTGTGTGGTAAAAGATATCTTCAGGTTGAGGAACCTACTTACACATCAGTACCCCGTTAAAATTATGTCAAGAACAGTTAACCAAGTTTGTTGTTTTGTAAATTTTTTATGGTGATCATCTCTCTTTGGTAATACGCCTTATGGAAAATGCGATGGTATTGCGAGGGTTAAACTTCTGTGGTGCAAGATAGGGTGAACTGTCCGATCTCTGAATGAATGAAATACCAGTAAGACAGTTCTCGGTCGCGAAATGGAAAGCACAGAGCAGAGAGAAAAGAAAGTCTGTGCTTTCCGGCATGGAGTCACGGAACGCAATTTACGAGAAGACTTGGTGATGAAGGTAGTCTTCCTCCATGCTTTTCATCCAAATATCTCCTCACAATGCTGCCAGTCATGCAGTTTAATGAGAACCTTTATGTGAGATTATTACCGCTGCTGATTAAGGGCCTCCTATATACTTTTCAGTCTTAAAGGTGTTCAGCTGTACCTATTCGTGTTACTCCTGTATGTTTTTCTTATGACATCGACCCTATTATATTCTCGCCTTGGTCTTTTCTTAGTTCTTTGAATCCAGAGGAGACCTTTTTTGGTCCATTGTTCATCCATTCTTCTCACGAAAACTGGTGACAGATATCTAGGAAGCTATGGACTCGAGGAAGGAGGGAAGGGAAGGGAGGCAGGAACGAAACGGCATTAGCTGTAAACAACTCGCAAAATGGATTACTTTGTGGAGGGAGGTGCACGAGGCTGAGGCACTGACCGCGGCTCGGTGCTCCCTATTCGGGCAGACCCGGCGCGGCGAGGCCCGGACGGGGAGCGGTCGATAGCGGCACAGCAGCCCGCGGGGGCGGAGCAACCGCCTGCTTGGTGACCCACTTGCGCCCCTACAGGAACGCGCCGGCTCGCCACTTCCGACGTACGTCTCCCGCACACGCATTTTGCGAGCATTGTCCCTTTCACACGGTTAGCACTTAACCGTGAGCGTCAGCCACTAGTTTTGTCGTAAAATACTTGGCGACCCACTGTCGTACCGGCCCACACGCAGCTGATGGTAACTCTCCACCAGTAGAGCTTTGTGATGCAGAGATCTACAATAAAAGGCCGTTCCAGGCAATGTGATCCAATATCCCCCACCTTTATTCAAATTAGTGGTTACACTGAAACAAACTGGGAAATGTCACGCCGCCGAAGTCGAGTGGTAGTGTGAAAGCAAATGAATGTGATCGTAATACAACAAAGGACGAGAATGGAATTGTCTTTTAACAAATTTGTGGCTGTGACTTCCGATATGAGGAAAACTTCGTGCTGGAATCACACATAGTCATACAGAAAAACAAGAGTGAAATGGCTCAGAAATGAACGTCCATCATAAATGGCGCGCTTAATCAGATGCCATTGTGCTGATAAGACTAAGATGAGCTTAAAGCACGGCAGGAGCCATCACGCAATATGCTGTGAGAGTTAGTCTACATTTAAGTCAACTTACAGACAGTATAAATACTGATGTCAAGGATGAAGCAAGATAAGATCTCAATATTTGCAAATGGATTAACGTTCAAATCAGTGGGGAAATCCAGGCGCCTGAGGGCATGGTTCTCATGAACAGGGTGCATTAAAACTCCGGCCAGAAGCAGAAAGTACAAATAGGAGAGTGAACCTGCGAAATACCCGGGGATCCAGGGCCCTGTCTTGGAAACAAAGATGAACTCCAACACTATCATTCTCCGTAAGGGCTCTGAAATTTAACACACTGAACTACGAAAGTCGAATAAAAAAGGAAACTGCCAATGAGAGACCAGTTTGTTGACACCGTCACTGTAGAAGTTTGACTTTGTTGAGGGAGCCACCACCTCACCTCTGCTTGCACCGATTCATCATTATCAAAGTGAAGCCCTCGAGATGTTCTTCAAGTTTTTGAAACAGATGAAAATCGGGTAGGACCAAGTCGGGACTGTACGGAGGATGAACGATGACGGTTCCTAAGGCGTCGGATTCTTGTAGATGTCGCAGCGCTCGTGGGTGGTCCGCCATTGTCATGCCGAAGTGGAGAGTGCACCGTGTGTGGACGAACCCTTCGAAGTCTGCCTTTAGTTTCCTGAGGATCTGGCTTTAGGCACGAATTTCAGATGCACCATATTTTGAACGTCCCAGAACACTTGCGAGCATGATTTTGCCCGCTAATGGCATTCTATTTAACATTTTTGGCGTCGGTGATCCTTTGTGGCGGAACATCATTGATGCTCTGTGGTTTTCGGGGTCAAAAGCGTGAACCCAGCTTACATCAGCTGTCACAGTGTTGTTAAGGAACTAATCACCCTCATGCTGGAACCGCCAAACAAGTAGTTCACAGGTGTCCAGGCTCCTCTGTTTCCTGTCAGTAGTGAACATTAGAGGCACCAACCGTGCAGATAATTTTGTGCGCCACAGCTCTGCAATTATGGCCTGTATACGCACTCGTTATATGCCACGCACTTTTGTGAGAGCTGTGCCTATGTTACCCGACGATTTTCTCTGATGAGTTTATCAACCAGAGTCCGATGACTCACGTCGGATGCCGTATGTGGTCGTCCAGTTGAAGCTGTGTCTCACACGTTCGGGCTAGCACCACCGTTTCTTTCATTATTATGAGCACGAACAACTCAACGTCGCACATTACTGATGGGGGATACAATCATTACCGTACACATCTTTCATTCGTCTGTTGATTTCATTTGGAGGCACATTTTCTGCCGGTAAGAAACTCGATTACAGCACTCTTGTTTCTCACGCACCGACATAGTTAAGTTAACGCTGTTTTTCGGAGCCCTCTAGCGGCAGAGGATTGTAACTTGCGTCAGCGAAGCGGGGAAGTCGACCGAGTAATATGCATGTCATGTACTACCTCAGTCGATTTTGAGAATAGAATTAAAAGCTCGGACGCATTACCTTTCGTAGATAACATCAACAGAAGAACGATGAGAGAATATTCGTACTCATAAAGGATAAAAGGGAATGAAAGCAATGGGCAAACAAGGAACCTGGAATTGCAATGGAGGGAAAACCACCAATAAAAAGACTGCGTTAATGAGGTATGGGAGAAAAAGGCCTCACTTAACATGTTTCAAGATGGCTGTTAAGAAGGACCAGGTCGAGGGATGTTACCTAGGCAGTTTCTTTCCATCGTCCATGCCATTATCATTATTTCTTTCATTTGACGCGTTGTTTTCATAGGTCGAACAAACTTCATTAAGTCTTGAAAGGTGCAGTAGTTTTGTCGGCGGCCTTATGTATGTGGATCACAAATTGTATCCAGTTGTTGGTCCTGAGTGTTACTTGCGTATTTCCTACTACATATAAAAAAATCTGTACTCTGCCATCAGGCTCAGAGTACCGCATGTTGTCGACAGTCCTCTGTGTCGTCATTTGTCATATGGCGCCATTCGGATGCGTTGTGGAGGGTTGCCTCTCGTCAGCGCACCCCTCTTTCATCCGTTGTCTGCTTTCAAGGCGGGGGGCATCCATTATTTGCAACTAGCTCCACAGTTGGCATCATGAGGCTGAGTGGAGTTACTGATGGGATATCAAACACTAACCGTACTTTTTTCCTAGGGCAGTTTTTGGCAGTTTAGCAGCATTAACGAAGGTACTGTTTTCAGAAAGTAAGTGTCCAAAGGCTATCTTCGTCGTAGTTGACCACTTTGTCGCGTTCTGCGAAATATAGAAGAAATATTTTTATCTGATTTTTCAGAGAACATTTTGGTAATTACGTCCTTCAGTCGAGCAACAGCTACCTTCTCACTCGATTACGTTCCTAGATAATTCAGTGCCGTGCAACAACTGATAAACACACGAAATCTGCAATAAATAAATAAAAACTTGAATTTATTATTTTACAATCGTACATTCTTGTTGCATTGTGAGCCACCTTCTCCAGTTCATAAATACACTGTGCAGCAAAAGTAAAGGATCACTTTTTCGAAACCCCATAACTGCCTACCATTGCGACTGATAAGTTTGAAATTTGGATCAAAGGTGCCCACCACCTTGCCCTGTAATGGTGCAAAAGCGTGGCGCCGTGCGACTTCATCCTCCATCTCGGCGACGCTTCCAAGTTGTCGACACATGTGGTGTGGGGGGGGGGGGGGAGCCGCAGCTCAGAAGTTCATGTGCGCTGTAAGGTGACTTAATGGTAGCATTCTGGCACCAAATTTCACCACATTTCTGCCCACTGCCACCGTTGACGAGCCACTCCATGGGAAGGTCGTCACACACTCATTTCATCCCGCCTTTGACGGGTCTGCGATGCATGTCAGAACCGCAATACCCAGCGTTGAAGACGTCCTAAATTGGATGGCGCTGAGGATGTTGCCAAATTGGGCGATCTTAGAGGAACACTGTAGCATTTTATTGGCACGTTTATCAATATCGAACCCTCCCATCATCACGCAACAGGACAGCGTGAAAAAGGAGCGATGTAAAAGCAGACAAATACGTAATTGCCTCGGATCGTTTTCAAATGCCGCCGAATGGTTTTGAACGCTCTCTAGTGGTTCCACTGTATGGCACAGTAAAAATTGCTGTTACACTACACTACAAAAGGGTGAGATCACGTTCAGAGGGTTTGCAGCTCAGCGATGTCCCTGGAGTAGGATTGAAACATCCAGGAGTGTCAGCAGTCGCCAAATTTGTCAAGAACGTCGTCCTGCTGCTCATCACACTGTGAAATGTTTACGACCGCGAAATGTGTGGGAATCAACGCGCCAAGGGAAGAGGTGGTTTCATTGCGCCCCCCCCCCCCCTTCCGAAGCCTTTTCGTGTCGATGTGTCTAAAATGCGTTCCTCTCGTCCACTCATAAGAAAACCGCGTGATTTCAACGCTGGGCGCCGCAGTTCTGACCGCCATCGCACATTCGTCAAAAGAAACGGTGAGACGTGGGTAAGGAGGGTGTGACGGTCTTCCAATCGTGTGGCCCGTCCAGTGTGGCGCTGGGCAGAGTTGTGGTGAAATTTGGTGCCAATGTGACTTGATTAACCCATCTTACACGTCACATGAACTTATGAGCTCTGGTCTTTTTTTCGCAAATGTGGCACCTTGCTGTTCGAAGAGTCGCCGAGCCCGAGGGTGACGTTGCAGAGCACCACGCTTTCGCACCATTATCGTTGACCCAAATTTCAAACTTATGCGTTGCAGTGGAAGACAATTATAGGGTTCGAAAAAGTGTGGTCCTTTAATTTTGTTGCGCAGTGTAGCATCTTGTACTGCAGACACTTGTTTTCAGTTTGTTTTAGTGAAAATTATTCTTACGAAATCCCAGTCATGACCCCTTCCCAACAGTTCTTTTTCCCTCCGTGCGCACGTGGGTTCCAGTAAGAAGTTCTCACAAAACACTTTGCTACACATGATGAGTTCATGTGTTGCTACATCGACTGAAACGTAAAAAATAGAGTTTCGTAGGTTGAATGTCACGCACCTTAACCTTCTATCCCCAGTTGTTTCAGAATTCTTTTCTGGTGCTACAATGTGGAATTTCCCTCCACCTCCACAAGGTGAGGTCTTAAGGGATAAGCCGTGGAGTTACAATTTCAGTTTATTAAAGTAGTTCCCTGTTTTACCGCTTTATGGCAGTAATGGGATGCTCTTCCATCGCGTGCGATACCTGTGTACCTTCATTTGCTCGGAGGCTGCGCTGACTTTCTGGCCCGGAAAAGCGGCCTTAACTATGTTCACGTATTTAGCCGCTAGCAGTTGCGCCTGTGAACACACGCTCAATAGTACCAACAGAGAAGTACTAACAAGAAAACAGTAACCACGTGGCCGTCTTATATGCATCCGTACAAAAAGCATGACAACTTAAAACTAGAGGAATTTTGTCTTTTGACTCATCTCTCGCCACCGCCCCCCTACCATCCCTAAACACACAAACTCCTATAACTGTTTTATAAGTAATTAAACTCTCTTTTTTGTGTGCCGTACGTAAAACTTACTGCTCTCGGTTACATGTTTATGGACCCCGTGGGCGAGTGAAAGTGTGACCCTCTCCAACAGAGTCGAGTTCAGGAAAGCAGTGTGATGTCCAAAATGCGTTTCAGTTTGTTAATAGTGTCATTTTTATGAGATGAAAATAGATGATGTTAACAAGCGAATTTAATTAGACTTGTATATTGGACATAGTTTTTGATTGGACAGTTTTGAGTATGTGCTAGCTAGACTGCAAAGCAGAAGGATATAGCTCCTTCCACAGTCGGTCCCATGGTGTGTTGTTTTTTCGCTGCTTTCACCCCAGGCAATAAATTGTGAAGTGAAGCGGACTATGTTCACGGTTCGGAGTCCACATTAAACTGGAGAGTCCGCAGTAAGCGGCTGAATAAATCAGAAAAGCAAGGACATGCCACTTGTAATGACTAGACCTTGAATTTTAGGTAAAAACATATTTTGATCCTCATTAAATAAAGGCAATAAAAGTTGTACATACATGAATTACGCCAATTTATGATCGAAAACGCTAGTTTTATAGCACGTAAAAAAACTAATTTCAGGTTAGTGCCTGATTGTCCCTAAAATTTAAAAATCCAATTAAATAATATTTTTGTGACTAACATTCTCTCGCGGTTTTCCCAGCCAAGAATTACGCAAATATTTTATCGAAAATTGTAATTTTTATTGTACCTAAAATACCTAATTTCGTGTTAGAACCTAACTGTATCTAATTTTTAAAAATCCAATCAAATAAAATTTGTATGAATAAAACTACTCTTCTGGTCTTCCCGGCTACTAGAAAACAGTAACTGAATGATAACTCTTTTATTTGCATGCCTGAACGCCAATCATGAGTCAGCGACGATAGCATAAGCCGGGCTGTTCCAGCCCCCCTGCTCCTCAGAGCTTTGTCGCTCGCCGTGAACTTAAGTGGGCCAGTAGGGTAAGGAGGAGCCTTGTGATCTGCCGCCTGTGCCTTCCTGCCCTGTCTGAACAGCCTCTTTAAACCACCTGCACTGTATTCATTCATTCAGTCTGTCAGCATGCTGCTTGGATCTTGTGAAATATTTCACGACGACAGTCTATTTGTGGAAAGTCAAGCAAGCCGAAAGTAACCAGCTCCAAATAATCTCTTGATTCGTCAGTGGATACAAGAATTTCATGATTTCTCTACAGACGGAATAGTTATTTACTGCAATGTGTGCAACAAAGACGTAAGTAAAATGGTAACTTTTTGTCTGCTACGACCACTCAGAGAACAGTGATGCCACTGTTTTTCCCAAGTTAACTTGGACCAGACACATGCGAATGCAAAAATATTGTTTCTAAACCCTTAATGTACGTTAATTTTGCTAAGTAGATCTCTTACGTAAATTCTTCCACAATATATTTCTCATTTCTTTTTTGTTTTTAGGTACGTTATGAACAGAGGTCGCATTTAAGGCAGCATGTTGTAGGAATTAAACGCCAGGCAAATTTAAAAAAAAAAAAATCAAACTTGAAACAAACGTTTGTAACTAAACCAAGTGCAACAAACAAAACGAATTTCATCTTGACCTCTGTCGAGCCATTGTTGCAGCAAACGTACCATTCAGTGCAGTTGAAAATAGCCAATTGAAAACTTTTCTAGGGAAATACCGTCACCGCAGCATTCCTTCATAATCCACACAGAGAAAGAACTATTTCGTTACTTTAAATGAAAATACATTGACCAGGACAAGGGAAGATATAGGCGATTCATACACGTGGATCTCTGTCGGTGAGACAACTGACAGACAAGATCGATATGTGGCTAATTTGATTGCTGGAAAGTTGGATCCTGTCACTCGCTCTGCACCTCATCTGATCTGCAGCAAGGAGCTAAAAAAGGCTAACCGGTAAACAATAGCTCACTTTGTTAATAAAGCCATAAAATTACTTTTCCGCAACAGTCTATGTGAAAATAAAGTACTTGTAATCTACACTGATGCATCCGCCTCTGATTAAGTAACGTAACTTACATCCATTTGAACCAGCGTTGTACTATCCATGCCTAGGTTCCCTACAGTTTTTATTCCCCACACTTCGTTCCATTACCAGATTTTCATTACTTGACGATGCCCCAGGATGTGTTCTATCAATCGACCCTTTCCTTTAGTCGAGTTGTGCCGAAAATTTCTTTTTTCCCCTATTAGATTCATTATCACGTCTTTAGTTACTCGTTCTAGCCATCTAATCTTTAGCATTCTCATATATCACCACCTTTCAAAAACTCTTATCCTCCTCTTGTCTAAACTACTTTATCTTCCACGTTTAATTTCCGTATACGGCTAGAAATTTAGTAGTTTTAAAATTCCTTACTCTTACGACACGTCAGATAAGTTTCGTTACTCCTCTAAATCCGTTCTCCCTGTTCGCCAAAAAGTGTGGGCATAATACTGGGTGAACATTAAGAAACTGCAGGGACTGATTCCCGACCGGAAATGGAGAAGAAAAGGCCCCAATACCAAGTGTCAGGAAATGCATCGTTGCCATGGTAGATGGCGTTGTCAAAAGACAGTCCCTCTGACCAAGTGCCGTGTGGTTCTTGTGTTTGTGCAGGCTGTATGATTGACGCAGCCTACTGTAAGCAGCAGAATGGTTCGGTATTCATGTCGGGAACAAGACGAGTTGGTGTTAGTGTACGGCCAAGCAGATGGAAACAGTCGAGAGACAACACGGCGATACAAAAGTAAATATCCTCTCAGATACCAACTACATCACACAACGTTTCAAGCCTGTTTTGGGCGATTGTGTTACCATGGGTCCTTTCAGACAGACGAACGTGCAGGGAGCCGGCGCACTGTGTGTAAACCAGATTTGGAGGACCGAGTTGTACAGGACATTAAGACGAACCCCAAGTACAGGCTCCAGGCAAGTAACACTCCAACGAATATTTAACAGTGGCGCCAGATGCATCTTGGGGCGCTGGAGTTGCCGAGAATGGGAACCACGTATCAAATCTGTACATATTGCAAATCTCGGTACGACAAAGCAAAATTGTAGTATACGACAGGACAACTATAAACTGTAGAAGCTTGGGAAAAGGACAATAAGGGTTTACCGTTTCATTGATAGCAAGGTCAAGATATGGAGCGCTTCTTCCGATTGGGAAGTAATAGTGAAGAATGTCGACTAAGTTGTTTGCAAAGGAACCATTCCGGCATTCGCCTTAAGCGATTTAGGGTATCCACTGAAAAACAGGAATCTTGGATAGTCTAATGGGGATTTGAACCGCCTATCTCTGAAATGAAATTTCGTTGCTACCGCTTACGAGTTGTGTGAATAAGTAATTAATTAGCTGGGATGTCTTCAAATTTCTCCACACGTTGCGGTCTTCAGCTTCAAAGTAGTCCTTCCATTTTTTCTAGTGTCATCTGTGCATCTACCCTTCTGTCTTTTCTAATGTCTTGGCATCCAGCAAAGTGTTTCTTCGTCCCGCTACCATTTATTTAGTTCGATATATGTCCTGCCATCGTCTCAGTCTGCTCCCTGGTTTCTGTCTGTTCCAGTACTTCCAACATCAGTCTCTCAGTTTCTTTTTGGGCAATCAAAAAGTTTTGAATTATTTTCATAATGAAAGACCCTAACTCGTAGATTTGGTTTATCAGTTCGAATATACAAGTTTAACATTGAATAAACCTTCTAAGTGCATACATCTGTTCAGTACACTTTAGTGAAAGCGTAGTAGATGTGCATCAACTGACGCATTAGGTAGCGGATTAGTTAGTCTCGTGGAATACGTGTTACCCAAAAACGAATACAAACGATTGCGTCGTAAATCAGACCATTTGTTGGTGTCATATCAATTAATAGATGTAGAACGCGTTCTAGTGGAACCAACGAGGGTCAACATTGCATTTTACATTGTCAGGCTAATGATGCAATATATCTGTCACTGTCTTTCGAAGCGTAGTTCATAATAGCCCTGAGGCTTTACGGTTTCGAACATCTCTCTGTGTGGCAAGGGAACGGCTGACTGCATAGGAAAGCAGGAAGCCTGGTGGTAGAGCTTTAATTGCTGACTCGTGTGCACACAGGCACGGTTCCCAGATAGCAGACACACGAAGCTGCTCGTTAAGCTCATTACTGCTAAAACACAGCCTTGGATGTCTGCGCAGGCCAGAGACAGTCTCGTGGTCTGGTGGAGTACCATACGTGTTCAGCCATGCTTGAAGAGCCATAGTAATAATTCACTAGAAAACAACAATTCGTTCACCGCCTACTTTTGTGTTTGTGCATTGTGCGTTTGTACTTTTTAATTTCTTTTTTGTGTGATATATTTCGTCCATGCTATATTCTTTCTTGTATTTTATTTTTTCAACTGTAGTATAATAGTTAATCACAATTGATTTACATAAGTTCCATCACATATTGTACGTATGCAGCGTGACTGCTAAATACAGAAGTACCCAAGAATGAGGTCAGCAAGAATTTTGAATGTCTTTAAATTATTTTATGGGTGCAACTGGAGAAATTGAATCATTGTGTTTGTTGAAATTCAGTAGCAGATCCTTACTTTTCCCTGAACTGATACAGGCATTATTTGTGACTCCTCATTCATTATGGCGAGGAAAAAAAGGGAAAAAATCGGGCTGATAGCGCGAGACATGGAGTCGTTACTGTGTCAGTGCCATTTTTATTTCGTTACTCATCCATCGTCCTGAAGGCGATTGGTTCTGCAAACGTGGTCCAATGACCATTACTCATCCCATAATATAAATTGTAGGGAATCCTGTGACCCACGAACTGTATAGTCTAAACACAAGTAATCGTGATCAGCGGCAGTAATCAGCCGGTTTCTAAAGGCACTAACGTAAATGTTGAACATGCCTTGTATATTTTAAATACGTTTAATTGTATTATTATGTACTGTTGAGAAGTCCATTTTTAATATACAAATATGACGTCTCCCTGATTCTTCCAATCCACTTAAATTAAACTCCGAATTTAATGCAGCAAGGGATAAGTCGTCTTCGGAGGATGGCTGCACAACTTTGATTAGCAGCCAGACTTGGAGTTCATACTTGAGTTGGGACGTGTGTGGGACAGTTAAAAAGTCTGTGGAGTCTTTCGAAGAAACTAATTTCAACCCCTTGGTTTCTGTCTGTTACGAATTCATTTAATCTGTGACGGCGTGACTTCTCCAGCTATGGCCGATTAGTGGCTAAGCGTTGTTTAATTTCACGCCGCTGGTGATTTCAACCCTGAGAAGAGTTAAAACAAAACATCAATGTACATTTTCTAAATAAAAAAATTAAAAAGCACAGGGTGCTATGGGACATTGACAAGATGAAGAAACGTCTGATGGTAGGTAGGACGTATTGACAAGTTTGTTTGTGCGGCCATCCTCCGCAGCAAGCATATAAATACTTGTTTTGCAAATTTGGAATATTGAAGTTGTCGGTGGGTTCTTTGCAAGCTGAACTGGAGGTCGCCATACAGCAGCTTCCCATAAATCACGCGCGGTTTATATGGGAGCGCATGGCCCGCAATAACTTGAGTACGCGATCCTGTCGCCCTAAATCTCATGATTAAGCTGTTATTTTACAGCACAATATCGAATAATAATTATTTTCCGCTAAAGATTTTCTTTTGTGCTTACGTCTAGAGTACTGATTTACTCTTGATGTTATCGCCGCGTTCAGCATTTAAGAATGCTAATGATCACTCTATTACGAGATTTAATTAGATGAAAGGATAAAAAGGTTTTGTGAAATTATACCAACAGCGGCATAGATGTAAAAGTATTAAATGCAAGACTCACCTTGTGCTAATTAGGAGTGAAAGGTGCAAGAACAGCAACTCTGTCGGCCGAAGTGGCCGTGCGGTTCTAGGCGCTGCAGTCTGGAACCGCGAGACCGCTACGTTCGCAGGTTCGAATCCTGCCTCGGACATGGATGTGTGTGATGTCCTTAGGTTAGTTAGGTTTAACTAGTTCTGAGTTCTAGGGGACTAATGACCTCAGAAGTCGAGTCCCATAGTGCTCAGAGCCATTTGAACAGCAATTCTTAACTGTAGAAACGAGGATAAAACAGAAAATGTTTGAAATACAGTGTGGTGAAAGTTTGAAACGGATTTATGTGGCCTGCTGGCGAAGTACTCTGGGAATCAGGCCTGGCAGTTAAAAGGAAGCAACACAGAACAGGATAAAAGGGCGAACGCTCCTATTCAGGATAACCACTCATAACTCGAAATTCACATAAACCGATTCCATCGTATGATAGAACAACATACGGAATTAATAAGTAAGTACTCAGAATATGGCGCATGTTTGTAGACATAATGCTGGAAACGTAAAGTTACTTCAAAGGTATTATTTGGTTGGCGGTCGGATAATGAGATGGTTACCTCCCACTTTCAAGTTAGCTTCACCTTTCTTCTTCGGTCTCGCGTTAGGCAGACTAACTAATAATTTACTGAAAGTTGTTTGTCATCGCCAGCATAGCTTCTGAGTCTGCACTATAGGAATTTAGCGATAGAGTCCATAAAGGCAGTAATTTGTCCTTTATGTCTTGCGACATAACCTTTCATAGCCCACAGGAGAGGATATAGGAGGGTCGTTGAAAGTTTAGTGTGGGAAATCCAGATACTCGCTTTTTCATAATTTCTGGCGATCAGTTTGAATGCACAGATGATTTTCGAAGGTTCTGTTACATGCTTTCATCAGAAAACTGTTCAAGAACGCTTCAAAAGAAGATACTGTTCGTCCAAGGACTAAATATTTCAGATAAAAAAGGAAGCTAGAGTAGTATTTGTTGTTCCGTTAACATACTAAAGGCGAAACACTAGTTCGAATTAAACAAAGGTGCGGAAATTGCCTTGTGGCGTTTCTGGAGAAACTAAGCCGACACCTACTAGGGCGAGCTGAAAAGCAATACCTCCGAATTTTTTTTATGTGAAAACCCTTAAGGATACAGGGTACTTATAAATTGTGGAAATTTTTTTTATGACTATGAAATTCTATAGACTTTCCTGATTACATTGATATATACATTATAGGGTTTCAAATGAATAATGACAACTATATATACCAAATTTTAAAGTTGCAGTCATGTATGCCGCCACGCACCCGTTATTTCTGTTACAGAAACCAGTATTATTTCGAAAAGAATAGTGAACTTTTTGTTTCCAGCGATTATACGTATGATACATTGTATATATTGGTAACAGTTTAGGATTCTAGTATCTGTAAATGATTATCTTTGGCAGTATTTACTTTTGTTTCGCAGAAGCAGTTTGTTCACATGTTACTGAATGTTTGTTTCCCAAGTGCTTCATATATTTGTGGAAGTACATATCCTGCAATGTGCAATAAATACGAACTATGCCAGGCATCGATAAATTCAATAAAAGGATATTCCGTGGCAACCTGTTCACAAACAAAGCAAGCCACACTGTTGAAAGTAACCTATGTATCAGTTCTTCAGGGAAGAAACTCCCCCCATGGCACGCCTCCTGGTGATTCAAATTTTTGTGTTAACAATGACGCTGCTTGTAGTGGATTTGCTGTTGTCGTTATCTTCTTTGATAAAGGAAGTGGCGAAATGTAAACAATGTGATGGTGTAGGCTGTCTGGAAATAACTGAACAACAAAGTAGCAGGAAGGGTTTAGCGTCAAAATCGGGTGTTCTGTGTAGATCCTGCAATAAATCTACCTCGAAAATGACTGCGAACATTGTGCATAATTCATGCGATGTGATTTTGAAGTTAGTGTATGCAATGCGTGCAATAAGAAAGGAAAAAAGGCTGCTCAAATGTTTTGTGGTTTGATGGACCTTCCTCCTCCTCCTCCCAGTAGGTTCAGCAAGTACATAAAAATACTTTTAGTTGCCTTGACGGTTGTGTCTAAAGCAGCTATGAAACGTGCAGTAGAAGAAACTGTAAATATTAGTGGGACCAGGGACATTGCTGTTGCACTTTATGGGACATGGTAATGTCGAGGATGTCGTTCCTTCAATGATGTTGTAAGTGCTACTTCTCTGGAGAATGGAAAAGTTGTTGATGTTGAGTGCTTACCTAAGTACTGCCACACCTGCCATGGTAACACTGAAGGACACATTGAACATCAGGTCCCAAGAATTATGATGGCTACAGTGGAGGTATGGAGTGTGACGGAGTTCTAAAAATATTTCAGAGATCGGTGCCAGTTTATAACGGTAGATATACGAAGTACGTAGGCGACAGCGACTCTAAAGCTTTCGGTAAAATTAACGAGTTCAGTGTTTATGGTGATACTTGGTAACAAAACTGAAGTGTTGTGGGCATGTGCAAAAGAGGATGGGTGCTAGATAGAGGAAGCTACGAAGAGAAATGAAAGGAAAGTTGCTATCTGATGGAAAATCTCTGTCTGGCCTAGGCACATTGACAGAAACTCAAATAGATTTTCTTCAGTTATTATGAACTGGTCGTTAGGTGCTGCACCTCTGAATGATGTTAACAGCAATGAGAAAAGCTGTATGGGCCACCTACTTTCATAAGTTGTCCACAGATGACCACCCTGTTCACGGACTTTGCCCTAAAGGAGCAGATTCTTGGCGTGGTTACCAAAAAGCAAAAGAAAGTGGTCACATATACCGTCATAAGCATTCTCTTCCTGAGCGTGTCATCAATTAAATAAAAGCAATTTTTCGAGACCTGAGTGACCCTGTATTGCTTAGTAAATGTCTTCATGGGTGCACTCAGAATACAAATTAGTTTCAATCATTGCATATGGGAAAGATTACTCAAGAATATTTTTGTAGGATTATACACATTAATAGTTGGTGTACTAGATGCAGTGATATGTTTCAGTGATGAAGTGATAGGAAGGTTGGAAGTCCTGAGTAATTTAGGCATAAAATGTGTGTCTAATATGGAAGATCATTGCTTGCGTGTGACAGGTAACTGGTGGATGAAGCTAAAAGATTCGCTCTTCAAATTACCAAAGAAGCAAGAAGTGCTAAAGGGAATGCCAAGAGGAAGCTTGAAGATGAAGAAGTGCTGCAGGATGAAGACTATGCTTCAGGAATGTTCAGAGGCACCGTTTAATTGGACTCATATCTTCATTTGAAATTTCCCGCAAGTTGTATTTTTCAGAATTCAGGTACAAATATTTCCTAAAGTTTATAAAGCATTGCTATAATTTTTTTTCTGTAACTTGCAATAGTCCGTACTTATGTAGTAGACCTTAGCTTTACTGCAGAATCAACTAAATTATAGAAAAATAACATTTTTATTAGGAAAAAATTATAAAAATTAAAATGTAAAATGTGATATTTTTTATCCTTTTAATTAAAGTAATAGGTGGAATTAAATAGGTCTAGTACCTCAGCCATCATATTGTGCATATCTGGTAAAAATTTGGTCTCCTTCAAATGTATAACATTGGATTAAATCGTACTTCAATTTGAGAAACCATTTTAGGAAAAAATTGAATCAGTTTCATTGTAATTTTTTTAATAACCGTAAGCAGGTTCAAAAATATTCAAAATACTTCTAATTTGTTTACAAAGTGTGCTGCATTATCTGATACCAACAAAAAATCTGTAAAACATCCATTATAAACAGTGCTTGAAAGAAATAGGTGTTGATTTTTACATAATATTGAGCCGCAAAAGTATCCCGTATCCTTAAAGCTTGTTAAGTAAAACCAACTTGATTAACATTTTAAACGTTTATTTTTCATGTCTATCTATTTCTCAACGTAGTCACCCTGGCGACAGACATACGGGGTGTTTATAAATGAATATCGGGGCTTTAACGCTTTATAATATTTATTACAATTAACTTACAGTTATAAATGATATGTCAAATGAAAGAGCAACTCAAACAGTTGTGTTTGGCACCAGTGCGCATGTGCAGCGCGCAATGTTTCCGCCGCAATTGTACGCGGTTGGTTGAACTTCACTGTACCCAAGCGCTGGATGGGCCGCAAGGGGCCCAGTGATTGGGCTTGCTTTGCATGTCCTCCACCTTCACCCGACCTAACCCCATGCGATTTTTTCCTTTGGGGCTTCATCAAGGATTGTGTGTACGTGCCTCCGCTACCAGCAGACCTCCCTGAATTAAGAAACCGGATTGAAGCAGCTGTTGCTACAATCACTGAAGACACACTTATCGACGTTTGAGAAGAACTCGGCTGTAGACTTGATGGCTTTAGACTTGATGTGTGCTGTGTGACAAATGGTGCTCACATTGAACATTTATAAGGTTCTTGGTAAGACTGTTTGAGATGTTCTTTCATATGACATATCATTTATAACTGTAAGTTTAATATAATAATAATTATAAAGCGTTAAAACCCCGATATTCATTTATAAACACCCTGTATTTCTCCCAAAGGGAAACCAATTTGGGTCGTGCGGTAGCGTTCTCGCTTCCCACGCCCGGGTTCCCGGGTTCGATTCCCGGCGGGGTCAGGGATTTTCTCTGCCTCGTGATGGCTGGGTGTTGTGTGATGTCCTTAGGTTAGTTAGGTTTAAGTAGTTCTAAGTTCTAGGGGACTGATGACCATAGATGTTAAGTCCCATAGTGCTCCGAGCCATTTGAAACCAATTTGTTTGTACCGTCAGTTCTTGCACCGCTTCACCTCTACAAAAGTGAAGTCCTCGAAAATGTTCTTTAACGCTAGATCACTAATGCCTCGTAAGGTTTACGATTGCTGTAGAGTATAAAACGATTGCTGTAGAGTATAAAACAGGACTTTTTTTTTTTACTCAGTTTGGTATGTAACATACCAATGGTTATCTAGTAGTTGGAATTCATTAATACATAACCTATATAAATTGACTTCCTTTGAATGAAATGTAAAGTAGTAAACTTTAACGATGGTTTAGTAGCAATGTTACATTTCCCCCCTTTAGTGCTCTAGGGCTAAGTTTTGGAAACAGACGAAAATCGGATTTGGCGAAGTTTGGACTATATGAAGATCGATCAATGACAGTAACACAAAGCGTCGTTTTGCTGCAGAAGCCGCAGCGCTCATATGTTCCCTGACCTTGCATGCTGAAGGAGAGGATGTTCCATGTGTGAACGAAGTTTCCTCCGGTGAAGAAGCTCGATTATAGCACAATGTTCTCGCACACCAACATAGCTACGTTACACACTAACATGATACACGCTACATATTGGAACCGTATAGCGCCAAGGGTTGCAACTTCTGTCAGCGAAGCGCGAAAGCCGATCGAGTAATATACATGACATGTAATACGTGAACCAATATTGAGAACAGAATGAAGAATTCGGGGGCGTTACTTTGCAGCACGCGCTCCTATATCTATATTTCACAAGCCGCCGTATCGTGGCCATGCGTAAAGTTATGAAGGATAAGTTGACCGAACTCTAAACATTGAGGCTTCTCGTTGTTTGGTATCTAACGACTACAGATCTTCCTGATATGGCGCCATCGGCGAGATTTAGAGACAATCCACGAGCACGCTGAAAATGCTTATCTTAAGTACAAAACAAGTTACTCTTCCTTTTCATGATTATCACGACCTTTTTTTCCTTGTGAAGTATGTAAGAAGTCCTTGGTTTCACAAGATCAGTCAGTGTAGTGTGTTCGTTTCTCTTGCCACCGTCCTCCCAAGGGCTCAGCTATCCCATGTTATTGAGCTGGGGACTGGCAGGCGCCGCCAGTCCTCTCTTACAGTAAGCTCCAGGGATACTTCAGCGGCCATCGTGCGGCCTTGGCTTCACCGTCTAGACCGCGAGGAAGGTACACACCTGTATAAGAAAATCCCTCAATTTCGAAGTCTGCTGATAAGGTGAATGGCCTTTGAGGTAAAGCAGTCTGTAGCGGGCAACCTCCGGGGGAACCAGCCGTCCCCCGGTTGTATAAGGCTTCCTCAGGCAAGCAGGGCTCTTCTTGGGTCGGCGGTCGTTTCCCTAGCGTCTCGCGGGATACCCATCTAGTGGTCTCATCAAACAACTACTCCTGACGGAACGGGCAGACTCATCAACGAGGGCTCGGTCGGTCAGTCCTCTCTCGGAAACATTAGTGTTAGGGGATTAGTGTGCCATAACACTTTCACTGTAATCAAGAAAACGGGGGGAACCTCTGAGAAGGTCTCTCCTTTCTATATTCACAAGACATTGGAAGGTGTTACTGGTTCCCTAAAAAGTGTTAAACAAATTCGTAATGGAACACTTCTAGTTGAAACTGCTAATTCAAACCAAATATCTAAGCCTCTGGGATGTAAGGCCAGTCAAAACTGAGTTGCATAACACCCTTAAATTTAGTAAAGGCGTGATTACCTCCTTTGATATAATGGAGGTAGACCCTGCAGAGTTACGTGAAGAATGGAAAAACATGGACGTCGCGGAAGTGCAGAAGTATGTGAGAAAAGTCAGTGGCACATTGGAAAAATTTCCAACATTTATTCTAACGTTTAGCACTCCAGAATTACCTGAACACATCCTTGCATTGTATATCCATCTTAATGTTCGCCTGTTTGTTCCTAACCCAATGCGATGCTTCAAATGTCGAAGGTTCGGCAATACCACTGTGGGATGTAATGGGAGGACTATGTGTGGAAATTGTGGAGGCTCAGGTCACAAATCAGGCAATTCTTGTACACTTTCTCCGAAATGTATAAATTGCGCCAGGGATCAACTTAGAATTCCGAAGTTGAAAGTCAGAAGATGCATACTCAATGGTGAGGCTGAAAAAGCTTTCAACGCTATGCAACCTTCGGTTTTTGCTGCTTCTTTTGCATTGGCCCTTAAGAAGCCAATAGCCAAGCATGATGTCTCCAAACTAACTCTGAACCCAGGTTGAAGTATGAGCACATGCACTTGTCGGTGTACCTGTGGTGAAAACTCTGCTCTTGAACCAGAAATCATTCGGAAGCCGTCGGTGATCGGCTTACAATCTAAGTCACGTACCGCTTCCACCATCAGAAACCTAAGCCGTCCCCTCAACCCAAGCAACCAATTCCTCCCATAAATAAGGAAAAACTTCCTTCAAATGGTAGTTCAAAGTCGAAGAAAGTGGCGGTTAAACCTTTGGATCGGCGAGCTCTCTCCTTCTGAGATAGGGAATTTACTGTTGAAGATATGGATTTCCAATTGGAGGAACCAGAGAGCTGGGCACCAGCTCCCGGGTAAATCACCGCTTCCGAAGGAGAAAGACAAGACTAACTGTCGCTAATCAATTACTTCTGTGTTAAGGTGGAATTTAAATGGATACCGATCGCATTTGGCAGAATTAAATCTGCTGGTCCAGGAGAAACCATTCTGTGTCTGGTTGTAGGAAAAAAAAACTCATTTTAAAGTCACCGCCATACCTTTATTACAGGGTTACTACCCATACAGGAAGGACGGTATTACTGGAGACAAGGCTAAAGATGAAGTGGCTGTTTTCATTGATGACAGATGCCACTCCTTTCATGTCCCTCTTAATACGGCCATACAAGCAGTTTCCATGAAAGTCATAGCATCATTTAACATCACAGTGTGTTCTTTATATCTTCCACCTGATGATCTTTTGGATGCAGACGTACTGACAGAACTCTTCTGGGCATTCCCACGCCCTTTCCTCCTTGTAGGGGACTTCAGTGCACGCAGTGTGCTGTGAGGCTCGGCTGTTACTTCCTCCAGGGGTCGAATTATCGAGCGACTTGTCCATTCTGAGAGTATGTGCCTTTTGAAGTCTGGGCAGATGACACGCGTTTCCACAGCTACATGGTTTTTCAGCCGCTTGTAATGTCTCTTGCAGCGGTCTCTCCACGATATTTTCAGAAATTTTATAAATTATATAACTCAGTACATATCTCGAAATATCTCTTCTTATCTTACCGATTATCAATGCAAAGTAGTTTCAAGCCCAATTATTCCTTGGAGCGTCCATTTACTCCATGGAATAGCTTCTCTGCTATCTATGTTTACTCTTATGAAAAGAATGAAGGAGGTCTTGCCGATTAGTCGTGAAAGAAGGATGATGTATATGTATGTATTGTTGAGCTAGTCGCCATCTTGATTAAATTCTGTATGAGAAGGAATTTAATACATGAACTAAACTAAAGTAAGTGTTTTCGCGTCTTATTTAACTGATTATTGTTGACGGTGTCTGCTTACTGCGCTGTGTTGCACGGGATCAGTGGGGAACGTCTGATTTACACTGGACGAACCTGCCGTTTTGTATGCTCAAGATATCCAGTTACTTCAAATAAATAGGCTAACACGGTCTTACCAGCAGATCTCCGGTCTTCCCCATGTGATCACCGAAAGTTAATAATTATTACAAATGTTTTCAGGAGATCGACTGACAATTTTCGTCGCTCCGAGACTTTGAAATTGCTTCACTGCCTTATGGAATTTAAATTAAGCTCAATTTAATCAGGATAGAACAGTATTGAACTGCGTGAATGTGATAAGCCTGCTTTGTGAATGAAAATTCCCTTAACATACGCATGTATTTACTATCCTGATCAGTGAAGTTAAATCAGGCCGGTGTGAGAGAGGTTTTTAAAATTTTAGATCCCACACAAAAAAAATATTAAACGCTGACCTTGGTTTTTGCTCCCCTGCTATTGCAGATTCGGGAAGATTTACACTCTAGTGAGCACTTCCCAAAGTGTTTCCGTCTGCCGGCTCAGATGGTGGTCGACAGGAGACCACGAAGATATCTGATTCAAAGGACAAATTGGTTGCTCTACAGTCAGCAGGCTATTTTTGAACCAAAGGATTGTGTACAGGAGATGGTGGCCTGTATTACTTGTGAGATCCAACGGGCTGCTGCAGAGTCCATTGCCCACTCTAGCAACAACCTTAGACGAGACCTGTACCTGGGTGGAATGACGACTGTCGATTGAAAGCTAGAGCCAGATGAACAGCTCTACGAAATTCAAACACCATCCAACTACAGAAACCTCCGTGCCTTCAGATCTGCGAGAGCACATGCGAGATGAGTGATAAAAGAACGGAAGAGGAATTCCTGAAGGAATTTGCAACTTCCATTAATCAATTTCCACTGCACAAATTTGGGAGCGAATAAGGCGGATTTCAGGCAAGTACATTACACATCCTCTTACGGGCTTGTCGAGAAAAGGGGTCTTGGTGGACTCGCCTAAAGACATTGCTCAGGTTGTAGCTGAACACTTTTTTTCAGTATCTGCGTCATCCAGACAAACTCCAGAATTCAGGTATTCCTTAGAACTGCGGAGGTAAGGAAGCTCCATTTGTTCTCCCATAATGAGGAAGTTTACAACCTTCCGTTCTCCATTTGGGAATTGGAATCAGCTCTGTCTGCGGGCAGAGGTACTGCTCCAGGACCTGATGAAATTCATTATGGCTTCCTGCATCGCCTGTGCCCTGAAGCGAAAGAACAGCTCCTCTCTTATTTCAATCAGATCTGGCTTGATGGACAGTACCCGACTTGGAAGAAGGCAATATTAATTCCATTGTGGAAACCAGGCAAGGACTGTAGCGCCCCTAACAGTTACCGGATTGTAGCCCTTATCAGTTGTATGGGTAAGACTCTTGACTGCATGGTCAACTGCCACCTTGTCTAGCTGCTCGAATCCTGAGGTCACCTTGGCCGCTCCCAGTGCGGTTTCAGGCGCTACCATTCCGCCCTTGACATGTTAATTGTACTGGAGACGCCGATACAGGAGTCCTTCTAAAACCAAAGCCATTTAGTTTGTGTATTTTTTACCTCGAAAAAGCGTATGACATTACTTGTAGATTCAACATCCTTCGCCAACTTCATGAATGGGGACTATTTGGACGTCTCCCACTTTTTATGCAATCTTTCCTGGGGGACTGGCGCTCTCGTTTTCGCGTTGATGATGTATTGTCTGACTGCTATGTTAAAGAGAATAGGGCCCCCCAATGCAGAGTACTCACTGTCACATTGTTTGCCGTTTCCTTGACAGTCAGCAGCCCTGTCAATTTCTCTTTGCTTGTGGATGACTTTGCAATCTTCTACTCTTTCTCCGATCTTACAGTGATGATGAGGCAGCTACAGCTGACCATCAGGAGGCTGGAAACCTGGGCCAAGACAGCTGGTTTTCGGTTCTCTCCAGAAAAGACTACTTCTGTCAATTTTAACCATGTTCGTCGAGGCTTTAACCAACCAGTGCTCACAATGGGGGACAATATTTTACATTTTCAGGAAATTGTACGCTTTTTCGGTTTATTATTGGCGCGAAATTAACTTAGCTCTCAGACGTGAAAGACCTACAAACTAATGGCTCAAGAATCATTGAATATTTTGAAATGTCTTAGTGGAAAATAACGAGGAGCTGACATGTCCTGTCTCCTGCAGTTTTACAGGGCATTTGTTGGATCATATTTAGATTATAGCAGCATGGTCCCTGGATCAGACCAAATTTCCTATCTCAAGATGTTAGACGCTTTGTCCCATGAGGGCATTCTGATATCTACTGGAGCCTTTTGGACCGGTCCAGTTCAGAGTCTGTGTGCAGAGGCTGGTGGACCACCAGTCTGGATTCAGCGACTTATCCTTTTGGCTCGACAGGCACTGAAAATGTCAGCGTCACATCAGTCATTGGTATTTAGTGCTGTAGTCCAACCCAACTTTGAACGCATGTTCTGGAATCGGCCACATGCGACCAAGCTGCTGATACGTGCTGCCGACTGTCTCAAGGACCTGGATCTATCAGAGTTCCGAATACACAGCCAGGGATGGGACGTGTTGCTGCCTTGGTGTCTTCAGAGGCCCAAAGTGAGTTTAAGCTTGACACAGTAGAAGAAAACTTGAATTCCAGATTACGTTTTTACAATTTTGTTTTCTTCCTTTTAAGTACGTATCACAATTTAATCGTTGTTTATACGTTTATGAAGATGGAACCCAGCAAGAGAATGCCCTCGGTTGTTCCACTGTTTTCCCTGATAGTGTTTTTGAAGTGCATGTTCCGCAACAATGTAGAAATTATGATGTGGAGTTATATAGTGTTATGATGGCACTGGAGAGTATTCACAGATATTACGGTATAAGGTTTCTTGTCTGTTCCAACTCGCTTAGTCCACTACAAGTACTTCACCAAATGTATACAGTAGACCAGTTGATTCGGATCATCCATGACTGCTTACAGTGGCTCCAACACAGTGGCAAGGAGGTGATCTTTTGCTGGGTACCTGGCCACATTAAGATACAGGAAAACGAAATGGCCGCCAAAACAGCCAAAGAAGCATGCCGGGGTGTTGTTGTCCATCAATGTCCCATCCTGTTGCACACTGTCTTCTCATTTTCTGAGGACACATTATGAGTCATTGGGAGACTGAATGGTTGAAGGTGACCGAAAACAATATGCAGTTGTATGATTGCTCAAATCGACCACATGGGCATGGCGGACTTCAAAATGGTTCAAATGGCTCTAAGCACTATGGGACTTAACATCTGAGGTCATCAGTCCCCTAGACTTAGACCTACTTAAACCCAAGTAGCCTAAGGACATCACACACATACATGCCTGAGGCAGGATTCGAACCTGCGACCGCAGCAGCAGTGCGGTTCCGGACTGAAGCGCCTAGAAGCGCTCGGCCACAGCGGCCGGCATGGAGGACTTCATGTAAGCGTCACCACGGGAAGGATGTTCCGCTTACCAGGCTGCACATGGGACACAGCACGTTAACGCATGGCTTCCTCCTCCGGCAGTTGGATGCCCCACTCTGTGAGGTTTGCGGTGTGCCACTTTCAGTCCAGCATATTTTGGCAACGTGTGTCTTATGTACTCATGTCAGGGCAGCCCTCAGTCTCAATGGAGATCTGCCCACCATCCTCGCCGATACTGATACCAATATTACAAGAGTGGTGACATTTTGTGAACTGTCAGGCCTCATCCCTAAATTGGAGGCAGACTTTAATGCATTATGAACTGCTCCGCATATGGGCACAGCCGCCTTCGACCCCAACCATGAAATGGTTTGCTGACACATCGTCAGGGCGCTGATGACCACGGTGTTGAGTGCTCCTCACCTACAATCATCATCATCATGACCATCTTGCCACCATGCGCTCTTTCGGCCGAGTATTCATGTTTTTATTTTTCTCCAGACTAGCTTTGAAATTTCGATTGAAGTACTGTGTAATGCGTCTGTTAATGTCATGAGCATGTACATTCACTGTCAAGATTCTTTAAATTCTGATAGCATGTAGCTATAATCTGCATGTAAGAAGAGCTTAGCACGTGGTTGATCATCAGTACGTGAATGGATAAATGAAAGACGAAAAGGTGACATAACATTCTTTTTACCAAATGTTTTATTCTGGCAGCTGTTCCCACATAGTCAGCCGTCATTTGATTGAAACTGTGAAATTCTTTTGATGTGCGGTTTGATATCCGCTGAAATAAAGTACCCCCATCCATGACACTGTCGCCCATAGTGTTTGTTGTTTTTTTTACGCAATTTTTTTATTCACAGCTTATCAAGTCAACAGTCGTTCGCGACTAAGGTGACCGCCCTCGCCAGAGGTCTAGTATGTCATTGAAATTCAAGATTTTACACTTATCCAAGATGTGTGTTATAGTTAACCAACCTGAATATGTTGGAGATGATTTTGCCTATATGAACGTAGTCTAAATGTTTTACCTGTTGTAAGTAGCACATAGTTGCAGATAATACTAGGTTAAGGCTCTTCAGAAGGAGGAGAGAAAGGAACTGTTACAGTAGAGCTTCAAAATGAGGTTTAAGAAGAGAGAAAGAAAAAATCCGTTTCTGAAATAGGAGTGAACTCGGCCAGAATAGGGATACTTCCGATGTTAGCAGAAGCCGCCACATTACCCCGTTTTTGGACATGCTCAGTGTGCAGCACACTCGGAAATTTAGAACTTCACATTGGGCACAATCTACAAATCTTTCTGGTCATATAAACACTCGCGTCATGGTTGGCTGCTGATTTACAAGCAGGCACGAAAGTTGCAAGCACTTGTAGTAGTCGATTTTGACCAGAAAAACGGGCTGTGTAGCGGCCAGCGCCTGCTTTAGGCCACCACCCGGCGACATAAAACCCGAGTCTGCACGCAAACGGCCAAGTTGAACTTCTCGGAATGGGCTTGTCAACATACAATACGTTAGATACTTACTTACGCATCCAGACCTGTAACAGTAATACCGTCAACACACAATGTTACGTTTGCTGTCACAGGAGTGGCATATGAGCTAGAAGTGTTGATCCTATAATTTCGACACTACGTAGCTTCGTTGGATGACATTTATGGGCCTGGATACATCTTCTCAGTCTGTTCCTCAAGGCACCCTCTACAACGCTCCGAAGTTGGTTTCGTTTCATATACTCTGTATATTAAAGCTCCGTAAGCACTGGAAACAGTTAACTTACTAGCAGAAATACTGTATTTTTAAGGGATACCCTAACGTACAAACGCGTGCGCGCGCGCGCGCGCGCGCGCGCGCGCACACACACACACACACACACACACACACACACACACACACGAAGGCTACGCAGAGGTCCTTACCTCGTAAAAAAAATGGCGGCGTGCTCGCTTAGCGGCCGGCACCCGGTGTCACCAGTGGAAAGTGTAAACACAAAGCAGCTACTCAGGCGCAGGTGACGGGTGGGAGGGTGTCCCCGTTACGGACGAGCGCTCTCACGCCCCGGCTGGCGTACGTGCCGACAGTCATTCCACCGCTGCCCTTACTTCTGTCGGTCGTGGCCGTCGCCAGTCTTCGCGAGTCGGTCCAGACAACTGGTTGTAATCCAGTCATCTCACCCAATATGTGCAGAGGTTGTCGGTATGAACAGGTAACGCGATTCACCTCATCTAGCTACGCTTTCGAAACACTCATGCTCTCAGGTTGAAACAGTTTCTACTGTTTGATGTATTGTGGAGTCTTGGACTGTTTACCTTTTCTGTCCTTCAGTGTTCTACCTTATTGCTATTTTATTTATCAACGTAGCCATCTATGGTTGCCAATAACGTGGTTGGGGAATAACTTTTATTTATATAGAAGTGCATGTACCAAATGTTACAACGTCGACGTTGCTGTAACGAAGACAACTACGGGAGCCAACGTCCGCCGTCCAGTGAAAGCGAATTACCTCATACGCCGGCGAGCAGAGGCTGCATCGTCTGCGCTCTCGACTCCTGGAGATGCTCGTCCGTAGTGGTGAAGCGGAATAGCTTGAAGACCTTGAGAGAAAAACGAACGAAGCTGAACTTCGCATCAGGTTCGAAATGCGCTCGCTGCTTTCGGTGTTGTAGGAACAGATATAGTTTTTGGACTCGAGGAAGCTTAAGTTTTATTAAATATTATTGACAAAATGACCTATCCCTAGCGTGACTATTGGACGATTTCGTAATCTTGTTCAACTAGACTAATGTCGGACATAGACTAAATAACACTTATTTGAAACATTGTGTCTTAGCTACCAGAAAATTTATTGCTGCAGAGAACACTGTTGTAGTAAGAGGAAACGCGTTAGTCTTGTATCAAACCAAATTTGAAACTGGTGTGTGTGGGGGGGAGGTTCTTTTCGTACAGATTAGGCCTTTACTTGATCAAATATATCCATGCTGCCGACTCAATTTCATTTGTCACCGATGGTTAAAGGAAAACAAAAACGTTAGCTGTCTTTTTGTTCTGGTAGCATAGCGTGTCGACGCAAGTCATTATCGTGCCCGCATTTTGTATAAGATTTTTCCCAAAATAGTTGTGAGTTGACAAAAAAATGCTCCTGCCTGCATTATTTCAAGATCACCTAAAAGTTAATGCTGTTATATGTTCATGCGGAGTAACTGCAAGCGGAAAACAGAAAACTAAGTGGAGAGCAGATTGCGGATCTGAAAGACTAAACGTCGAGATTTCGAATAGTAAGGAAGGGTTTTTAATTATATATGTTTTATGTATTTTATTCTTTCTTTATAGTTTGTGCTGCAAGATAAGTAATATTCATCAGTTCAGTTTAGCTGTGGCCACATTTTCTTCCTCAGGAGTAGCTTCAAACTGGTGTCTTTCAGTGTAAGAAAAGAGAGGATGCACCAGACAGTAGCTTAATATCTGGTGTAGTCTAATAGGTACGATACTAAAGGAATCTTAGCGTGGTTCGGAAACAATACATAGATTCTCGTGTGTAATAATCAGGCGAAATTTCGTGTAGTGAGGATTGATGAATAACGTTTACAAAACACGCTGTTCTCATGTCAACATTTTGTCAGAAATTTGTAGAGTTTTTGCACTGGATTTTAGAGGTTCTGTCAGTTTTGGTTTGGATAATTAACACATGCTTGAGATTTGATGTCAGTGTTGAGTGCCTTTAAAATCTGTGACCGAGATGACCCAGCGTCGTAATGACATTGGGCTGCTATTCTGCAGTAGTGGAATTCGATCTCCCAACCGAACGAGACGATACACTGTTTATGAACATCAATCCTCTACTCGGAAGGAGCGCACTTTTAATTCCAGCTCTGATTTATGTTTTCCGAGATTTCTTCAACTTTGTCAACGCGAATACTGAGATCGTTTCTTCGGCAGTGTTCGGACCAATTAGTTCCAACCCGACCCGACACTACCCTAATAACCCCTGTGTCGCCAAAAGATTATACTTTCACCTTTTCTTTCGAATTTGTGTGAGCGTAAACATGTATAAAACCAACACTGCTGTTTCAGTGCGCTACACATGTTTATTGGGATGAAACCGAAGATAATGTTAGTAATACAAGGGATTGATCTTTATTGCAGTTCCTAGAGCTTCCCACATAACCAAGTAATGATGATGTCGGTGTGTCACACGGATTATGGAATGATTTGGGAGAATGTATAGAATGACGTTATAGGGTAAATTACATGTGAACTCCCCATAGTTAAGATGACCCACTTTTCCATGTAGATTTATTAGTTCAGATAGACCCCTATTGAGATTAAATTTTTTCTGGTACCTTCGACAGGACGACGCCCTAACCAGGGTCTCCGACTTCATCCCGACTTCAGCAGTCTGTTATCTACAATATAATATCCAAACGAACGCCATTGAAAAACTAGAAGGTTCACTCTCCAGCTCAAAGCCCCCCCCTCCCCCCCCTCTCTCTCTCTCTCTCTCTCTCTCTCTCTCTCTCTCTCTCTCTCTCTCTCTCTCTCTCTCTCTCACACACACACCCACCAATTTATGCTCGCCCCTTACTCTCAGAGTTAGCACCTGTTGCAGAAAATACACAGCCGGAAAAAAATTAGTACACCCTTTTAGAGGTTTGCAATTCACTCAAGATTTATTGTTCCAACAGTGCATATGAAGTGCATGAAATGATTACAATCACATATCAATAGCATAAGCGGTTCTGTGGTGCGAGGTATCGACCAATGCTGAAACGCACATATTAGCACGTAGCGAAGCAGTGCAGGTGCTGACTATGGCATCCAGTCGATCGTACAAAGGGCGAATACTGTCCTGGGTTAAGTTATGCTACGCCTGCTCGACCTGTTCTCGTAGTTCTGGAAGAGTTGTTGGTTGAAGAATCGCACTAGTCACTTCTCGTCTCATCATATGCTACACACGCTCAACTGGAGACAAGTCAGCAGATAATGCTGGCCGGCGAAGTTCTTGCACTTCTTGCAGAGCACGTTGAATTTCACAGGCAGTGCGTGGGCGAGCATTATACTATTGCCGGCCAGAGTGGCCGAGCGGTTCTAGGCGCTACAGTCTGGAACCGCGCGACCGATGCGGTCGCAGGTTCGAATCCTGCCTCGGGCATGGATGTGTGTGATGTCCTTAGGTTGGTTAGGTTTAAGTAGTTCTAAGTTCTAGGGAACTGATGACCACAGCAGTTAAGTCCCATAGTGCTCAGAGCCATTTGAACCATTATCCTGTTGGAACAACACACCACGTTCCTGTTGCAATAACGGCGAAAGAACGCGCTGAACAACACACTGCAGGTACCGCGCGCTGGTTGGCGTCCCCCCCCCCCCCCCCACCCTCACCCCCAGAAGCACCAAAGGTGAATGAGAGTTGTAACTTATCGTACCCCAAATTATAAGGCCTATGGGGCCAGTGTGTCTTGGACGAATGCACTCCTGTGAGACAACGCTCACCGGGTCTACATCGTAAGCGCAAACGACCATGACTTGAGTTCAGGAAGAATCTGCTTTCATCGCTGAAGACCACGGCGAGCCGTTCCATTTTCCAAGTGATCTAACGGCACCACTCGATCCTTGCACTTCCATGCTGTGGCATGAATGGAAGATGGGGTAGAGGTGTGCGTGCTCGGAGCCCCACTGCAATAACCGGTTCACAACAATCACCTGTGGGCACGTGTGGGCTCACAAGCCCTCTTATCTGTGACGTGTCAGCTGTATGATGTGCCACTGCTGCCCTTAACAATAAGACGATTCTGGCGGGCAGCTGTGCTGCTTGGACGTGCAGAACCTCGTCTACGGGCGTGAGAATGTTGACGTGGCCGGTTGCAGAACTGATGCAGCACGTCCAACTTTTGTGTCAATTCTCCGTTCCCCGAAAGGACTATCCCGCCACTCGGAAGACCATAATTTGACCGCTTTCAAACTCTCTCATTTGGCTGTAGGAAACAAGAGTGCGTCTACGTGGCATGGTTCCATGCTTGCTTCGCTCGTTTGCACCATACTGAGCCTTCTGGGCTGTGAGCATTTCCTATTTAAGCACTGTCACCTTCAACTGGTGGCAGTTCAGCGTGCACATTTTCCTCTTCTACAGCCTGAAGTTCCTCATCCTCATTTCCCAGACCAAAATTAATCATTCAGTAAATCCCTGATAATGTGTGTTCCTTCCAGGGTAAATTATGTGGACAGAAGAGCAGTCCCGAACAGCGACATCGTAAAATACTTCACTGCCTTGTTATTTTTGTCAGTTCCAGCTTTCTAAACGCATCCTTAGGGAGTTCAAGATCTTCCTTTGTAACAGACACCAGATGTTTGCCGTCATATTCTTGTATCTGCTGTATTACTGATTTATTTTTCATATGTGACTTGCAGGTGGGGTTAGGGTCGGGAACGTGACCCAACCCATCCCCTCTCCACGAAGAATCCAGTTCCTAACCTATACCCATTCTGTTGAAGACAATTCGGAACATGTTACCATTTTTCTTATTGTGATTCTGATACTTAAGTGTTTTCTCGAATTCATTTTCCATATACAGCTTGTATTCAATATGTTCATAGCTTCCAATTTTGTTAAAAATGTAACTAGTATATTTGCCCATTAACCAAAACACTGTGTTATTTTTTGCCTGAGGGTAGTAACTTTCTTCTGGCCTGAAGAAATGTTAGTCGGTAGGGTGTTTGCTGAAGTTCTTGTTATTTGAGCAATTTTCTCCCTGGCCCACCTCTAGTTGATAATCCGATCTCCACATGTGTAACGATGAGGCACACTATCAACGAGGTTGCATTTGCTGCAGAGGTTAGTGTCACTTAAACCAATGGAAAAGAGACGCTCATTAGTGCTGATGATGTTATTGACTACCTTGTACCACGCTGTTCTCACGTCAGACGAAAGAACATCACTACTGATGTTTTTCCAGACCACATTCCAAGCTATTCCAGCATATTTAGTTTCTATATTATTTTTCCTTTCATGTTTCCGTCTTTCAGCTAAAATCGCCTTTGCTGTAACGTTTTTGGAGTTTAAAAGCTTTTTGCTGAGATAGCTTAGTTCAAGATAATACTCCCTAATATGTTTTAGTTTAAAACTTATTTTTTGTATATTTACCGGCGGCTCTACACTTTCTGGCCTGGCAATGTCCTTGCGGTTGTCTTGTGACAGCCAGAGCGAGAGCACCAGCAGCAGCGAGTACTGTTTGTATAAAGCGTTTATTTTGCATTTTGTTTACGACCTTCCACTAAGGAAGGGATTCTATTTGTGTTTATCTTCTCTGCATAGTAACTAACAGTTCTTGATAAAACTTTACGTAGTTTTCGTGTTAGATTTCTTAGTGTTTTCTTGATCGTTTAGAACAGAAAGCGCCCTAAAACCGTCTTTTGTTTGTTTCGCGGCCGTTAGCCACTAGTCACTTGAATCAACAGTTGTCTTGTGACAACCAGAGCGAGAGCACCAGCAGCAGCGAGTACTGTTTGTATAAAGCGTTTTTGTACTTATTTGCTGTGCTTAGCTTTTAAATAGTTTTTCTGGGAAAACCTAGCGTAGTTTTCGCGTCTCGTATTTCAGTGAGTGTTTCTTGATTATCAGAGTAGCTCATCAGAAGATTATCTTGGGAATTTGTCACCGTATAGAGTAGGGTAAACATAGTCATGTGTAGGGACTGTGGTTGTTGTGAGCGGACGCAAGGAGAATTGGCCACTCTTCGGGGGCAGGTGGAGGCTTTGTCTGTTAGGCTCATCGAGCTCGAGGCGCAGGCGTCGGCTCGTAGTGGCGTTGGGGCAACTGTGGTGAGACCTATGCCTACTTCGGTGGCCTTGGAATCACATGGAACCCCTGATGTTGCTGCGTCTTCCGGCAGTGAGCATCTTACCGGTCAGCCATCACTCCAGGGTGAATGGCGGACAGTGGTGGGCTCGCGCGTGCCTGGCCGAAAGGCGAAGGTGGGATCTGGCCGCGTGGCAGCTGCCTTACCCCTTTCCAACAGGTACGGGGTGCTTCCTAGTGGTGATGACATCGTTTCCGAGCCACCACAGGATGCCTCGCCTGTTGGGCCAGTGGCCGATTCTCCGGCAAGGTCCCGACAGTCACAGAGGGCGGGCCTATTAGTTATAGGGAGCTCCAACGTTAGGCGGGTTATGGAGCCCCTCAGGAAAATAGCGGGTAGGTCGGGGAAGAATGCCAGTGTGCACTCGGTGTGCTTGCCGGGGGGTCTCGTCCGTAATGTGGAGGAGGCCCTTCCGGCAGCTATTGAACGCACTGGGTGTGACCGGCTGCAGATAGTAGCACATGTCGGAACGAATGACGCCTGCCGCTTGGGTTCTGAGGCCATCCTTGGTTCCTTCCGGCGGCTGGCTGATTTGGTGAAGACAACCAGCATCGCACGCGGAGTGCAAGCTGAGCTTAATATCTGCAGCATAGTGCCCAGAGTCGATCGCGGTCCTCTGGTTTGGAGCCGTGTGGAGGGTCTAAACCAGAGGCTCAGACGACTCTGCGACTATAATGGTTGCAAATTCATCGACCTCCGTTATTGGGTGGAGAACTGTAGGGCCCCCCTAGACAGGTCAGGCGTGCACTACACACCGGAAGCAGCTACTAGGGTAGCAGAGTACGTGTGGCGTGCACACGGGGGTTTTTTAGGTTAGAGGGACCCCCCCTTGGGCGAAACGATAAAATACCTGACGGCTTACCAGAGAGGACATTATCATCGTTGATAAAGAACGTCCGTCCTCAGAGACCAAAAACAGGAAAAGTTAACGTAATATTGGTAAACTGCAGGAGTATCCAGGGCAAGGTTCCTGAATTAGTATCTCTTATTGAAGGAAATAGTGCGCATATAGTATTAGGAACGGAAAGTTGGTTAAAACCGGAAGTGAACAGTAACGAAATCCTAGACACAGAATGGAATATATACCGCAAGGATAGGATAAACGCCAATGGTGGAGGAGTATTTATAGCAGTAAAGAATTCAATAATATCCAGTGAAGTTATTAGCGAATGCGAATGTGAAATAATCTGGGTTAAGTATCAAAGGTGGGTCAGATATGATAGTCGGATGCTTCTATAGACCACCTGCATCAGCAACCGTAGTAGTTGAGCGCCTCAGAGAGAACCTGCAGAACGTCGTGAAGAAGTTTCGTGATCATACTATTGTAATAGGGGGAGACTTCAATCTACCAGGTATAGAATGGGATAGTCACACAATCAGAACTGGAGCCAGGGACAGAGACTCTTGTGACATTATCCTGACTGCCTTGTCCGAGAATTACTTCGAGCAGATAGTTAGAGAACCAACTCGTGAAGCTAACGTTTTAGACCTCATAGCAACAAATAGACCGGAACTTTTCGACTCCGTGAATGTAGAAGAGGGTATCAGTGATCATAAGTCAGTGGTTGCATCAATGACTACAAGTGTAATAAGAAATGCCAAGAAAGGAAGGAAAATATATTTGCTTAACAAGAGTGATAGGGCACAAATCGCAGAATATCTGAGTGACCACCATCAAACGTTCATTTCTGAGGAAGAGGATGTGGAACAAAAATGGAAAAAATTCAGAAACATCGTCCAGTACGCCTTAGATAAGTTCGTACCGACTAAGGTCCAAAGCGAGGGGAAAGATCCACCGTGGTATAACAATCATGTACGAAAGGTACTACGGAAACAAAGAAAGCTTCATCATAGGTTTAAGAGTAGTCGAATCATAGCTGATAAGGAAAAGCTGAACGAAGCGAAAAAGAGCGTAAAGAGAGCAATGAGAGAAGCATTCAACGAATTCGAACATAAAACATTGGCAAACAATCTAAACAAGAACCCTAAAAAGTTTTGGTCATATGTAAAATCGGTAAGCGGATCTAAATCCCCTATTCAGTCACTCGTTGACCACGATGGCACCGAAACAGAGGACGACCGAAGAAAGGCAGAAATACTGAATTCAGTGTTCCGAAACTGTTTCACTGCGGAAAATCGTAACACGGTCCCTGACTTCAGCCGTCGCACGGACGCCAAAATGGAAAATATTGAAATAAACGATATCGGAATTGAAAAACAACTGCTATCACTTAGTAGCGGAAAAGCATCCGGACCAGACGAGATACCCTTAAGATTCTACAGTGATTATGCTAAAGAACTTGCCCCCTTTCTATCAGCAATTTATCGTAGATCGCTGGAAGAACGTAAAGTACCTAGCGACTGGAAGAAAGCGCAGGTCGTTCCCATTTTTAAGAAGGGTCATAAATCAGATGCGAATAATTATAGGCCTATTTTGTTTACGTCAATCTGTTGTAGAATAATGGAACATGTTTTGTGTTCTCGTATTATGACGTTCTTAGATAATACAAATCTCCTTCATCATAACCAACATGGATTCCGCAAACAGAGATCATGTGAAACTCAGCTCGCCCTATTTGCCCAAGAAATTCACAGTGCCGTAGACACTGGCGAACAGATTGATGCCGTATTCCTGGACTTCAGGAAGGCATTTGATACGGTTCCGCACTTACGTTTAGTGAAAAAAATACGAGCTTACGGAATATCGGACCAGGTTTGTGATTGGATTCAGGATTTCCTAGAAGAAAGAACACAACATGTCATTCTTAACGGTTCAAAATCTGCAGATGTAGAGGTAATTTCGGGAGTACCGCAGGGAAGCGTGATAGGACCTTTATTGTTTACAATATACATAAATGACTTAGTTGACAACATCGGTAGCTCCGTGAGGCTATTTGCAGATGACACGGTTGTCTACAAGAAAGTAGCAACATCAGAAGACTCGTACGTACTCCAGGAGGACCTGCAGAGGATTAATGCATGGTGCGACAGCTGGCAGCTTTCCCTAAACGTAGATAAATGTAATATAATGCGCATACATAGGGGCAGAAATCCATTCCAGTACGATTATGCCATAGGTGGTAAATCATTGGAAGCGGTAACGACCGTAAAATACTTAGGAGTTACTATCCGGAGCGATCTGAAGTGGAATGATCACATAAAACAAATAGTGGGAAAAGCAGGCGCCAGGTTGAGATTCATAGGAAGAATTCTAAGAAAATGTGACCCATCGACGAAAGAAGTAGCTTACAAAACGCTTGTTCGTCCGATTCTTGAGTATTGCTCATCAGTATGGGACCCTTACCAGGTTGGATTAATAGAAGAGATAGACATGATCCAGCGAAAAGCAGCGCGATTCGTCATGGGGACATTTAGTCAGCGCGAGAGCGTTACGGAGATGCTGAACAAGCTCCAGTGGCGGACACTTCAAGAAAGGCGTTACGCAATACGGAGAGGTTTATTATCGAAATTACGAGAGAGCACATTCCGGGAAGAGATGGGCAACATATTACTACCGCCCACATATATCTCGCGTAATGATCACAACGAAAAGATCCGAGAAATTAGAGCAAATACGGAGACTTACAAGCAGTCGTTCTTCCCACGCACAATTCGTGAATGGAACAGGGAAGGGGGGATCAGATAGTGGTACAATAAGTACCCTCCGCCACACACCGTAAGGTGGCTCGCGGAGTATAGATGTAGATGTCGTATAGTTTTGCTGTAATTCTGTTAGGCGGACGACATTGAAACCATTATCAGTACGTCTACTATTCCCCAAGTGGCAAATGCTGTCACCGGTTCAAAATCGACTTCGTCTTTCAAGGTGTAATAATTTTTTCCGCAGTGTGTATTATTCTGTTAACAGGTGGTTCATCCATAAGAGGCGGGCTTTTCCTGAAAAAAGGAAACAAAAACTTCGTCGAAAATTATAATTTTCCCAAATAAAAATAACTTTCTATTCTCAAAACAAGACACATTTGCGCTGTAAAAAGTAAGCCTTGTAATTGCTTATCAGAGTATCGATGACTTCTTTCTTAATTATTTATTTCGAAACGAAATGGTGAAATTTACTTGCATTGATGTTTTATAAAAACCAGTAAAAAGTAACCTGACCCCGATATATGAATGTGTGAACGACGGAATTGAAAACATTGTGACGATAATTTCGTTTACGATGAGTTTTAACGTTTCAAATGGACTTGATGTATAATTATGGACTTGTGACTACAAGCTTCAGAGGCGTTAATGGAATCCGGTTACGAGTCTCCTGTGGTAGCAGGAAACGATCTCCGTCCATCCTATTCTCCGCTCGCTTCGGCTGAAAAGGGTAGGTATTCAACTGAGGATATTTCATGTCATTTTCGGCCCTTGATTACTGTTTCGCGTTAGCCCATTATTTATCACAAAGTCGTCCGGCGACAGATTTGAAACGTTATCCGACATTAATCTTCTTCAGTGTACGCCTCTGTCAAAATAATTAAAACAATATCGGTTATGCTTATATTTCTGTTGTCAAATTGATCATATGCATTTTCGAGAAAGGAATGAAGAGAACCCGCAGAGTCAACGGGAAAAAAATGTTAATAAAGACCGTAATAGCACGAAGAGAGAACGGCTGAATAAATATTAGGAGAGGGGGCAGATTTATACCCAGTACAGCAAGAGAAGGTCCGTGTCGCCTGACTACCACGAAGTGCAAATGGTTGTCTCCAGAAAACTACAGAAACAGTGAGGCGTTGCCATAGAAATGAAAAAAAAGTGCGTTACCTTGATTGGTCATGCTGGACGCGAGAAACAGCCGCGGAAAGCCTACTTCACCTGCCACGGATCTTCTCTGACCAAACGCACTGTAGACATATATGGCAGTTCGTTGTGATGGAGGATGCAGCACTTAACGCAGAACGCAGACTGTAACTGGTAAACGAGGGGAAAGAAGAGCTGCACCAGCCAAACGTATGGTTGAGGACCGAAATAACAATGTGTCTTTCAGGGCTTCCATGTCAGTGAGCACGTAAAGCATCAGTTTGCTGTATCAATGTTAAGCATTCCTTCGTTAAGAACTTTGCAGGGCAGATAATGCACTGCATTGAAATTTATAAACTTTTTATTTGCCGCAATTGCGTGTAAGCAGGATTGAAGAAATATTTGGCTGTATTTTTCCTAACCTTTCTCTTTACTGCGTAATGTGTAATGTAATCTTCAGGTCTGTTGGTGGTGATAAGCTCTTTCTAATTGTGCCGTTTCGAATGATGGTTTTCGCTAAATCAACGACCGTTTCATTTATTGTTCCTTGTAAATGTTACCTTCTTCCCGATATTTTCGTTTTCCGTCGTACCTTTCATAATGCCCAATACGAGAAGATTACTTTTCTTCAGAAGGATTGTCATGAAGCAGGCGTCTACAATCCATTAAAATCAAAATCTTTTTTTCTGTTAGGTTCAACAAGTAATGTAGAGCTGTCTAAGTATACACTTTTGCAGAAAACTAGATGTTTCACCCCCAGTTGGAATTAATAGATTTGTTAAAAGCCGTAGCACATGTTTACTTTACACGATATAGTTGTTAGCGTTTCCGTTTCAGCTGACCTTGTGTCAAGGCAGGCAGTAAGTAATTCCGGTGGAATGCAAGCAGCCGAACTTGTGGCCGTTCACCGTCCCTGTCGTCGCCATCCTTGAATGCTGTTGGCGGGTAAGTGTGCGGTTGCGCACGTACTAACAAGGCGGTTTTGCAACTGTTCCAGCTGTGTTGTCTTAACAGGCTCTCCGTACGTGCCAATCATTACGTGTCACCCGCAACATGTAGGGTGCCGTTACATGGGAACTTGTCTAGTGCGAGCGCAAAAATAGTCCTATATGGATAACTTGGACCTGCCTGTGACAACGACCAGGATATTCAACTAGTCAGACGCAAACACTATACAATACATCGTGATTAATGACAGTGTAAACACTGCAAATTTTAAAACAGCCCCAGATTAGAATTTTGCGGTCTCAGGTGCACTGATCGTAGTTTTCGCTAAGTCCTCCGTGATGCACTAGAATGGAAGCGACGGTGCATGAAATGGGTTGCTCAGTCCCACATTCGTCAGACTGCATTGCGGTTCCACACTGAATATTAGTTTTGGTCCGTATGCCGTCACAATAGGTTTGATTTAGTGACTTTCAAGCAGCGGTTTCTTCTGTGTGTGCACGGGGGTCTCCTCATTAAAGTATCATCCGTCTTACCAAATGCTAGGTTCTAGTACGCCACGCTTGTACAGTCGTTTTGAACATGCAGCGAGACAATATATCTTCTTCAGACGGGTGAGCCGTATATTTTCCCACAATACTGTTCTGGTACCTGCGTCCCGCTTCAGTTAGACAATCCGCAAACATTTGGAAAAAATGTTCTCACACTTGCATAAGCGTTAACTCCAGCCGCCGACATGTGGGAAACACGAACTCCATACCGGAGGGAAGTGGTGGCGTCAGGAAGGCCATCCGGCCACCCACTCTCACTAACGCTGCCAAATCCAAAGTATCATGCAGACCCTGTGGAGACACCGTATAAGGCCAGGAAGAAGAAGAAGAAGAAGAAGAAAAGGCGAGCCGTGTACAGCACGTAATGTGGCATATATCTTTTACAGCTACACTCACCTCATTGGTATGGTGGAAGCCGTCGCGTACAGGGCATTTGTAGCCAACTTTATAGTAGCACAAATCAAATGCTGACGTCCTCACAGTTTCTGGTTGTGCTCTCCATGCTGTTCCTCTCAAATTGTGCACAGAATTTCTTCGGACAGCCAACTTCAGCATGGTTTTCAGGCAGTGGCGCCTAAAAGATAAGTGTGTGTCAGCGTAACCTCTAGGTTGTAAAGTCCCGCAGTGTTTTTTTTTCTTCCCAGTAGGAGTTAAAAGCCCGTTTTGTGTGTCTTATTTCTAAGATGAAAAACCCATGTTCGTGTTTTCAGCGAGTTCGGTTTGAGTTGCTTCAGTGGTAGCACACTGGACTCGCATTCGGGAGGACGACGGTTCAATCCCGTCTCCAGCCATCCTGATTTAGGTTTTCCGTGATTTCCCTAAATCGTTTCAGGCAAATGCTGGGATGGTTCCTTTGAAAGGGCACGGCCGATTTCCTTCCCAATCCTTCCCTAACCCGAGCTTGCGCTCCGTCTCTAATGACCTCGTTGTCGACGGGACGTTAAACACTAACCTAACCTAATAATTGAGTTGCTTCCTTTCTTAGACTGCGATGGGTGTGTACGGCCGTCAAACAACTTTTTCTTTAAGTTTCTTGTTTGTACAGTGATTGCACGGTCGCCAGCGTAAATGAAACTTACAATTCTTTCAGGAAGAAGTTGATAATTTTTATACATGTTAACTAAAGATGACAGAAACATAATTTCTTGAGACAGGCCATTTTACTTCCACCTCTATTCCCTGGCAGCGGAATTTCATACATATCACTCGGTTCTGCAGTAGATTTCTGATAGTGCAGGTTAAGGAGTAATACTTTGACAACGAAGTTTTAAAACTTTGCGTCTTTATTTGTGTCTGTCTGGAAGGGGGGAGGTGGTGGTGGTGGTGGTGGTGGTGGTGGTGGTGGTGGTGGTCGTCCTGTGTTCTCTCTGTTGTTTTAGCATTTACTGCTCGTATAATTGTACTTTAAAATAGTTCTGCTTATTGACATTGTTACCCCTCATCTGTCGAGGCTTTGTTTGTTTTTCCGTCTGATTAAGTTCAGTTTTCACTTAGGTTTCCTTGAAGGCCCCTTTTTAATGAGAGACGGTACGATAAAACGGAGCTTTTCTACGCTTTCTTTTTCATTTCGAGCAAGACAGCTGTCGATCAACCTGTCTCATTTCTGCACTAGCCTGGTAGCACATGTATAACATTTAGTGAAGTGACTGAAGGGAATGCAGACTATTAATTACAACTTCCTGATGTTAATGCTGTGCGCTTGACATAAATTTTTCAATCTCAGATGACTCAGATCGGAAAAGCTTTGGTTGCTGAAGGGAGATTTTCGGGCACATGGTTCAAATTTCCCAGGATGTTTCAGCACACTTGCATTCTGCGGACTGCGTTTCAAAGACATCATGATCCGAAATTGTAGGTTTTCTTCAGTTACAGTATGCGGAGATCTCAAGCACCATCATAAAATTGTACTCTTCAGGATAGGTATACTGTTGTGTCTGTTGATAACTTGAGCTAAGTTGTTAACTACAGAAACTAAAATTTGTCTTGTTTAACGTGTACACATGTTACACTTAGTTTCTGGGCTTTGTTTACGGAGAGGGATATGAGACACTGGACTCGAATTCGGGAGATCCTGGGTTTACTCTGTTGCCTGGACAGTTACAGGCTGTAAGAGAATGCAAAAAGTTCATCAGGACATCGAGGATGCTCCACTGAACAGTTTGAGGTAGAGAACTAGGGTCGAAGATAATAGGAATAAAATCACTTTACTGTGTGCTTTCTTATTTCCATTAGTTACAGTCAAATCATCATTGACACAATGTACTTTATCTTACGAAATGTGCTGAAGCTGACGGCCATCAACCTCAATGCAAGCATGATATCGGCGAACGAGATTTTGACGCACGCTGACAAATATCCCTGGTGTGTTTCCAATCACATTAGAGGCAGCTACAATTCTGCCAACTAATTCCATCTTCTTATCCACTGGGGTCTCATACACAAGTGACTTCAGATATCCGCATAGGAAATAATCAAGGGGATTCAGGTCAGGTGACATCGGAGGCCATCTATTAGGATTTCCCCTTCGAATCCAGCGACCAGGAAATACAACATTGAGATGGTTGCGGATATCCGCACTGAAGTGAGGCGGTGCACCGTCATGTTGTATCCTCATCCTCTCACGAACAGCCAAGGGTACGGTCTCCAACAACTTTAGGTAGAACTGTTTGCATGAATCTCAAGTACAGGTGACCACGTAGAAGATACGGCCCAATGAGATAGTCGCCTGCAATGCCGGCCCAGATATTCACAGCAAAACGTACTTGATGGTGTGACACTACTACAGTGTGAGGTTTTGCTGATCCCACAAATGGCTATTCCTGCTGTTCGAAATACCATCACGATCAAATGAGGCTTCGTCAGTAAACAGCACGATTTGGAGGAAACCTGGTTGTTCAATCCATTGTTGGAGAAACCACTTACAAAATTCGACCATTGGTGCAAAGTCAGTCACATTGCATGGACCCGTTGTGGGTGACAATGGTGTAATGGCTGTTCGTGGAGTACTCGCCACACGCTATTATATACAAGCCCATTTCACGTGCAATACGATGAGTACTTGTAGGGCGTCCTCGTTCCAGCACTTGATCTCCAAAATCGGGTGTGCGAGTGGTCCTAATGTTGCCAAGTCCCTCGTTTCTCCCTTACAAAGAACTCGTAACCCGCATTCATCTATCGAGAGAAATAAAATACTCGTGACGAATGATGCCTGTTAGGAAATCATTCTTTATGCAACATTTCAGGAGCGAGAGCATTGCAACAATTTACCCATACACAGTGGTCCATGACAGTGAGTTAAGTGCAACTGTACCGGTACTGCTTCATCGTATTGTTCTGTACGTCTTTGAACAGCATTGAGTAATGGATGGGTCTGTCGTTGATTCATACTACGTTCTATCATGGGACAATGTAAATACGATAGAAAGAGCCACCTTATGGACTAGCAAACTAAACCTGCATCATGACTTCTTGTTAATCAGGCTCGTCCTTCTCCTTTCCTCGCGGAAAATAAGGAATGTACATGTAAATAAACAGCACAGTACGTGTAAACTTGTTCGAATGTTAGTTGTAAATGAGCTGGAAAACATTAACTAGACAAAGCGGTGGAAAAGTTTACTTCCGTATCTCCTTGAGCTAGCTTCTCCGACCCCAGATTCCCAACGTCAAATTGTTCAGTGAAGCATTCTCTATGTCCTGAAACTTCCTGACATTAAAACTGTGTCCCGGACCGAGACACGAACGCGGGACCTTTGCCTTCCGTCGGCAAGTGCTCTACCAACGACTCATGAACCGTCCTCACAGCTTTACTTCCGTCAGTACCTTGTTCGAGTCTCGTTTTTATCTGCCAGGAAGTTTCATAACAGCGCATACTCCACTGCACAGTGAAATTTTGATTCACTGTGTCCTGTTAAATTTTTGCACGCTCTTAGCAAACATCTTTTATATTTAGGTTTTCTCGAAATCTCTTAAGTCAAATGCAGGGATAGTTCCTTCGAAAACGAGATGGCTGATTTCCGTCCGAACATGCGCTCCATCTGTAATGACCTCATCATCGTCGGAATGTTAAAGCTTAATCATTTGTCCTTCATTCCTTCTTCCCTTCACTGAAATATCTGTGATGAAGTTTCAGTGCAGCGTACGATCTGCTGCAGAACGAATTATTGTCCTTCGGTGTTTTCTTTGTGCGTGCTCTTCAGCGTTATTCATTACGTGTATCGTTTCCATATTCTTAATGGTCTGCTTACCAGAACAACTGTATAGCGTAGCCTACCAATCGGGCGTCTCAGTCCCGTGTTGTGTACATCAGTTTTATTTTGAGTACCTATGATGTAAACGATTTTTGATGTATAAGTATAGTCAAAATAATTTTATTTATTTGAAGTTTACATTTAAAGAACAAGAGTTTTTTATACTTTTGTTGGTGGCTTTTATTCTTATTGCAAAATTGCGCAGGGGCTACAGACAACAGCAGAATGTTCCGAACGTACTGGTTTGGTGCATTGATAACATGTAATTTGCTTCTTTTATCTTTCGTCTGTACACAATACGCACATACACTCCTGGAAATTGAAATAAGAACACCGTGAATTCATTGTCCCAGGAAGGGCAAACTTTATTGACACATTCCTGGGGTCAGATACATCACATGATCACACTGACAGAACCACAGGCACATAGACACAGGCAACAGAGCATGCACAATGTCGGCACTAGTACAGTGTATATCCACCTTTCGCAGCAATGCAGGCTGCTATTCTCCCATGGAGACGATCGTAGAGATGCTGGATGTAGTCCTGTGGAACGGCTTGCCATGCCATTTCCACCTGGCGCCTCAGTTGGACCAGCGTTCGTGCTGGACGTGCAGACCGCGTGAGACGACGCTTCATCCAGTCCCAAACATGCTCAATGGGGGACAGATCCGGAGATCTTGCTGGCCAGGGTAGTTGACTTACACCTTCTAGAGCACGTTGGGTGGCACGGGATACATGCGGACGTGCATTGTCCTGTTGGAACAGCAAGTTCCCTTGCCGGTCTAGGAATGGTAGAACGATGGGTTCGATGACGGTTTGGATGTACCGTGCACTATTCAGTGTCCCCTCGACGATCACCAGTGGTGTACGGCCAGTGTAGGAGATCGCTCCCCACACCATGATGCCGGGTGTTGGCCCTGTGTGCCTCGGTCGCATGCAGTCCTGATTGTGGCGCTCACCTGCACGGCGCCACGGCGCCAAACACGCATCATTGGCACCAAGGCAGAAGCGACTCTCATCGCTGAAGACGACACGTCTCCACTCGTCCCTCCATTCACGCCTGTCGCGACACCACTCGAGGCGGGCTGCACGATGTTGGGGCGTGAGCGGAAGACGGCCTAACGGTGTGCGGGACCGTAGCCCAGCTTCATGGAGACGGTTGCGAATGGTCCTCGCCGATACACCAGGAGCAACAGTTTCCCTAATTTGCTGGGAAGTGGCGGTGCGTTCCCCTATGGCACCGCGTAGGATCCTACGGTCTTGGCGTGCATCCGTGCGTCGCTGCGGTCCGGTCCCAGGTCGACGGGCACGTGCACCTTCCGCCGACCACTGGCGACAACATCGATGTACTGTGGAGACCTCACGCCCCACGTGTTGAGCAATTCGGCGGTACGTCCACCCGGCCTCCCGCATGCCCACTATAGGCCCTCGCTCAAAGTCCGTCAACTGCACATACGGTTCACGTCCACGCTGTCGCGGCATGCTACCAGTGTTAAAGACTGCGATGGAGCTCCGTATGCCACGGCAAACTGGCTGACACTGAAGGCGGCGGTGCACAAATGCTGCGCAGCTAGCGCCATTCGACGGCCAACACCGCGGTTCCTGGTGTGTCCGCTGTGCCGTGCGTTTGATCATTGCTTGTACAGCCCTCTCGCAGTGTCCGGAGCAAGTATGGTGGGTCTGACACACCGGTGTCAATGTGTTCTTTTTTCCATTTCCAGGAGTGTATTATCGTTCTTGGTTTCACTGCCCTTGATAGAGCGGTGAATTCATTGACTTCTTTGCCCCTGCTAGTTGCTTTTCAAAATTGATGATGAAAGTCCGACGTCTCATGTTTTTATTGGTGCAGCAGCACCCAAATTATGTATGCATTCGGACTTTTAACTTTCCCAGCATCCTACAACTTTCCCAGCATCCTCCCTTCGGTGTTGGGCGACAATGACTCAAAAGCAGCTTTAGTTTTACGTTTTATTCGTGAGGGTGGGTTTTATCATTTGATCTAAGTTTTAGCCCATGCCCTTTGTGCCTGTGTGACCACCACCCTATTGCTTCTAGGCTGTAGGTTTTACTGTGTTTCAGAGTGGCTGGCTTCTCCTTTTTATTCTCATGGTCAGCCAGCCATGGTAATCTGCTCTCTCGTACTGATCGCTTCTACATGTTTCTTGCGTCTCTCTCGTTTTCTCGTCCGATTTTGTCCATTTTAGTGTTTGTTACCCTTCTGTCATTCTTGTGGTTTTTTCCTTTCTTCCAGCTGTGTTTCGTATGTCTCGATTATTTGACTCCCACCCTTGTGGAATCATTTTAATCGGAACGAGGGGCCGATGACCTAGCAGTTTGCCCCCCCCCCCCCCTCCTCTTTTAAACCAACCAACTATATATGCATTCATAACACTTACGTCGATCATGCTGAAGAAAACCACCAATGACCAGCGCCTTGTTTTCTCCACACCGTAGAATCGCATCTTCTGGTCCATAATGTCAACGCCGCCCTTTGTGGCATTGCATGCCATTATAACTTCAGACTTCTTTTCGTGTGCGGATGACGCCGTTAGTTCGTCATGAAGAGAGCTGGTTGAAAACCAAACAATCTATAGTAAACTTCACGTGCTTTAAGTGTAATACAGTTGGCAGGCAGTTAACCTTCGTTTTTGCCAATACTATTGACTAGTGCCAGATCTTTTGACAACAAATGAGCTAACTCGAGAGATGTAAAGAAAATTATCACAGGTGATATTACGTCCAGACTTTCCATGTTCAGTCACCAAGGTTTCCATAACATTCTCTGCAAGTCGCACGGCTCTTATGTCTTCCTCCTTTCCTAAACACACTTTCATCTTCCCGCAATGGCTTATTGCACTGTCACAAATTGCCCAGGCTTTTATTCCATGTCTACCAGGTTTTGATAGGATGTATTGTCGAAATGGACAGCGATCTCGAAATTTGACCAACTGTTCACTCACGGTCATGCACCATCCTGGAATGTAGGCATCCCTAAGGGCATTTTCCTACATCTCACAAACTTCTTTGATTGGTTCGACTTTGTCACTTTACCCATGTTCACGTCGGTCTGCTGCACTAGGAAAACGCAATACCCTCAGAATAGCATGGAAGCGGTTGCGAGACATAATTTCATTGAACATTGGCCGGCTAACACTCCAAAGCTGACTGATATCTTGAGTTCTTCACTTGTAAACTCCAGTCGACATCAGAACATCAAGAAACTTTTTCATTTCATGCATATCTATACCCACCCAGCCTCGTATACGATTCGACCTTCGTTGTTGCTCCACATAAACACACTTTGTCAATGAGGGGTACACGAAAGAAAACATAAAACAAGATTCTGCATTATCACAGTTCCCAATCGAATAACTTTGGGTCCCTGGTCTTCTTTCAATATACCCTTTTTGCTCCGCCTACCAGAAATTCCATTACGTGAAAATGATGTCACACTCGAAAGAATTTGCACTAAATTGTTGTTCTCCGTCTTCGTACAGAGATTCTTCATGATCATCATCGCGGTATAGTTCTGAGTTTTCGGCGACATCTAACTCATTATCATTATCGCTGGAAGATTCATAATCACTTGGTGGAATTTCAGAATCAGAACACGACTCCAACAATTCCCTTATCTCCTCATCTGATAGGCCTCTTCTCTTTTATGAAATAATGCACCAAAATAAATATATCCTTATCACAAGGAGGACTGTCGAAAACTGAAAGAATAACAGCGCGAGTCAGCAACGGAAAATGACACACCAGACGCTGCGCTAACCACAAGAGCCTGCGAGGCCCGTAAGGAGGAAACTTACACCAACATTTTAACACAAAGACATCGGTAAATTTTTGCAATTTTTTCCAAAATTATGACTAACTTAAATTAGGAAAAGTCGTAAAATTGCATTAAAATAAAATGTATAGTTGCCAGTAGAGAAGATATAAACATCACGCATGCACCTCCGAGGCCCGATGTTAGGTAAAGGGCTAAGGCGTGTACACACTACGCTAACGAACGACAGCAAACTGCTTCGTTGGCTAATATGTGCTAGTGTGTACGGGTGGCAAATCTGAGCCAACCAAGCGGTTGGTATTAGTTGCGATTCGGTCTTCTAGCGGTAACGCCAAAGCGTTGGCAATTGGTTGGCCTTGTGACTCCTCTCCTAGTGTGGACGCCGGGACGAATGTTCGTTGGTTCAGTAGCGATTTGCAGTGTCTCTAGAACGGGTGTATATTTAACTTTTCAGGACAGCTACAAGTCGCACTTAGTATGTTTTGTTGACTGCTTGCGCCCTTTAATTTAACAAGAGCATCATGAGAAACTCTGGAATTCGCCTGTTAAATTAAAGAGCGAAGCCGGACAGTGAAACATACTGATTGCCACTTGCGGCTGTCGTGAAAACCTTAACTTAAACAATCGTTATTAGCTCCGCAGGCAATGCCTTCTTTCGCTAAAGGTATGTATTTATTATTTTTAAAAATGTTGGAGTAGAGTGGAATGTGGAGAGAGCATTAAAGAATTTCGTCGTGAACAGGAATGTTTATCGACCTCTACGATCTTCGATAAAAAAAATAAACGCTTGGAGGGAAACAAGTGAGCCATTAGAAAAAATTGTGCTCGATGTGAGAAAGAAAATGCAGTCTTTATGGACATCTTTTACCGTGAACGACAAAGTAACAAACTGGCAGTGATCATTGATCTTTCCGCTGCAGGTACAGTTCTACTAAAAGAGGTGTTATTTTCGGAAATTTTATGGCCTAATCTCAGTAGCAATTCCAAATCTGTAACTTTCATTTGGAAAACAATTATGAAGTTGCCCATACTCCGACTCAGCTTTAAGGTAGACAGTTTCGTGCCACCACACTGCTCCCTACTTTTTTAAAGAAAGGTCTCCAACAACGTCGTTCCTTCTTTTTCTTTTTCTGATGATAAGCTTCTTGCTCCAAATAAATGCTGCACAAGCGACGGCTGCGAAATACTCTGCTCCCCTCATAACATCGGCCGGTGAAATTATAATTAAAACGCTACTTTATAACGTAACAAATTAGGAGCAACGTCGGGAAGTTATCAGAGCCAACTGCGATTTCACATCGCCCAATACTTTGCCCCAGCTCTTTGTTTGGTAAAGATGAGAAGCCGAACGCCAATGTATTGGCGACCAACGTTTGACCGAATCCAGTGTTTGTCGTTCGTTGGCCTAATATCTGTATGCACCGTTAGATTTTCTCTCTTGCTCATCTACAGCTTTCATCGGGATAAATAGATGTGATTCTTTCTCCGGCGAATAGGAAATTTATTTAGTGGTGCTCTCATAAAGAAATAGCTGAATACACAGATGGGAAGCGAAAAATAGATGCAATTGTTAGCAGTATTACGTTTGTAAAGAAACCTGTCAGTTAAGAGCGACGAATGAATGATACAGGCCGGCCGGAGTGGCCGTGCGGTTCTAGGCGCTGCAGTCTGGAATCCTGCCTCGGGCATGGATGTGTGTGATGTCCTTAGGTTAGTTAGGTTTAATTAGTTCTAAGTTCTAGGCGACTGATGACCTCAGAAGTTTAGTCGCATAGTGCTCAGAGCCATTTTTTTGAATGATACAGATCGATTGTCATTTTTTATTAATACATCGGCACTAATTTTTCTTTGCAGTCGTCGTCTTGGGGATGTCGGCAGCGTTATAAAAATGAGACCTAACGCCTAAAAGCAGTAATTCAGCGTTCCAGCGATTTTAGGAATTTTCAGAAATAACATTTGTATTTTAACCTTGATATCCAGGATTAACTGCAATAGGACTTTTTACATCGCGTGGATTTTGGTGTTTGTTTATTCTTCTTTCATTTCTTAGAGTCGAGATGACATTTCTTTATGTGCAACATCAGCTTCGTCTACTGATTCTTTTGTAAGATCTCATCCATTATGTAGTGACTTGACCTCTGATGTTTTCTCTACAGCGGACCTCGCGCCAGAGTTCTGTGTCTCCCGCGGGCCCACCGCGGCACCGCTCATAAATTGCGCGGAATTGGATAGCGTGAATCTTTCTATTGGCCCCCATGGACACTGAGCGCTGAGTCACCATAGAGCCTGGGAATAAATGTCGCCACATTTCCCGTTCTAGATATAAACACGTGGCTCGGTTCGACACCCAGCCACCAGGCTTTCTTATCTGCTATCAAGCTATAGACTGCGGTTTTTGTTTTCGTCTTTTACTTGTTAGCACATACACAAAACCGCCATTGACAGCAAAATCCGAACGTCATTCCGGTTAATGGAGGTTCTGACAGAATTGAAGGTACGAGGGCTTGACGTAAGTCGCGCCTAGATCTCAGTCGGTAACAGCAGTTCACGGAAAAGGCAAGGTCCCTATTGGAGATCACAGTTCTAATCTCTCCAGACGTTTCAGGTCATTAGATGTTAACTATGATACAGGGACCGTGGATCTTTCTTTTCCTCAATAAAGGGATCAGGTACGTGTCTCGCAGTGATCTGAGGTGACGAAATTGGCTTCAAGTCCAATTGACAGAGATGGAGTGCCGGCTTAGTCTGTGACAGAATAGGGGAAATACTCACGTGCTTAAATAACGTTTGCGTGGATGGTACCCTAAACGATTCTTCCCAAACACCATCCATGCCTGCGTTTCTTTGTACAGTACTTCGGATAGATCTTTCGGTGGGCGAGATAACGATCATTTCGTTACTGACAGCACGGAGAGGGCAGTTATTTTTATTCGAGAATAGTTAATTTCTTCTGCTGTTAGGTGGCACTGGGTTTACTGGCATGGTTTGTTAACCACTGTGAAAAGTTTGCGGAATAGTTGTTGGTAGTAGACCAAGGATCGGTTAGGCCGGCTATGAAAGCGTTAATCTACTTCCAACGTTTCCTGCTGAAAAATTTCACACATCCACTGTTAATAAACAATGTAAGTGGCTGATAGCAGATTTTTCCGTATATTCTGTAACTTGATCCTCATAATCAGCATATAATTCTCACGTGATGAAAAAGTTTCGTCGATAACAGTGATCCCATTCAAACGCAACCACACACACTTTGACGTGACCTGCCGAAATCAACACCCCTTTGAATTTTTTCTTGCCAGAGTGTAAAAGTGCTAGTAAGATTGCTGCTTACGTTTTCTCGTAAAATAGTTTTGCAGTACAAGGTAACAGTGGTAAGCTATGCCCCTTCCTCTCTATTTTTAAGTCACTGAGTGAGCCTAGTACTTCCCCGCGCTTAGAACATGGGGAAGGCCACGACTCGTGCGTCACACAGAATTGGCGAGGGAGACCGCAGCTTTGTATCCTGGACATGAAACCACTGAGACCGCAAAGAATACTTAGCTGCGCTTTTCAGTAAACTGCTAATCTGTAAGCTTACAGGTAAGGGGTGATTACCTAACATAGATATATTTCTGGGCTTCAATATTGACAGCGCACCTTAACTAGGAAAACTGATTTTTTACGTGATCGTTGTTGTGCGCCCGAATGTTTAGTGTTGTTCTACAGAAGCGTCATTTCAACTGTGCGATGGAAAAACTGTTAATAGCAAGTAAAGTCAAGTATTTGTATTTGAAAAACGGAACCGCAACGGAGGAACGATAGCACGTTGAAACTCGTTGCGAATACACGCGTATGTTTAACGGTACATTCGGGATTTCTCATGGACGTGGACTGGGAACCATTAGCAAATAAGCATCCCACAATTTCTATTCATTTAACATAAACTGACATTTCAAGCCTTGGACACAGACATAATCGGCCCTTGTGTGTTAAGTGTGATTTAGGGACAGTTCCAACTATTACAATTAGCTTTTGATACTTCGTTTTTGTACCAAATCACACAGGCATAAAGATATGAATAATAAAGCATCGTGTTATTGTCTAGTTAGTCATAACCAACAATAAATAATAATAATAAACAGAAACAGTTGCCGGCCGAAGTGGCCGTGCGGTTAAAGGCGCTGCAGTCTGGAACCGCAAGACCGCTACGGTCGCAGGTTCGAATCCTGCCTCGGGCATGGATGTTTGTGATGTCCTTAGGTTAGTTAGGTTTAACTAGTTCTAAGTTCTAGGGGACTAATGACCTCAGCAGTTGAGTCCCATAGTGCTCAGAGCCATTTGAACCAGAAACAGTTAGCACATGTGCTGTTAGTGACGGCGCAAGCTTTGTGTGTGTTGCATGTATTAATTTTGTCAATAGTAGGGATGTGATGAACCTTTTTTGCACATTAATTTGCTGCAACAATAAAATTAGCTACACTCAAGCCGGAACTCATTCAAAATGACTTACGAAGCCCAGCCTCTATTCGTGCAGCAATTTTCAATCAGTTTCACTGATTATTAGGAACAGAAAATCCTCTAGAAATGTAAATAGAAGTAAATCAGCGTTGCGCAACTGGAGAAAACTATTGTCGTCGAGATGCAACTAAGTTGAGCACAACTCAGTAGTATTTAATCCTGTGATGTTCGGACTGTATGTTATAGCTTCTGTATTTCAGATTTTGCCGCTTTGAGTGTATCATGATTTCTCGGAAAGCCATTCGAGTGACATAACACCTTAAATCACACGAAGTGGTTCTATAATGACGCGCCTCCCGCCTCGTTTTCAAATCACAGTTGGTGATGAATCGCAGATTCAGTGTTACGATGCGGAGATAAATCTGTCACATGCCAAATCATTACGAATACCAACAACACGGGAGAAAAAGCTACCTGGTAGAAAGCGATCGAATGTGAGCAGTGCCATCTCTGATACAGATCAAGATTACACAGTACTACACAACAGTGACTTCTTTGCAGATTTTGAGTCGGACATATCCCCGGAAACGTACCGAGATTTCATTGTAGTTGGTCGCGACGGTGATCCGTCGCAGATCGTATTTGAAATTCGTTAATTGAACTTCAGTGCAGCTGATCATAAAAACCTCCTTGCAACTCTGACATTGGCCGTAAGTTCCTGATCGTTATGAAAGCGAATAGCTTGTAAAGAGAGAGCAGTTCTGAAGTGGATAACACGCTGTTATTGAATGTAAAAGGAGTATTGTACGTGAAAATCAGTAGCACCCGCAATTCCACATTTGGGTCTGGGGTGCATAAACTTAATCGGGCACTACTACAGATGCTAATATGAACGTTGTGAAGTGAAGCATGCACTTACGTGAAATGCAAACAGCGGCGTGGGTGGCTGCAGTGCCGCATGAACGCGCATAATGCTTCAGGTGAAAGAACGAAATGTCACCGATAGTGGCTAAGACAATTGCACGAAATGTGTTTTTTTCTAGTATGCAAATAAAAATGCGGCATAGGAATAAAGCAATTAATCTGCTTTAGGACTCACTTAATGAGTCGCTCTTTCTCATCTCGCCGTACGTGTTCCACTCTTTTCATGACTTGGCAAATTTATTTTATTGATATTTGTGGCTTGATGCTCGTCCTGCAGCCACACTCGTCTGGCAACCTAACGGAGGAAAGTCTTTTGCGCCATCTGTCTGTGAATCTGTAAACTTTGTCTCCGAATCGTGTAACACTTGTTTTGTGTGTTATCATAATTCAACTATTTATGTATATTATTTTATGAGGGGGAGATATGGGGTCAACGCAAAATTTGCCTGAAAGAGTGTGGAAAACAGCCAAAAACCACGCTCAGGATGTACAGTATACCAGACCAACGTTGTTAAACCGCTGCGCGGATCTAATCCGGTCCCGGCTCGCTCACCACCTTGTCTCGTAAGCTAGCGCGCTCCGCGTTAAGCTAGACGAGCAGGGCTTACGTTCGTGAATCGTTGTCGTTGTCGTCGTCGTCGTCGTCCGCAGATCGTGGTCTAAGTGGCTTGCGTTGCTGCCACTGTATGACAGGGTCCCGGGTTCGATTCCCGGCGGCCGGGTTGGAGATTTTCTCAGCCAAGGGACTGGGTGTTTGTGTTGTCCGCATCATTTCATCATCATCATCATTCGTGACAGTGGCTAGATTGGACTATGTAAAAATTGGGACTTTATACGGGCGCTGATGACCGCGGAGTTGAGCGCCCCACAAACTAAACATCATCGTTACCACCACAACCATCATAAGTGTTCCGGCCATTGGCGGGCTTCTGAGACCATTAGTGTGCCCATGTGATATAATTCCAAGCCAACTGCTTCGTAATCAGAATCAGATATCTTCCTCATTTCATTTCATCTAATATTTATGTTCTTCCTATTTCTGCTGTTTTTCCACTGTAGCTTTGAAAGCTGTTGTTAGTATTCCTTTTCCTTACAGTGTATGTGCTCTCGAGGTTGCTTGCATTTTATTAACCAGGTTTAGGAGAGTTATTTGTTCCTGTACCCTTCCCAGCACTGCAATGTTCTGCACGTGATCCATCTGTTTTACATCTGGGCAAAAGACGCACCATGAAAGAATTATCCGAATGGAACGGAAATCAGTAGATATGACGTAGATGTAGAAACAGATGATTTCAATTTCAGAAAAAACAGATGCTTATTCAAGAGAATGAGTTTCACAAACTGAGCAAGTCATTAATGCGTTGGTCCACCTCTGGTCCTTACGTAAGCATTTATTCGACTTTGCATTGATTGATAGAGTTGCTGGATGGCTACCTAGGGATATCGTGCCAAATTCTGTCCAACTTGCGCCTGAGATCAACAACATCCCGAGCAGGTAGGAGGGCCCTGCTCATAGCGCTCTAAACGTTCTCAATAGGAGGAATCCAGCGATCTTGCTGGCCAACATAAGGTTTGGGAAGCACGACGACAAGCGGTAGAAACTTTCACCGTGCGCGGAATGACATCTTGCTGAACTGTAAGCCCAGAATGGCTTGCGATGGAGGACAACAAAAAGGGGCATAGAATACCGTCGATGTACCGCTGTGGTATAAGGGTGCCGCGGATGACAACCAAAGGGCTCCTGCTATATCAGATGACACCCCAGACAACCACTCCTGGTTTTCGGGCCGTGGCCGTATGTGGGCGACAGTCAGGTTGGTATCAAACCGCTGCCCGGGGCGCCGCCAGACACGTCTGCGCTGCTCATCGGGGCTCAGTTCGAAGTTAAACTCATCACTGAAGGCTATTCTGCTCCAGTCAATGAGACTCTAGGCCAAAGACGTGTCTGGAGACGCCACAAACAGCAATAACGTACCAGCCTTTTTGTCTTCGGGTGCATTTTCTCAATTCTCCCCCAAGCCCACATCTCAAATTCTTCATTTTCTTTCTCTCTTCTTCACTCACCAACTTCACAGCTGTACAGAAAACCACTCCACACGAAGCATTCAGTCAATCTTTTTCCCGCCTCCAACTGCAGTTTACTGCATAATAACCGTTTCTTTTTCTTGAAAGCTTGCTTTCCCGTTGGTCTTATTTCTTTATGTCTCGTACAGTTGTCTGCATGCTACCCAAATATGCGTTATGCGCAGCTTCACTTTCAAGTCTTCTCGGTTATTTACTCTCATCACCTAATTTTCTTTGTATTAATTTACATCCTAAAATCTTTCTTCAGTCTCTGAAGTCAGTATGGTGTTTTTTGGTCAGACATTGTTTTCTCTCCAAGCAGTACCAAATCATCAGCAATCCGATGCAGTTGATCTTCCGTCCTTCTGTGCTGACTCCTTCCGTTTCTACTTCTAACGTCTTCATTATCATGTGCTCTAGATATGTGGTAAACAGGGTTGGTGAAAAACAATAACCATATCTTATTCTTCTTTCGATTTCAGTCTATCATACAATTTCATAGCTTCATGTTTGTTTTCTGCTTCGCGTTTAACTCCTGAATCAGTGTCCTATCCTCCCAGACCACCTTCTTCAATCTCATAATTTCCGTTATCTTGTTCCATTTCACTGGGTCAAAGGCCTTTTCTAAACGTATTAAAGATAAACTCATTTCCTTTCCTCTTTCTACATACCGTTCACCAATCACTCTAAAAAGCCCAGTAGCACGTGTTATACCTTTCCCATTCCTTAGCCGGCCGCGGTGGTCTAGCGGTTCTAGGCGCGCAGTCCGGAACCGCGCCACTGCTACGGTCGCAGGTTCGAATCCTGCCTCGGGCATGGATGTGTGTGATGTCCTTATGTTAGTTAGGTTTAAGTAGTTCTAAGTCCTAGGGGACTGATGATCACAGTAGTTAAGTCCCATAGTGCTCAGAGCCATTTGAACCATTTGAACCCATTCCTGAAACCTAATTTCCTTTCCCCTACGTTCTTTTCCACTATGCGTAGCAATGTACGATTCAGTACCCTCAATATAATTTTGGCAACGTGAGACGCAATACTTACTCTACTGTATTCTGTGCCGTTCTTGAATCACCACGCCAAAATGAATTACGGTATCTATATCTTAACTCTTGCTTTTACCCGTACAACAGTGAGACGAACCGAAGCAATATGGTGCCCGAAGACTCCCAGCTATCGCTCATTGAAATGAGAGTCACGTTTGGCGGAAATTACTGGTGTGGCAGGAAGCGCTTGCTGCGTGTAACGCCGCGACACTTTAACTTCACGGTTTGAATCCTATCAACACTTTTAGATGCCTAGAAGGTTCTAGTATCATTGGTCATAAACTAAACTAATAGTCGCCGATGCGGGGGCGTATGCTACACCGTATGAAGAGAAATGACTGATACATTTGATATTTTGAGAGAAGACTAATAGGATTCACGAATGTGTACCTCTTAGTCGTTACCAAACAGAAACTTTCATTCGATTTGCAAAAAATCTGCGTCCCAGTCAAATTTACAATCATCTTACTGGATATGGATAAGTGTAGATGTTACTCCACGGCAGTGGAAATACAAGGTTAATCCACGAATTAAGGATTTATTGCGCACTCTCGTTGCACAGGTTTGTCCAAAGTGGATTGGTTTTTTCTACATGACCTTTTTAGGTAAGAGATGCATTCAATTTTTGAATGCTCGGTAGTGTAAACCTGAACAAATTTACCGACAGCTGAAGGTGGAATATGATGATCCAGTAAAGAATGAAAAATTTTACAATGGACGAATAAATTTACATGACGAAAGTCAACCAGAATGTCCGCCATTCCTCAAAGATTTTTTTGAAGAACCAGGGGAAGAAAGAAATCGTATACAGACACTTCCACGAAGCTTAAAGAGTTTGTAGGTGGGGAAACGTGTTGGAAATGATGCCATGATGAACAATGCTATGAACAACTAGCTTAGTGGTCGGCGGCAACCTACTAGGACACGACAAAAGCGTAATAAGTGTTACACGTGGTCTTTTGTTAAAATGTAGTTCTTGAATTTATTAAAGGCACACGGTCGCTAGTTCCTGGCATACCCTTACATTAGAGGAGGAATTGCGATCACTGTCTAACCGTAACTCATCGTTACAGCAGCAGCTCCAACCACTTAGATGTCGTTGAAACTACTGCGAGTACAAACTTCATTAAAGTTTTCATGATGTTACGTAGTTTTTCCGATCACGAGGGGAAGAATATATATTGAAATTGCTTTTGCTGACAACAGTTAAGATGAAAAAAATATCGTCAATTTAGTCGTTTTGGCGCCAGAGTGCCGGTCATGTCATACAAACAGCTACTTCATTTTTGCAAAGTATCTGATGAACGTTGGCAGTCGTTTCTCATTTGCGATATATATAATCACCATGAGCTGGCCGGTGTGGCCGAACGGTTCTAGGCGCTACAGTCTGGAACCGCGCGACTGCTACGGTCGCAGGTTCGAATCCTGCCTCGGACATGGATGTGTGTGATGTCCTTATGTTTGTTAGGTTTAAGTAGTTCTAAGTTCTAGGGGACTGATGACCTCAGATGTTAAGTCTCATAGTGCTCAGAGCCATTTGAACCATTTTTTTTAATCACCATGGAAAGTAATGATTTGGACTCATGTCTCAAAAGTGATCGCGTTCGCTAAATTCTGCCCCCTCTCCATATCCCTCCAACCCGGGCGCGCACACTCACAAAAGGCATGTTGCACGTGGTTTGCAGATGATGCTGCTACTCCGTGTGCTAAACTTTTGCACATTATAGAATCCGTCAGCAAAGTACTCACATCTGTTCATTTGTAATCCAGTTTTTATTCGTCATTGTCACCCACATGCAGCGAGCTAATTTTTGCTATTGCGTGACTGTTATTGCTTTGATGGATGTTACATTCTGCTCAGCGTAGGTCAGTAACATGTGTAATCTCGTTTTCTTCGAAATTTGTTTTAAGGAAACTAAAAATATTAAAAAAGAAAACAGAAGAGCCTGTGCACGGCAGGTATAATGGCCAGTCAGGATTCACGGCGGACCAGCTTGGTCGACCGCGGCTCTCCGCTCGCTCCACAATCCAAATTACACATATTAAAGTAGTAGTGCAGTAAGAACACAATATGTGTCAACGGACGATAGCTGAATTACAAAGCGTAGCTAAATCTGATGATCAGCTTTGATTATGCAGCCGTTGGATTATAGATATTACTGTCATAATTTTGTGTTACTATAGTTTCGACACCAACCTGTCGTCTTCCTTGCCTCTCATAATGCATGTAAAACATAATACAAATAATACTAATAATAATTGTTATTATAATTCTCTAGTTAGGGTCTAAAACTCTTTAAAGTATGCAGTTATTTTGCTGTGATTTCTCGCCTTAGATTAATCCAGCGTAACATGATCAGTCAAAATGAGTGCATGTCATATAGTTTTAGGTCGAAAATAAAAAACTAACTAAAATTTTGTAGAAGATTTTACAGAAATACAGGTCTTAAGAGATTTGGGGAACAAGACTTGGCGCTTTTGCCGTAATCCATTGAGCAGTAATTAAGGACTGGGTATGCTACTAAATTATTGCTTTATCTTTCACTAATTAAGTACACGTTAAAGCATCGTTACATCTTCGATCGTTCACTTAAAAAAGAACCCGAAATGTCAGACAGGTGTCGAAAACAAAGGGGAAACAGTTGTTGATCCCGTCATCCTGAATGCTTTTCATTGGACTTTGAGAGCTTCATGGACGCGTTTATCGCTCCTGATATCTACGTAACATGCTCCGTAAAGGGCTAAGGGGGTTCCACTTTAGTAGCCGTTACCACCTTTCTATGAGAGCCCCATGGGGTTTAAGTCGGGACTTGCAGCCGGCCATTCCATTACTTCACTATCCAGGCTTCGCAAGACATCCGCCTCATGTGCCCTGGAATTAGAAGGAATTCAACGCCACCACAGTATGCAGCAGCCACCACATAGTCCCAAGTGGATCTCTTCGGTGTGCAACGTGACGGTAAGGCGACCATGGATAACGACAAGATCTGCACGGCTGTCAACACTAATGCCTCCCCACACCATCACAGAACCTTGAGTGAATTGTCGATTTCCTGGACAACATTTGGCTGGTACCGTTCATCAAGGCATCTGCTCACACGAACACGGCCAACACCTTACTTAAGAGGATATCTGGACTCGTCTGTGAATAACATGTTTCGCCAGTGACAACGTTGCCAGTTGATATGGGAACAGCAGAACTGAAAGCGAGCTGCAAGATTATGTCGTGTCAAGTGGGGTACTCGGAACATGACGTCTGGTTCGTAAGGTCGTGTCTCGTAATCGTTTCCTTAGTCTGACCGGGCGCAGCAGCTCCCGCGGCCCGTCTGAGATCGTCTTGGCAGCGCTTTGGCGGTAACCTTACGACACTGCAAGGCAGAGATAGCCGGATATCGGTCTTAACGTGTGGCTGTAACGCGTCTGCGACCTTGCCCAACACGCCTTTTGTACTGACCTCTCCCCCTTTAGTGTGTACACAGCCAGTGGATGGCAGATGGAGAGATGTCGGCATCTGCAGCAGCACGACCGAAAGCCCATCCTTTTTGGATCGAACAGACCGCCCTTGCAACTTGAATACGAGGTCCACGAATGCCAACTGCCATCTGTGTACCTTACTGGAAAACAGTGGGATACGGCACTCACTTCCTTCTGAGGGGTCACCTGAGACAGTAACGCATGACACAGCCAATAGACGCCGATTGATCTTAATTGTTGCATATATTAAAAGTTAAGATCTCAAGCCATGTAATAAGACCACAGGTACCGCCTGTATCAAAATAGATTTAACGTTTCGGACGTTGGTACACGTACCCCTCTAATTCTTTTGAGCAGTGTGTATTACGAGACCGACTGAAGATGACACACATATGTCGAAAAATGTTCGGGTAGAAAAATAAATAAATAAATAAATAAAAATAAATATAAGCTTGTGTTTTACAGTAGGTGATTTCTTCTAGCAATGAAATGTTTTTCGTGAATAGGTGAACTACCGTGGTAGTGTTCTTGTGATGAATCTCCTCTCATTTGGTTTCCCTTCAAAGAGACACAGTTTCCCATAGTCTCCAACAAACTGGACTTTGTGACCGACCAGTGATGGTAGCCGGTTCTTTTCAAGCGCTCGCGTCGTTTTGTTGAATGCACCTCTGAGAAGGCGCTGCCGGGCGGGCGGTGTCGCCGCGAGTCCGTTCACCGCGCTTCCTGTTGTCCCGGCGTCAGCGTCAGCCACGCTAATCTTAGCGCGGACAAGGCGCGGTTGCGGGAGGCGCGAGTCTGGGCGCGGCAACCTCGACGTGAGTGCGGGTTGCCCCAGTGGGCCACGGCCGGAAGCCTGCCCGCTAGTGACGAGTAAGTACTTGGCGGTCCCGTCGCCCAGCCGGCAGCCGCCTTCCGCTTCCTCGGGTGAGCTGAGCCACGGCTTTATGTTGTACTTCTGCTCTGTATGACTAGGTAACCGTTTCGCGCACTTGTCGTTACCCGCTGTTAGTGGGTGCCGTGTCCGTTGTGGTTGGACGGTTATGTAATGAAAGTGCCAGGTTTTCGTCATGGCGTTCGAAATTTAATACTTGTTCCGCCTAACTCTCGTGAACCTTTCATTGACTCTCTGAGAGATCTCTTTTATCCGATTGGTCTTCTCTATGCTGTATATGAGGCGGTAGCTTGTGAAAGAGTGATAGTCACTTTCGTTACCTTTTGGTAAGATAAATAGCGGCGCCTTTTTTTTTGTGGATTTTAGTGTATATAACTTGTAAGCAGTGTCGTAGTAAATATGACGCGCACAATTGTCCAGATATTGTAACGATTATCATGACATTGAATAACAAATACAATTATTTTAGATTATTGATGGGAGGGATGCTGCGTCATTATCTTCTGGCTAAATGATGGCTTCTAAATGTCAAAATTAATCGGACGTGGCACTGTCGCATGACAAACGGTTTATGGAATGCTGTAGAAACACTGACAGAATCAGCAGTCCGTTCTACATGCAGATCATAATCTTTAAAAACTCCGTGATAGTTAGGTAAGATTCTGCAGTTTTTAATGTGAGGTATGAGGTGATAACAGTCAGAAATATCTTTCACAATGTTTCAGTGCCTTGAAGAAAGTTACTTGCTAAGCGCAAGACCACTTACCACTTCATTTCATGTTAAGTGGTTGAGTTGCACGAACAACTTAGAGAGTTCTTAAAGTATATCATGCATAGATGATTGGTAAAGTTCCTGTGATGAAAACGCACAGTTATCGTTGACATGTAGCCCAAACCGTAAACCGCGATTTTCTCGGCGAGGGGTTATTAGGCTGTAGCACATGATTCATAAAATCGGAGATAGGTAATTGTCTGTTGTGCGTTGCGTCCTTCGTCAGGTACTCATTTTGTTGGATACTTCGATGCGAAGCAATCCAAAGGAAGTTCTCCGAAACTCCATACCGCTGCAGCTCAGCCACTTCTGCCTTCATGTTCGAAAGATGAACGCTGTTACCCCTCCCTGTTGCTGGGCTCTATAGACTATAGAGCGTATACTACCCTTCGAGCAAGATACGTGCCTTCGAGTATTTTTTATTGTTTGTTCTTCAGTCGAAAGTGGGAAATAATTTCATCGGACAACGAACGATTGCGGGAATGCATCAAAAATCCAGTCATTAGTCCGAACCACTTCTGTAGTTGGGAAACAAAAGATTAGACGAGTTCAGAGTCGTGCATTGTTTCACCATTGCCGATGGAATACAACTTTGCAGCTGCCGATCTTGTGTTACGAACCACATTGATGGAATGATTCAGCGTTGCGTTCCGCAGCCCATTAGACATTATTTTCGCTGCAATGGGCAGCTTTTAATGGTTATTTCTCTGGCGATTGCAGTCAGTTTTGAGGCTGCTGATGCATGCGGGGCACAATACCAGTAGGGAGGGTCCACTACAGTGGACTGTGTGCATTTGCAGCCTCAAGACTGATTGGAAGACTGATTGGAAGTGCCAAAGGAGCTGTTCACTGTAGTGACGCAGTGCCCCACAGGGTTAGTTCGGCCGAAAACATTCCCTACACGCAAGAAGGTTCTCGACCCATGACCCTTAATAATTACAGAAAAATACCCGAACAATTTCACGAGCACTTGCCGAGGCCTATCGTAAAAAATATATATATTTTTTTAAATTGTGATAGCGAGTAAGATTGCGTTTGGACTGTAATGTCAGTAAAGTAAAGACGATACACTATTTCAGTTTTGGTAAGGGCGGCATAAGTAATCGCCCTAGGCCGTGAAGAATTCTCCGTGGCACACGGAGAACTTTTTAACTAAATTTACTGGTAATTTACTGTCGTACAAGTGATATACCGATACTGCACATTACTGTAATGTACGCTTTTCTGCTACATATGTAAAAATTGTTTTTTCGCTTCGTTGTACCACAAATCTTGGTTTGTTTTCCTATCACACAAATAAATGTAAAATTGTATCCTTAGTCGCTAGTGTACCTGTTTAGTACACGCGTTCATTTTTTCTAACTATCTCGTGCGACAGATGGTTATGTCTGACCCTTTTCTCTTTTTCTTCGGTGTTTTGATGGTGTTTTAACTTCCCTCTGGCAAAAGTCAGAATTCGTTGAGAAGTGTGGTCGGAATTTAGTGAGAACCATTCGTGCGAGATCGACGCCTGGCAGTATTTTTGGATGAACTCCCGCGGCGACTTTATTATTAGTGTCAGTCAACCGTGGCGTTTGGGAGTCCAGTTGGTAACCAAGTCGTATCAAATTCTCCGAGTGATACAGAAACTGAATGCAGTCTTCCGTTGGCATTGCGTATGGTTTGCAGCCACTCTTCATTGCACTGATTTAGTCATTTATTGTAAAATGCATAGATCTGTTGAACAAGTTATGTGGTGGACTAATAATTGCCAGCTTGCTGTGCATTTTTCAATCTTTGCCTCCTTTCATTCACTGAGTGCGTCCCCTCCCCCCTTCCCCCCCGTACAGCTAAACTTCCCAGACAAAAATCACGAATTACGAAGCGAGTACTAATGCACGATAGAACAGATACGGTACTGTTATCAGAGAACACAATGTTGGTATTGATAAGATGTTCGAGAGAGGTACCTTCTCACCAATGGCCAGCGCTAGTAACAGATACTCTTATGGTATGTTCTCACACGCCATACAGTGTCATGAACTGTTTTTAGCGTCTGATATCCCCTGTATGGGACGGTCCTCAGCGTGTTTATTGTTTGTGAACAAAACAAAGAAAATGGGAAACAGTGTTTTTTCAGCAAAAGCATCTGACTGTCGTTAACTGCTGACGTAATAATTGAGAAGCGCGCAGGTAATTTGCAAGTGTTGTGGCAGAACGGTAAAGTAGTCTTAACTAGAAGGAAATACGGTCTTTAACTCAATTACTTTAATCTTGGTTTGCAAAATATTCATTTACAGTTTTGTAGAATCAAGTGTAATTGAAATGACAGGACATAATCCACAGTGCCTCACGCGTTTTGTAAATAGGAACAATATGTCGTCATGGCTTCTCTTTTTGCCTTTCAACCCAATTGCTGGATTAGGCCGCCACACTTCTGTTGATTCGTCCGGAATTGCGGCAGAAGTTACCCATCGAAAAACATGTTGTCTTCCATCGTCACCGGTATTTAACACGTTGAAACCCGGTAATGAAGATTGGTACTGTATTAAATGATATAGTATTAAACGCTTTTTCAAAAATTATGGTTGACATAGTATTTTATTATATTAAAGAACTCATCTCCGCTGAATTGAAATTTAAATGACGGATTCTCAGTTTCTATGATTATCCGACTCCATTTTTCTAGAGTATGTGCCATTGGGCATGTAGACGTTAGTGAAAAGCGGCCTCACCACCACATTGACCTTGGCAGATTATATTGTTTGATCGTCGTGTGATAGTATTTTTGGAATGGGACTTGTTCGTTAAACATGTAGCACGCGGACACGGTCGTGAAATGTTTAGAGGGTGAGTCTTAGTTGGTCGACCTACCAGTTTATAGAAGCGACGTTGATAAATAGACCAATGATGTAACTCTGTCAGTGAGGATTGGCGGTCGTCTCGTAGTTGACTATCGTTGGCAGATAATAGCCCCGGACCTTGGCCGTGCGATATGCCAGAGATTGAAAAAATTCTCTAATCTGGTCACGGGCGCAGCGGGCAGATACAGCGATGCACTGCTGACAGTCGCCAAGGAAACTTGTTGTTTTCGTCTTATATTTTGGTAGCCCTCGTATTTGCAACCGACAGTTAGGCGCCCATAGATAATCTCAACATTGGGTGACGCCAAAACCATTATTGTGTGCTCTATCGCCTGATTGTTTTCGTAGTTGTTTACACCACCAGACGTATCCACGGAGATAAGCTCATCAAGTGAAATGTGGAAAGACACGTTTGGCGATTTCATTTTCTCTTGTAATTGGACGCCCAGCTTACGGCCATTTCACTAGAGGCTCTGTTGTAAGTGAAGGAGGAACGTAGAAGCCTTAGACGTCCTTTAGAAGCCTTAGACGTCTGAAGGACGTACTTGGTTGCACTCAAATGTGATCTGTGCAAAACAGCGGAGAGTCTGAAACTCTTTGTACGAGAATCTGTGCAAAGCCTCCTCGCAGTAAAGATTTCAGTACCATAACTTCCTTGGTAAGCTCTCTTAAAGTCGTGCAGAATTTTACTTCCTTCTCATGCCATTAATACCCCGTGTGATCTTAGCCCCGTCAGTAAATACCTGCATTCTGTCTTCTCCAACGGACTTCTTCTTTCTCCTCCAATTCTGAGAGTTTTTATACTTTCTCTCACGTTATCTATGGCCTGCTTTCGTGCTCTTTCTCTCTGCCTTCTTCAAGTTGGCCTCCGTTCAAAAATCTTTATAATCATTCTTCCAGAGGTCATCCTAAGGACACATCCATGCCGCACTACTGAACTTCTTATTGACGTACAATCTCATCTCTTTGTATAGGTCAGTCTAAGCCAGCTTTCTCCAGGAGAACTTCAAGTTTAACAAGACATTCAAGACAACCGGATTAATGCAGTGACCAGATACGAGGTAAATATTCACTGACGAGTAGAACACAACAGATCCATTATAAAAAACAGGCGGCACCTTCTTTTGTCCTGATCTCCAAACGGAGCGGTCGTAGTCCTTCCGTCGGACCGACTCAGTATTTACAGCTGAGGCAGTGGCCATCGTGCTAGATCACCAATTCGTCAGGTCGCTTCGACTGACGAATATCTCAGTAATATCTCATTCGTTACGTATACTATCAGCTCTCGATAACCTAGCAATACGGAGGAGCTATAACATCCATCTTACGAACACAGTGCAGCAAATAATGAACTGCAGCGGTACGGAACTAGCGCTCTGAATTTTATCGAACCAAGACCGCTTGCAAAACAAATACGAGGACCTTGCAAAGGACACAACACGCAGCGAGCACTTTCGTATGCAATACATTCCGTGAGAAGAAACAACCGTAGTTTTATAATACGCCAATGGAAATTCGTTAGGTAGTGGTTCACGTATGAACACGCAGGACACAAACCAAACGTCCATGATAAGGATGCGTTCACTTCACGGAAACCTCCCACGTCACCTCCTCAAGATAGGTGTTAGATTCTCTCAGCTTTTTCGTGTCACTCGACATCAGAGTGTGATTTACTCGAAAATCATATGCCTTTTGGTTTGAGCGGTAACCGTGTAAGAGGCCAAGCAAACTGAAAAAGCTGTTTCCACGTGTGTCACCATTGTCATCGCCTCGTAAATCAACTTACTGCTTTATCTTTACCCTTTGGCATAATCTGGAGATAATGTCGCTTCAAAATTTCTGAACAGATCAGTATACTTTTTACCTTTCCACCCTCAATACGCTAAAAAGAAAGTAACAGCATGTGTTGTTATAAACAGTTCGCGTATGAAGTTGTGTTGATAATTTTCGGGTTAGGTCCGTCCATTTGCAACACTTGCACATAGACGGAGCTAACCTGAAGATTATTTCTGTTCTAAGTTACTAAGTGAGCTGTATGTATTCATGTGAATTTATTCTAATCGTCAGGTGTACATACGTAAATAGATGCTGATTGCATGAAATGTACACAAACACTGATAAAGTAAACAAAAAAATAATTGGCAGGAACATTAGTTGTCCAGAAATTTCCCATTGAGCTTGCGTTGAATCCTGCGTTCAGATGTTTTGGAGTTGCTGCTCTTGATTATTGGATAAGGCACGTGTTTCACATCCGTGGATTACTGCAGAAATTTAAATCGCCGTATCATTCAGGAAGTTCGTTGAACGCACAGTGAAATGTGCAACGTAATTACACTACTGGCCATTAAAAATGCTACACCAAGAAGAATTGCAAATGATAGACGGGTATTCACTGGACAAATATTTTATAGTAGAACTGACATGTGATTACATTTTTCGAAATTTGGGTGCATAGATCCTGAGAAATCAGTACCCAGAACAACCACCTCTGGCCGTAATAAGGACCTTGATACGCCTGGGCATTGAGTCAAACAGAGCTTGGATAGCGTGTACAGGTACAGCTGCCCATGCAGCTTCAACACAATACCACAGTTCATCAATAGTAGTGACTGGCGTATTGTGACGAGCCAGTTGCTCAGCCACCATTGACCAGACGTTTTCAATTGCTGAGAGATCTGGAGATTGTGCTGGCCAGGGCAGCAGTCGAACATTTTCTGTATCCAGAAAGGACCGTACAGGACCTGCACCATGCGGTCGTGCATTATCCTGCTGAAATGTATGGTTTCGCAGGGATCGAATGAAGGGTAGAGCCAAACACATCTGAAATGTAACGTCCACTGTTCAAAGTGCCGTCAATGCGAACAAGCGGTGACCGAGACGTGTAGCCAGTGGCACCCCATACCATCACGCCGGGTGATACGCCAGTATGGCGATGACGAATACACGCTTCCAATGTGTGTTCACCGCAGTGTCGCCAAACACGGATGCGACCATCATGATGCTGTAAACAGAACCTGGATTCATCCCAAAAAATGGCGTCTTACCGTTCGTGCACCCAGGTTCGTCGTCGAGTACACCATCGCAGGCGCTCTTGTCTGTGATGCAGCGTCAAGGGTAACCGCAGCCATGGTCTCCGAGCTGATAGTCCATGCTGCTGCAAACGTCGTCGAACTGTTCGTGCAGATGGTTGTTGTCTTGCAAACGCCCCCATTTGTTGACTCAGGGATCGAGACGTGGCTGCATGATTCGTTACAGCCATGCGGATAAGATGCCTATCATCTCGACTACTAGTGATTCGAGGCCGTTGGGATCCAGCACGGCGTTCTGTATTACCCTCCTGAACCCACCGATTCCATATTCTGCTAACAGTCATTGGATCTCGACCAACACGAGCAGCAATGTCCCGATACGATAAAGCGCACTCGTGATAGGCTACAATCCGACCTTTATCAAAGTCGGAAACGTGATGGTACGCATTGCTCCTCCTTACACGAGGCATCACAACAACGTTTCACCATGCAACGCCGGTCAACTGCTGTTTGTGTATGAGAAATCGGTTGGAAACTTTCCTCATGTCATCACGTTGTAGGTGTCGCCACCCGCGCCAACCTTGTGTGAGTGCTCTGAAAAGCTAATCATTTGCATATCACAGCATCTTCTTCCTGCCGGTTAAATTTCGCGTCTGTAGCACGTCATCTTCGTGGTGTAGCAATTTTAATGGCCAGTAGTGTATTTTCTGATTTCGATGTTCACCTCTTCCTAACACGTGCAATTATAGGCCTACCTTCTAGTTCGTTTGTAACCCCTGCTGGTTGCACTGCCCTCCTACTGCTCGGAATCTTGCGGAAGGTGCAAAATGTTTGTCGCATATGCGGCGGCTCTTTGTTATTATCAGCTCGGCTGTGACATTGCCCTCCATGGCCATCGTGTTCCCCGGCACGTACAGATAAGCGGTCAGCAACAGAGACGAAATCATACTCCGATAATACTGACTTTACAGCGCCGAGGAAAATTTCCACCGATAATCCGATTTGCACGTGCCGTTGTAGATTTCTGTCTGCAGCTACGTCGATCATACCTGCTTTGGTGCAATGCATTACCATTGGTATTAAGTTGTATAGATGGGAGAAGTCGTTGTGTTCGGAATCTAAACACAAGATTTGCATTGATTTCTTGGCTTAAACGGTTCACTACTTTACGTGTGGTTTTGAATGAGAATTGTTGGATCTTGCTAGTGCGCTGTCGCCCGTGTTCGGTAGTTCAGTACAGAACATTAGCTGCGTCAGCTGTCTGTGTAATATCTTATCTTCCGTCCTCTTTACCTGTAAGTGTAAGTGCTTGTACATTGCATTTCCAAATGGAGATCTTTTCTGCAACTTGCTCCTCTACAGGCCAAAGGGTATAAGTTCATAAATAGTATTTAAAAACATGCACAAATACAAATGAACTTAAGACAGAAGGATATAAGGGCCCTTAGCAAGTTATTGAAATTTGACTTATTCTTCTGATATAAGAAGAGGAAAAATTCTTGCTTTATTTGTGTACTGCATCACATGTTACGTAGAGAGCTAGTACACAGTTGGAGGTTATCGACATAAACAAGCTAGTATTTATCTATGGCTCAATTCGATTTTTTTTCAGTGTCTTAGATTGCATCCGGGAGGAGTCACTGCTAGATTGGGGGAAGAAGAAGGAAGGTGACTCATTTTATATTCCAATCGACTACGCTCTGCACTATAATCCACCGTCACTCAAATTTATATTGCGGACCAGTTGAGCAGTTCAGAGTGTACCTTTGTGGTATTTTCTGTTTGTACTTAGGTGAATGTTGAATTTGTGTGCTAATATCGACTCTTAAGAATTTGTGTGGTAATATCGACTCTTCTTCAGTGCTCGTAGACTCGAACACGAATTACATTTGAGGGAAGTTTACTGTTTCAGCAACAGATGTGTTATCTGTGAATATAAGAGTTGAATGCTGAAGATAAGTAGATCGGGTTTGTAATGTAGAGGTTTTCAGTCGAATCAGGGAGAAGATATCTTTGTGGCACAACTTGAAAAAAAAAAAGAAGGGATAGGTTGATAGGACGCATCTTACGGCATCATGGGATAGCTAATACGATGAAGGAGGGGAGTGAGGAGGCTGCAGTTTAAAAGCTCGCGCAATAAATTCTGAAGGAAAATGTAAGCCCATTAATAAACCGCTGACGGAACGGGACTAACCTTTTTGTACATCGAATGATGGAAATCTGTTTTGTAATACGCGGAAGAATTAATTCGATCTAAATGGAGACAAAGGTGAATGATCTATATTCACAAAAGACTATAATCCTTGATGATAAAATGTAGGTCTGAGAAGGAAGTGTTCGGACAACTTGAGCCATTGTCATCTCAGTATCAGCGGTACTTGAGAAACGTGCATAGGACGATGGCGCATCTTGCCGTTGTCGCCTGCTATCTGCAGACTAGGCCGGTGCACAGAGACTCGCCGCTCGCGTCATCCTCTCTGGTTTGCCTTCGTTATCAGCGACAATCAGCCGCGGAGGTGAGCAAGGTGGAGCGGGCTAGCGCGCTGGGTGGCAGTCCCGTGGAAGGCGCGGCAATCATGCGACGGATGCTCGGCGAGCGGCGGGGGCGGCGCCAGCCGCAGCAGGTAATCACGCTGGTGGTGGGGGTAAAAAGGAAAAGCGACTCATTGCGCGCGCTGACACGGAACGTGACAGACCACGGTTTTGCGCCTCTTGCATTGCATCGCCCCACAGAAAATGAAAAAAAAAGTATTAAGCAATTCGTAACTCGTCAATTATTCTCTTGATGCTAGCTAGCTCAGTAGAGGCAAGCCAGAGAGAGGATCGGCGGAAACGGGTTCAGCGACCACGCTACACGGTGGACTGAAAAGGGGACCTTCAATTTCCGTCTTCCGTACAGGGTTTTAAGGTCAGTACCCGGCAATCAATTTCCTAAAGCAGTACGATACAAAAGAAAAAACTCGGAAGCAATCGCCTTTAAAATTAATGTTTTTCGAGCACTGTTAAGTACAAAATTGCTGATTAGACTGCTAATAGCAACTTTTTTTTAACTTTTATTTGTGTTAAGTATTAATTATGATACGGAAATATTAACTAACAAATGTTGAATTATTATTTTTAATGACAATATTTTTTTATTTTTATTATACTCGCACGAGAATAAATTCTTCATCTGCACCTTGGCAGACGGTAGTTTGTGTACCGCTGCCACTTTCTTGTACCGCTGCCACTTTCTCCTTCTCCGGTTCCATTCGCCATTAACGAATGGTTGACGGGAAAGACGGTTGCTGGTAGTCTGTCCGTGTGAGCTCGAATCACTGTTAATTTTTACCTTCACAGTCTTCTCGCGAGATATACTGTACGCAGGAACAAGCAAAATATACTTGCTGTTCTAGGAAAGTACCCTCTGAAATGAAAGATTAATCCGGTCATACTAAATTCTTCATTGTTAAATGAAAAAATTACATACGTTATTAATACTGTTGAGTCCCTGTAAAATAGAAGCGTATTTTATTTTGTTTTTCATGTTCTCATTTTTGTACCAAATTTTAATTTATTTTGAATGCTTGAATTTTAATGGCATCACTGATTAAAAATGAAGATATCGTTAACAATAGTATACAATATGTGCTAACTAACATTCCGATTTGATAATATATGATTTCAAGAAAAGAAAAAAAAAAACAGATCTTACTTATCGAAAATCGAACCATCTTCTTCAGGATTGGTAGAATAACACGTTACTGATGATTTCGTTGAAGTATGTCAAGTATTTTGTACTTAACAGCACTCGAAAATTTTCAAAGGCGATTTTTTCGATACTTTCTAGAATTGCTTTAGAAAATTGATGTCCGTGCACTGACTTTCATGGTAGTTTCTTTTTTTTCCAGATTCATCGCAGATTTTTCGCAGCTTATCGTTAAATTAACCACAGGACATAATTAATGAAAAGAGCTGTGTTCTTTTCCCGCATAAAAAACAGATATGCTGAAGTGTTGCTAGTGTGCATAGTGTGTTACGGATGCTGCAACTCATTGTTGTCAACTATTCCCCTCACCTTGTATTTACGCCCATTACAGTGAATCACTCCTCTGACAAAAAAGTGTTGCGTGACGAGTATACATGATGCAGTCCTCCGATCGCGTAAGCACCTATTAATTATAAAAAATTTATTTTTTATATGATGAATCATCGATTACTACTACTACCACCACTACCAATAATAATAATAATAGTGTTTTTTAATTATGACGTCTGAAACACAATAGCTTAGGAGAAAATAATGGTAGCAATCGTGTGAGCGAAAGAATTGAAATGATGCGGTCAGATGTAACGCTAGATGCTCAGTACCTATTCGGAGAGTTTGATGTCAAGACCTCCATAACGGATGAAGATAGGGTATCATGCTGAGGAAGGGCGTAATTAGATCAGTTACATCACAAAAACTTATTGATTTGAACCCTCGTAGCTTTAATTCTACGGAGAGAATTTTAACAGGTCAACTTTGTTTCCGCATCACTCATGTCTTTGAATTCTGATAAGATGCGCGCAGGAGATCTCGACTTCCTACGCTCTTGGAACAGCTGCGGTATCAAACATAGTCCGGGGAATTTCTGTACTTTCTGCCTGAGAATTCGGCTTGGTTTGCACAGTGAACTGAAAGGTCACAGTTTTTTCCTCGGGTCTATTTGATGTAGTTGTAATGATCTCCAGGCATGAAATTGAGTTACAAATTATAAACAAGTGCTCTCTCATTAGAGCGTCGGCCTCTGGGAACCACTCATTCGCTGCATAATTCAGTCATATGATCTAAATATACATACAATTCTGAGCTTATCAGTACCATGGGATGTGCAAATAATTCCGGAAATGTCATGCAGTCCGAACAATGAAAACCACTGAGATCAATGTCGGTCAACGCCATAGTAAATGACTTCGTTCGTTACTTTAAGTTCTATAATGATCACCATCTTTTGTGGATGGCGTTCGGTAATCCTATAGTTCGGCGAGAAGCTACAGCAGATGCTTAGTTGGTATATTTTCTTCCGTGAAAGAGCTTCACGGGTAGTACTCAGACATAACGCAGTTAATGAGGGCGTCCTACATATATGCTGCATTAAATTTTTGGACAGTATTGATAATTCCATCAGCGGTGAAAGGCGTCGTGTCGAGCGGTTGCCTATTTAGCTACTGAACTACGGCCTAGGAAAGTACAAACGGATAGGAACTGACTGATGTGACACAGGCCATTGTTTGTAAATTTCCTGGATTGACTAATTATAAGCAAGATCCTTTTCTCAAAGCTTCCGAAACAACTGACATTTGATAATGGCGGTTCGCGAAACACAGCTGATTGATTCGCGACTTGGGTTAGATAATACATTGTCTGCGACTGTTTTTCGAAACTTCTGTTTTGATTTATTAACGGTATTGAGAGCGATTCTGTAGACATCGCAAAGAAGGCGGAAGCAAGCGTAAAATGCCTTGGCAGACACCCCATGTGGTACTCCTATGACACATTCGCCGAACAGAAGCTATTATATTTTCCTAAGGTCACAGAACCCATGAATGTTTAGATGTGTTTGTATGAATGTTGCTTATCGACTCGGTTCTATGGTTAATGGCCGAGATTCAAGGTGGTACGAGGTTCAAATTCCTGTTTACCTAGCCACATTAGTTCCCAGAATCGCTCAAGACAACTCCAGGATGGTTCCTTTGAAAAGGACACGGTCGATTACCTTCGTCCCTTCTTTCCCAGTCCTGGCTCTCGATCCGCGTCTATTACACTTGTCTACGAGTCGTTAAACCCCAATCTTGCTTCCTTCTATCCTTCCTTCCATATACCGAGGTGGTTCCTTCAAAGAAATCATGAGATTCTCAGAAGATTTCGACATCGACGTTATGCTAGCAGACCTTGAGAATTTGCTACGTAGATTACAAAAAAAATGTACCGACAGCCAGCTCGACCCACAATATATCATCTTCACATTTAAAACGTTAAAGGTATTCACCAACACTTTTGTATATTTGGAGATGACCTCATGTTGCGCTTTTTTTTTTTTTTTTTTTTTTTAATTATCCGACATTTACAGATGTTTATTTATCTCAAATGGTTGTTGGTTATCTAAACTGATTTTGGAGAGCACGAAATTGTATGGCGCGCATTTTCCGCATTGTATTGGAATAAATATGAGAGTGCCGCTTTTTGTGAGTGTGATTTATTAGCTTGTCAGACCAAATGTGACACATTTTTTGGCCTTTGGCTCGGACCACTAAGTTTAACGTCAACATCCGACGGACGGGTCACTGTCAACAGGGCGCATACCTACACTCCATAAACACTGCCAAAAGGTTTGGAATTTAACCTGAGAACTGTGTCTCCTCCCCTCGACGACCAAATATTGGCGATGAACATTTGTCCTACACGAGGATTCGAAGCGGCAACCTCGATGTTTAACACCAACCCACAAGCGAGCTTTAGCGACCGCAGTCTGAAGCTTGGTCCCTGTGATGGCGCTTCTGATCCCATTAAGTGATGGCATTTCTGGTTCCATTAAGTGATGGCAGCTCGATGCGAACGAGCAACTCTTACGTTAAGAAGCAACGCGATTTACTCACCTAGCTCCACGTAGAGAAGGATGGATACGTTTTTGGATAGTACAGAGAAACATACCGGGGAAGAGATGGTTGTGTGTTCATGCTGCAGTGCTTATTACTCATACTTGTAGAACAATTCTGCGGTTTCAGTTGCCTGTTATTTCTCTACACATCACACAGTGAAGTTTCGCAGAATTTAGGTTTACCATGGTTTCCTTGAATCGCCTAGGGGAAACGCCAGGATACGATCTGTGTCTTTATTTATTTATTTTTTTCTTCCAGTCCGAGCTCGTCGTCGACCGGGTGTTACATACAATTCCCCCCCCCCCCCCCCTCTTCTTCTTCTTCTTCTTCTTCCATGGACACTATGTGATCAAAAGTATCCGAACATCTCCAGAAACATACGTTTGTCATATTAGGTGCATTGTGCTGCCAGGTACTCCATATTAGCGAAACAGTAGTCATTAGACATCATGAGAGAACAAAGTGGGGCGCTCCGCGGAACTCAACGGACTTCGAACGTGGTCAGGTGATTGGGTGTATCTTGTGTCATACGTCTGTACGCGAGATTTCCACACTCCTAAACATCCCTAAGTCCACTGTTTCCGATGTGATAGTGAAGTGGATACGTGAACGGACACGGCAGCACTGAAGCGTACAGACCGACCTCGTCTTTTGACTGACAGAGACCGCCGACAGTTGAAGAGGGTCGTAATGTGTAATAGACAGACATCTATCCAGACCATCACACAGGCATTCCAAACTGCATCAGGATCCACTGCGAATACTATGGCAGTTAGGCGGGAGGTGAGAAAACTTGGATTTCATGGTCGAGTAGCTGCTCATAAGCCACACCTCACGCAGGTAAACGCCAAACGACGCCTCGCTTGGTGTAAGGAGCGTAAACATTGAACAATTTAACAGTGGAAAAACGTTGTGTGGAGTGACGAACCACGGTACGCAATGTAGCGATCCGATGGTAGGGTGTGGGTAAGGCGAATGCCAGTGAACGTATCTGCCAGTGTGTGTAGTGCAAACAGTAAAATTCAGAGGCGGTGGTGTTATGGTGTAGTCGTGTTTTTCATAGAGGGGCTTGCACCCGTAGTTGTTTTGCGTGGCACTATAGCAGCACAGGTCTACATTGACGTTTTAAGTACCTTCTTGCTTCCTACTGTTGAAGAGCAATTCGGGGATGGAGATTGCATCTTTCAACACCATCGAGCACCTGCTCATAATGCACGGCATGTGCCGGAGTGGTTACATGACAGTAACATCCCTACCATATTGAACTGCAGCATTACCGATGGAGGGCGCCACGAACTTGTAAGTCATTTTCAGCCAGGTGTCCGGATACTTTTGCTCACATAGTGTACCACGATATTACATCTAATTTATTTTCCTTGTAGACATATTTTCAAGATGATTGGTCTCGCTAAAACACATGCAAATTCGCCACTGTTTATTTGGAAGAACGTGTTATCGACTGCACAAATAACTAGTTCGCCAGTAAGTTCTCTTAACATCGAGTAGGTAGTAGATACGAAACAGTTTGCTGAGGGTCGAAAGTCTTACCACAAATAGAAGAAGTCGATGACATAGCTTCGAACTTCTACCTGTGTGTACTATCGGGTCTAATATTATTTCAGTAAATCTGAGTCTGTCATCTGCGCTCCACGTCATTAGGTTCATGTTTTCTTTCACCCTAAATCATTCCGGAAAAACCTCCTACATTTTGGTTGTTCATTGAAAAGGACTCTCAGCGTAGTGGCTGGCTGGAATAACCACTTCTATAGAAGTCGAATGGCATCTCTCGCTACCGACAGACGTAACACGCGGAGTTAAAAATTCACATAAATGTTGCTTGTAATTGAGTATGAAACAGTTTAAATTAATTGATGTTTTTAGTAAACATGTTGTTTGTACGCAGTATTGAAAGCTGATGTTGACAGCGACCTAAAACAAGTGAATTTTGATGCTGGCAAACAGAATACAGCATACATTCTTAACGAAGAGAATACTTAAGAAATAAGCCATTTCGGGCGTACCCTAAGGGAGTATTAGCGGATCATTACTTACCACAAAATATGTAAATGACTTGGTGGTTAACTTCGAACGTTCCATGAGGCTTTTCGCGGATGATGCTGTTGTATATAGAGAAGTTGCAACGCTTGAAAATTGTAGGGAAATACAGGAGGACCCACAGAGGATCGGTACTCGGTGTGAGTATTATCAGTTGACCCTCAACAAGTGTAACGCATTGACCATAAATATGTAGAAAGACACATTATCGTATTACTAGGCGAATACACAACAGTCATTTGAACAGTCACACCCATTAAATATCTGTGAATATGCTTGAAGTGGAGCGACCACATAAAACAGATCGCAGATAAGGCGAGTGTCAGATTCAGATTCACTAGAAGAATCTTCCGGAAATGTAGTCCATCCACAAAGTAGGAAACTTACAAAGCACTCATTGGATCTATACTTGAATATGCTCGTCAGTCTGGGTTCCGTACCTCATAGAACCGATAGAAGAAGTAGTGACGATCCAAAGACGAGCTGCGTCTTTCGTTACATATTCATTTCGTAATCACGAAAGCACCCCGGAGATTCTCGTAAAACTCCAGTGACAGACGGTGCAAGAGAAGCGTTGTCCATGAAGGTATTTCGAAGTTCCGAGAGTGTACGCTCCTAAAAGAGTCACGCTATATATTGCTCCACCATATGACCCAGAAGTCATAATACTTCTAATTTCTGTCAACCCCCCCCCCCCCCCTCCCCTCGTCAGCCACCGCGTCCAGCGTCTTAGAGTGAACAATTAATTCCTGAAACTCGTCATTAATTTCAGTGACTCATCACCGATTACATTTTCAAAAGATATTGGACCATTACGTTTCTTACCCACCTCCTATTATGTAGAGTAAGCCACTAAATTTGTGTGTCGTCACCTGCTAATCTCTGTACCAGGCGCTTATCATTTGCAAGTTTCTATCCATTTCGTAAGAAGTTGTCAATGATGTTATCCACCTGTACACTACTACGCCGTCCGCGAGTAATCTCAAAAGGCTGCAGACATTATTCGCCTTGTCATTATTGTGAAGCGTGAGCCACGTAACATGGCATGGTGAATATTTCATTTATTCTAGGTATCAAGACGTAGTTCCCGGCAAAGGATAATGTGCAAAGGTACAAGAAATATGTTGTGTTTTTATTGAACGATATGTTGTATAACGACATTCCAAATCTTTTCATAAGAGGAGCTCACTGTTATGACATTTGTTAAGGTGGTTGTTGCTGTGGTCTTCAGTCCAGAGACTGGTTTGATGCAGCTCTCCATGCTACACTATCCTGTGCAAGTTTTATCTCCCAGTACCTACCGAAACCTACATCCTTCTGAATCTGCTTATTGTATTCTTCTCTTGGTCTCCCTCTATGATTTTTACCCTCCACGCTGCCCTCCAATAGTAAATTGGTGATCCGTTGATGCCTCAGAATATACCCTACCACCCAATCCCTTCTTCTAGTCAAGCTATGCCACAAACTCCTCTTCTCCCCAATCCTATTCAATACCTCCTCATTAGTTGTGTGATCTACCCATCTAATCTTCAGCATTCTTCAGTAGCACCACATATCTAAAGCTCCTATTCTCTTCTTGTCAAAACTATTTATCGTCCACGTTTCACTTCCATACATGGCTACACTCGATACAAATACTTTCAGAAACGACTTCCTGACACTTAAATTTATACTCGATGTTAACAAATTTCTCTTCTTCAGAAATGCTTTCCTTGCCATTGCTAGTCTACGTTTTATGTCCTCTCTACTTCGACCATCATCAGTTATTTTGCTCCCCAAATAGCAAAACTCATTTACTTACTTTAAGCGTCTCATTTCCGAATCTAATTCCCTCAGCATCACCCGATTTAATTCGACTACATTCCATTATTCTCGTTTTTCTTTTGTTGATGTTCATATTATATCCTTTCATGACCCTGTCCATTCCGTTCAGCTGCTCTTCCAAGTCCTTTGCTGTCTCTGACAGAATTACAATGTCATCGGTGAACCTCAAAGTTTTTATTTCCTCTCCATGGATTTTAATTCCTACTACAAATTTTTCTTTTGTTTCCTTTACTGTTTGCTCAATATACAGATTGAATAACATAGGGGAGGGGTTACAACCCTGTCTCACTCCCTTCCCAACCACTGCTTCACTTTCATGCCCCTCGACTCTTGCAACTGCCATCTGGTTTCTGTACAAATTGTAAATAGCCTTTCGCTCCCTGTATTTTACCCCTGCCACCTTCAGAATTCCAAACAGAGTATTCCAGTCAACATTGTCAAAAGCTTTATCTATTTTATAAGATAAGTCGTAGGGTGAATATTGCCTCGCGTGTTCCAATTTTTCTACGGAATCCAAACTGATCTTCCCCAAGGTGGGCTTCGACCAATTTTTCCATTCATCCGTAAAGAATTCGTGTTGTTAATATTTTGCAGCCATGACTTATTAAACTGATAGGTCGATAATTTTCACATCTGTCAACACCTGCTTTCTTTGGGATTGGAATTATTATATTCTTCTTGAAGTCTGAGGGTATTTGTCCTGTCTAATACATCTTGCTCACTAGATGGTAGAGTTTTGTTAGGCCTGCCTCTCCCAAGGCTGTCAGTAGTTCTAATGGAATGTTGTCCACTCCCCCGGGCCTTGTTTCGACTTAGGTCTTTCAGTGCTCTGTCAAACTCGTCACGCAGTATCATATCTCCTATTTCATCTTCATCTACATTCTCTTCCATTTCTATAATATTGTCCTCAAGAACATCGCCCTTGCATAGACCCACTATATACTCCTTTCACCTTTCTGCTTTCCCTTCTTTGCTTAGAACTGGGTTTCCATCTGAGCTCTTGATATTCATGCAAGTGGTTCTCTTTTCCCCAAAGGTATCTTTAATTTTCCTGTAGGCAGTATCTATCTTACCCCTAGTGATATGTGCCTCTACATCCTCACATTTGTCCTCTAGCCATCCCTGCTTAGCCATTTTGCACTTCCTGTCGATCTCATTTTTGAGTCGTTTGTATTCCTTTTTGCCTACTTCATTTACTGCATTTTTATATTTTCTCCTTTTATCAGTTAAATTCAATATCTCTTCTGTTACCCAAGGATTTCTATTAGCCCTCGTCTTTTTACCTACTTGATCCTCTGCTACTTTCACTATTTCGTCTCTCAAAGCTACCCATTCTTCTTCTACTGTATTTCTTTCCCCCATTCTTGTCAATCGTTTCCTAATGCTCTCCCTGAAGCTCTCTACAACATGTGGTTCTTTCAGTTTATCCATGCTCCATCTCCTCAATTTGTTAAGGTTAGCAGTAAAATTTTCCCAAAAATACGTAGCTATTTTTTCTAAATAAAAGTCAGCCACATTCACGCCAAAAGCGGATGAGAGACAGAGTCTTGCCGCGTGCTATAGCACTGGTTCAAAAAAAAAAAAGAAAAAAAAATGGTTCAAATGGCTCTGAGCACTATGGGACTTAACATCTATGGTCATCAGTCCCCTAGAACTTAGAACTACTTAAACCTAACTAACCTAAGGACATCACACACATCCATGCCCGAGGCAGGATTCGAACCTGCGACCGTAGCAGTCGCGCGGCTCCGGACTGAGCGCCTAGAACCGCTAGACCACCGCGGCCGGCTATAGCACTGGTATTTAGAAAATTACCCAGCTATTTTTTTTTTTTTTTTTTTTTTTTTTTTTTTTTTTTTTTTTTTTTGCGAAGATTTGAGTGCAAGTTGTAACAAATGTTACATCACACAATAGCACGTAAGATTTCAATAATTATTGTTTTTCCATTCTGTGAAATAAGTTCACCTTATTTCTTAATGTGCTGTTAATGGATGCAATGAATTTGAAGATGGTCGACAACTTGACTTTCCTGAATGTTGTATACATACAAGATACTTATAAATTGCTCTTCATAGATGTGGAGGTGTGGTCCTGACACCAAAACATCACAAAAGTCCAGAAGAACATGGGTCCGAAAATCCTTCGTAAGGGAATTCGTAGGTTTATTGTATGTTATATGTGATACAGTAACAACGTACATTTTCAAAAATTGTTCGAAGTTACCTCCTCCAGCTTCGATACGTGCCCTGAGCTGTGCTCCACACTTTTGTTTACTCTGTTGACAATTCCCAGAGTACCTCAAATTTCGTCAAATCCATATTGTATATGCAAATAGACATGAGGTATAAGAGTTGAATGCACCAAAGCATTTAAATGTCTCCAGAGATAAAGTACATTGGATTCAAATCTGGCGATCGGACAGACCATGCATTGGATCCCTTTCGTCCAATCAATCAACTTGGAAACTGGCTATCGAGGCCCCGGCGAGAGTTTTAAAGTGACGTGGAGAACTATCGTGCATTAACCGCATCCCTTGGATGACGGATGGAGGTACATTATTAAGTAAATGAAGCACCTCATATCTGAGACTTCCTTGGGTACGTTTGAGTAGTAAGACGAGGAAATAGGGAGCAATAAGATGACCATGTCTGATTCCTCCCCACATGTCGATGCTGAACGTTCAAAAGACAGACAAACTAAAACACATGCCAAGACCATCTCTAATCAAGAATTGAAGTAAAAATGCACGACTGAAATGTGTTTCATAACAGGGGTTACAGGGAATACCTTTCGTGACTCGTTAAAAAAGGATTTTTTGATTGATTTTCATTCAGACTTTTCGTAATGTTTTGGTGTCAGGAAGAAATCTCAAAGATTTATGGACACCAGTTTATAAACACCTTGTTGGTGATGCAGACTAACGCAAGGTCCGACGTGCCGCTGTTGCAGATCCAGCCACCGCTTCCGCAGCAGCAGCAGCGTCCAGCGGCGCGAGACGGGGAGGGAGGCGCCAAGCTGGCCGCGGCCCTGGAGTCGGCGGGGCGCGCGCGGCGCTCCTACACCGACAGCGCCACGCTCACAGGTACTGTGTCCTCAGCGTACTTTATAGCAACTACTTCGGTTCCTAGTCAGCAGGGCTCTGGCTAGGTCTCGTGAAGTCCTCTTCAATATCAAAAGAACTCCATATCTTTCTTAATTCTTTGTGATCAGTACGCCCTTTGAGTCCAACAATATGCTCACAGCAAAAGCAACTGAAATATAAGAAAACATGCAGAATGTAGGTCATTCACTGTTCGCTAAAGAGACACAGAAGGCAATAGACACTGCACCCAGATTGTTTCTGTGTTCCTTGACTTCCAGAAGACCTTCAATACCAATCCTGTTCTGACGTCTACTGAAGAAAATACGAGCGTACGGATTATCAAACCACATGGGAGATTGAAGATTCGTAACCGAGAGAAATATCCAGGCGTAAAAATAACTTAGGACGCACTCCGAGGGACTATTATAGGACCACCCGTTACAAACTTGTAAGACTTGCAGGACATGTAGAGGGGAGTGTGTACATAATATTGTGAATAGGGGCCCATGTCAGTCGTACAGCCGTTTGAAAATATGTGTACTAGGTAGGTAGGCTGGGAGGGAGTGGTTACTTCGGATCGGCTGATGTAAAAATGGTTCAGATGGCTCTAAGCACTATGGGACTTAACATCTGAGGTCATCTGTCCCCTAGAACTTAGAACTACTTAAACCTAACCAACCCAAGGACATCACACACATCCATGCCCGAGGCAGGATTCGAACCTGCGACGGTAGCAGCAGCAGCGCGGTCCCTGACTGAAGCGCCTAGAACCGCTCGGCCACAGCGGCCGGCGGCTAATGAAATTTGACATCTATCCTTCATGGTTCGAGCGCCATTCACCTATCTGTGACTGTTACAGCAACATGGTTGAGTACACGTTTGCAGAATACACCGACATGATCCTTCCGAATCTCGAAGGTCGCGGTAATGGAGGATCTTCTCGTCCCCTCTATCAAGATCGATCTCCACAACGTCCGACTCCATTGCATACCAATTTCACCACAGTTACGCAACGGCTTCTGGAAGGGTACCTTCACCGTCAACAGGCGTGACTGTGGTGCTCCAAGGAGACGCCACACACGCGAATCGAAAGAGGCCGTACTGCATCAACGACTACACGAGCAATTTCTGTGGCTGTTAAGTGAAACTACAAAACAACTGATGTAGTGAGTTACGCCTACTCTGTTACCTGTAAAAGTGGGCGCGTTACCAACACGTTTTCAAATGGGTGTAGCATAGAAACGGTATGTTTCCGGACATGGGTTTCAGTTCAGAAAATTATCTACTCGCTCCCCTCTACAAGTTCTAGAAGTTTTTAACGGGAACTTCCGAACACTTTTATGCAAAGTGATCCGTTTGAGATGACAGAAAAGTAAAGTATTATGTACAAGAAACTATGCAAATGTATTGCTTATGAACGGTATATGCATGTGGAGAAGAGTCTGGTGTTAGTGTCTTATAAGCATTCAACATGTTCGCCATTGCGAGTGCGGCGCATACCATAACTCGCGTCCATGTTGTATCACGTGGCGCGCAGCATTTCTGGAGTAATTTAGTGAAAAGCCGCTATAATCTGCCTCCGTAGATCGGCCAGTTTCTGTGGCCTTCGTGCATATACTGTTCATTTGACGAAGGCTCCCTCCCCCCTCTTCTCTCTCTCTCTCTCTCTCTCTCTCTCTCACACACACACACACACACACACACACACACACACACGCGCGCGCGCGCGCACAAAACAAGGGAAAAAATGTAGGCGTTAGGTCCGAGCTAGTAGATTGACTATGCACCATAGGATAGGTCCATCAGGGCCGCAGCAGTGATCTTTGGTGTCATTGTTCCCCCGCTATGAGAGCCCAATGCAGTGGAGCGCCGTCTTGTTGATACTAAATAGTGTCCAGTATCCTATTTTCGTGTAATTTGAGAGACCACGTACTAATCCATCATTTCAAGGTAATTGACGCCACGAAAATTCTCTCCCGGAAAAAAATACTCTAAAATTTCCCACAGCACACGACAAATTGAGCGCGTTGTTATGGCATAACTTCCATTTTCACTTAACAGTCGATACACACTCAGCGTGCAAACTTGGTGCTACCTCGTGCACTGTGTTTCTGACATCTGGTTTTTGCGCTGTGAACTACGCGCTGTTGGCTTGCATCCTGAGACGTGGTCATTTATTGTTACCTCCCATCAGTTTCACGCACATTACAGAAAATAGCTCTGGATTATATACACTGGTGTCCAAAATTAAAGCAACAAACTGCTATTTCCCCGTCCTTTGTCCGATTCACGATATAGTCATACAAACCGTCAACAGATGGCCGTACGATCGTGTTCTGCACGGAAAATGGCATTCGGATCAACGGGCAACCACACCAGCGATGACGCCAGGGCATCCATCAAACGGGGCAGTATTTGTCGGGTAGTCCTGCATCTACAATGGGCACGCAGTCACAGACGTTGCAGTATGGCACAGAGAAGGCGGCTGCCAGACACTCTGCAATGGAGAGGACACTCGCAAACTGATGTGGCCCGATGGCTTAAAGTGACTCGTTCTGTTGTTTCCAGGATGTGGCGACAGTTCATAGGGACGGAAACTGTGTCCCAAAGACCAGGGCAGCGTCGACCACGTGTGACATCACAAAGACAGTGCCGTTATTTGGCTGTAAGGGCACGCCTTAGTACTGCGTGCTAACTGGCATCTGATCTCGTGCCTTCCACTGGACGTGTTGTATCGAGACAGACGGTGTACAGAAAGCTTCGACAGAGCGGTCTTCATTGCCGGAGACCTGCTCTTTGTGTACCTCTGATGCGTCTTCAGAGAAGGGAACGTCGACAGTGGAGTTGTCAACATGCCCTGGATGATGGAACAGAGGGCCTATATTCTTTTCACAGATGAGTCACGATTTGGTCTGGAGAGTGATTCTCGACGGCTTCGGAACGTGGAACGCTATTTCGGGACCCAAATGTTGTGGAAAGAGACCGATATCGAGGAGGATGCCTAATGGTGTGGACAGGGATTATATTGACCTCTCGAACAGCTCTTGATGAAATTGTATGGGTGAATCAACAAGTTTTAACTGCTGTCAGGCATCGTGACGAGTTCTTGAGACCTCATGTGCTGTTGTTGCGAGGTGCTGTGGGCCCAGACTTCTTATTGATGGACAATAATGCTGGACCTCATAGAGCAAGAGTGGCTCATGTTTTCTTGGAAAGGAAGATATTGCACACATGACATGGTCTGCTCGCTCTTCCGATTTGGATCCCATAAAGCATGTCTAGGATGCACTACGAGACGAGTTGCATCACGTAAGCATTCACCAATCACTCCTCAACACTTGCGAGCAGCTCTGTCGGAAGAATGGGCGTTATTGCCTCAACATGAGATTGATAACATTATTCACAGCATGCCCCTTAGTTGTCAGGCCTGCATTGCTGCCAGAGGTGCTTACAACCCATACTGAGCACATTAACCGGTTGTCGAAATGTGTGTGCAAATCTGTTAAGTTGGAAAAACGAAGAAAATTTTTGTCTACCATTATTTCCTATGCAGTTGTTTACTTCTTGTTTCTGTACATTGTTTCTACTTTGCTTTGACCTGTCTATACTGTTTTGTGGCAAAATAAACGCACCCTTGCAAAATTTCTATTTGTTGCTTTAATTTTGGACACCAGTGTACATTAACTTAAATATGCCCTTATATTTTTCTGACATCTTAAACGGATCATCTAGTTATTAAATGATGACGTGAATGACGTCTGAAGCTCGACGAGGATATTCGCGGATAATGCTTTTGTATGCAGAAAAGTGGCACTGTAGAAAATGGTAGCGAAATCCACGAAGACTGCAGAGGATCGACAGTTGGTACAGGGATTGCCAGTCAGTTCTCAACATACACGAATCTAACAGATTGCGAATACATAGGCGGAAACATCCATTATTGTATGATTACAGAGCAATCACAGGAAACAGTCTTCTCCATTAAGTATACGGGAGTAGTCATACGGAAAGATTAAAAGTGGAACAGCCATATAAAACTTATCACAGGTGCAATACAGATTCATTGCAAGCATTCTCGAGAAGTGTAATCCATCCACAAAGGAGGTAACCTCATTTGACCAATATTGCTCGTTAATACTGGCTCCGTACCAGAAAGGATTGATATAAGAAATAGAGAATATCCAAACAAGAGCAGCGCGTATCGTCACGAACTCGTTTAGTAAGGGCGAAAGCCTTACGGAGATGCTCATCGAACTCCAGTTGCAGACACTGCAGGAGAGGCATTGTGCATCATGGTGTGGTGTCGTGAAAAGACTGTGAAAATAAAATTAGAGAGATTCGAGCTCACGCGGATCTTACATACGATCGTATCCGCAGACCATTCGACCGGAACGGGAAATGGGGAACTGACAGTGACTCAAGAGAACTCTCCGCTACACTCGTGGAGTATAGATGCGGATTTGAGGTTCTTTAAAACGGGCTACAATGCTTCCTCATGCAGAGAGCGGAACAGTTTCGTGATTTCACATAAGACACGCAGAAATTCGACTTCTCACGCCTTACTCCGTCAGATGGAGATCGTCAGACGGGAGGCACTATGTCGCGCTAGTCATGCGCTCATGGTTTCCTGATTTTTTCCAAAAGAAGATTTATGCCCTGCAATTACTGGTTCACTATTCTGACACCCTTAAGTGAAACAACGGCACAGATAACGCTATACAAAAAATTTGAGGCAAATCACTGCTTTTTGCCTTATTGGTAGTTTTGCCCGCTTTTCACTCTCTCAAATAGATCTTTCCCAGCCGAGCGAATGACGAAACGAAGCATGGTTGTTAAAGTGAGTACAGTTTTCTTTTTCGTGTTGGTCAGTATGCATTTGTTATGTGGCCAAAAACGGAGGAGTATCTATTATTATTTGGTAGCGGACTCTCTTTCTTGTTTTTCTCTTCGTCTCCAAGTACGTGATTTGCTATTCTTCCAATAGTGCCTGTGCCAACTTAACGTTGTATTCCTATTTGTTCGAGAAATACAGTATGTTCCACAGTCTCTCAACTTCGTTGGCACCATTACTGATATAAAAGTTGTCTTCCGGCTGTTATCCGTCATGGGGTTCCAAATTAATTGCATAGCCATTCTTAACGTCAACAGGAGCAAATATTTTTATTTCATATTTTGCAGGTGTACTCGGTATGTACTGCCTAAAGTAGCAATTCCCCTGAAATACAGAAGCTGCTCTCATCTAGAGAGAAAAGATCACTAAACCTACTAACCATAAGTTTATATAACTCTCACGTTGGAATTAGTTTATCTTCCACCTACCGAAAATTATTCGTAATTACATTATCAAAACGCAATCATCGATACAGAAAATAAAATCTTATTCATAGGTAGAAAACAACACTCCACTCCATTGCCTTTAGAGTTATTCGACAATAGTTTCACATGCTTTTCTGAACAACGCACCGACCAATGACAAAAAGGATACTGATGAAGAATAATATTTCTGTGCCAACTGTCTATCTTTCATCTACCTCTCTGGTAAATCTTAAACAAACTTTTTCAATCTAAACATTAGTACAGTATACAACGTTTATTATGTCATCGCCAAGATACAAATTCAGTATTTTTGTTGGAGTTTTTTACGGAACAAGCCAGGAAAATAAATAATTCTGTCACTTGATGGAGTATGCACAATTTTTGAGGAAATTTTTTTCCCCCTTCTTGTTTCACGATTCTTTTCATAACAAAATTTGGACTGGATACATACTCAGTTCAGACGAACTGGATCTGTTTTCGTTATTCACCTTTTATACCGATTCGGTGTTGGGTGTTGTGGTCACTAGCAGTCACGTGATTTCACGTTAAGCTGGAGGTCTGCTTTCCCCGGTTGAATAACCGGTGCAGGTTAGAGATGCGCAAGACGCCGAAGTGGCTTCGAAGAAATTGCTTTAAGCACTATGGGACTTAACATTTGAGGTCATCAGCCCCCTAGACTTAAAACTGCTTAAACCTAACTAATCTAAGGACATCACACACATCCATGCCCGAGGCAGGATCCAAACCTGCGACCGTAGCAGCAGCACGGTTCTGGACTGAAGCGCCTAGAACCGTTCGGCCACAACGGCCGGCGAAGTGGCTTCAAATTGTGAGACTTGGCGCTAGGCTATTGATTCACACGAAATCTTCATCATTAGTATTTTTTTTATTATTATTATTATTATTATTATTATTATTATACGTGGTCAAATTCGCGATCATCTTCGTTAGAAAACACCTCCGACTATTCCTGCTCAAGCCATTGTACAACAATATGCATATCTTCTGCCGTCTCCGTCTTTGGGCGTTGTGATAGTTTACTTGTTACGTATATAGGCGTGCTGTTGACAACTATCACACAAACACGCTACTACGAAGAGAATTTATTTCTTCAATCTGTAGACGTGAAACGGAAGTGTACTACTGTCGCAATAACAAACATCAGCAATAAACGATCAGCTACTGAAAGGCACGACTCCTAAAATCAGTAGTTTTGCAGACTTACAACAAATATCACTGGAGGGAGGGGGAGGACGCACAGGCGTCACCATCGCACTTAATTTGGGGCTATTGACAGTGAACAAAGATTCGCTTTCCCCAATGAGCGTCCGCAGCTCGTGGTCGTGCGGTAGCGTTCTCGCTTCCCACGCCCGGGTTCCCGGGTTCGATTCCCGACGGGGTCAGGGATTTTCTCTGCCTCGTGATGACTGAGTGTTGTGTGATGTCCTTAGATTAGTTAGGTTTAAGTAGTTCTAAGTTCTAGGGGACTGATGACCATAGATGTTAAGTCCCATAGTGCTCAGAGCCATTCCCCAATGAGCGATTTCAATTCTTGAGGCAAATAAAGATTTGTCTTTATGCATCCTTACTAACATAATTATATTATGAGATATGAGAAATTAAAGAATTATTTACTTCCTTCTGGTTCATACTGTATGGTCCAGAATGCATCCGTTGGCACTAGAAGTAATATGAAACTTCCGTCTTGCTTATAAAGGTGTCCTCTCCCTTAGTTGGCGGCATGGCACCACCACTCAGCATGCACGTATTTCTGTATCCTGTTGACATTTTTGCACCGTTGAACTAATTTTATTAAACTGGAGATAAAAACTGTCTTGGTTTGAGACTATAGCCCAGTAGAGATAGCTCTGAATAAGGGATTCCGTTGTAAAGGTGGAGTAATTTTTATTTTCTAGTATGTTGTATGTATTACTCCCTTCGTAAAAAATTGAAGATTTGCCTTCTCCCATTTTTGCGTTATCCGCCATCTTGAAAAGGAAAAAAACGCTAATAAATTATCCTTTGTTTCAGTTTTCCCTCAGTAACTTCCTTCCAGCGCATTTTAGGCAAAAATATGCCATTATGGGTTTTGAAGAGAAGTAAATTTACTGAAAGTTATATTTATAACTTGTTGGAAAATTCAGAACAGCTGCTAAGTACGACGCTGTGAAAATCTGCAAAAACGTCAAGGAATCACAAAAAATTAGACATACCGGTGGTTTCGCGTTAATAACTTATTTAGTGCAGTTTTGTGCACAATGCATAATAACCATTGTTGTAGGGGATTTAATTTCCTTCAGGATTCGTCCAAAATGTTTATCACTCCCTATACACGCCGAGAATTATTGTATTACCAATTTTAGTCAAAGTCCACTCGACACTGAAAATACCGTCCTCAGCCAGAAATAGTAACCCTGTATGTAGCATCATATTTAAACAATTACATATGCAATATATACGTGCAATGAGACTTATGCAATTTATGGCGAATAAATATTTTTTGAAAAAGAAAAATATAAATTTTCAACACTATTAACATATGCTTATATATCAACAAAATTGAAGTTAATAAACTAACTCAGTGGTTTTCCAGCCACAGTCTTTTTGAAGGTGAAGATATCTACTAGCATCTGTCCTGGGAACTTGGTGTTTTGAGCAAAGAATGGAATTTTGAACAGCAGTTTCGAGAACATGCATCTCCGACATAAAGACACAGCGGTGTCGTTGGAAGTAGTTGCTAACCATGTAGACACGAAGAAAGAAAAAGTAATTCTGGATCCTCACATCCTTTTCCTCAGCATGGCCGTCTCTAAGCAGTCTGCGAATGACCTGAAAAAATACTTCAAATAACAGCTTGCTCCCTCTTCATTGTCCTTTTTTCTGAGGAAAACATTCGCATTTTACTCTGTCTTAGTGACACGGAAATGGGAAAGAGCAGAGTTGATGTACTAGATCGTGGCCACCTTCTACACAGAGTTCATTGGAATCGGAACGAATGTTTTTCTCCAATTTTTAAAAGATTTGTGACATACGTACAGCGGTATCATTGTCAAAATGCAGCGCTGGTCTTCGAAGGGTACCCCACAGATGAAAATAAAAGAAGCGGAAATAGCACCCGAAAGAACTCGTCGTTGCTAAAATCTTATACAGAAATTCTCTTTGATAGTATAATGTATCCGCAGATGCCAGAAGATAAATTGTTATCGAATGAAAAAACAAATCCCGCTTCATCTCAAAATGGTTCAAATGGCTCTGAGCACTATGCGACTTAACTTCTGAGGTCATCAGTCGCCTAGAACTTAGAACTAATTAAACCTAACTAACCTAAGGACATCACACCCATCCATGCCCGAGGCAGGATTCCAACCTGCGACCGTAGCAGTCGCTCGGTTCCAGACTGCAGCGCCTAGAACCGCACGGCCACTCCGGCCGGCCCTTCATCTCATTGCTACAGAATTTCAGCGAGCACAGATGTCACCAAGGAGGCAATAGAAGGTGCAAATGAGTTAATTGTGAAAACTGTCATTTCGTTGCTCTCCGTACGCGGGACGACTTCAGCGCCAGACTGTGGAAGGGGCAACATAGGAGATGCACTGTGTTCCAACTCATCCTTCAATCACAAAGATATTGTGGAAAAATATACTATTTCTCGTTGCCGTAAGTAGTTGCGATACCACCTGCACTGTGTTTGAACAGGTTAAAACTAAATTTTGCGCCACACGCGAGAGTCATGCTTCCCACAGTAAATTGTTTCTATTTTCAAAGATCCAGCTGCAGAAAAAGAGAAAATGGTAGAAGCAACTGAAATTTTCCTTGTGGCACTTTATGGAGATGCCTCGAACACTTCTATAGATGAGTTGAGATGTCTTGGCTTTTCGAAAAGTTCTGCAAACACCACACTTGATTTGGCACGCCTACCTTCAGCAAGGGATGCAGTTCAGTATCACACATATAGAACTTATCGGCAAGTTCAGACGTGGGTGGGATATGAAGAAGACGCCCTGGAGTGGGGCTGGAAGGATGATATTTTGGTCGAACCCCAATCCCATCGAATAAAGAACCAGCTGCACAGGCATTGCTGAACATGATTTCAAGCCAGTGCTAAAAGACTTACGGCAACAAATGCAGCTGTAAAGGAGGAATTCGATGGTTGAATCCATCACGGAACAATAGGGCTTAGGTGATGCACTGCATATTTGTGAAAGTAATCAACTTTCAGAACGAAATTTTCACTCTGCAGCGGAAGTGTGCGCTGATATGAAACTTCATGGCAGATTAAAACTATGTACCGGACCGAGGTTCGAACTCAGAACCTTTGCCATTCGCGGGAAAGTGCTCTACCACCTAAGCTACCAAAACACGACCCACGATCCGTCCTCACAGCTTTACTCCCACCAGTACCTCGTCTCCTACCTTCCATCCTCTTCTATCTTCCATCCTCTCCTGCCTTCCAAACTTCACAGGAGCTCTTCCGCATACCTTGCAGAACTAGCATCGGCAGCCGGCCACGGTGGCCGAGCGGTTCCCATGCGCTTCAGTCCGGAACCGCGCGACTGCTACGGTCGCAGGTTCGAATCCTGCCTCGGGCATGGATGTGTGTGACGTCCTTAGGTTGGTTAGTTTTACATAGTTCTAAGTTCTAGGGGACTGATGACCTCAGATGTTAACTCCCCTGGTGCTCAGAGCCATTTGAACAATTAAACTAGCGTTCTGGAAGAAAGGATATTGCGGAGACATGGCTTAGCCACAGCCTGGGGGATGTTTCAGGATGATGAATTTTACGCATCAACCACATCTGAGCTAAAACAACATGAAATTGATGAATTTTTAACTTAAAATTTTGCATATATCCTTAAAATTTAAGATTATTTTTAAACTGTATTTTGTTGAAATATAAGCGTATATAAAAGAGTTGAAAAATTAGTATTTTTCTTTTTCAAAAATTGTTATCCCCACAAATTACATGAATCTCATGAACTACATGTACAGGGTTATTACAAATGATTGAAGCGATTTCACAGCTCTACAATAACTTTATTATTTGAGATATTTTCACAATGCTTTGCACACACATACAAAAACTCAAAAAGTTTTTTTAGGCGTTCACAAATGTTTGATATGTGCTCCTTTAGTGATTCGGCAGACATCAAGCCGATAATAAAGTTCCTCCCACACTCAGCGCAGCATGTCCCCATCAATGAGTTCGAAAGCATTGTTGATGCGAGCTCGCAGTTCTGGCACGTTTCTTGGTAGAGGAGGTTTAAACACTGAATCTTTCACATAACCCCAAAGAAAGAAATTGCATGGGGTTAAGTCGGGAGAGCGTGGAGGCCATGACATGAATTGCTGATCATGATCTCCACCACGACCGATCCATCGGTTTTCCAATCTCCTGTTTAAGAAATGCCGAACATCGTGTTGGAAGTGCGGTGGAGCACCATCCTGTTGAAAGATGAAGTCGGCGCTGTCGGTCTCCAGTTGTGGCCTGAGCCAATTTTCCAGCATGTCCAGATACACGTGCCCTGTAACGTCTTTTTCGCAGACGAAAAAGGGGCCGTAAACTTTAAACCGTGAGATTGCACAAAACACATTAACTTTTGGGGAATTGCGAATTTGCTGTACGAATGCGTGAGGATTCTCTACCGCCCAGATTCGCACATTGTGTCTATTCACTTCACCGTTAAGAAAAAATGTTGCTTCATCACTGAAAACAAGTTTCGCACTGAACGCATCCTCTTCCATGAGCTGTTGCAACCACGCCGAAAATTCATAGCGTTTGACTTTGTCATCGGGTGTCAGGGCTTGTAGCAATTGTAAACGGTAAGGCTTCTGCTTTAGCCTTTTCCGTAAGATTTTCCAAACCATTGGCTGTGGTACGTTTAGCTCCCTGCTTGCTTCATTCGTCGACTTCTGCGGGCTACGCGTGAAACTTGCCCGCACGCGTTCAACCGTTTCTTCGCTCACTGCAGGCCGACCAGTTGATTTCCCCTTACAGAGGCATCCAGAAGCTTTAAACTGCGCATACCATCGCCGAATGGAGTTAGCAGTTGGTGGATCTTTGTTGAACTTCTTCCTGAAGTGTCGTTGCACTGTTATGACTGACTGATGTGAGTGCACTTCAAGCACGACATACGCTTTCTCGGCTCCTGTCGCCATTTTGTCTCACTGCGCTCTCGAGCGCTCTGGCGGCAGAAACCTGAAGTGCGGCTTCAGCCGAACAAAACTTTGAGTTTTTCTACGTATCTGTAGTGTGTCGTGACCATATGTCAATGAATGGAGCTACAGTGAATTTATGAAATCGCTTTGTAATAGCCCTGTATATATTGCACACACAAGGGTTGGAAGATGATGATACGGTCAGGAATACCATTTCTCACTGAAAGTCGGTTCCAGCATCTTATAAATCTAACTTGCAGTAAATTTACCTCTCTTTAAAATTGATAACGGCATAGTTTTGTCTCAAATGCACCGGAAGCTAGTTACTGGGGGAAAAACTGAAAAAAATGCCATCTCTCAGCCGGTAACGGCCAAGTGGGAGAAGGTCTACAACTTGGAATTTTTCACGAGAGGGTTAATACATATAGCATACTTGACAATCAAAATTACTCCACCTTTTGCAATACAAAATGCTACCTGTATTGGGCTATACATTACTTCTATTGGCCAATTTTTGAGTGTGCTTTTTAAACGTTTCCACATTCATCCAGACAAGTTCTGGACCTGGTTTACATATTACACAAACGAAACATAAATGTACGTGGCAACATACGTTTGTTAAATTCTGGTTATGGGAATTGATGTTAAAAAATTGAAGACATGAAAATAATGCATTACATTCATTAAAATGAATAGGTGAGCGTTTTCGTATGCTATGTTATCAGTTTTACAAACAATAGTGCAATTGTATAAGCATTTTTTTCTTACTTCAGACTTTTTATGTTCAATTTCAATCGGGCTCTGTTGGTAAATGAATAAAATTATATTTTTAAATGTGTATTGCTTTATTTCTTAACTTACTGACAATTTTGTGGGACAACTGTCAGATTTAATCATATCACGATATAATTCCAAACCATCAACTTCTGAAGTTTCACATCCTTGATCATTTTAATAATACAAAAGCTGTACTTTAAAGATAATCCGGAAATAATGGTTACCTTTTAAGTATCAGAGTAGTAAGTAAAGCTGTGATATACACAAAGGTTGGTTTGAACTTCACAGTACGTTAGTAAGCATTGTCCCATTGGAAATCGTATGCCTTTGCCTACCAGCGACATTTTGAAGTAACATTGCAGGCAGTTGTTGGGGGAACGGCACTTTAACGTGGAATCCGAACTGTGGTATAACACGGTATTTTCCACATTAACGAACATCGCCAGAGGTGAAAAAAGTAGTAAGTGACAAACTCCTAGGAATCAGTGGGAATAGAACCTGTGACCTTTGGCTTTGTTCTTACGTAGTGTGGTATCAAAGTCACCTGGCTGTATCAAAGTTTGAGTAGGCAACCACCAGTTCTGTAGGGTATAATAAGATTTTAGAGCCACCTATAAAATTTAGTTCTTGTGGGACGACACGTGTCTAAACTGACAAAATCATTTGTAACATAAAGTCATATGACAATCGATCTCAAATAGGACGTTGTCCTGTTCGTCATTGTGGGATACGTACCGACATTATGCATTAACGCCTTTCCACCTACTCTTCATCACCGATTTCATCCAAGCCTATGATATATGCAACCCTTGATCAGAAATGAAAGTGACAGAAGTGGGAGCTACAGATGGCCAAGAATTTAGAAAAAAAATAAGATTTTTTTGTGCTGATCAGGCAAGGTAGCTAGCGAAGTTTATAGGCAGCGTTTAACGTAGGCCGGTAATCCTAGGGTCGAGTCCTTATGTGCAAACTTTGTCCTTTTTTATTTTCACTTTTTACGTTACTTACGTTACAAATAAACCAAAGTAATATTCAGTATATCTTATTTATCAATAATTTCAAAAATGCATGAAAAGCAAAGGAAAATTTGAGATTGCCAATAAATTTCAATCAGTTGATTGTAATGGGTACACAGTAACTTCATATATGAAATTAGATACTTTTATTGCGATAATTTACACATGCTTGAGTGATATTCGTCGTAAAAACAGGGAAAGGTATCATTTTCTCGGCGTTTGGCACACGTCATAAACGCCGCACTTCTACAATTACGTCGTTGTTTTGAAGTTTCTATAGAAAAACAAACCTGTGTCACATTCATAAAAGGTCCTCTCGCATCGCTCAGTTTGGCAGAAAACCAAGCACGATGAAAAATTTCGCCAAATATTGACGAGGTTACCTGCTGGTATACAGTAAAATGTATTTTGATACAATCTTCTCCAAGCTCGAAATGAAACTAAGGCAATACGAAGTCCTAGACGCTTTAATTACAATACGTTTTTTAAATATTATTCGCCTAGTTTTCGTGGACGCTGTTTGTAGTAGTACTGCATAAGTTCAGGTCGTCAATAGTTGATACCCGCATCTCGATGTAGAGAGATATTCGTGGTTAATCGTATTATACAGTCATTTCTTGTAAGTTTAATTGCAGTTTCAAATTCTCATGAGGAAAAAAGTAAGTTAACTATTTATTATTCCAAAGTAATCGCCATAACTTAATAAATTTATCTGTGTGACAAGATGGTTAATGCCTTCATGGAGAAATGTTTGCGGTTTCCAACAGAACCATGATTGTACCGAGAACAGCAAATCTTCGTCCGCAGCAAGTCGACGGCCTCCAGAAATATGGAAATCGCATGGGGATGAGATGGGGTCGGTATGGAGGATGTTACGGGCTTCCCAGTTAGGACCGTTGACATTTCCAAAATCTGAAAATCCGATACATCGATATTTAAAAAAATAATATCGTTATCAGTCCTCAATATATCGAAAATAGTATAGATATTTCGACAGTAAAAAAAAAAATCGACGTACTGGCTTATAAAAATTTCGGCTTCATATTGTAAACATAATGTCGGCTTTAGAGCTGTATATTTAGGTATTGATTTATTATTAGATGAATCTGCACTTAACAACCTAGCAGCCCCTTAGAGTAAGAATTGAAAGGAAAACGACGCAGTTACATCCATGGCGATAACGACTTTGCTAATGATGGTATCTGCATGTAAGTGGCACGATAAAGGTGTCCGTCGTCCTGTTTCGGATTTGTCCGGAACACTTCATGTTTTTTTTCCCAACGCCAGCGACGTAGCAATTGTTTCAAAACTGCGTAGTGGAGTTACACGTTGTAGTTTCTCTCGCTAGTGCCGATTACATCAACATTTCCTCATCACACGTCTGTGCCCATCGCAGAGACCAATCCTTTCATTTAGAGTTTTGTTCATCATTTCCAACAACTGTTTTTGAAGAATGCTGATGTGAAGAAATTGCACACTAGTAGTTTTTTAACGCAACGGGTGTGCTATTTCATCACAACAGGAACCTATTCCTTCCCCCCACTGTGGAGCAATGAAACTATTTTGTGTCATCCATACTGGCCTCACACTAAGAGGACAGGAGTGGTGAAAGTTCAAAAAGTAGTAAAGACTCCTTCACACAGTGAAAGTACAATTATGTTCTACTATAATTTCAACTATTTACCGAAAATTGCAAAAGAAATAAAAATGTATTTCCTTTTCACTTCGCTACTATATTTCGTAGGAAAAAAACAATGCCGATATTTCTCGGAAAAAATATCGATATATCGACATTTTATCAAGAGACCTACTTCCCAGCAAAACTTCCGATGCTTAGTCGAGACAAGAGGCACACCACCTCCAGGAAAGCCATGATGACCTTTTTCATTGGCTTCAAATAGCCACTGCTCATTGACTCAGTGGGATAAATGTATTAACAGTTATGGCGATTACTGTTGAAATAATAAACAGCTTGCTCACTGAAAATATGTCTTGTTTTCATACCCAATTGAATGAAAAGGATTGTCATGGCTGTCCTCAACAATAAATCTTTTTCTTTTCATCCCATCTCCTGACCTGGGGTCTGAACGACTGTTCCACAACTTATTTCCTAAACCTCACCAGTCATTTTCCTTCATCTCTCTTCCTCCTCCTTCACCTCTTCTGCTATAAGGAGGAGCCACTGGCTCCAGAATATTGCACATTTCTTTAACTTTAATGTGTGTTTCCTCCCTTTACCGCTTTGTGTGTAGATTTTTTTGTCCCTCCACCTATGTTAGACATGCAGATTCATTCTTTTATTAGAAACTGAATTAGAGATGGAGCAATATGATATTATGTGTGTCAAGAGTGGATCAGGCAATCTCTGCCGTAAATAAGTAACTGATGTATTACAAAACTTTATAGGTATGGGGTTCATTTCTTTTTGTGAACGAGGTAATGATAAACACAAAGTACGAGGTTGGTGGAATGTTCAGATAAAAGCTCATAAGAATACTGGTGCAGCTACTTTCTAGATACACTGGAAAAACAATACAATCATTTCTTTTGTTTAGAAAAAAAATCACCTGTGCTTGAATTTTTTTGCGTGGTGGATGACTCCTGCCATTTGGGGAACTGCCACTATTCTCATGCACATTCCAAGTAAAGTTACAGTCTTTTGGGTGGAAATTTGTGCACATCAATCCCACAATCCAGATTCTTGCTAAACAATTTTCACTTGTGTCTGATGTTGAATACTTGAATTGAAAGAAAGACATTTACAGATTATAATAAAGTTCAAGACACTGTTTTTGCATTGATATCATTCAACTTTGGTTTAGTCTCATTCTGAAATTAGGTGGTGTTGCTACAGGTAGACACTGCAGCATCATTTATTGTATGCCACAAAACATTATGTTGACGAGTAATGAGAACTAATAAAATAAATTTTGTACTGATAGGTCCTGTTGTGAAATATGTCTTCGAAAAATGAAAGGAAAATTAAGGTGCAACATCTTATTGAAGGAGGTAATTGACGAATGGACCTGGAGAATAATGACAGAAGGAATCACCCAATTCACTGATGTATTAATTTTGTTGAAGAGGCTCAAATGTAATATCAGATATTGTGTGGAGTTTGAAATAATTAAAACACACAAACCTTTTTTTGATAATTGACAGATTAAAAAAAAATGTTGTAGCTTTTTCTGTTCAGTATTTTAACACAGTGTTCGATTACAATGGTCTCGAAGTATCACAAAGTTGAAATGTACTTTGGGGAACGGGACTTTCAATAAAAATTGTTAATATTTGTGTGCCATTCTTTCCAGTTCTCTGTTCAAAAACGTCTCCCAATGCCTCCTTAAGTTGTGTAAGGTAAGAAATCTCGGAAGGAGGAGGTTCTAGGTCTGACAAGTATATTTTCGACAAAGCTTGTGAATTTCATGTGCTGAATGGGTGTGATAACTGAACAGTCAATTGAAGTTGAAAATAGTTGTATTACATGTGAACACACAGACTCATATAAGTACTTGTTCATTACTTCCTATTTTAGAACAGTGCTGATGATGCTTTGGAAGATCTCCATAGAAAGCTATTTACACTTTTGACCACCTCTTTCCATATAGTAGACAATAACTATTCCTTTGCAATCACAACAGAGAGTCAGACTGTTCTCATGCTGATGGTTGTATGCTTTTTTAGGCTTAGAGCTAGCTCTCTTAGCTTTTAGTGTTCCTTACCCCAGCCGGTAAAAACAGAATAGTTATAGGCTCACTTTGTTGTCTATCTGGTAAGACACGTATTCTCAGGAACGGAAAGAGGTATCCATTTGAAATTTACCGTCCTGTGGCAGTGTAAAAAATTTAAGCTTGTACGTCATTCAGTCACTCAATACAGCCATTTGTTACATATTTTGATACTCGTAAGTTTGCTCATTGAAACATGTAGATGAACTACCTATAAACATAATTACCGCCCCCCCACTCTCTCTCTCTCTCTCTCTCTCTCTCTCTCTCTCTCTCTCTCTCTCTCTCTGTCTCTCTCTCTCTCTCTCTCTCCAATACTTTTATCGGTTATAGATGTCAGTTGATGTTCTACTTTCTCAGTTCATAATTGGCCTGATTTAGATTTTTGAACCATGCTGCCACCTGTCAACAGTTCTTAGAAGTAGGAGTCCACCTTGGATTACATCTTTTTAATTTTACACTCTTAAGATTTTTGTTTCAATTACGCTTGTATTTGAATAGCTACAGATCATAGTGGTGTAGAGGAGGAGAAATACAGAAAATGATTCAAAGGGAAATATACTGAAGAAATATCTGGAACAGCTATTTCTACTAAGCTTCATTATCTTTAGTTGCAACATTTGTAAGTGGTACATTCTTGTTAAATGCCACAGAGAGGGAAAAAAAGTGTGTTGCATAATGTAAGTACAGTGGAGGAAACTAAATCCCAAATCTGTTTCTTTCCTCCTCTGTTATAAGTAATACTGTTTGTTGATGAACAAATCATTCCATGCATTCTGTGGAATCTACCCGTGGATGACAGACTGATACTGTTCCATGGAGTGGTAACCACTTGTGCAGTCAGCTCATGGCCAAGTAAGGAAAAGTGGGTCATTGCCTGTGTAGCTTGTCTCCTCTCAGAGCGGACAAGCTTGTCCTTTCACTTTTCATTGTGCAGCAACCAGCTGCTTATAAGGAACACACATGCACAAACAAAACAGCAGTAGCAACATTCCTTAGATAAGGAAACTTTTGTAAGATTTGTTATCAAAGGATTTAATTCTTTAGTGGCTTGTACTGGTGGCTTTGATAATGTAATTTTGTCAGTGCCAAATCTTAGTCTATACACAATATAAAAGGCATAACAATATTATTTTTTAAGACTTTCATTCTTACTATGAAGTCAAACAACAGATGCTGTATGGAGTATCCCACATCCTAGTGTGGGAACATTCTTAATTTGAATTGAAATTAATAATTTGCAAGTATGAATTTTTGTAGCTTACTACATGTGAGTAAATATTGCAACAATTTAACATTTACAAGAAAGATTGATAATAGGTGCACAGAAATATGGTGGAATAATCCCATAGTGGTCATTATATTTAGAAAAAGTCCATACAGCTGTTGAGTTACTTAATGTACAATACCTGCTAATAAATTGGACACTTTCAGTAATATGTTAAAGTCTTTAACTTTTATTCTTTCCTTTATTGTTGGTGTTTTCACAGCATTTACTACTGCCAACTAGAGTCTGAATGAGATACTGGCAAAATGCCTAGCTGTTGTAGCCTAGTGGAGATATATTGCCCCAGAAACTCAAAAGTTTTGGCAAACATTTCAGTGCAACATAGGTCTGAATTGTTTTGTGTGTGTGTGTGTGTGTGTGTGTGTGTGTGTGTGTGTGTGTGTGTGTGTGTGTGTGTTTTCAATATTTTGGTTCTTCAGTAGGTAATGCATCTTCAGAGGTGACATTCTTTCATGTTTTGTGCCATGGATGTGTGGATAATGTCAAAGGTGTTTATAAAAGTGAAGTACAGTATCTGCTTGCCTTTACTGCTTTCAATTTAAAAAGAAATACTAATGATAATGTTAGAATTGTTCCTTCTTGTTAAGTACTGTATCTACTTTACTTTTTTAAAATGTTAATATTCAACGGCTAATTTAAATTTATCTTACACATTCTGACTGCAGGCAGTTGTTTCATGAGATTTTTGTACTTTTTATTGTCTTACTAGCCATCTCTTGAGCTACTTCAGGCTCTTCTTTTGATTTATATCTGTCTGAAAGAATAGACATCACTCTTGATACTGCAGCCATACATAGATATGATAATGAAATGAAATGAATTTTGATGTTGGCCACAATTGGGCATGGAAATGAAATCAATGGCAACAAGTGAAAGTTTTGTGCTGGACTAAGATTCGAACCTAGATTTCCTGCTATGTGCAAGCAGTAGCATTAACTGCTTTGCCTGCGCAAGCACACTTTTCTTCTGATCTAAATTCCCATCTTGTCACACACTACTTACGTAGCCCCCCTGTCCATCACACCCGTTGCATGCTGCATCACTCTGGATTTCCACGAGAATTCAGGACAGACAGTGCGTCCACACTGCAATGACCTTAATGGCCATCAAGCCGTATCATAATGCGGTGAGCAACAAGAGTAGTGGACACCGGCCGCTATCTGAGTAGTGTGTTACAAGATGGGAATTTGGACCAGATGGATAGTATGCTCGGGTAGCCGAAGCGGTTAAGGCAACCATTCGTGTAAAGCAGGAAATCTGGAATTGAGTCCTGGTCCGGCACAAGTTTTACTTGTCGGCATTGAATTTGTATCAGTGCCCAGTAGTGGCTAAAGTCAGAATTTATTGTATTTAATCATGGAATTAATATGCCTGTTGTGGCTCAGGAAAGTGACTGGTTGCAGCTTCCACACAAATCATATATTGTAATGTACACATTATTTGCTCAGATAACGTAATTTGGAGTTTCAGAAGCGAGGCTGTGATGTTCTGTATGGTCTTATTGATATGGTAGTGCGCCATTGTTTTACGTACTTTACGGACATCAAAGAATGCAAAGGGTGGATTTATATATCAAGTTTAAGTAATTTTCCGTTCTTTAATCATACATGTAACCATATCGGAAATGTGTGGGATATACCAGCGCAATACATATTTTGTAGTAATCAGACCAGTGTTGTTTATTCTTAATGGGATGATTTAGGTGAAAACTACTGCAGCTGTCTGCATGAGTTCAGAATACAGTCAGAGCTGTGACTGACCTATTTTTGTGTCTGTGAGGTGGGATGGATTTGGCTTACATCGGTGAGCACAGATGTGCAGTATTTTCCTGGCTATATGCCAGCCTCCGGCTCAGTGCTGAGGGAACTCTCAAACTGAGAGGATGTTCCCCATCCAAAGCAAACTATTGGGGAAGAACAGAAGAAAGTCTGGAGATCTCCAGGCACGTAGGGATTCTATTCTTGAGAGCTGGCAGAAGGGTATGTTCTATTGTGGTTGCAACTGCGTGAGAGTAATAGACTTCCAATTTGTCACATTTATTTTTTGTAGTTAGCATGCTTCTCAGAGTAACGTGTACAGTTGTAGACAACAATGAGTGCAGCTTAATGGAAAAAAATTAAATCTATACTTGTTTAACAAACTACTTAATTCATCTATTCTGTCGAAGTAAATAAAAGTCACTGAGCCGGCATTGGTAACGCAATTCGATGTTTTTAACTCCTTATTTTGCCCTTGTTCAAGGAAACACTGTGTATGGTATTTGTATCATTGGTACCAGATCGCAGTTCTATTTATTTGGCTGAGTAGTTGTAGTGGTCAATATTTTTCTAAATTATACACCATTGCAGAATGCAGTAGTTCAGCATTTTGTTAACTTCGTGAATAATTAAATTTGTTGTTATTTTTGAATCACCGAAACCGTTTACTGAAAGAACGGATTAAATTTAAAGAGAAACAATGAGGAACTGAAATTCATCAGTTAAAGAACACATTGAAGAAGCACATAGTCATAAAGGAAATATTTGCAAATAAATAGGTATTTCCTATATTTGTTGGACTCAGTTTTGCCTGCTGATTTTTGTTAAAGGCTGTGTCACAGGCTGCAATATATAATTAATTTTAAATGTTAGTACATGATGAATTACAATCTATTGAGAAGAAAATCGGTATTATTAACATGGGATTATGTACCATTAACCTCATGCTTCCACATTTTGGAGTGTGTACATTTTCCCAGTTGTACTTCACCAGCAGTTGGATCAAGCGCTTTGCTCATTTGTGACACAGTAAACAAGAATTTCATGTATTCCTTTTTAAATTAATGAATCTGAACAGCCCAAACCAACAATACCATCTATGCTTACGTTTTCCTCTTCCTTAACACTGTGTACCCCGGCTTGATGTATTTATTGTTAACAGTAATTGTTGGACATGCTGAAGTCATAAAACATATTTATTGTTTCAGACGTGTGTTGTGGAGGGGAACTTCCAGAAGTGGAAATCATCAGTCTGTTGGAGGAGCAGATACCTCGCTATCGACTACGAGCTGATACCCTCACTCAATTTACAGGTACTTTCTCTCAGTGTTTAGGCACATTGGGTGATAGATTTGACTATAAATCGACAATGGTGTGTGTATGAGAACAGTCATCTTATTATTTGATATTTGTGCTTTAATTTATAGCTGTTAGAAAGAGAGATGTTAACTTGTGTGACATGGATAGTGGTTGAATCCACATGGTGATAGAGTGCACCCAAAATAACTTATGCCATACCTGTGCAGACAGCGTGGTAGGGGAGGGGCCAACGGTGGGGACTCCACTGCATGTGGCCACCACACAATATGGAAGGTGCAGTTCAATAGCTGAAGCCTGTTTACAAGCAGAAGTTCTAAGCTATAGCTAGTGAGTCTGCAAACAATCATATTCACCAGTTATGCCAGTACAACCAATAATTTGGCAAGTCAGTATGCGAGTCCCTGAATAGCGTATACCAATGAAAATCAGCACATAAACAATTGAGACAACTCCTTCTAATGGATAAAGAAGACAACTAAGCAGGTGACACCAAATTAATGTGGCCACCCCTTGGTAACAAAGAGGTGGACTCATCTATACCTGATGACAGGAATGTGTTTCTGTGCAGGTGCCAAGTTATTTTCCTCAAGCTCTAAATAATTACGGATCTGTTGCACCAGCTAGGAATATCGTCTTTGATACATCACGAAACAATAGTGTTGTGACATTGGTTTAGGGATAAATATACAATTTATACCGTTTACATGTAAAAATATCTGTTGAAGATTCTTAACATTATCATCAGATTGTAAGTTTCAAAACATAGAAACATAAAATAAGTTGTAGGATTTCTTCTGTAAGATATTTTAAAAAATAGCTGATTGTGTTAGTGATAGTACTAGTAGTAGTAGCTGCTATTAGCTGATCTTAGTCCACTTTGTTGTTCAGTCATTAATATGTAGACTTCTATTGCATTTCTGTTTTCTTTCTTGGGTGACCAGTTTTAGAAATGCTCAATTGAGTCTCGATTTTCTTCCTTCCTATATGTGGGCCACCCTTTATTTTATTACAAAGTTGATTGATTAAGGACATTAACTCCTTCTACACGTGGTAACTGCATCTAGAACAACTTAATCCACAACAATATATTAATTACTTTTAAGTGATGTAAAGAAGACCAATCTATACAGCACATAATTAAAAGAAAAAGTATAATGCTTATTTTAACTTTGGGGATCCCCTGAGATGTCTTCTTGTACCCATGGGCATGAGGGTACTTTTGAATAAAAAAGATTTGTGCTTCAGTTATTGCCTTATGCCTTGTTCTAACTAGTGTTGGGAGCAATTACATTAAAATCATCATTCCAATCATTTGTTGGAAAGTGACTCATTCGATTGTAGTTTTACGCATCAGTTGAATTGAGCGATACCAGTCTGTGGCAGCAGCCGATTGAAAACAGCTGACACAGCCAGTCGTAGTTTTACACATTAAATGAATTATTTTTTTCATTCATTCTTTCTTTTCCAGTGAAATCAATGTGAAGTTTTCGTGTCCGTGGGATTACGTATTCGTTGTATCAACCGAAACCACCCTTTAATCTTTAGTTGACTGAGTTCTCCTTTCACTCTTTGGAATTAAACCAGTCGTTGGTGCTTTCATTGGTTGAACTAAAGCAGTAAAGCAGTCAGTACCCTCATGCCCGTGGGTAAGACAGCTTAGGGGATTGCCAAAGTTAAAATAAGCTTTACACTTGTTCTTTTAATTATGTGCTGTATAGACTTATCTTCTTTACATCACTTAAAATTAATTAATGTATTGTTGTGGATTAAGTTGTTCCAGATGCAGTTACCGGGTGTAGAAGTATGAAACCGGAATTTGATTGCAGTAATTACATGTCTGTTGTTTGAAACTGATAAACAATATTTTATTTAAAATAATCTCTGTAGCTATTTATACATTTCTCCCACCTCTCTGGCAGGCTATGAATGCCACGCAAAAAAAAAAAAAAAAAAAAAAAAAAAAAAAAAAAAAAATATTCTTTCGAAGCGAAGCAGAAAGTGAGCCATTTTTGTACATTTTCATATGAATTGAAGCATTGTTCAGCGAGAGCATGTCCCAATGACGCAGATATATGATAATTGGACGGAGCTAAATCTGCAGAATAAACCACATGCCCTAGTATTTCCCAATTGAGTGCATCGATCGTTTCCCTGACCCGTTTTGCTGTGTGTGAGGAGTGTTACCATGGAGCAGTATGACTTTGTGTTGCATTTTTCCATATTCCTGGTGTTTTTCACATATTGCTCAATTTAAATCAATTATTTGCTGTTGGTAGCGATTGTTAACAGTTTTACCAGTTCATAATAGATGACACCCAACTGATTCCACCAAACACAGAGCATTGTCTTCTCCAAAGTGATTTGGTCTGGGAGTGGTTGTCGATGGTTTGCTAGGATTCACCCATGATTTACGATGCTTACAATTCTCAAAATATATCTATTTTTCATCACCTGTCACTATTCGATGGAGAAACGACTCTCTTTCGTATCTGGCGAGCAGCATTTCACAAGTGGTCTTCCGATTTGCTTGCTGTCTTTCATTCAGTTGATGCAGAACTCATTTTCTCACTTTCTGCACCTTTCCCCCAGCTTTAATCCAAAAAGAAACGCCTTTCTGTGTCACATTCAGTTGTTCCTCCAGTTCCTGTTGAATTTTAGTATCATCTTCATCCAATAAGGCCTGCAATTTGTTGTCTCCAAACTTTTTTGGTGGTTTCCCATGCTCGTCATTCCTCAAATCAAAATAATCACTTTCAAATTTTTTGAACCACTCGAAACACTGTTTTCCCAACAGCATGTTTGCCGAAAGCTTCGATAAGCATTCGATGCGATTTTGCAGCAGTTTTCTTCAAGTGATAACAGAAAACCAATGCTGCCCGCAAATCATAGTTGTAGACTTAGAGCTCTAAATGTTTACGGGTTTTAAACAGATACCGATGTATGGAACTTGGGTTACTGAGTGTTGAAATTCGTCGTCAGCCGATACAGGAAGCAGATGGTGCTGCAGACGCGGTCTCGTGGACCCTACACTGACGGGTAGCACCATGTGTAGGGAAATTCTGGTTTCATAATTCTACACCTGGTAACACACAAGTAATTAAGCTGATGTTATGTTGGGAGAACAAAATTGAGCATAAAAGTTCGCTTATGGGTATCTGAAAAAGCAAAGAACACTTCCAGATTTTAGGAACTTTTTCCATTCCGACATGATGAAGATCATTAATTAAAAACTATCTGAATCTGGCCCTCTCAGATTGTGTGTGAAACTTGCAGTCTGCTGCTGCCGCCAGGAGTGCTTCTGGTGTGAGGAGGCAGCATAGTTCTATGCACTGCATCACTGAATGGGTCATCTTTTTGCAGCAGCGGCCCTCCTGGCTGCTGAAGGCTGCCAGTGGCAGCATCTGCACCCGCCCTCAAAGACATCGGTCATCTTCTGGGCAGTATATGACTGAAAAAGTATGCAAGTGAAATCACTCAAACCCAGAGACTGAGTGAAAATATTCATGTGGTTAATGTAGGTGAAGAGACTGTTTCCATTCGACTGTTTCTTTTTATTGAAAAATTTGACTGGCCAGTAAGTTGTTAAAACCAGTCAGTTGCCCCATCACTGGTTCTAACAGGAAAAGATTTCGTATTTGCTCCAGCTGTTGTTTCTTAAAGATGATTCTGAGATGTTGTGTTTTTGCTCCTATTTTGAGCTCAGTTTATTTCTTTGTTATATAGATATTGAGCTTCTACTTAGTTTAAAGATTGGTTTGGAATGTAGGAAGTGTATCACTTGTGCTCAAGTTGAGTGTCTATTTTCAGTCTCCCCTATATTCACTTAACTGAATTATTTCTCACTTATCAGATTGCAGCAAACAATGACACACTGCAGTTGCAAATAATTCCCTGTTCAGTAACAGTTTATGGTCATTCAATTTGTGTTTCTTGCATTTGACTTCTTCTTCTTCATCTCCTCTCTCTCTCTCTCTCTCTCTCTCTCTCTCTCTCTCTCTCTCTCTCTTTAATTTCCTCAGCCGTATGCTGTCATTACTCTCGTTACTTTTTCTTCGACTGTCCTTGTTTTCAACTTTTTATTTTCCCTTTCCTTCATTAATGCTCACAGTTTAGATTGCAGTAAGGAATTGACTCACAGCACCTGTGTATAATGACTAGGGCCCGGATTTTAGTGATAAAGTCATATTTTCTTCTGAACCATAGGGTGAATTTTAAAACAATTTATACACAAATCTAGGCATTTTAATGTCAAAAAATGTATTTTGATTGTGCATATGAAGTCATATTTCAACAAATTTTAGTAATAAGTCATATTGCGGCTAACTTTTAATATAATAGGTCATATTTCCGTCAACTTTTGCCAAAAATGCATATACCGTTTTTCTCGTATCTTACGGGACACATGAATAAGAAAATGAATATGTTGCTCACAAGACAATATTTAACATGCTATTATGAAAGATAAACAGATAAAGTAGTACACAGCTTTATTTCTCAGGACTGTAGCAGAAAATCGGTGTGCCACAACAGTCATTTCGTGAACATAAAACATTGTTGCGCATAGTTGACAATACGCTCTCAGAGCCAACAAAGGCGGCTTCTGCCGTAATAATCATCGCAGTCACACAGTTGTTCCCAGAAACCAGTTTGAATACAGCCTTTGCCTCGTTCAACATGCCTAAAGCAAAGTGCTCCGACAGCGTGAAGTTGTGAGGATATGTTCGAGAATTTGGAGAGAAGTTCTTTAGTACTGATAGGAAAATATTATTTTGTAAACTGGGTGAAATTAAAGTTAGTGCAGAAAAGCGCTTTAATGTGCAACAACACAGTAATACCGCTAAACACAACAGCTGTGTGAAATGAAGTGCTGAAAATAACAGCAGGCAAGTGCTGTTATTTGAACAGACAGGTAAATCGTCAACCGTGCAATCATTCTGCAAGGATTTGTGTGAGATGATGGCGTCCTGCAACATCCCATTGGAAAATCTGAAGAATTCACACTTCTGATGGTTCTTGGAGAAGTACACAACACATCCAGTTCCAGATGAATCTACACTGGGAAAGAACTATTTATCCGTATGCTACAATGATGTGCTCAACAAAATACAAATTATTATTGCTGAGCAAAAGATCTGGCTGTCGATAAATGAAACTACAGATATTATTGGTTGATGTATTGCAAATGTTGTTGTTGGTGTTCTAAAAGTTGATGGCCCTGGACATATGTTCCTACTAACATGTGAAGCTCTCGATAGAGTAAAGAATTCGACGATTGCTATTTTGTTTGACAACTCTCTGAAGCTACTGTGGCCAGATGGTGTGAAGGGAGACAACGTTTTGCTGCTTGTAACAGATGGTGCTTCATATAAGGCTAAAGCAACCAAAGGGCTACAGATTCTCTACCCCAGTATGGTGTATGCCACTTTCCTTGCACATGCGCTGCACAGAGTTGCTGAAGAGGTGCGATCAGATTACCCTGACGTGGACAAATTCATTTCCTGTGCCAAGAAAATCTATGTGAAGGCTCTGCTATGGGTGCAGAAATTCAAGGAACAAGCACCTTCGGCGGCCAGAGTGGCCGAGCGGTTCTAGGCGCTACAGACTGGAATCGCGCGACTAGTACAGTCGCAGGTTCGAATCCATCCTCGGGCATGGATGTGTGTGATGTCCTTAGGTTAGTTAGGTTTAAGTAGTTCTAAGTTCTAGGGGACTGATGACCTCAGAATTTAAGTCCCATAGTGCTCAGAGCCATTTGAACCAAGCACCTTCAATGCCCCTCCCATCTAAACCTGTTCATACACGATAGCGTTCTTGGATTAATGCTGGTGAATATTACTGTGCCTACTACACCCAAATAAAGACAATCTTCTGTGAGCTTGATAGGGATGAATTAAGTGCTATCAAAATTGTGAAAGAAGTTTTTACAGAGACATTGTCTTGAAACTTGGCATACATCAATGCCAATTTTTCAGTGGTATCAAAAGCCATCAAATGACTGGAAGCTGTTTGCACTCAGCTATGTGAGGCCCCAAGTATTGTGAAACATGTACAGAGTGAGTTGGGTCGAGCTCGTGGTCATGTGGCTGACAAAGTGGAAACCAAATTGCAAAGTTTTCTCCAACGGAATCTTGGATATTCTGCACTGTGCAAAATTAGTGACAGTCTTTGAGGGAATGCCACAACATTGGAAGATACTGAAACAAAGCTGAACTCCAGTGACCTGGCTGCCTCCAAATACGCTCCAGTGACGTCTTGTGAAGTGGAGAGGAGCATTTCCAGGTAGAAAACTATCCTCAGCGACAACCGTAGATCATTGACTATGGAAAACCTGAAAATGCACCTTGTGATCCAGTGCAACTTTGCAGATACTGACGATTGACATACGGTATTAAATAATGTGAAACCCTTTAAATACTATCTAGAAATAAAAACATTGTTTTACTGTTTCTATAGATGATCTTTTCACTGTACTTTGTGTTTAGAACATAAAACGTTCAGACATTCTAAAAATAGGTGCAAATTAGCCACAAACCCTATAGAAAGAAAGAACTATACTTACAATATTTTGAGAAGTGAATCTTGTATTACTTTATGGTGAATAAAAAATTAAATAAACAACCAAGAATGCTTTAAATAAACTTAATAAGTCATATTTTATTTTTAAGGTGATATTTATGTAAGTTTTAGGTCATAAATGCTTGCATGTTTCACTGTTTTTTAGGTCATTAAAATCTGCGCCGTAATAATGACCTCTTGGATAACTGTTTGTGGTCATCTAGTGTGTGTTTTTAGCATTTGTTATAAAAAGTTTGCCTGATAGGTTAAAAGAAAGAGGAACACAAACAGTTTGTATAATTGAATTTGAATTAGTGATTGCATGTGAAGTGTAGTACAGTTCAGACTTCGTCAGTGTCCGTTATTTGAAGAAAGTTCCGTTGCAGAGGTATTGTCTCCATGAAAAACTCATGTGGGCGATAAGAGTTCTCTTTACAGTGAACCACTATTAGTTAACTTTGATGTTTACAAAATAATGCTCCAGTTAGGTATCTGTTCTTTTATAAGATGTTGCCTGTAATCTTGGGTCAAGGATAAATAGAGAATTTTAAGTCTCTACTCGTGACTGCTCCAGAAATACAAATTTCTCTTTTTGAAGACTTATTTTTATGAATATAATGACAGTTGACATTGCAGGATGGAAGTAAGAAAACACACACACACACACACACACACACACTACCCCCCCCCCCCCCCCCCCCCCCCCCCTCTCTCTCTCTCTCTCTCTCTCTCTCTCTATATATATATATATATATATATATATATATATATATATATATCAAAACAAAGATGAGATGACTTACCGAACAAAAGCGCTGGCAGGTCGATAGACACACAAACAAACACAAACATACACACAAAATTCAAGCTTTCGCAACAAACTGTTGCCTCATCAGGAAAGAGGGAAGGAGAGGGGAAGACGAAAGGAAGTGGGTTTTAAGGGAGAGGGTAAGGAGTCATTCCAATCCCGGGAGCGGAAAGACTTACCTTAGGGGGAAAAAAGGACAGGTATACACTCGCACACACGCACATATCCATCCACACATACAGACACAGGCAGACATATTTAAAGACAAAGAGTTTGGGCAGAGATGTCAGTCGAGGCAGAAGTGTAGAGGCAAAGAAGTTGTTGAAAGACAGGTGAGGTATGAGTGGCGGCAACTTGAAATTAGCGGAGATTGAGGCCTGGCGGATGACGAGAAGAGAGGATGTACTGAAGGGCAAGTTCCCATCTCCGGAGTTCGGATAGGTTGGTGTTGGTGGGAAGTATCCAGATAACCCGGACGGTGTAACACTGTGCCAAGATGTGCTGGCTGTGCACCAAGGCATGTTTAGCCACAGGGTGATCCTCATTACCAACAAACACTGTCTGCCTGTGTCCATTCATGCGAATGGACAGTTTGTTGCTGGTCATTCCCACATAGAATGCATCACAGTGTAGGCAGGTCAGTTGGTAAATCACGTGGGTGCTTTCACACGTGGCTCTGCCTCTGATCGTGTACACCTTCCGGGTTACAGGACTGGAGTAGGTGGTGGTGGGAGGGTGCATGGGACAGGTTTTGCATCGGGGGCGGTTACAAGGATAGGAGCCAGAGGGTAGGGAAGGTGGTTTGGGGATTTCATAGGGATGAACTAACAGGTTACGAAGGTTAGGTGGACGGCGGAAAGACACTCTTGGCGGAGTGGGGAGGATTTCGTGAAGGATGGATCTCATTTCAGGGCAGGATTTGAGGAAGTCGTATCCCAGCTGGAGAGCCACATTCAGAGTCTGGTCCAGTCCCGGAAAGTATCCTGTCACAAGTGGGGCACTTTTGTGGTTGTTCTGTGGGGGATTCTGGGTTTGAGGGGACGAGGAAGTGGCTCTGGTTATTTGCTTCTGTACCAGGTCGGGAGGGTAGTTGTGGGATGCGAAAGCTGTTTTCAGGTTGTTGGTGTAATGATTCAGGGATTCCGGACTGGAGCAGATTCGTTTGCCACGAAGACCTAGGCTGTAGGGAAGGGACCGTTTGATGTGGAATGGGTGGCAGCTGTCATAATGGAGGTACTGTTGCTTGTTGGTGGGTTTGATGTGGACGGACGTGTGAAGTTGGCCATTGGACAGGTGGAGGTCACCGTCAAGGAAAGTGGCATGGGATTTGGAGTAGGACCAGGTGAAACTGATGGAACCAAAGGAGTTGAGGTTGGAGAGGAAATTCTGGAGTTCTTCTTCACTGTGAGTCCAGATCATGAAGATGTCATCAATAAATCTGTACCAAACTTTGGGTTGGCAGACTCGGGTAACCAAGAAGGCTTCCTCTAAGCGACCCATGAATAGGTTGGCGTACGAGGGGGCCATCCTGGTGCCCATGGCTGTTCCCTTTAATTGTTGGTATGTCTGGCCCTCAAAAGTGAAGAAGTTGTGGGTCAGGATGAAGCTGGCTAAGGTGATGAGGAAAGAGGTTTTAGGTAGGGTGGCAGGTGATCGGCGTGAAAGGAAATGCTCCATCGCAGCGAGGCCCTGGACGTGCGGAATATTTGTGTATAAGGACGTGGCATCAATGGTTACAAGGATGGTTTCCGGGGGTAACAGATTGGGTAAGGATTCCAGGCGTTCAAGGAAGTGGTTGGTGTCCTTGATGAAGGATGGGAGACTGCATGTAATGGGTTGAAGATGTTGATCTACGTAGGCAGAGATACGTTCTGTGGGGGCTTGGTAACCAGCTACAATGGGGCGGCCGGGATGATTGGGTTTGTGGATTTTAGGAAGAAGGTAGAAGGTAGGGGTGCGGGGTGTCGGTGGGGTCAGGAGGTTGATGGAGTCAGGTGAAAGGTTTTGCAGGGGGCCTAAGGTGCTGAGGATTCCTTGAAGCTCCGCCTGGACATCGGGAATGGGGTTACCTTGGCAAACTTTGTATGTGGTGTTGTCTGAAAGCTGACGCAGTCCCTCAGCCAAAGCTGGTTACCAAGCCCCCACAGAACGTATCTCTGCCTACGTAGATCAACATCTTCAACCCATTACATGCAGTCTCCCATCCTTCATCAAGGACACCAACCACTTCCTTGAACGCCTGGAATCCTTACCCAATCTGTTACCCCCGGAAACCATCCTTGTAACCATTGATGCCACGTCCTTATACACAAATATTCCGCACGTCCAGGGCCTCGCTGCGATGAAGCATTTCCTTTCACGCCGATCACCTGCCACCCTACCTAAAACCTCTTTCCTCATCACCTTAGCCAGCTTCATCCTGACCCACAACTTCTTCACTTTTGAGGGCCAGACATACCAACAATTAAAGGGAACAGCCATGGGCACCAGGATGGCCCCCTCGTACGCCAACCTATTCATGGGTCGCTTAGAGGAAGCCTTCTTGGTTACCCGAGTCTGCCAACCCAAAGTTTGGTACAGATTTATTGATGACATCTTCATGATCTGGACTCACAGTGAAGAAGAACTCCAGAATTTCCTCTCCAACCTCAACTCCTTTGGTTCCATCAGTTTCACCTGGTCCTACTCCAAATCCCATGCCACTTTCCTTGACGTTGACCTCCACCTGTCCAATGGCCAACTTCACACGTCCGTCCACATCAAACCCACCAACAAGCAACAGTACCTCCATTATGACAGCTGCCACCCATTCCACATCAAATGGTCCCTTCCCTACAGCCTAGGTCTTCGTGGCAAACGAATCTGCTCCAGTCCGGAATCCCTGAATCATTACACCAACAACCTGAAAACAGCTTTCGCATCCCACAACTACCCTCCCGACCTGGTACAGAAGCAAATAACCAGAGCCACTTCCTCGTCCCCTCAAACCCAGAATCCCCCACAGAACAACCACAAAAGTGCCCCACTTGTGACAGGATACTTTCCGGGACTGGACCAGACTCTGAATGTGGCTCTCCAGCTGGGATACGACTTCCTCAAATCCTGCCCTGAAATGAGATCCATCCTTCACGAAATCCTCCCCACTCCGCCAAGAGTGTCTTTCCGCCGTCCACCTAACCTTCGTAACCTGTTAGTTCATCCCTATGAAATCCCCAAACCACCTTCCCTACCCTCTGGCTCCTATCCTTGTAACCGCCCCCGATGCAAAACCTGTCCCATGCACCCTCCCACCACCACCTACTCCAGTCCTGTAACCCGGAAGGTGTACACGATCAGAGGCAGAGCCACGTGTGAAAGCACCCACGTGATTTACCAACTGACCTGCCTACACTGTGATGCATTCTATGTGGGAATGACCAGCAACAAACTGTCCATTCGCATGAATGGACACAGGCAGACAGTGTTTGTTGGTAATGAGGATCACCCTGTGGCTAAACATGCCTTGGTGCACGGCCAGCACATCTTGGCACAGTGTTACACCGTCCGGGTTATCTGGATACTTCCCACCAACACCAACCTATCCGAACTCCGGAGATGGGAACTTGCCCTTCAGTATATCCTCTCTTCTCGTCATCCGCCAGGCCTCAATCTCCGCTAATTTCAAGTTGCCGCCACTCATACCTCACCTGTCTTTCAACAACTTCTTTGCCTCTACACTTCTGCCTCGACTGACATCTCTGCCCAAACTCTTTGTCTTTAAATATGTCTACCTGTGTCTGTATGTGTGGATGGATATGTGCGTGTGTGCGAGTGTATACCTGTCCTTTTTTCCCCCTAAGGTAAGTCTTTCCGCTCCCGGGATTGGAATGACTCCTTACCCTCTCCCTTAAAACCCACTTCCTTTCGTCTTCCCCTCTCCTTCCCTCTTTCCTGATGAGGCAACAGTTTGTTGCGAAAGCTTGAATTTTGTGTGTATGTTTGTGTTTGTTTGTGTGTCTATCGACCTGCCAGCGCTTTTGTTCGGTAAGTCATCTCATCTTTGTTTTTATACATCTGCAGCTACAATATCTATCCTTAATTGTAATGAACAACTGGTGCAGAACAAGCTGGACTGTGGGTGTCCAGTTACCATACAGCGATAAACACACCAAAGTGGCATGTGAGCCAGTATGACACACACATTTTAATGACTGTTTTACTTTGAATTTTATAATAATGCAGTTGATTCATTGTCAACGAGAAATGGAAATCGGAAAATAAACATAGACACTTGTGACGTCATTGGTCACCAAAAACAGAAACTGTGTCGACAGGTAAGACAGGAATATGTATTGGTGAAATGTAACAAATTGAAAGGACTCTAAATTGGAGAATGCTGTGTCCACCACTAAAACAGAAACAAAAGAAAAAAGGTGTGATAGAGTCCCTTGAGATTGGAGGATACTTGACTACATGGATGAAAGAAATATTTGTAAATACTGGAGACTATTTAATTGTCATTGTTAACTAGTGCTGTGTATCATTTATGTTGCTCTACATCAACACTCTGCTTTCTGCTATCTCGTCTTTATCATGAGATGACAAGATTTATCATATTCACACAGAACTATGCATAACAATGGAATACATAAAATTCTGCACATGTACCACACTCTTATATCCAGAATTCTGGTTCTAAAAATGCGGGATAGTTGATAAATTTTGTGTGCGACTTTGTAAACTGTGTGGATATGGTGGGTGCCTTAAATGACTACCTAGGTCTGAAAGTGATCATTCTTCGAAACTAATTGTAAAAATAAATGTGTAACTGAGAATGTGAAATAAAGATAAATTTATACTTTTACTTTCTGCTTCATAATATTATTTTGTCAGTTTCTTGCATTTTGAAAATTTTCGGCATTGGATTTTATAGTGTATTTAGTAGATGTTACTTTGATAAAATTGTGCATTTTTTTGTGAGCAGTGTAATGTAATTTATAGTTTTGATAGAAGCGTGCACATTCACACACACACACACACACACACACACACACACACACACACACACACACACACACACACAAATAAAAAAAAACTCTTGAGGAACAAAGCACCAGTTGGATTCTTAATTGCTAAGGCTAATAGATCATTTTGTCGATGGAACTACATTCACCTTGTTGCTGAAACTGATATCGTGGCTTACTTTTGTGTATCGTGTAGCTCAGTCAGTGAACTGAAAAGATAATTCATGGTGTAACTGTAGCAACCAAGATATTTTATGTAAAATGGGGAACAATAGAGCACTTTTGACTATTGTGGAATTTATTTTTTATTAGTTCTGTAAATCTTAGAGCAGGGAAATAATTCATTTCCCTATTTCTATCATGTGTACCCTATTTCTATCATGTGTACTGCATGATCCTAAACTTATTCCTTTGACTATAACCAAATCTTTGCATATGAAATATTTACTCCAACATGATCAGATGTTGTCATATGCTGTAGTGCTTAGTAATCAGAAATCAGGTACTTCATTGTGCAACTGAAGTGTTTTATTATTTGTCCACAAGAATGTTGTCTGATGTGGTAAGAAGGCTTAGAAAATAGATAACTCCAAGCCCTTTTTTGCTCTTAGGCATTCGTTGAAAAGTTGTTCATAGTAACAAGTGAAATGTGGAAATGTGCCTGTCATGATAATTACAAAATGCAAGTCTCCCACCAGTGTTCCTCAATATGAAAATAAAGTCTTCATTATTAAACATGAGAAACAATAATAAACTTTATTACACAAAAATAATGTAAATGTTGATGTTGCAGTGGCATATTTTTAATTGCCCTGCAAATAACATTAACAAAAAATTATATTCCAAGTAAGTGTTAACTCTACATATCCATTGCCCACATAATATTTTAGAGCAATGCAATAAAATGAATCTGATCTTTGCTTAGCTTGTAAACCATATTAAAACTCTCCTTGCACTATAATGCTACATTTTAAAACCCTTCTTGCATTATAATGCTGTATGACTCAGCAAACATGGGTAGAACATGAATCACAAACAGTTGACATGGGCTGTATTTTAAAAGTCCTATGTTGACTGTAGAAGCAGGCAGGAACAACGTAGCTTTTCTGCTTTGGAATGACGTCATCTGATGATTGATATATTAAGATACGGCCATAGGCAAAGACTCATAGCATGGTATCAGTCTTAAATTTTGTCTACTTTAGCAATTTATTTTTATGAAAGTTGCAACAGTTAGTCGTAGTTATGTGATGTGATTCCATGATATTGCAGTTTTCTCCTCTTTATGTTTTGTCTTTCAGTATTTTTACTTTACATCAATGCTGTTTCATTTTTGGTGTTGCTCAGTTTTACAGACAATAATTTAATGATCATAATTCACAAAAACTACTACCTGCTCTGTTGCTAATAAAAGAAGTTTATTTAATTTGTATCTTATATTAAAACACCATTGTGCTAATTATATGAACACTTCAGTTTAAGAATATTTTTTTTTTTTTTCCTTGGGGGGAGGGGGCGGCGAGGCCCAATCCAGGAGAGAGCTGATTGGTGTTAGTGCTTTTTTATTGTGAGGAACTGAATGAAATGTGGTTTGTTGTACACAGAACAAATAATAAATCTGATATTGATGTATGGTTTAGATCTCTAGTGTCTCTAAGCGTATTAGTAATTTGTCCTTGATTTGAATTATAGCTGAAGTAATGTTTTTTTCTCAAATAAATGAAATATGTGGCTCCAAACAAGTTTTCTACTTCAGAAATGGCAGACACAATGTTTTGTGCAAGGGAGGCGACAATGTCGGGCTCCCATTTCTTTGTTGCTTTGTTTATCTTTTAATTATTTTTGGGAACTCCTCAGTGTCATATGTGTGATACTACTACATTATGTTTCCATCCCAAGAGAAATAACAGGTGTTTCACAGTCATCACTCAGTATCTCATGCTGTTCGTTCTCCTTGTATATCCTATGAGATCTGGTAACAACACTAAACACAAACAATACTAATGCACTTGCGTGGCTATTCTACCTGTCACAGATAATTGAAACTCTAATCATTCACAAGCCTGCCAATGATGTGTACATGTACAAAGTTACATTAACATATGACTATCTTCTTGATGCTTTTTTTTTTTTTTTTTTTTTTTTTTTTTTTTTTTTTTTTTTTAATTAGGCTGTGTATTTTAGTTGGGAATAGTACATACTAAATCACTTTTGTGGAACATTCCATATAAAATGTGTCCAGTTGTTACTGGTTACAGAGATACTGTTGTTGAGAGTGGAACCCAAACGAATGCCCACAGAAGATGTTTAACAAAGACAGATGATTAGTTGAAAGTTAATTTTCATAAGTTCCACCTCCAACTTCACTGCATCTTTGAACTCTTGTGACAACACCATATGTGGCTTGTCTTGACATTCTAATTCAAACAATCCGTTCATCTTTTCAAGCATTCCCACAACCCAAAATCTGAATGGGTATAGTTTGAGGACCTTGGTGGCCAAGAAATGTGACAATATCTGATGATAAATTATACAGGGGATATTAGATTTAGATGATGGCCAGAATGTACATGAAAAAACATACCCATCCTTATAGCCAAAGGAACATTTTCCAGTAATGTCGGAAGCACATTTTCCAGGAAGTGAAGATAGTGGAGTCCTGAAAGTTGATGTGCTTACATATCACATGATGTATTTACAGAGAAAAACTCTTGAAAATGTGTCTCCATAAAGGCATGTGGATTTTCATCGGATCACCATTATACAGCTCTCCACAACTGCAAGGGACACAGTCAACATCCATCTTATACTAACCAGTATCACCCTTTACAGACTTTAGAAGTCCCCTAATCTTAGATGGTGGTCAAAAAGCTCACTTCACACAGTGTTTCCACAGAATATGGCACTCGTGTTGGAAATGCTACCTGCATAAGGCAGAAAGGCTGTGGACTTAAATGCACCTTATTATTTTTATCACTTACCCGATTCACAGTTGGTTTATAGCACAATGTGTGTCTGATGTGTGTTTCACCATAACCATAATGACAAAAAATAACTTCAAGGTGGAATAACTCAGCTGACAAACTATAAGATGTGGACTGTATAAACCATGGTATGAAGTAAGCCTTCATACTAAACCAGATGTGACAACTGTCAGCCTGAAGATAAAAAAAATCAGTGTGGGTTGGCTTCCTATAAATGGAATGTTCCAGTGTACCTTCCTCCTGATAAATACACCAAGGAAGAAAAGGAAGCCACCCTTTTCCACCTCCACCTTGAAGCAAATATTCGAGTAGATGGAAAGCAGATGTTCTACAAAGTTATTTAAATCTTCACTTTGATGAGCTCTAACAACAAAACTATAGTGCACTTATCTGAAAAAGTGCTCATGATTCAATGCCGACACTTTCTTGAAATGAAATGTTCCTCAAACAGATTGGTAGTAGTTGATGACAAAGAGTTCTTCATCACTAACCCCTTTTGTCTGTTCATAGAACTAGTCATTGGATTAAAAGTAAATGGAACTGAACATCAAACCTAACCTCAGTCAGCTATAATAAATCAGACAGAGAAACACGAGTGGAGAGAGATCGAATAGAACAAAACTTACCGTTTAAGTTTCATAATCATTTAGATGGAATCCCTCCAAGTGATGTATGAAGTCTGCCAAGTTCTTAATGTGATACACATACTGATATATTAGTGGGCTTATCAGAGTAACAAGTTCTTTTACTGCATGATATGTAGGAGCAGCATTGTAACTGCCTGAGAGGAACCCATTCCTTATGGCTTTTGGAAGGCTATATAAAGTAGGGGAACAGCACAGCAAGACTTAAGACTCTTGATAGTCTCTTGCAACAAAAAAAACTTTAATTCAGGAGATTGTTAGTCTTCCTCTCAACCCTTTCTGTCCAGTCATCACTGAGTTTTCAACACACTGGACCAGATTGTAAACACCTCATTTTTACACATAATCCTGCTTATCCAATACAAATATTGAGTACCCCTTGTTAGCAAGTAAGTTGCCAGTATCAGAATCCGTCCTAAAGGAACACAGAGTATCCTCTGGGGTACTCTAATATTACTCTTGGACAGACAGTCCCCTGTTGACAAATGAAACACTTCTCTCTTAACCTCCTCAGCTGGTTCAAAAGAACTTACAAAAGATCCACAAGGAAGGGCTTCCTCTTAAGCCTAATGTCTGTTATGTTTGTGCTCAAACATACCATGCACTGAAACACTTTGCTACTATATTGAGACCACTGTTAGGTCAGTGTGTACATCACATTGAGAACTTGGAACATTTGTTGCATCTGTTAGACGGTCTATGCTTGAATGACTCTAATATTTTAGTATGGTTTGCTGTGGCGTGCCTGTTCATTTGCATCCCTCTGTCTGATACGTTATACAGCATGGAGATTATTTTTTGTAGTGAAAAATGAACCTGTTTCGACATGTTTCAGTTCCACTTGCTTTTTATTCTGTGATCAGTTCTATGAACAGACAGATTGAGTTGGTGATGGAGAACCCTTTGTCACCTATTATTGCTAATCTGTTTAAAGAACATTTCAAGGAAGATGTTCTGGAACAGGTGGCATTGAATACCGAGTGTGTTTCATGATGGAGATGGAAAGGGTTGGCTGCCTTTGCTTCCTTGATGTGTTGGTCAGGAAGTTGGTTGACAGTACTGAGGGTCATTCTATTTATAGGATGCCAGCTCTTACTGAATCCTATCGCTAGGCAGATTATCGTCACCATCTGGCTCAGTGTTAAAGGTGACTTCATACCTCAGTTCATAGAACCCACTTCATTTCAGACCTTGAAAGTTTGTCAGTTGAGTTGGCCCACCTCAAAATCGTCTTTCACCAGAATATTTATAGCAAAAGGTGGATCAGATAAGTGTTGCATTATCAACCATCTATGTATCAGGTGTCGATGAAAATAAGGCGGCACCAAGTCTACAGACATTTTCTCTTACACAAGAAGCATTTCCAAAAGGATTGGTTGTATTATGCGGAAACACAATGCAGAAGTTGAATTTCGCCCACCATCTAAGATTATGGTTCTTTCAGGGGTTAAAAAGGACAATTCTGATTTGTGTAAGGCATCTGTTTACCATATCCATTGTGGTCCATACACCTACAACAACTAAGCAAATCTGCTCTTGCAAATGCAGTAAGAGATCAAACTGGCATGTGACCTTACAAATAGAAATGCAGATTTTTTACTAAAATTCCACTCGAATACTGTTATCTCCCTAGTCAGACAACAGAGGAACAGAGTTAATCCTACTTGTGTTAACCTGTTAGTAATTCATATGCACTTCTGATAACTTCTGCCATTGGCTTTGGTTGTGTAGTGGTACTAGTATTTATGTTGTATATGTTATCTTTCTGCATATGTCCTACATATCAAGGTTTTAAATTTTCTTCCATAGAACTCGCTCATTGCATTTGTGCCCAGAAAATGATGCACCTGTTGAAATATGGATAGTAGTCAAAGATATCACCTGGCTGCATCCCCACAACTTGTTGCAACATATTATACCCTGGAAGAAAATCAAGTTTGAATGTGTTGGCATACCCAGCATTTTCTAAATACATGCAACATGCTTAAACAGTTCTGTAAAATTGTCCAACAAACCATACCCACAACTTCAGTTGAACAATTCAACTTTGGAAGTTGAAGCACAGCCTCACATCTTGATCTTCCAAACAGAAGTGACAAACAGCCATTAAACCCATAGCATCTGGAGAACCAACATGTGAAATGAAAAGTTTTATCTCTCTTACCAGTAAAAGTTGCACGCTTGTTATATGGTATGTTTTATTAAAATTAGTTTATACTACCATTTACTATTCTTTCGGACACATCCTTTATGAAAAACAAACTATGAAACTGTATATTTAGCAGTGCTATGACAATTAACCAAAATTATCTGCTGTGCATATAATTAAAACAATGCTTCAGTATTAAATTCATAAGTTTTTGAAAATATGGTGAATGTCAGTTGCACACATTGTAATTCTGCAGTCTTGTCCAAAGCCAAATATGAAATGGAGCTACCTCAAATTACTATAGTTACTCCTATAAAAGTTTCATTCAGGTGTTGACAAAAACAAGCAGTATCCAAATAATTCATTTGTGATATACCAAGGAACCAGTAAATGAGAAAACTTGTATTGTTGATTGTCTTATTACATCGTCTCTTTTGGCCCCCCTTTGCTGGTGAGTAAGTCTGTGACTTTTATGAACAAATCTTGTATAATATTGTATAATAAATGTTCTGTCTTAAACCTCTCGTGACTTAGGAAATTTTGCCATTGTATGTATTTTCTTGTGTTATGTATATGCTCTTATATTTTCACATAAACACATTTTTAGGATACGAGAATAAGGATTGGTACATTCCTGCACCGGCCCTAAGACCAGACGATATAGATCTAAATCTAAATCCGGATCAGATCCGAGAGGCACTAAACTACTTCCGTAAGTATTAATGCTACTTCCATGTTTATCTTTTTTCTGAAGTGCGTGCATGCTCACACACACACACACACACACACACACACACACACACACACACACACACACATGTGGGACTTTGTTTATGAACAGAAGACAGAGCTTGGTACTTTCTCAGAATATGTAACTTCAGAAAAGTAATATGGTGGCTATCAGTGCTGGTTGAATTCTGCCGGAATTATTAGCAGGATTATTCACTATAATGGTATTTCAGAATGTAATAGAAGTATTGTGATTTCCTACTACGAAATTATGAAATGTCAAAATATCCATTGAGTGTACAATCCCAAAATAGCTCATTGTGTGTTTCATAGTATTGCTGGCGATGTAAGGACGTGGGTTCTAAATACATTGTGCGGGACATTGTTTTTACATTCCGGAATGACAACTGAAGTATTAATGCTATTTCAGAAACTCACTCCATATTCATACACAGTTAAGTTTCCCATCTCTTCCCCCCCTCCGATACAGGTATATCTGGCTTCAGCAAGTTATGTTATGATTTTTAGGGTTTTGTTGCTTCAAGATTGATTCTTGCCTGACTATCTTTACAAACTTCACAAATTGTGAAGCAAGAGGAAAGTACTGGGTGTCCCTTTCAAACTTCCTGCATTTCAAAGGCTCAGGATAAACAAACCTACAGTAGATATGATAATGAGGTTGCACCATATGCTAGAACATTTATAAGAATTTATTTAATAATCGTAATTACTTCTCTACATGTGAACCATTTGCAGCACGAAGAATATGGAGCCTGCAGTCAGTTTCATACCACATTCTTAGTAACGTGTCCTCTTTCACTGTTGCAATCTCATCTTCGTTATGACATTTTAACATAGGAATAATATCCACTTTGGTGGTATACATGTAGTCCTTCATGAATTCCCACAAACAGAAATCTAGCATTATGTCACGATGTGGTGGCCAGGCATTGGGTCTACCACACCCGATCTAGCGAATGGGAAACTTCATATCCAGGAACTTCAGAACAGCCATTGACCATTGCAGCAGAGCTCCATCTTGTTGAGTGATGATGTTGAGCTGCAAGTTCTGTATCAGAGGATATACAAAGGTATACAAATTGCTCCAGCATGTTCAGATACATTGACCTATTCACAATGTTTTCAGTAAAGGGCAGTCCAGTAATCCTGTTGTGCATTAGCCCATACCAGATGTTCAGTTTAGGGCTATCACAAACACGTTGATCGAGTGTTTGTGAATGTTGCGAACTCCAAATCCAAACATACCGGTATGCTGATTAACCGTTTCTGACATGTGAAAGCTTACATCATCTGAGAATAAAGACGTTTCCAGAAGCTGGCATTCATGTCAGTACACTGAAGCATGTACTTAGCAAATTATTGTTGGCATGGTTTCTCATAGTTGGACATCCGATGTTGCAGCATGTGCACTTTTTAAGCATACAGATGGTAGGTGATAGTGTACTAGAGGATGCAATGTTGCTTGGTGTACATTAAGTTGCTTAGATGCACACCGAATTGACTTACATGGGTCCCTGAGAAACATTCATCTGATGTTATCTACTCTCTCTTCCAAAACTGCCAGAATATTTAAGACCACTTCCAGTTGCCAGAAACTTCATTCTGTAATAGTTTCCACATTAGGTGAATCATGTCCATCTAATGTATGATAATTTCCTTGCACAGTAATCAGGTATTTTGTTTCTGCAAACCACACTTCTGTTTGCATGCGCTGCTGCGGAGTCACCATTTTCAGATCATGCAGTCGTGCTGCATTCTGGCGACAGTAGTTGGCACGCCTGATGGAGCAAACTGTATTATTATCAGTAGGATGGTGCAGCAAGTCACGTACAGTGTGTGATAGATACAGTCCATATTTACTATAGGACAACCGTCTAGACAGAATTGTTATTTACTTCAGAATTTAAGCCTGTTTATGGTGTAGAATTAGGAGGATCATTAGTAATTCATTCTCTGACACTTGCAATGTGTAAAAATACTAAATGTACATTGAGATTTCAGCCAGTGTTAAAAAAGGATAATGAATTGAAGAGGATCCACCAGTTTGCATTCTTGCATGAATAAATTATTTTATTTTTTTATTTTGTTTCATACTCAAGCATATTTCACCTCAGTTGTAGCATCATCAGTGGATATTTTTCTTTTGTTTCTGAAATGAATGTATTTTGTGTAGGTTAGCAATAAATTGATTTTGCCCGGCAGCTGTCTACAGAAATCACCCTCAAATACAGCTTGCGATCTGCAACTCAGGGATATTAAGGCAACATTTGAATTGAATTTTGTTTAGCATATAATCTGTAAACAATGTATTCTGGTTAAATAGTACCATATGCCCCATTTTACTATTCCTGTAGTTGACTTTCCCAGAGCCGTAAGTAGCTATTTTGTGCCTGCTGAATGTTTTGTTGCTATTGCATTTACGTTTAAAGTGAACTGAGTGGAATCAGTCAAACTTTGAGGTTTTTAGTTTAAACAATTATTTAATGTAATTGATATACATTCTGCAGTGGATTTAGAACAACGTTTAGTTAAGTTTTCTCATGCTTGTTGGCTGTGGCCTATACACAGTTTTCCCTGCACATTTACATTTCAGACAAGACATTTACATTCAGATAAGACAGTCATTTGTTTCACTAGTGGTTGGTGGTGGTACCCCTCTCCCCATGAATTTTGAATTTGTGTTTTACTTAGAGTGTTGAATAATTTTCTGTTCCAGGGTCCTATTTGATTATTTTAACATTCTGATGTGGTAATTTTCTTCTATTGTTAATAAGTGGTATGAATTATTACTGTGTTTTGTAATCTGGAGATCTGTTTCTGTACCAATAGGGTAGTAGTTATTTTCAATGAGGTGGTCTGCAAATGTGAAGCATTCTTCTCAATGATGTTAAATGGTCAGAGTATCTTATTTTAAAATTTCTGTATGTTGTCCCAACTACAGTGAATTACAATCTTTGCATGTTAAGTTTGATATGCCTGCTTTGGTCAGTTTATCTTAGGTAGCATGGGTTGTTTTCTCATAATGTTTCATATTCTGTGGGTTGTTTAGTTGTCAAATGTCATTTATTGTGCCACATGTTGTTTGTGGCCTCTTCTTCATGCGTGCATTGTGTTTTCTCTGCCTTACAGTCACTACTAGTGTGTTGTGCTGTAATAATGTTGTCCGTGTTTTGTGTCATTTGTGTTTCTATTATTTGGTTCAGTTTGCATATTTTGTTTAGTTTGCAAACATATTCTATGGCAGCTGTTCATATTATGTTTCATTTTTGAATATATCTGTCTTTATCCACTGAAATTATGTTCAGTTGGCGTAGGAAGTATCTGAGGGTGGTTTGATTGTGTACTGTGGGATGGTTAGATCTGCTGTGTTTGTCGTACTCGTTGTTGTGGGCTTTCTGTATATCGAGAACTGGTGTTTGTGAATTTTGTTTTGTATTTTGATATCTGGGAAATGTATTTTCTTGTCCACTCTGAGTTCACATGTGGAGTGTATGTTCAGGTGTGCAGTATTTATGTCTCTGTGTAACTGTAGTATCTTCTCATTTACTTCATGCTGGTTAGTTTTGTGTTCAGTTTGGTAAAGAAGATATTGGTAAGTAAGTCACTTATGGGAGCGCTTAGTGCTGAATGCTATCACTGGTGTGATCGGCACACCAGACTTGCAAATTTTTTATAAACTATTGGGTGTGGGTGCTCTTGATCTTCCTGTGGTGTCCTTTTCTGTTGGCTTTGTTACAGTGGATTTAATATTTTTAGTAGTTTTTGTAGGTTTCTTTAGAATCTTTTGGTAGGTTCACCTTACTGCCTTGTTACTTTACTTTACGTACTTCAGTGTTTCCTCAGTATAGTCCCTTTCATGCAAGATGACCAATGTTCTCCTCTTGTCTGCTTTTGTGATTTTTGCATGGTGTGTCTTGAGTTTGTTGTGTACGTATTGGACTGTTTTCTCCTCTGTGATTATCTTGTGATCATTGTTGGTTTCTCTGTTGATAATCATAATCTGCCTAATTTCTTTTCCATGTTAGGCATTTCCCTCAGAAATACAGGAATACAACAGTTCACCTCCACAAAACCATACCAAACATAAAGTTTAATAAAAAAAACAGCTAATAATGTTACTCCTAACTATGCAAAGTTAAATGTAAACAGCATGTCATATCCACTCAATGCACAAAGGAATTTTCATGAGTTAGAAAGGAAATCCAAGGATTATACTCGAAGAAACAGCTGCTTAACACTGCACTTTACAAGACACACTTATTTCAAGGCAGTCACGTTGAACAATCAGTAATGCTTTACAAGGTTACTGAGCAGGTGACATCCCACATAGTTACAGTAATTGAAAAGAAACAGGAGAATGAAGAACAGAAACTGTTGAATACAAACCCACATATTAGGAACAACAGACACAAGCACATAAAAAATATGTTATATGAGAGGGTTGCAAATTTAATTGAAATGAAGTTTGCAACACAGGAAGAAGAACTACTCCAAAAGAAGCCAAAACACAATACTAACCCTCGTTGGATACAGCAGAATAGAAGATCTTGTTACAAAAAGTGAATGTATAGCAAAATAAGGAGATGCACATTAATTTACCAACAATTCACAAACCTGGTGTGCCAATGTGACCAGTGGTAAACTTCGGAGCTGTACCAGCATATATTTAGTGAGTTGTATGCTCACTTCACTATTTAAAAATAAATAATAAATAAATAATACACTATGCGTGTACAAACAACAGTGTCTTATAAAATGCCAATGACCTTATCCTCAAAATCAAAGACATGGAAATACCCAACGCAGCTACACTACCGTCGTTTGACATTACATCAGTGTACAAAATCTGTTCAGAAAATAATGGAACTTTTGAATTAAGCGTAAATGGAGATTTAGAGATATGCATTTGGCAGCACTGCATTGCACATTATCTCCTTTGTAATCACGTGTTTTTGAAGTATTACTACATAATTTAGTTTTAGTGATATTGTTGTTTGAATGCAATGTGTTCAAGTGTTGGTAGCCATTTTTGAAATGTGCAATATTATGGAGGAACATTGTAATGTATGAAACTGTGGCTTGCTGAGCTGATGCTCTGGGTCATACCAGATGTTACATATGGTTTACATGATTTAAAACTGGTTGTCAGTAGACACAAGATGATTCTTGACCAGGAAAACCTTCCACTTCAACAGATGATCCCACATGTTCAGAAAATCAATAATCTGGTGGTTGAAAATCATTGATCAACCTTTAGAGAAATAGCAGAAGAGGTTAGTACACGTCGTGTGCAATGGAAAAGAAGCTGAGGTTACCACAAGTGCCAAGTATGAGCTACTATGTTTTTTCCGTCGTTTAGTGGCTACGACGTCTGCTTCACAAACACACAAGGTCTGCAGTTTGATGTTTGATAGCACAACGGAAGGAAAATAGAATGGACATTTGTTGAGAACTCCTTGAAAAAGCAAGTGATGGTGAAACATTCATGCAAAGGATCATAATAGGAGACAAAATCTGGACTTACGGCTACTACGTTGAGACAAAAGTTCAGTTATCACAGTGTATTGACAAAGGATCTCTACATCTCGAGAAAGCTAGTTAGTCTTTGTCCAATCTCAAAGTGTTGCTTGCTATTTTTATCATCTTAAATGGAATTGTACATTTGAAATTCTTGCCTCAAAGTGAAACGGTAAACTGTGTGTACTATCAAGGTGTTTTGCAATGGCTACATGAAAAAATCTGCAAAAACTGACTAGTGTTGTGGTGAGTAAATTCTTAGTTCTTGCACCTGCACACTCAGTTTTGCCAATTCATCAGTTTTGTGCCAAAAGCCAGATGATTCTACTCCCACAACTTACTCGTCAGACCAGGCTCCTTGTTATTTCTTCTTATTTACAAAATTATGTTCAGTGCTGTAAAGATGCTATTCTCAGAGTATTGATGACATAAAAACAAATTTGCACAGGCCTTAAAAGGCATCTTACATGAAGCTGTCAAGGACTGCTTCACGAAACTGAAACACTTCTGGGAGAAGTGTATGAATAGGGGAGACTTTAAAGGGGTAACCGGCCAATAATCAGTGAAAATGATGATAAAAGTTAAAAAATAAATAAATTTCTGTTATTTTCTGAGCAAACCTCATACATCCACTTACCAACTTCAGAAACAATGAAAATAATTGAAAGAAAGCTAAGACAAACATTTTACCAGACCCTAGAAGTTTCCCTCATTTTGAACTTTATCACAGGACAAACTATTTCGGGCTTAAAGATCAATTCAATATCCAACAGGAAGGGGATCACCCATAACTGGCTTACTGATGGATGTGTTATCTAACCATCTTGAAATCAAAGTGGTTGAGGAAATATTAGAACCTAAGAAGTATAAAGTAATATATTGGTACTGCCATGTTGCTGAAATAATTTGCTTGGTACGAGGGCAGTTCAGTAAGTAATGCAACACATTTTTTTTCTGAAACAGGGGTTGTTTTATTCAGCATTGAAACACACCAGGTTATTCCCCAATCTTTTAGCTACACAACACTATTTTTCAACGTAATCTCCATTCAATGCTACGGCCTTACGCCACCTTGAAATGAGGGCCTGTATGCCTGCACGGTACCATTCAACTGGTAGATGTCGGAGCCAACGTCGTACTGCATCAATAACTTCTTCATCATCCGCGTAGTGCCTCCCACGGATTGCGTCCTTCATTGGGCCAAACATATGGAAATCCGACGGTGCGAGATCGGGGCTGTAGGGTGCATGAGGAAGAACAGTCCACTGAAGTTTTGTGAGCTCCTCTCGGGTGCGAAGACTTGTGTGAGGTCTTGCGTTGTCATGAAGAAGGAGAAGTTCGTTCAGATTTTTGTGCCTACGACCACGCTGAAGTCGTTTCTTCAATTTCTGAAGAGTAGCACAATACACTTCAGAGTTGATCGTTTGACCATGGGGAAGGACATCGAACAGAATAACCCCTTCAGCGTCCCAGAAGACTGTAACCATGACTTTACTGGCTGAGGGTATGGCTTTAAACTTTTTCTTGGTAGGGGAGTGGGTGTGGCGCCACTCCATTGATTGCCGTTTTGTTTCAGGTTCGAAGTGATGAACCCATGTTTCATCGCCTGTAACAATCTTTGACAAGAAATTGTCACCCTCAGCCACATGATGAGCAAGCAATTCCGCACAGATGGTTCTCCTTTGCTCTTTATGGTGTTCGGTTAGACAACGAGGGACCCAGCGGGAACAAACCTTTGAATATCCCAACTGGTGAACAATTGTGACAGCACTACCAACAGAGATGTCAAGTTGAGCACTGAGTTGTTTGATGGTGATCCGTCGATCATCTCGAACGAGTGTGTTCGCACGCTCCGCCATTGCAGGAGTCACAGCTGTGCACGGCCGGCCCGCACGCGGGAGATCGGACAGTCTTGCTTGACCTTGCGGCGATGATGACACACGCTTTGCCCAACGACTCACGGTGCTTTTGTCCACTGCCAGATCACCGTAGACATTCTGCAAGCGCCTATGAATATCTGAGATGCCCTGGTTTTCCGCCAAAAGAAACTCGATCACTGCCCGTTGTTTGCAACGCACATCCGTTACAGACGCCATTTTAACAGCTCCGTACAGCGCTGCCACCTGTCGGAAGTCAATGAAACTATACGAGACGAAGCGGGAATGTTTGAAAATATTCCACAAGAAATTTCCGGTTTTTTCAACCAAAGTTGGCCGAGAAAAAAAATGTGTTGCATTACTTATTGAACTGCCCTCGTAGATGGAACACTTGATCAGATATTGCAATTACACAGTGACTTCAGTACTGCCCACCCAAACATCCATTTCACACTGGGAACCAAAAGATACAAGAAAATAGACTCTCTAAACATCAGAACAGAAAACAAAAACTGCCATACCAATTCTCAGTATATACAAAACTCTCACAACCAGTGCAATCACACACAACAGATCTAACCATCCCTTAGCACACAATTAAGCCAGCCTCAAATACCTCGTAGACTGACTGAACGTAATTCCGATGGATAAAAACAGCTGCACACAATAACTAAACATAATGAGACAAATTTCCACATAAAATAGTTATAAACTAAACAAATTATACAAACTGAACCAAGTAACAAAAACACAATTGACATGGAAACAACAAACAGCATAATACTCTTGTAGCAATCATACAGCTGATAACGCGTAAAGAATACGAGGTGAAAACTCACTCAATGTGTTTCCAATACGATCATCACTTGTTCGTGGCAGCTGTTCTCATGTTTTTTATATTGCTTTAAAATTAAATGTGAATGTAACAAAGGATGGAAAGCTTTAAATTTGGTAAGGCTTTTGGCAGTTTTTTAATCAAGCATAATTTGCATTTGAGTGATACAGCAAGTAAGTATTGAGCCAGGATTGCATCTTTTGAAATTGACGTTACGGGTAAGTATTTACACTAGCATACAAAGTGGATTGTGAGTGGCAGCCCTGCAGATGTAGTAGTACATCACAGGTAAGACCACTGTCTAAGGATCATCTCCGGCATGTAACTCTGACGCGCCAAGGTATCATGTCTTACATTCACAAAAATTTCTGTTTTAATGTGACCTAGGTATTGAGCTATTAGTCCATTTTTGAACATAACAACATTATATTAGAAGATTCTAATGTACAACATTGCTAACACTGAAAAAAGAAACATAAAGTCTGTAGAGCAGAATAATATTTGTTTTAATGTGTTATTTTTGTGGGCTCCACTAGTTGAAAATAATGAAAGTTGGTTTAATAATATAAAATTTGCTCGAGAGACTTCACAGTGTGATTTCCTTGTGTGTAAGGTGTGAAATTTCTGCCTCTATTCTGTGATTTTATCTGTTTCCAAGGCAATCTTTGACATGTGTAAAATGTTTTAAACAGTTTTAAGGTTATGAAGTGAAGTACTCCTTTAGCATAGAACAGGTTGATCACCTATCTTTCAGAGGCGTAGTTAATAAGTTAAACCTCATGAATATCAGTTCGCTCACTAAGTTTGTTTATTTTCTTTTTATGTACTTAAGGTTCTTCCCAAATGTGCCAGTGAAAGAAGTATTGCTATCTTTGAATTTCTAAGTATACCCATTGTTCAAGCAGAAATATTTCTGGAGAAATTTGAAACACCAGTGTTCAAGCAGAAATATTTCTGGAGAAATTTGAAACACTTTTTGTAAAGTTTGATGAGAAAAATTATTTTGTACTAGTAGAGTTCTGTGACTCCTGTGCGTGTTGACTGCAACGTTTAAAAAAAAGAATTAGTATAATAGTGTTGTTCAATATGGAAATAGGAGGTACATTGATTAATTCTGTTAGCATTAAGACAGGGGGCACTGAAGGAGAAATTATCCATTTCAAAATTTATTGTAAAAATACATTTATAGACATCTTCATACTAGTCTTAAAGTGCACTCAGTTTCATATAAATATGCTGCATTTAACTTCATGTAGGCTTTCACAAGACTACTCCATAAAAAATTGAAAAGTAAAAAAGGATGGAAAAGTTAAATGGGGTCTCATGGACTGATACTAAATAACCAAAACTAGGTTAACTGCCTTCCATTCTGGAGTAGGATGGTTGGTTGGTTGGTTGGTTGGTTGTTTGGGGAAGGAGACCAGACAGCGTGGTCATCGGTCTCATCGGATTAGGGAAGGATGGGGAAGGAAGTCGGCCGTGCCCTTTCAGAGGAACCATCCCGGCATTTGCGTGGAGTGATTTAGGGAAATCACGGAAAACCTAAAAACCTAAATCAGGATGGCCGGACGAGGGACTGAACCGTTGTCCTCCCGAATGCGAGTCCAGTGTCTAACCACTGCGCCACCTCGCTCGGTGTCTGGAGTAGGAGGAGGAGGAGGAGGGGGGGGGGGGGGGGGGGGGAGGTGATCAGTTACTTTTACCTTTTTAATTTTGTGGTCTGGAATGGTTTCACTTCACTGCATTAGCAATGCTTTTTGAGATGCTGCTCTACCAACATGTATCATGTAGCCTTTAAATTTAATCTTTTCTTTGGTTGCTGGAATTTTGTTTCTGAAAACAGAGGAGCTACGAAGTGTCCATCTTCTGATGTTCTTGTACCCTTCACAACATTAATGCCAAACAACATGACATTTCCAGACTATCCTCCCCACCCTAACTTTCCTGTGCCTACTATCATGTATGTCTAAAAGTTACTTACTGGTAAACATACAAAATTAACAGAAAGCCACACTGAAAGTACTATGTTCCTTACCAGTTTACATGTATTCACTATGTGACTATCCACATAGTGCTGATGCCCACTAACTGGCAGAATGACCCTCCCATTGAGCATAATTTTTCGTGAACTCCTGTGATGATACATAAGACAGTAAATGGCAGAAGAGAGAAAAAGAGTGGAGGAAAAGAAATTGGTAAGACTTCAAATGGAAGGAATTTCATAGTAAAAGTCACCGAGAAACCCACTCAAAGAAGATTATCCAGACTGGATGAGAGATATAATTGGATTGTTGGTGTTGGATGAAATTTGAAAACCTGAGAACAGAAATGGCAGAGAAGGTAGTAGATGAGAGAAAGATGGATGTAAGTACATACATATTATACAAGATAATAAGAAGAGGAACTAACTTGTTGGAAAACATGTAGAGTACGAGGAGAGATGAGGAAGAGAAATGATAAAAGAAGAAGAGCAAGACGGGAAAAGTTACTCTTCCTTCGACTGCTTCCTCAAAGCATACCGGCACAGTCTCTCACCTTGACAGGCATCAGTTGCTCTCAACGATTTATTCAGATTTTCTCTCCTTAATATCTGTCTACTGCTCATGTTGTCATTTTGGTTGCTATTGTGGCTACTATTCTGGTTTCTGGTTTTTATTCTTGTCATCACTATGACTGCTACTGCTTTTGAGAATATCGGAAAGAAAGAACACTGAAAGCTCTGTTTTCAGTGATGAGTGGTGGATTAAGTGTGTGTGTGTGTGTGTGTGTTTTTTTTTTTTTTACACACACAATTTTGATGAAAAATACCAACATTTAATATACATGGTGTAAAAAGTGCTTAAGTCAAAATGAAGATAGTAATCTTACTTCTCATTTCTCTTCACTCCATGAAAGTACACGCTGGTGTTACTTTCATGACGGGTGATGTGCTTTAGTGAATAAGCTAAAAATAGAAGTAGAAAAGTTACCTGGCCCATCAAGTCTTACAGAAAAGTGTTTAACAGCACATGTGATGTACGCTCATTATTCGGAAAAGACCAGAAGTGCTTCGGTAATGGCATACTTGTGAAAGAATGTGCAATATATATGGCAAAAGCATTTGGTTACGATGATGTCACTAATATTTAAGAACAGTTACTTCGTAATGTAACTGTGTAAAAATTCTACTTCATGATATGGGTCATAGCTGAAAACTAAACAGTTTAATTGCAAACTGTTGGTCGAGAGTACTAGTCAAACAGATCTAAATCACCCATTAATTCTTATTCACATAATAAAGCTTTAGTTCCATTGCTAGAAACAATAGCTTTTCATATTTTTAGTGCTGTTAAAAAGCATGTTGACAAAATTCATGGTTTTCAAAAATCTATCACTATGCCATCGAAAGCTTAAGCAATTTCTGGTGGAAGATGATGCGGTATATAGACATAGTATTCTTCATTTTGAAAATTGTTGATTGAGTGCAGGAACAGTTTAATTCATTTTTCGCCTTAGAAGTTTTCAAGTTTTTAGATAGAAACATAAAATCGCATTCTTTAGAATTTGAAAAGAAATTGAAGAGTTCATTTTTATTTTTTCAGGATTAGCATTTCTAACAAATTTTACAGATCACTTTCGGAATTTGAATTCATGTTTCCTTATAGGGAGTAGGTATGGTTTGCAATCCAGGACAACTGACTTGACACCATTTCACTGAGCCGTGGCGAGGCTGTGATGACAGTGTGTGGATGGAGTTGGAAGGCGAAGCAATCGCTGGAGGGGAATGATTTGTGAGCACACTTTTCCAGTCTTGGTTTAGGTCCACTCATCCTTGCTGATAACTCCATAGTCATCCTACCCATATAACAGGCTTGACAGTGTTTAACCATAAATGTAAAAACGCAGCTGAGGAAGTTGATTAGTCTGCTCTGAAACAGGCTGGTACTGGGTGGTGGCTGGTGCACTCTTTAGCTTGTCTTTTGAAGATATCGTCAACTGTACCAGAACTTGGAAAAATATTTTGAAACTAGTCTGATGAGAACTAGGCTGAGGTGAGAACAAAATTAGACTGGTAAGACATTTACAGGCGGTGTGGCCTGAGGTGAGACGACAATTGCAGGCTGTGTGGTTTGAGGTGAGACCAACACTGTATTTCTATAAGAAGTGAGCAATTGAGGTGGTACTACATCTCAAATCCAAAGACTAAAGGGAAGGGAATGTTTCATATGGTAAGTAAGCCATATGTCAGAGCTTGAGACCTGGCATATGTTGCTTGGTGTCCTGTGTACTGAAGTGTGGGTTCGGGTTCATTGGGGCTGCGGTTGTAATCAGGGAATGGGGATGGACCAAATGAAATTTAAGTGCTTCCAAGAACTCTTGACAGTGTAGTCCAACAGGCATCTTATGGTACGAATATTGCTGGTATATAAAAAACACACAAAAACCTCAAGCCATGTTTGTCTTTTATGTGTATATTTGTAACACTGGTTTGTTGACTAGCAGCAAAGTTTTTGAACACAAAACAGAGTTTCTCAGTTCAAATAGTTAGGGGAAATCATACAAGAAAACGTCTGGCAAATGCTGCAAACGAAGTTCGCTGTCAAAAAACAGTAACTGCATTCAGATTAACACAAAATATTTATAACAAAGAATCACTTTCCAAATTCAGTAACCTTACGCATTACAGCACTGTAATCAAACCTGGATGTGTTCATTGAGCAGAGACTTTGATTTTAAATAGAAAGAGGCATATTGAAGAAATTCGAAAGTAAGAAAGATTATTAGGAAAATATTAGACCCCAAAATTACTGATAGGAAACTAATAGGCTGGGAAGTAATAAAGAAACAGGAGAATACACAGACACACATGGTGACATGAGAAAAAAAGACATTAATTTTATGGCCACATTAAAAGAACGGCACCCACTAGGTTGACAAAACATGTAATAGAATTCTATGAAAACAAAAGTAAGGTCAAAATTGAGCCAATTAAATGGTTCACTGCGAGTAGGAAGGATCTTTAGGTAGCCAGTGTATCTCCGGCAGACGTTACGGATAGAAAAACATTCAGACGAAAGATATGTGATTGGAAAGTTGGTCAGAGGGAAATTAGAAAACAGACTGGAACATCGTGGTCTGATGAAAGAAAGAGACTTCATTCCGAAAGGATGAAACAGATTTGGGGACAAAGGAAGGCCAACCATCAAAAGCGACATTGATTGGTTGTTCCTTGCGTGGTCCAATTGGGCCCATTAGTGGAAAACAACAACAACAACACATGCAAATTGTAATAATCAGATATGAAGTACGAGAATTGAAATCAGTCCGTTGCCTAACACTGCGCGACTTTTTCCGTCAATGGAAGTCGTCAACCTGTTTTTCGCACCGCTGTGTTCAGTCGGTGTAGGATACGTGTTTTCCAAGGCGATCCTGAAGCTGTCAGGCGGGGGAAGAGCAAACGGCGTCACGTTGTATGAGAAGTAATTAAGGCGCTGCTAGTGAGTCCAACAGCGTGACGTTCCTCGTTAGAGCGGCCACTTAACACTGGCGTCGCTAAGTGCATGTGATGCCCTCCGCCTTGCGCGACGATACACCAGGGCGTACAGAGGCAATCGGCTGTAACTATGGAGATCAGAAGACTTTGCACACCCTCATTACGGTAAGAATAAAGTAATTGAACAAAAAATTCTCGTTTCTGAGACACGGCCACATACGCCAAGCCTTTTCAGGGTGCGGTTGGGCGAACAAGAGGTTTCACGCTCACTCGCCAGCCTCCAGGGGGAATGGTGTGGTCAGACATCATTACGGAGCACAGGGGAAGAAGTCAACCATGGCCCCAAATTAAAGACCATATTTCCGTGAGGTGCAGTGCTTAATTAAAATTGAGAGTAGCTCTTTCAAAATCGGTGAAAAGCACAGTAATAGCCGGCAACATCAATTTACAACACGTCAGTGCAGAATGCCTGTGTGTTTATGGTTTGCGATGGTGCATTGATATGCACAGTGTGATTGAACACAACGAAAAAAAAATCGTTTTACAACGACGTTACAAAAGCTTCCGTGCAAAGAATTATGAATACTTGAAATGCTAACAGCGAAAATCGGAAGTGCAAAATTAAAGAAAACTCTGTTAAGCAAAGCTTCATATGAGAGCAGAGAAATAAATGTCTGAATAGTTTTAGCTAGCATTTTCACTATGATTTTTATTCCCCTCTGAAGGAACACTCAACAAATGAATCTGCAATTCCAGCAAGTTACCATATTGCTTTTCAGGTTGCCAAAGCGATGTGCAATTTCACTGATTTTCAGTTGTCGACAATGTGGAAGCTGCTACAGACGTGCAGTGTGACAATTGCGTGATAAGATTCATAACAGAGTTAATCTCTCAGACTTCTATAAGAATTTTGCTCAATATAAATTTTCACGACTTTAGAAGTTTGCAGATACGATTATGTCGATGTTTTCATCTTCTTACTTGTACGAGCAAATTTTGTCCGCAGTGAAGGGAACGAAATCTACACAGAACAGCTCACTAACAGAGTTAAACTTAAAAGATTACAAGTTTGTCAATTTAAATTTCGCCCTAAACTGGCATTCATCGTAAGGCTGCATCAGTCACAAGGAAGATCATGCTTCATGCCATTGACATTTCTCATTGGTACAACAGGCGTAGAAAATACATTTACGAGGACACACACTAATGAGCTACCGCGGAGCGATACATCTCCGTATCACATTATCGGCAGTAAAATTAAGAATCGTTGCGAAACTGCCTTGTTCCGATCTCACCGTTCCCTACCTTCCCATACCATGTGTCACCTTGAACCACCTGTTTGCGGCTGTGGCGTGAGCGCGGGCCAACTCTCACGAGCGGATGGGCGCACGTTGTGCACAGTTGCTTGCCGATGTAAATGCTGAGATCAGAGACCAGCTGTATCATCCAGTGTCAGAATTATGATTATCTTGTAACTTTGTAACTGGAACAGTTTTCTGGCGTACCATCAGGCATGTCTCACACTAATGTTGTCTTTTGCAAATTACGCACTTTATTAAAATATTCTTTCATTTATGTGATGCGCACAATGCACAAGATTTTCTTCTATCGCCTCCTACCGTAACATACGATTGAGGAAGGAGGGACGGGGGAAAGAATCGGAAGTCTGGTGAATTTAACTTACCGATACCAGTCATTGGTTTTGACCGGTGACGTAATGATGATGTGGCGTGTGCCTTACATTTGCGCAGACAGAACGGAACGAAGACAATACTCCTTACACCGCAGCCTCATATTTACAGTCATCTGTTTAGAAACTTATTTTCAGATATGTTACAGAGCATGAAAGAAACAAAAGATAACATGAGTTACAGAAAGACAGACGGTAAGTCATGAAAATGAATTGTTTATAATGTGTAATATGGTGTCATATATAATTTTCAGTGACTCACAAGCCGCAGCTATTTATATGGTAGCGTCAGCCTGTGCACAGCTTGTTGGCCACATGAACATGAATAGTTTACAAACAAATAATTTAAGTCATTTATCGGCATGTGCCTCGAAACACGTTTCGATAATGTTTTGTATTGGCAACAGTTGCAAGCAATTGCGTACGTGACCGTCGGTACTGATGAAACAGAAAGCGTTCTGCCGTATCATTGTTTAGTTGCAGAGCTTTAGTGGTTCCGAGAGATTATTCATATCGTAATGAGGATGAGGCTGTACAAAGTTCAGATACAGCAATAAACAAAGTTCACTGTTCTCGAACGAATGTGTCGTGGTTGGTTCAGAACTTACTACTGATGTCTGGGAAATATTGAGCCTACCAATACCACCTGCGTCCTTTCACCATTGACGTGATCAAAATGGTGGACGAAAATCACTCTTCGAAATCTATCGTAACAAAATTCGTGACACGAGATTGTGCACCTATGTATTGTTTACGAATGTAAACTAAGTAATTATCATCTTTAGAAAATGAGATGTTATATTTTATTAAAATAAATAGACTTAACTGACAACAATTTAAGAACTTCACTACTTCTAATATGCTTGTGCAGGAACAAAGCAAGTTTGTCATTTGTTCTATTCCGAGAAATCAAACAAAGAATGTGTATTATTATTGCTTTATCATTTAGAAAAAGCGTCCTGATCAATGTTGTAACTGTAGTGGTCAACAATACATTGTTGCTAAAGTGTAACATTTCTTCTAAGTTTGTCGAGACGGAAGATAGTATTGAAACCAGTGTTTTCTGTATCGAAAAGTACTGATTGATCACCGAGTAAACGGAGCAAAGCAACAGCAATCTTTGAAGAATGTTACATGTACACAGAAACAGCAAAAAGATTGGGTGGAGACAGTGCATAGTCGAGTTTGCGGAAAGCCTACAAGCGGCATGAAAAAACCGTCAATGAAACTGGTCCTAGAACCAGTACTGATGTCGCAGAGTATTTAGTCTTCCTCTGCAAGATCGCCGGACTATCTTGAAGACTTAATGGGTAGAAGTTTCTAATCGAGTAGTCAAACAAAAATTTTGTAAAAATGATTTACGAGCGAGCGAGGAAACCTTCGCTGAACAAAATGCAGGGGTAAAATCGTGTATTGTGGTCTGGTTTTTAGCCCATGTGGAGTGGACACAAGAAGACTCGGCTAATATCATTTGGAGTGACAAGACCAAGATCAGCATCTTTTTAAGCGACGAAAATACCTGAATGCACCACTGCCACTGCGAATCATCCCAGTAATGTCATGGTGTGGGGCTGTAACAAGACACGGCATTGGATGTCTGCAGGTGCTCTAGGGCAACATCAACGCCATGAAATACCAAGAAGTAGTCTCAGTGTTAAAATTGGTGTCAGCTGTTCGCGATTTGTTTCAAGGAAACCAGTGCGTGTCTCAGCGAGATAGTGCGTCACGTCTCGGCGCTTACCGATCAGTACATCACCACAGCCTTCATTCAAAAAATAATACAAAAGCTAAATAAATATCGCCAGTATACTGGTCATCCCCATGGGTCACATATTACTGGTAAGACACTGGTCTCGTATTTGGGAGGACTTCATTTCAAAACGCCGTCCGGGGATTTAGCTTTAGGTTTCCCGCAATTTTCCTAAATCAGTTAAGGCGAATGCCCAAACGGCTACATTGAAACGGTACGCTTGATTATCTATCTCATCCTTGCCCAATCAAGAGTTTGTGCTTCGTCGCTAATGATCTCGCCCTTGACGGGACGTTAAATCTTAATTTTCCTTCCTTCCTTCCTTCCACACCTATGACATCACACGCCACAAAATTATATCGCGGGTGAAAGCCGGTATCCGGTGACAATAGGTTCAACCCACCCATGCCCCTCCTAGAAGTGCAGCGTTTTATCAGTATCGAACCATTTTGGTCTGCTAAGAGGAAATGTCAACATGCTGTTACCTTCGTTCAGCACTTCTTTTAAGTAACTACCGATACCATTGACTACAGTTCAGGGGAGGTGTGTGTTTCGATTCCCAGGATAATTAAAATTATTTTAGAGGCTGAAGAGCCCTGCGCCGTATTCGGTTTTTCTTTCGTACAGTCTCCGCTAGTACCCGAGCGCTGCCCTCCTAGCAGGTGTCACCGTTGAGCGTGTAAAGCCCCCGCCAGCTGGTTCACGGGGCGGTGCGCATACGCTGCTATCAGCGGATGCTATTCTGGCAGTGCGAAGGCTTCTAGGCGCTAAACTGGGACCTTACGTGACGTGGTGCGGCCGGTCACTGCGCAGTTCGCACACGCATCTGCCTCGCCTGCCATCTGCACCGAGCCCTTACCACTTGCCGCCGTGGACGCATCCGTTCATGTGTCGCCATTCAAGGTCGCCTCTGTTAACTGATACAAATATTAGGACGAATATAGACTTGCTGGAGAACTGCAACATTTTAAACATGGTACCAATAAAGCACGTTTAGATTATACACTGATATGCCAAAACAAGAGGGCCACTGCCCACCGCGACGTTAGATGCCGCGTCGTAGCGTTGCTGGCACGTGACGCGTAACGAAAGTAGCAGACACCAAAGGGGGATCACCCTAACGTAGATAAGGGCTGCAAATTGGGAAATCCATTGAGATAAACGACACTGACAAATGCTAGATTATTATTACGCAGAATCTGTGAACGAATAGCTCGAAAACGGCGAAGCTAGTCGAATGTTCGCGTGCTACTGTTATGAGCATCTACGGAAAGAGGTAGGAGGACAATGAAACTACCACTAGGCGTCCACGACGCTTCACAGAATGTGGGGTTCTTAGGCTTGTCAAAGAAGGGTAGATCGTGATCTTGGCATCTCTGCCGAAAGAGTACAATGCTGGTCCACGCACAAGTGTTTTGGAGCGCACCGTTCATCGTACACTTTTTGCCTTGGAGCTCCGCAGTTAGACCACCCCTACCTGTTCACACGTTGACGCAACGACATCGTCAGTTACGATTGCAGTGGGCACGGGACCATCGGAATTCGACGGTCGATCAATGGAATCGGGTGAATCACATGTTTGCTACACTACGTCGCTGGTGGTCTCCACAAACGCCGTCATCGAGGTGAATGGCGCCTCGAAACGTACAGCACGCCACGGACACAGGTTGGTGGGAGCAGTATTATGCTATGGGAGATATTTTCCTGCGCGTGCATGGGACTTGTAGCAATCGATGACAAGCTGACAGCTGCGAACCACTTGCATCCCTTGATGCTTGATGTCTTCCCCGACGGTGATGTATAATTGTCCATATCTCGGACAGTGTTTCAGGGACATTGTAGTGAACTCACATTGATGTCTCGGCGACCAAATTCGCCTGATGTAAATCCTATGCAACCCATTTGGGTCGCTATCGGGCGCCATCACCGCGTACGCAAATCAGCGAATTGCATGAGCTGTGCGTAGACTTCAAATGCCACCTACCCCCACAAACCTACTAACAAGCTGTTGGATCTCTGATACGTAGAGTTAGTGATGTATTTCGTTCCGAAGACGTACAAGCAAGCTATTAAGCTGGTGGTCAAATGATGTGGCTCATCAATGTACAGGGTGCAAGAAAAGAAACGTGATGACTAGGTTAGAACAAGCAAGATTTTCCAAGTAACCGTACGGCGAAAATCCATCGGTGTGGACCTACGGCGATAAAATATCACCCAACTAGCGACGAACGGACGGAAGCGTGTAGATTTGATGTTACATGCTGCGGTTCATACCTGAACTCAGTGACTGGTTAAGTTAGCTCAAGATAATAGTTTAAGCCGAACAGTCAAAACTAGTCAAACTTTTAATTCCTACATACCACAGCTGATTATGTCAATCAGATTTTCCTGTAAGAGTGCTGGGTAAGCAATAAGCATTGTAATGTCATGAATTTGTTGAGATAATAAACATTACTACTGAAACAGCTCTCCAGTATTTTAGTCTACGTGTGATGCTGTGAGGTGCAATATTTTTGTAATGAACACTAATAGCTACCGGTTTTTGTAATTTTTGAACTAATGTACGAAGTGTGTAAACGAAATTTTATTCAAAGAAATAGCTATAAGATAATGATGAAAATTAAAATTTAAAGTATCTTGTTTTCTCAAATCACATTTTAACAGTAGGCCTAAATGCGCGTAACTAGCCGCGCGGAGTGGCCGCGAGGTTTGAGGCGCCATGTTACGCATTGCGCGGCCCCTCCAGCGGGAGGTCAGAGTCCTCCCTCGGGTACGGGTGTGTGTGTTGTTCTTAGCATAAGTTAGCTGAAGTCAGTTTAAGTAGCGTGTAAGACTAGGGGCCGATGACCTCAGCAGTTTGGCACCATAGGATTTCACACACATTTGAACATTTTTTCCCCGTAACTTATGCCTTCAACATCGCCAAAATTCTGCGTCGTTGAAGATATTATGGTTGCGACCGCAAAGTTTCTTGTAACAAGCTCATCGCAAGTGCAGATTGAGTGCAAGTTTGCGACAGAAGCGCAACAAAGCTGCAGTTCTAACGTATGGTTATCTAGTAAAATTGTTCTCAATACCTGCCGTTAGCAGACAATAAGCAACATCAATTTTTTTCTATGTAATCACTTACTTCACCTCAAAGATTTTTCGTAAGACTCTAACGCAGTTTGGTGGGGTGCCTAACAATAACGATAGTACAGAAACTTGTTCAGTTTTGTCAAAACCGTTCATAACAGGATTTTTAGATATTATCACCGGTCGTTCTAAGACTTACGAATGCTTTCGGCACCGAGCGCCAGTCAAAGTAGCCTACAGGATTGGGCACAATTTGTTATAATGTAGCATTCTAGAAGGTAGTTGTCAAACGCTACGCTTGTCAATCCTTGCGTGAACGTGTAACAACTTTCTGCCACCCTTTTCTTGACTCCGTCCCACAAAGTTCGCAGCGTGGTCACTGATACACCCTGAATCCACAACACCGTGTTGGTCGGTAGTCTAGTTGTCTGCAGTACAGCGTTCAAGTTGCTCCCTGCATATATCATAAAATCCACAGAAAATTCCGATATTTGCTCACTGCATAGAAGTTTGTTTACAACACGTCCAGAGTTCATTTCCATCACCAACGTGTTGAAAAGGCTAAATCAGAAAGTTTAAACCTGGATTAATCACATAAAGAAACAGTCGAGATTCATTCATTTCTCTTCGAAAAACACGTAACTACCATTCACTAACAAAACAAAGTTCATAGGAGACGATTTCTTCTATCTGAATCAGTTTCGGTGATGAACTGACACATATTTTCACTGGGTAATTTGTGTACAAAACTCACGTTAGATACATAGTATCTCTTCTAGACTTGTGCTTGCGATGACTCTCAATGCAATCTATGTTTTGGTAATTGTTCTCAGCTATTGGGGACCTATTATCCCCACATTCAGCCTCGTCTCAAAACACACTACACTAAAGACAAGTTTCTTCTATGGCAGTTAAGTCCTCTCCTACTGATTCCTCCCCAACTCCAACTACCGCTCTGCCCTCTGGGATGACCATTGAAACAAACACTCATATCAGATTTCCACTGACGTCACAAAGAATTACGCAATGTTCGCATATAGCATCAGAGCCCACAGGGAACTATTGATGATTCAGAATGAGATACGTAAACATTTGTCTTTGCTTCTATCCCTTATGTCTTCGCTAATCAAATGTGGGTCCCAGGCTGCCCGTAGGACAATCCTATCGTCCATTATCGCTGACGCGTCAAGCCCTTCCCCCAGACAACGACCCATATTAGTGCCGATATACTGTCAATTTCCCCGCGTCATACGCCCAAGTGATAAATTGTCTCCGGTACACGCTTTTAATATAACAAACTCTAAGGTCGACTTAAAACATTTATTAGGCTTCTGTGCATTGCAATGTGTCAGCCCCTATTCCAGTTCAAAGAGGCTAGCTTGTTTATTTTCGCCTTCATCCTAACTAACCTGTCACGCACCAGCAAAATACAGTAGTCTGGCGATAAAATTAAAATTTTATTCTAATTTTGATAACTTTCGTGGATATATTGAACTTCAAAAAAATTATTGTAGGCAAGAACTTCATGCAGACGACGTTTCCGGATTCCGGATTCCCATTCTCTCGGATAAATTCTATGATCCGCCGATGCTAGATTTTCTCACTTGACACGGCAACAATGGGAACAAGTGACAGGCGCGCCGCTTCCCACGGAGCCACTCTAGGTTGCTTGTATGGGGGGGGGGGGGGGGGGGTGCTCCCAGACGCTGCTGTGTTCACTTGAAACTTCTTTCCACCGGTAGTGAATATTGAGACAGTAATGTGGGCAACTGTGAAACTATGCCTGCTTCTCCATCGTGATGTGCGTTGTTACCAAAATTTAGGACAGTGTCAGGGGATGTTGATGGTGATCAATGTGCTGAATAGGGACTTTAAGCATGGCGGTGGGTGGGATGGAGACTTAATGCTTCGCTCCAAATATTATTAATGTTAGAAAGAGAGATGCAGGGAGCGCTGCAGACGTCCTGTAACAGACCAGATAACTGGACAATACCTTTGTAGTATGCAGTCACGGTGATGAGGAACTGGTTGTCTTCTTGGTGCATCTCATTTGTGTTGACACAAAGATACATTTTACGATGGAGAAAGAGAGCAACGATCAACTTAATTTTCTAGATGTATTTGTAATCAAACGGTTGGACGGGACTCTAGACCATATGGTATGCGGGAAAGACACACACACACACGCCTCCACAAGGAACCAAACCATCTAGACAAAAGGGGGAGGTGTCATTAAAACTTTGGTGGACAGAGCCAACATAATCTGCGAGCTGGGATATTTGCGCGATGAATTAAATCGCTTACGATCGGCCTTCAAGAAAAATCGATACGTTGGTAGAGAGATTGAAAGAGCACTCCATCAAACGGCTGCCGTCTGGAAAAGTTTTCCTCCCGTTCATTAATAAAATTAAGGATCGCATCGGGAAGGTTTTTCCACGTATTGGCTCTAAACTATCTTTAGACCCATCAAGAAGGTTAATGAATATGTAAGAATGGCAAAAGATGCACGGCACTCTTAACAATACAAAGTGTGTAAAAATTCCGTGCACTTCCGGACAACCACGAAAAGAAGTGTCACAACACACGCATAGCCGAATACAAAAGAAACTGTCATCTGGGACATACCGAAAATCGGCCGTAGCAGAACATGTTTTTCGAGATGGAACCGCGAAATAAAATTCAGTGAGACGAGCGTTTTGGCAAGCACATCGTATTATAATGCAGTCATGTATAGAGAAGCAATAGAGATTCATAACACCACAATAATTTTAGTAGAAAAGAAGAATATTTGGAGTTAGATAAAATATGGATGTCGACTTTGCGCCTACAGATTGACAATCGATGATTATTTTTAATCGAAAATGATGACGCCATTCAGAGATAGTCACACAGTCGGCATCACATGACTTATAGTGGTACTCTCTGTGCGCTCTATAATTGCGAGAGCACCTCAAGCCTTAGTGGCAGTAGCCGTATATGTCGGAAGATTTCTCCCGCAGTTGGAGCCAAAACATCAGGAAGTACAGTAGTTTTATACATCGACCACGGCCACCCAGCCCGGAAGCTTTAACGGACGAAGACGCTGTCCGTCAAAGCCTACATTGTATGACCTCCATAATTAGCTTTGTTGAGCGCTCAAGCTGTCGTATTGACGGCGAATCTAAAGACTTCAAAGCGAACTGCAGTTTGAAAAGTAAGGCGAAAATGTTGGTTCCACGATAAAGCAAATCCTCCAGTTTTAATGAAACCCCCACTAACACCATACCATTTTGTGGGGTGAACGTTAGAGAAAAGCTGGTACGTCTTTTAAATGAATGTGGAACGTAACGTGGATTTGTTACCTCGCTTTAGCCCCATAAACAGCCCATCATGTAACTAACTCAGCGTTCATTCCTTTGAATAAAAAGATTTAGAGTGACACGGTAACTTCCCGTTAGCTGCTCCTGTGATTTCCGTGATATAATAACGGTTATACGTGAAGCGCGTGCCAAGAACTGTGCCCTTGTGTCGGGTGAAAGTGCCAGCCGCACAGTGAGCGACCGCGCTGGCGCCCGGCCACCGGCGCTGCAGTCTAGTCGTGACGCCAGCAAATGCCAGCCACCCACCCACGCACTCCCCCGCTTCCTGCGCCTAGACTAGCCGCGCCGCGCCGTGCCGCGCCGCGCCGCGAATGCCGATCCTGCGGCGTGCTGTGGGCCGTCTCGCACATCTCCAGTATGCGACGGCGCCCACCGCCAGTGCTCCGTCTCGCGCACGCAAAATGCCGCAGTCTCTGGGGGATACTTGCTGAAAACGTCACGACATTTTCATTTTCTCTTCTTATTTTCTACGTGAGATGTTTTGACCAGGCACTGCCCCTGCTGTCAAGCTATTTTCAAACAATAACAAATGAGTCAATCACGCTAAAGATATCATTAGGAAATTGGCTTGCAATTCTTGGGTTGCAGATGAATCCACAGTGCAAACTGCAGCAACGTAAAGTTCTTCTTCCACGCCTCTATTCGGTTAACGGTGTTATGTGCTCTTACACAGCTATTGCTCCATATTGGCTTCCGCGATTCCAACCGTGTGTTTAGCAAACTCATTACTTCATCCTGAATGGATACATGTTTCGAGTGGATTATCTGCAGATGTTTTGACCAGGCACTGCCCCTGCTGTCAAGCTATTTTCAAACAATAACAAATGAGTCAATCACGCTAAAGATATCATTAGGAAATTGGCTTGCAATTCTTGGGTTGCAGATGAATCCACAGTGCAAACTGCAGCAACGTAAATTGTCTTCACCACTGCAGAGTGCTATGCTACGGTCTGGCAAGGAAGTCAGTATACCAACAAGATAGACATGCAGCTCCACGAAATTATGTGTACAGTCACCGAAACATTAAGGGCTACCGCGATACCGTGGCTGTCCGTCACCAGTGACATAGCTTCACCAAAGTTAAGACGACAGAAACAATGTTACAGCATGGGCAAAATACTGCAGATAATCCACTCGAAACATGTATCCATTCAGGATGAAGTAATGAGTTTGCTAAACACACGGTTGGAATCGCGGAAGCCAATATGGAGCAATAGCTGTGTAAGAGCACATAACACCGTTAACCGAATAGAGGCTTGGAAGAAGAACTGGGGAAATAGAGTAATCATAATCTTATTTTCGATCCCTCGGAAGCAATGCAATGGGTTGAATTTCCCAAGAAAAACTGGAGTAAGCTCAACCGTATCCGAAACGGTCAAACAAGTTGTAAGGCAATACTTTATAAGTGGGGCTTGCAGGTAGCCGAAGTTGTTACTGTGAGGCACCTGAGTGGATACCGGATATCATAAAAGTGTGCCCTGTGAGAAAATACGGTGGATCAGCTGAAGACTCTCTTGAAGCCACACCTTATGCTCTGAAGTGGGTACAAGATCTGGACATCTACATGTAGTCAAAAACTAGTTTCGTATACTACACACCTTTTTTCTGTGTGTTTGGTATGTCACACTTGTTACATCCTTAATTTTCCCTTATATTTGTTGTACATGTCTATGCTTTTCTATTATTGTATTTATGTTGGTGTGTGCTGCTGTTGTCATATCCATCCGATTTCGTTAAAATAAAAAGTTTGAGTCGCACGCGTAATGTAGCTGAGTTTAATGTTTTCAGTTGAGAGCACAGTTTTTGGCTATCCCTAAAAAATACCAACAGAATTCAGCATACATTGCGACAAATCAGGAGAAATAGTTATAATGACATGCACGAACTATAAAAGTTAACATTATTTGATCATTTCCCTCATATTCGCACCAGTTTTGCATGGAAATGGCAAAAACGCAAATCTTTTTTACCTTGTTAAAATGGCTGCATTTACATTATACTGTCAAAAGTTGTCGTTTTCCACGTAATTTCTCGCCTTGTCGCTTAAATGAAATTATGATGTCCATACTCATAACGTTTAAAATGGCATGGAGACATGTGACATTACAGTTTGTCCTTGCGTAAAACGCAAATCTAATCTTACGGAATTCCAGAGCAGAATTTTAGCAAGCTATTTGTTTTCCGGTTTAGTTTCTTTCGACGGAAGTCTTCTTTGTGTAATTGCCACTACAATCTACAGAACATGAATCCTGAACTAAAGACTAAGGGCCGATTCTGTAAAGCATTAAGACAGAAAATAACCTTAGATCAAGCTTAACCTGGAAATTAAACGTTTATCCTGGATCATATCGCCGTGAAGTCGGATCATCTTTGACTGCCGAAAATTAGCGATTCAAAGTCAGGTTCAGCTGTAATCGTCATTTTATAGTGTAGTGGCACTACGATTCATCGCTTTTGTTTTTAGCGGATACCAGTCGAAATAATAAAGTTATTAACACTAAAAAGGCAAGTAAATATATGACTACGTCGTTCCCACGCCGCTGATGCTCAAAATACTTTTTTTTTCGTTCTGGAAGGTTAAATTCATGATCAATCTCGTAACATCTCTTGAGAGACGAGTCGTAATTTATGCGATTAGTTCAAAGGCATTATTTAGGCACTTAGCATCAGAGTAAGAAAAGGAAAATTCGAAATATTTGCAATGAACAGTTAAGTATGGGAATTTTGACAGCAACCAATAACGATTCAACATAACTTACATACATTTTCTCTTCCGGCTCGAATAGCAGTAACTATATAATCCGCATTAAATTTTTAATTACCGAATACGTCCTTTAATTGCTATGACAGTTCCACGTGCGTTGATAAATAGAACACAAGCAAGTACGTTGAAATAAACTAACTACATTAATCTACGTCGTTGATTTCGTGGCTCAGAGGTTGCGTTGTGGACTGCAGTGCAGAAGTTCATATGTTCTATTTGTTACTATTTTCTCTATCTTATTGGTTGTAAAGGTAATTATGACAACATTACTATGCTATTCCATACCATTGAAACCGTACCATACCATACCCTCCGTCATCCGAGTGTTCTGGATCACGGTTGGGCAAAATTATGTGTGCAGTAACCTACGCGACGTGAATTACATTGTTTCCTTTCGTTTACTTTACAAATATCTGGGCATTCAAATGTGTCCACAGAGGGCGACAGTGACGAGATCAACGAGTTTCCGCATGTTGCGTGGAAGGATGAACCCACTCTTGGAGCTACATATAAAGTCGTTTCAGCTGAGGTTTCGTTTGGAGCAGTTGCAACTATGGGTTAAAAACTATCGAATGAAACCAATGACTACAATGTGCATGTTGCTGTTAAACTTAAGATTTTGTGCCGCAGGAATCTTTCAAATAGTGGTTGGTTATTTCTTTAAAGTAGACATGGCTGGCCGGAGTGGCCGAGCTGTTCTAGGCGCTGCAGTCTGGAACCGCGCGACCGTTAACGGTCGCAGGTTCGAATCCTGCCTCGGGCATGGATGTGCGTGATGTCCTTAGGTTAGTTAGGTTTAAGTAGTTCTACGTTCTAGGGGACTGATGACCTCATCAGTTAAGTCGCATAGTGCTCAGAGCCATTTGAACCATTTTTAAAGCATACATGGCAACAGCTTGCAGAGCTTTCCGTAATCTATCGGCCTTACGAGAGAATTAAAGTCAAAGGCAACTTCTCTCCATGCCTTTACCTTGTTGGCCACAGTGACTTCATCTGTGTTTTTACTTTTTTAATTTTTTCCCCTCAATTAGATCTTTATACTAGCCCAACACAGTACACAGTCTCCAGCAGCAAATCCTTCTCGTATTGAGAGAAGTTTGACGATCGGTTTTTTTTTTTCTGTACGTGCTCCCACAGTTGAAGCACACCTTCGATAATAAATACTGCCTATCGACGATGTACGATAAATATCTGCAGTTGAAGAGCGATAAACGTGCCGATAGCCGATTTTCGCCGTGTTGCCAAACATGTTACATGCTACCTAAGATCAATTCTGAACCTGCTTCGGTGGCTCCAAAAGTACAGCGTTATACAATAGAGCTGAGTCCTGAACATACTTCAATTTCTTATCTAATGGTAAATTTGACCTGTAGTCACTGATGCTTATACAATCTACCCTAAGTGTTTGACTTCTTTACGTATTTTAGCGAAGACAATAGAGTATTACAGTTTGTAGTTTTTCTTAATAACGGTTCAGGTAAAATACCAGTTTGAGATTTTTTTTAAAATTTGATGAGTGTTTCAATCTTGTGGTATATTGTCGAAGCAGCAAACTCGTACGAAGTAGATGCCCCAGTTGTAACTTTCTCCTAAGTATATTGCTCTCGACAGTATTTTAGTGGTCATGTGCAATGTGACGTATGTTTTGATGGGAATCTTAATCTTCAAATGGCGCTACCTGGCCATTCAGTGACAGATTAATCCACGATGGAAATATAGCTTCTTATCACATTTCAGGAATAAACCGTCCCATCTCCGTTGCTGTTGCCGTCCTGGCTATCGATCCGCAGATCAAGGCCACGATATAAGATAATGCGCAGCAACGTTATTCATTATCACTATTCAGAACTGGAAACAGACGTACCTGTCAAAAATGTGCGACACACAATAAAATCACTGTTTACCTTGGGTTCGAGAAGGAAAAATAGATGATAAAATGTTGCTGCAGAAATGCTCCTAATGTGTTCGTGTGTTTAACTTTTTGTATTGCAGCAGAGAATATTAGAGAGAATATACCGATCGAGGAGGCGTAACAGTTAAGGCATTAGACATTCGGGAGCAGCACAATGCAAATCTACATTGGGCCATCGCTATTTACGTTTTCTGTTGTTTCCCGAAGTCGATTGAGCCGAATGTCTGGATGGTTCCTTCAGAGGAGACACGCCCGATATCTTCTCCATTTTCCTCCAACCCGAACTTGTGCTCTGTTTTTCAAGCGCTAATTGTCCTCCACCTTCCACCGTTTAACATTTTATCTGCCTAGCCTTATTCGTGCTGTAAATCATAGAGGATATAACGTCCACCGTCGTTACACAATTTTTCCATCTTTATGTTGAGAGAGAGAGAGAGAGAGAGAGAGAGAGAGAGGGGGGGGGGGGGGGGGAAGACTGTAGATTGATAATGTTTCTTACATAACTACTATAACGCCGGTTAATCTTCGTGTGTGTGTGTGTGTGTGTGTGTGTGTGTGTGTGTGTGTGAACGGAAATTTCAAGTTTATTGGTGCGAGTCGCTTATGTTCGTCAATCCCGTCTACATTGTGTGGAATTAAATGTTTTTCTCGAAGAATTACGAACTCACTCTATGACCAGAACAGTTGACTATTGTTTCATAGAACCAGTTTCAAAGCGTAAGTAAATCAACTATTGCTCGCTGATCGTCGGCAACAGACACTTAGTACTTGTTGTTCCTTATCTGTTACGCCATCCTGTGTACGTAACTACGTATGGACTGTGGTATTCCCCCCCCCCCCCCCCCTCCCGTGTATGTAGTTCATGTATATTATCACTGGTATTTGAAATTTACTCCCCGCAGCTCACTGCGCAGCGCAAATTCGATTCTTCAAAATATTTGGAGTTTGCCTCGCACGTTTGTGTCAGCCGTTTTGCGACGGAGGAAAACATGGCGAGGAGAGGCGTCAGAGAGACTGTACCAGGAACTGATGGTGCAGCTGTCGCCACCTGCCTGGGGAAACTGGCCGTAATTCCCAGACGCGGCGGTTGTGGCCTATTACACACCATCGCGCGCGGTTCACTAATTTGTCCTGCACACTTGTAGAGGGCGTTATCCACCGGGCAGCTAGCGTCAGTGCAGGCTCTAATCCGTTGCGACGTCGATGGCCGCTCGTCACGTAACGCTGTTAGCACCCAGCGAGTAGTTTGCTCAACTCCCTCCCCACCAGTGCCTCCGCAGCTTCCAGTCCTGTGCTGCTGCCAGATAAGCAGCTGAGTGGACGGCCTGATTGATCTCTTTTTAAGTGAACTAACGCGATATACTGCACAAAGCAAAAGTGCAGGAATCCAATAACCTTGGAATGAATTATCAGCAATACTTTAAAGACGCGAGCATTTGCTTCAACTTAACATGGGACACACGTCATCGAGCAAAACAATTATAAGAATCTAATTATTGATAGGAAAACAGATGACAGAACTAGATAGGGTACAATATATAGAATGGCAATACCTGCAGAAGTGTTTCTCAAAAAGAAAAAGTTGTTAACGTCGACTGTAAGTCTTAATTCGTACGATGAAGGCTTTCCGGCCGATATGTGTGTTCTGGGTGGATTTTGTTTTTATGAGCATTGAGCTGTACTCAAAGGGATATTTCTGTGCCTAGCGTTTCGTCTCCTAATGCTGGCGAAATTATCAGAGACTATAAGACTCAGATAGCAGTTTCAACTTAACGTTCATCAAAGTCTTAACACCTATCCACGCAACGTTGGGTCGTGACGTCATCGCTCCTTTGCCTAAATCGCAGTCGCGCTAACGTGTTGGGTAGGGTGTAATGCGGAAGAATTGACACACTGTTTGCTATTATGGTCTGTAAGGCCAGGTTCTCATTCACGTGAGCAAAAATTAGACAGAGTTTGCAAAATTTTTTGAGACAATGAAAGGATCTGTTTGGGAAGTATCATTGATCACACTTAGAACTTCATTTTCGATTTTAATTAAAAAATGGCGCCCGTAATTATGGTTTGATCAAGGGCCCGCGAGTTTGCAGTGCGCAGACTGCGTGCGGGATAGACCCTTAGGAGTTACCTGAAATCAAAAATGGATAACATCAATCGGCACTACATTAAGTTTATGGGAACTTACACCTAACCACATTGAAGTAACCTTAAATTTAACTACACGGTGCTAACTCGAGCTTTGAGTTCGATTTTTGGGGGTTGTTTCACTCTTTATGGCTTTCGAAAAATAATCAATATTAACAAATTTTGTATATTATAAGCTCCCAAGAAAAATGCTTTCTTTTCGATGGTCGAAGGTAGTAGTTGATAGGTTTAACTGTTTTTATTTTATGCTGCACAAAGTTTTGAAATATCGTTTCTAGAGAAAAACTTGTTTAAACTTTAGGGAAAACTTTTTATGTATTTTTGATGTCGCTGAACACATTTTCAAAATGGCTAATCCAATAAGGCGGACCAAAAATTATGTTTTGACCAAAATTTGACCCAAATAAGTGTTTTCGTTACTTACGTTTAGTTTTCAATTCCAGGTCCCTTCCTCTAACTCTGCCCTGGAGGGCAGTTTTGTCGTTTTTCTTGAAGAGAAAAGACGATCTGATTGAGCTGGATATTGTGCATTCGGCAGCCTGCACACGTTGTTGCACAAATTGTTCGTCAGCTTTTTCTTGGAATATGGTTGCACGCATATTATAAATCATTTTGCGAACGTGCATCACGGCACAAGTTTTCTACCTGAGCCGTGCGTCTTCGGCTGAGAACGTCCCACGGCGGCCGTGGCAGTGCTTCGAACAATGGGCTGTAGAAACTTTTGTAACGCACGGATTAAAAAACCTTTTCGTCCGAAGATACTATACACACATACCTTTCAGAAAATGCAATAAAACAGTCGAATTTTCTACCGTTTTGAGTAAGAACCTGACTTTAATCCCGATGTTAATGCTTCTTTTTGTACTGCCCATAATCCCCTGTCAGCATGTGCAACGGATTTTATATCCTCCTCCTGTGAGGAGCGGCAATCGTAGGTCCTTTGCGGTGTTCACATATTCGCGCACCTGTCTTGTTGGTCTACACACTGTGTCGTCTTAGCATTCTGCTGATGCAGTCTGTCACGGCTTTTACGAGTAGCTGGCCGGTGTGGCCGAGCGGTTCTTGGCGCTTCAGTCTGGGACCGCTACGGTCGCAGGTTCGAATCCTGACTCGGGCATGGATGTGTGTGCTGTCCTTCGGTTAGTTAGGTTTAAGCAGTTCTAAGTTCTAGGGGACTGGTGACCTAAGATGTTAAGTCCCATAGTGCTCAGAGCCATTTGAACAATTTTTGCACGCAATGTGATACGTAATTTCAATTCTGGGAGCAGTGCTTCGTGCATTACAGTATCTTTACTCCTTATCGCATAAATAACACTGCTTAGAAGAAACGTGAACAGTTCTGGTGACGTTCTACGATAACTGAAAGAACTTCGTGGGTCTTAGATTATAAATTATTTCAGCAAGGATGCTGAGTAACCGAGCTGACGTCGGTTCTTCATCCAGTCACGAATCGAAACACGTTTCTTATTTTTTTCTTATGCAGCGATTCCACTCAACTAGATTTAACTCCATCATAACTCGTGCGACGTGCAGTTGCCAAAACTTTCATTTCAGAGAACGACTCAAGAGACCCTCAAAACGACGAAACTGAAGTGTGTACTGGCGGCGCCGTCTCTGCAGTCAGACATGAAACCATTTGCGTGCAGCTCATTCAACCCAACGAATGGCGCAACCCATTGTCGTCGTGTAAACTAGCCTTAACTTTCCTTGATTTTATTTGCCTGCTTTAACTGCACACAGCTCTTGTACCCATCTTTAGAACAATCATTTTAACTCTTGTAACAACGTCTTAGGTTTAGTCAAAATTTCAGCTGTCGTTGAAATTATTTCATTAAATCTAAATTAAACCATAGACACAAAAGTCTAGTCGCCCACACCTCATCAAAGAATTTCAGGCACGTAAGTAAAGAGATATGAATTTAATTTGTTCGAGATTTTGAGTTTTGCCCTGAAGACATTTTTTCAACAACTCTCTTTCACAGAACTTGGAATGCCTGGTTAAAGCATGTCATCCGTAGCAAGAGGTTACTAATGGACAGTCATATGTACCAAGTGCACAGTTTTGTTTTCTGATACTAGCCCCATACCCCAACCCAGACCCGGCCAGGCAATGGAAGATCATGTTTGGCATAGACAAAATTCTTACGTGGGCATATTACTGCCTGCGCGGAACACTCTTCGGTTCGTACTGCTTTGTTTGTGCCTTCTAGCTCTCATGTGTGGCCCAATTGTAAAACAGTAATATTTGCGATGCTCAACCGTTAATAGGATCGCCGGCGGAAGGCCGGTTACAGCCGGCAGATCCCTTTAGCAGCGGCCACCGGAAAGAAAGCTTGGCTCTCCGCAGCCCGCCCGGCCTGTCGCGTCCTGGGGAAGAAGGCCCCATCATGACTGTGGACTTTCCTCGCTCGGCACGAAGAGAAACCAGCCGCTGCACGGTTTCACTCTTTATTTCCAGGAAGCACCACTCACCAGCTACAAAATATCAATACCCCATCTGGGCCAGCACCAGCACACCTTCCCCATCAAGAACGTTTACCATTATTTTGTCGAACCGACACTGAAATCAGACATTTTCGGAGCTCCTTTTTACAAATACCATACAACTGTACCATAATTATCTTTATCAGCACCTCGAGATATTTCAAGATAAACGCATCAACTGTCGGACGTGAAAATATGCAGAATAGTGTGCTGTGTACATAAAACATAGTCAGTTCTGCACATTCTCACTTCTAACTATTGATAATGGGTTTAATCACAAAAATGTCTTGGTGTTGGTAAATGGAATATTGGTGTAGTTATGTGTATTCATGAAAATAGGTGATCGCTTGTCGAAAATGATACTGAATTAAACAGGAAACGGCCGATTTCCATCCCCGCCGTGCCTCCTTACGCCCATCCTCTCTCCCTCCCCCTCCATCTCCACGTGTGTCTTTAACAGAGAGTGGTTTTTATTGGCGGAGGGGGTGAGTCAACGGCTATTATCTTCGCACGCTCGCAAAGCATTTATAGAATTTTATTTTATTCCAGATAAATCATTATTTACCGGAAGATAATGTAGTTTGTTGGGCGTAGAGGTTAACGCTCACCGGGTTAGGGTCTGAGGCAGACCTGGAGCCAGATTAAACACTGTTGGCCTAGTAATACCAACTACGTTTTGAATATTAGTCTTGAAGGCAAATACGGAGTTGTTTGTGTGGTTTGTGCACGACACCCCTCCCCCCAAGGATAAATAATGGTTTAGCGACAAGAGCTTCTTCCCGTTAAGAAACGTAATAATTGTTAATCCAAGGTAAGCAAGTACTGTCACGTTTGAGCTTTCTTTTCAAATTACCGCAGAACTTACAAGATTTCCTCTATCATTCACTTTGTGACCTTTCTCATAAAATCCAGCTATATTATAGTAATTTATTGCACGCACACACACACACACACACACACACACACACACACACACACACACACACACTATCTGTCCCAGTTAGCTTGATGAAAAAAAAATTTTCTCAACATTACTCCAGCCGAACTTCGAAGCTGTGTGATGACTGGCAACGCAGTAGAAAATAACTGTATTGACGTAACTGGAGGAACAGCTTATCTCTTTTGGCACTAAACACGACAGATAATATCCAAAAGTTTCCGGAGTACAGTTGTTGAAGTTGCTCCGCGCCATCATCTTCAAACGTTTCTACCAATTTTGAACTGAATGTTGTTAGTTTACGTTTGTCATATTCCGCTTGAATCTTCACGACTGGACGAAATCTTCGCGCCTGGAACCTGGTTTTTTTATGTTGATAGTAGAGGAAAAACTCACACGAAACTAAAGAACTGTCATTTTGTGCTTACTAAAAAATTCCTGGATAATATAGACCGTTTGCGGTCGTGCATTGTCATTGTAGAGTACCCAGTCGTTCGTATGCCATTTCTGTTGTTTTCTCCTGATGTCTTCAAAACACCTAAAAACGTCGCGTTAAATCGTCTTACTGACCATCTGACTAGGAGGATCAATAGAGAGAAAAAAATTTAACGATTACTTTTATGATCTTGAATCGTTGAGGTTTTTATGGATGAGGTGAAGGACTCTTCCATAACGACGATGTGCATAGTTGTGGGATCACAGCTAAAAGCCCAACCTTCGGCCCCAGTGACAACCTTCAAAGAAGGTTTTAGTCGTTGTGAAGCACTAATTTGTTACCTGCAGACTTTCACGGGATGGTGCTTCCGATCCCCCAAAAGCAATCGTCGCACAAACTTCGCAACAATCCTCCTCATATTAAATTCTTCCAACATAATAAATTCTTACGTACCATACATAACTTATTCCTAAAGTGTTTGTGGCCTATTTACTAAATTGGAGCATCAGCTACCTTACTTTCTGAACGTTTTCTGGAGTGATGCCAGTTGACGACCGGAACGGTCATCATTGATCGATGATTGCCTCTTTGGGTAACAACCCGTTAGTAAGTCTGTATCTGACCTAAAGCGTTAGCTCTAAAAACTTGCGTCAACAATGGCTTGCGTTTCTGCTGTGAATTTGACACGTTAAAAACAGTTTTATACGGAGACGCTGCTCGTACCAAAACGGCATGCTTTGGAATTACGACCATGGAAATATGCTCACAGATAGGTAACCAAACCACTCAGTTCGCAAGCGCTTGCCGCAGTGATTCAACAAGAATACATAGGGAAACACCGTCCGAAATTTCTGTGTGCAATTTACTCGTGATAATTCGAAGTTCAAGGGGCCATAATTCGAAGTTCAAGGGTCCCAAAAAAAGATGCTACTGTAGGTTTAAGGCCGGCCGGAGTGGCCGAGCGGTTCTAGGCGCTACAGTCGGGAACCGCGCGACCGCTACGGTCTCAGGTTCGAATCCTGCCTCGGGCATGGATGTGTGTGTTGTTCCTAGGTTAGTTAGGTTTAAGTAGTTCTAAGTTCTAGGGGACTGGTGACCTCAGAAGTTAAGTCCCATAGTGCTCAGAGCTATTTGAACCATTTTTTTGTAGGTTTAAGTAACATAAATGTTTATTTATAAAGGGAAGCATGAAATAACAAAACTCAAAATAAGTTAATTTATAGTAGATTTATTATTTTTATTTTTTTGACACTTCGAACTGAAGGCAGGCGCATTTTAATATATTAAAATTTTTCAGTTTCATTCGTTTTTCCCACGCAGAACAAACTATGTCATGAATGATCGCATTTTCTCTATATAATCTTCTTAAAATCGAAGTCGTGTATGTGTGTTTTTTTTTTCTTTTTTAAAGTGAACCTTTTGATGCCAAGACTGGCAGCGAATGACTTAAGCTTTTTTTTTTTAAGTATATCAAATCCGACAGGTATGTTTTGACCTTTACATTGACTAAGCCATTTCATCGATATTCTTCTTGCCGTATCTGCTACCTCCTTCCTTATGATAGTTACCAGAAATCTTATCTTTCTACATCATGATTGTCGATGGCATGGTTGACGGAATCCCGAAAGCTTTCGCCAAATCGTGTTTAGAGTTTTTAAAAGTCTTTGAGTCAAACGTCTGGAGATATGTCACGTCACGGGGAACGACTTTTGTTAAGAGACAAAGCGTTCATTTCTGTAGTTATGATGCCTCTGAGAGGCAGCGGAGTGAAGGCACCCTGCTGCGTGTGTATGCTGTTGTGTCGGCGCCTATAATCCAGTCGTCTGCCTGATATGAAAGACGGTAGGCCCAGCAAAATTGAAGTTACTGATTCGTTCATAAAATAATATCTTTCTACGCTTGGAGTCACTCATTCTCAACCTTTTCTCGCTGAAAATCGCTCTTTCAATTTACTTGGTTAAGTCGTATGCAGTACACATGCTTATCAGACCATGCTAGTTCGACTAAATCTCGTCGTCCCAGGAAAAGCAAATACTAAAGGACGGCGAACATCCCCAAGATGGAACAGTGAACATTTCAAACCTAATAACGGGATCTATCATGCCGAGACGTTTGATGTAAAGACTTTGAAACACCCTATAGTTCACATTCCTCGGGTTCAGTGACCCGTTCCTTTTCTACGAAAGTCGAACACCCGTACTTCTTGTGTCGTAGGCACTATTAGCAAGGCGGTCTGTCACGATGATCGCTTCATTGTATGGAATGCATCAAAACCCACAGCATTTTCTCAGAGGACTTGGCAATTATTTCGATTGAGCGCGATTTGAGTTAGCAAGCAACTGCTCTCGTAACCATTAGCGCACAACGTTAAAATTTCAATAACTTTCGGGGAAATGCTTATAGAATGAAAGGGGGAGGGGGGACGACTGTCGGGAAGAGAAGCACGTGCGAGGAAGGCATGCCCGGAAACGGGACGTTAGGGCGACAGTGGCGAGCACGTGGCGCCGGGGGGAGGGGCGCCCTCTGACCGCACTGGCTGCTCGCCAGGCAGGCGCGCCAGTCGCACGCTGGCCGCAGCGCGAGTAACACGCCCGTATCGCATTCGTCTGCAGCTCACACCACCATCACCACCTCGTTTCGAGCCAGTGCTGCTGCCGCCAAGACGCCAGTCTCTGCGCACTGACATTCGCCGACTGCGGTAATCGGCGGCGGGCGCCGCTACCACCGACCCGTGCGGGGGTTGACTGGACGGTCACGTGACTCGCCCTGTTCAATACTGACCTCGATTCGTCGATCTGTCAGAGTGTGACGACCGCGCCTACTTTGAAGACCCCGAGAAGCAAAGTTGTGTTCCATTTCCGCAGCACAGTGCTATTCCTTGCTCCAGATAACTGCTGTTCAGTGTCTCGTTTTGCGTGTGCGAAGTTCAAAGCACCGTGTTATCATTTCACGCGCGTTAGTGATAAACCGCTTTTGCTCGCGTCTGCTCAGATAAAAAAAAAATTGCCAGTACTTAACTGTGTACATCGTAGCATTTTACGAGAACGGAATGCGCAAGACGCTGCCTCCAGTTTCGTAACGATTGCTTGAACGGATGTGGAATGTAAACGTACACGACAGTAGTGGTCGTTCGTTGGCATTGGTTAATAAAAGCAGAGTAAATGTCTGCCATGTAAATAACACCAGATGTGTCACTCGAGAAACAAGTGGTGTATGTTATGTGGTTGTGCCAGTTTTTAGTTGCGTTGTGTCGTTACACAGCAGTGAATTGCATATAGTGCATGTCCCACTGTGTTCACGTCCCATAAAATGCGCCGTCGTGGCAATAACTCCGAGCCTCAACGACTGCAATACGTGGTGATAACACGCCAACGGGAAATTTGGTACGCGGCACAACGCTTCTTTGCGGAACGTCACAGCAGTCTCGAGATAACACCAGTCCGCCTCCTGCCCTCCCACAAGTGAACACAAGGAGATCTATCCCGCTTTCGCGAACTGCAGTTGGGCTGTGTTCGTATCGGTGATCGCGAAAATGTCGTGTGTTGGACGCTGCAATCTGTTGCGGACGCGCGAGAGGACAACACCGCACGCGGCGTCTTAAGTGCGGTTATCAGTGACGGCGTGGAACTATCACGCCATCCGCGATACAGGTACGTGATATCGAACAGCAACAAGCCGGACCTGAGCGGAGACCTGTCATTTCCGCCGGTCATAAGGTGGTGAGTGATTCAGACGTGCGCGACGCCCCACTGGCCGGGAGGCGATGCGCGGATATGGAGCACAGCGATTCCGGCCAGAAACCAGGCTTCGTCTTCCACGCCTACCGCCACTGCCAGGGATGCCAGGCCATAAAATGTTACCTCGACTCGCAGCCAGCTGGGGGTATGTACTCTGCCTGCACATCCCGCTCCTCGTTATCAGACGGCGGATGATGCATCGTATCATGATCATCCGTTTTCTTTCCTATTCCATTCTAGTTTTGACTAAGGAAAATAACTGTATGCCTCTGTATGTGCCTTAATCTCTCGCACGTCTGCATCCATACCCTTTTAAGGCATTTCGCTAAGCGACCTTATGGTATGTAGCAGAGGGTACTTGTATAAAATTGTCGTCATCCCTCTCTCTCTCTCTCTCTCTCTCTCTCTCTCTCTCTCTCTCTTTCTTTATTTTTTTTTTATATATATATTCTTAAATGGGTTTGGAAACGCGAAGAAAGATTGTTGGTAAGCCTCCTTGTGAGTCCTAACCAATCTAATTTTGCCTCAATGCCTTTCCGCGAACTAGACGTAGTGGGAAGCAATGTATCATCTCCGTTGGCGCTTTCGCCCTTACCAAACGACCTTTTGATCAGAATCGGTGCTCTTCTCTTTGCATCTTTTCTACACTCCTGGAAATTGAAATAAGAACACCGTGAATTCATTGTCCCAGGAAGGGGAAACTTTATTGACACATTCCTGGGGTCAGATGCATCACATGATCACACTGACAGAACCACAGGCACATAGACACAGGCAACAGAGCATGCACAATGTCGGCACTAGTACAGTGTATATCCACCTTTCGCAGCAATGCAGGCTGCTATTCTCCCATGGAGACGATCGTAGAGATGCTGGATGTAGTTCTGTGGAACGGCTTGCCATGCCATTTCCACCTGGCGCCTCAGTTGGACCAGCGTTCGTGCTGGACGTGCAGACCGCGTGAGACGACGCTTCATCCAGTCCCAAACATGCTCAATGGGGGACAGATCCGGAGATCTTGCTGGCCAGGGTAGTTGACTTACACATTCTAGAGCACGTTGGGTGGCACGGGATACATGCGGACGTGCATTGTCCTGTTGGAACAGCAAGTTCCCTTGCCGGTCTAGGAATGGTAGAACGATGGGTTCGATGACGGTTTGGATGTACCGTGCACTATTCAGTGTCCCCTCGACGATCACCAGTGGTGTACGGCCAGTGTAGGAGATCGCTCCCCACACCATGATGCCGGGTGTTGGCCCTGTGTGTCTCGGTCGTATGCAGTCCTGATTGTGGCGCTCACCTGCACGGCGCCAAACACGCATACGACCATCATTGGCACCAAGGCAGAAGCGACTCTCATCGCTGAAGACGACACGTCTCCATTCGTCCCTCCATTCACGCCTGTCGCGACACCACTGGAGGCGGGCTGCACGACGTTGGGGCGTGAGCGGAAGACGGCCTAACGGTGTGCGGGACCGTAGCCCAGCTTCATGGAGATGGTTGCGAATGGTCCTCGCCGATACCCCAGGAGCAACAGTGTCCCTAATTTGCTGGGAAGTGGCGGTGCGGTCCCCTACGGCACTGCGTAGGATCCTACGGTCTTGGCGTGCATCCGTGCGTCGCTGCGGTCCGGTCCCAGGTCGACGGGCACGTGCACCTTCCGCCGACCACTGGCGACAACATCGATGTACTGTGGAGACCTCACGCCCCACGTGTTGAGCAATTCGGCGGTACGTCCACCCGGCCTCCCGCGTGCCCACTATACGCCCTCGCTCAAAGTCCGTCAACTGCACATACGGTTCACGTCCACGCTGTCACGGCATGCTACCAGTGTTAAAGACTGCGATGGAGCTCCGTATGCCACGGCAAACTGGCTGACACTGACGGCGGCGGTGCACAAATGCTGCGCAGCTAGCGCCATTCGACGGCCAACACCGCGGTTCCTGGTGTGTCCGCTGTGCCGTGCGTGTGATCATTGCTTGTACAGCCCTCTCGCAGTGTCCGGAGCAAGTATGGTGGGTCTGACACACCGGTGTCAATGTGTTCTTTTTTCCATTTCCAGGAGTGTATTTCTTCTGTGAATCTTTTCTGTTGCAGATCCCATAATTTCCAGGAGTGTATTTCTTCTGTGAATCTTTTCTGTTGCAGATCCCATACTAACGAGCATTATAAAAGTATCGGTCGAACAGCAGTTTTGAAAGCTATTTCATTCGTGGGTGGACTACGCCTCCTGAGGATCCACCCAGTAAATCTTGCGGTTTGTTTTAAGTTGTCGTTCCACAACAAATGGCCGCGTATGCATTTTCTCTGATACATATTTAATGGATGCTTGCAGTCATTCTTCAACAGTCACCTACATAATGAGTCTTTCCGCATATTTATGTGCGACAAGTTACATTTTTGTTATGTTGCGGGGTGAGCTGACAATCTCTCCACCGAGCATCGATCTGCTAAAGCTCTTCCCGCATTTCGCTACAATTTTGTAGCAATGGTTTCTCTGTATGCAATAGCGTATCTTATTGTCAAGATCGTTACGCGAGATACACGATGGTGACAGCACAGCTATTGCACAGTCTCGATTTTTTTATTTTTAGTTCATCAGGGTCACTTCGCAATTCGTATGTGGAAGGAGGTAATATGTTGTCCAACTGTTCCTAGAAAGTACTGTCTTGAAATTTTAATACTTAACGTCGCCCTGATGCATAACGCCTCTCTTTTAGCTTCTGCCACTGGAGTTTTTTAAGAATATCTGTAACGCTCTTGCGCCGCTCTTCGTTGGATCTTCTCTCTTTTATCAGTCCTGCCTGGTAAGTGTCCCAGATCGACGAACAATACTTGAGAATCGGTCGGACAAGCACATTGTAAGTCACTTCTTTCGTGAATGAGTTACATTTCCTTAAGATTCTTCCTACGAGTCTCATTCTGGCGTCTGCTTTTCCTATTTGATCTATGTCGTCATTTCACTCAAGGTCGCTCTGGATAGCTACTCCTAGATATTTTACTTTGTATACTGCTTCCAGCGATTTGCCGTCACTAGTGTAGTTGTACAGTAATGGATTTCTTTGCGTGAGTATGCGCAATATGTTACATTTATCTGCATCATTTGCGAACAAACTTAAAAAAGCTTCCTCGCTTTCAACTAATAACCTAGATCATTTTTATACATTGTGAGCGGTAACAGTCGTATCACACTTTCTTGGGGCACTCCGGAAATAACCTTTACGGAAATAACCTTTACATGTGTAGATTTTGTTCCGCTAAGAGCTACATGTTGAGTTACATCTGCAAAGAACTGCTGAATCCAGTCCCAAACCCGGTCCCGTACTCAGTGTAAGTTCGTATTTATTTATTTTCATTGAACAGCAGTGCGGGACGATATCAAATGCCTTCTTGAAGTCAAGCAACACGGCGTCGACCTGAACGCCGTTGTGTACACTGTGGATCTCATGGAGGATCAGAGTGAGCTGAGATTCTCTGTTTGGGGAATCGTATATCCATTTTTATAGATGAAGTTTTTATTCTGCAAGAACCATCATAATCCTTGAGCATAAAACATGTTCCACAATTCTGCAACACATTGACGTCAGTGATATAGTCCTGTAATATTCATAAAATGTTAAAATGTGTGTGAAATCTTATGGGACTTAACTGCTAAGGTCATCAGTCCCTAAGCTTACACACTACTTAACCTAAATTATCCTAAGGACAAACACACACACCCATGCCGGAGGGAGAACTCGAACTTCCGCCGGGACCAGCCGCAAGTCCAGGACTGCAGCGCCTAGGCCGCTCGGCTAATCCCGCGCGGCCCTGTAATTATTTACAGCTGTCCTACAACCCTTCTTGAAAACAGGAATGACCTGTGCTTTGTTCCAGTCGCTGGACAACAGTCGTTGCTCCAGCGTTCTTTGATAAACTACCGCTAGAAAGAGTATAAGTTGTGTCGCATAATTTTTGTAGAATCTGTTGTTTGCAATACGTCGTCTATGTATAAAACGGCCTGTTATTCCTGAATGCGTGCAGTTTCTTTTGAGAGAAGCGTGTTTTCCTTCTGTAAAGCATTCCAGGGGAGAAGGAGAACTGACTGGAATTTCCTCTCTGTTTTGATTATACGAGTGTGTTATCCAGTGGCAGCAGCTTGACAGTTTTGGCTAGTTTGCTCATTTACGATAATCGCGTCACTGTAGCGACTTGCGTCCAACAATCCCAGAGCCATCACGACAGCTGGTCTTGGCCGTGTTTCGCCGTCTGACACTAGATCTCTTTGGATACGTGGTGGTTTTTCCTTTTCTTCCTATAGGGCATTCGTCGTACCAATCATGTCGCTTGAGCTTGGTTCGGTTGATTTGGAGTGTCAACACCGTGGCACGAATATAGGTATCACTGAAGTAAAATCCGAGATGGACCGTCTGCTCGACATCGTTAAGTGGAGTATCAACAGTTTTGTGGCGAATCTTATTGCCCGGCAGAAGGTTTCATTTAAATCGTATTCGTAGTTACATTACTAATACCAGTTTCATTAAAATTCTTACGAGCCCACTCATTTATCAAACTGCCTAGCTTTCGTCGATTGTTGCTCGTTCCCAAGCAGGCCTGTACCTTTATTCTTCTCAGCTTGCCTTAGGTGCACGTTTTGTACGAGGGTGAGTCAAATGAAAACCTTAAATATTTTTTAAATATTATTTATTGTGCAGAAGTGGTACAAAGCTGTATTACTTTTCAACATAATCTCCCCCACGCTCAATGCAAGTCCTCCAGCGCTTACAAAGTGCATAAGTTCCTTTGGAAAAAAATTCTTTTGGTAGTCCACGCAACCATTCATGCACCGCGTGGCGTACCTCTTCATTAGAACGGAACTTCTTTCCTCCCATTGCGTCTTTGAGTGGTCCAAACATATGGAAATCACTTGGGGCAAGGTCTGGTGAGTATGGTGGATGAGGAAGACACTCAAAATGCAGGTCTGTGATTGTTGCAACTGTTGTACGGGCAGTGTGGAGCCTTGCATTGCCATGTTGCAAAAGGACACCTGCTGTCAGCAGTCCACGTCGCTTTGATTTGATTGCAAGCCGCAGATGATTTTTTTAGGAGATCTGTGTATGATACACTGGTGACAGTGGTCCCTCTAGGCATGTAATGCTCCAAAATGACGCCTTTTTCGTCCCAAAAGAGAGTTAGCATAACCTTCCCTGCTGATGGTTCTGTTCGAAACTTCTTTGGTTTTGGTGATGAGGAATGGCGCCATTCCCTGCTCGCTCTCTTCGTTTCCGGTTGGTGAAGTGAACCCAAGTTTCGTCCCCAGTAACGATTCTTGCAAGGAAGCCATCACCTTCTCGTTCAAAGCGCCGAAGCAGTTCTTCGTAAGCATCAACACGTCGTTCTCTCATTTCAGGTTTTCCTTCACTATGGCTTCAACTGCTGCAATGTTCTGTGGAGTCACAACTCATTGTGCCTGACCTGGACGAGGAGCATCTTCCACTGAAGTCACACCATTTGCGAACTTTCTACTCCATTCGTTGACTTGCTGCTGTGACAAACATGCATCACCGTACTGAACCTTCATTCGCCGATGAATTTCAATGGGTTTCACACCTTCACTACGCAAAAACAGAATAACAGAACGCTGTTCTTCCCTTGTGCAAGTCGCAAGTGGGACGGCCATCTTTATACTGATATTGCGACGGTATGTGTGCATCTGCATTATTCTGCCACCTACTGGCCATTCTGCACGCAGTTTGTAGCACGCTTACCAACTTAAAGGATAACGGTGCGAAATTTCGATTTGTTATTACAGATTTAAGGTTTTCATTTTTCTCACCCTCGTATGAATATAGCGTCCAATGTATTCTCTGCATTACAAGTGATTTTCGCGCCGCAAGTGTCCCATCAAAATCTCTGGTTGCTTTGCCTGTATCAGCACACTTATACTCTTTTACTTTGAACTCTGAAAAAGGTAAAGTAGCTGCCAGCACTTAACTGCAATACCCTTTCCAAGTAGTCCGCTGTGTGTGAGGAGTGGTTGTAACTGGATATACAGTTCAGTCGACGAACTCTGCGAGGCGGACACCAGAACAAGGGTGACGCCCTGGTGCGCTATCCTGGTGATCGCTGGGCGTTGTCCAGGTGTCTCCCTCACAAGACCCCCCCCCTAGGCGTTCACGCTCGCTGCTTCATTATCGGCGAGTGGTCGACCGGCAGAGCCCTTGGCCGCTCATTAATCAGCTGCCTTCCTTCCTTCTTTCATTAAGAGAGCTACTGCAGGCGTTTCAGTACCAAGAGCTTTGCTCATCCGCACCGCCAGACAACGCCCTTACATCGTTATGAGGGCCGTACCGAGGGGATGGCGGGAGCAGAGGGGCGCAAAGACTGACTGAAAACTAGACAGCTTAAGAATTAACCGGGACAGGTATTCGTATGCCTGTGAGGAGGAGCCTTTTTCCTCAGCCCGCAAGAGTAAGCGCTCATTGTTATCACAGTGTCATTTCTACAGTGCCGTTTCTTCCAAGTATCTTCATAAACGAACAACTGCCACCGAAAATACGTCCATCACTAACACGCTCTATGTGGCAGCAGTAGTCTTGTTTCACACAGCTCGCCCGTCTTCAACGATTCAGTTCTTGGCGCTACTTCGTTACTGTATAGTTACACGACCTATCTCTCAATGATAGGCATTTCACAATATAAGAAATGGGGCACAATAATCTGTATCCTTACCATAAACAAAAAGTTCATCATCTATATCCGGGAGATCCTGCCTTTCGCTTGGAGTTATGCACCTGGTTAAATACTAATTGGCGGTTACACAAATACTTTTTTTTTTTTTACTGATCAGACGCAGTTTACTGGAGATGGTATAAACAATTTACATAACGAGCACGTATGGTCTGAAGCAAAACCACATGCAACAGTGCAACGCAATTTCCAGCAGCGATTTAACATAAATGTATGTAGTGCTATAATCAACACACACTTTATTGGACCATTCATTTTTCCTGGACGGCTAACTGGCGAGGCGTCCTTACAAATCCTTTAAGAAGAAATGCCCCGCTTGCACGAAGATGTTCCACTTGCTACGCCATTGCAAATGTATTTTCAACATGACGGTGTGCCTCTACATTTCACCACCGCCGTTATTACACATTTAAATGAACATTTTCCCCAGAAATGTATTAGTCGTGGTGCTACACGTCTGTGGCCACCCAGGCCGCCAGATCGCCCGAATTTAGCACCAATGGATTTTTGTGTATGGGGATGGATGAAAGACATAGTTTACGAGGACAAAGTCAATGCACGTGAGAGATTACTTGCTCGCATTATGAATGCGATACTCGAAATTAAAAACAACCCTGTGAAACTGAAACGAGCAACAATATCTGTTCATACACGTGCAGCTAAATGCATTGATCTCAGTGGAGACATTTTTGAACATTTATTGTGAATGTTTTGTGAAATTATATATACAGTGTACAACTTCCTTAACACTTAGCTTCTGTTTCTTCCTGTTTAACATGAATTCACGTGTGCTGTGGTATTAATAAAAGCAGATTATCCGACACATTCATACAGTTTTAGTTAACGTTATTACCAACATTCTTTCAAAATTAAATTCTCTAGAAATTCCGTTGAAAACTTTGTGCAATGTCTGAAATTTAAAAGACAAACTCGGCAGCCATGTAGTTAATAAATTAAAATTTTTTTGGAATTACGCCTTTGCTTCTCTGAATGTTCTGGAAGACTGCTGCAGATACACACGTCTGGGACATGTTTTATTAGATTCACCAGATCAATAACACAAAGTAATGGAAATCGCGCTTTACTTTTACCTCGTACGATTTTGCGATGGCTTCATATCAGCGAAGTTGCCAAATTTTAGGCAATATCTTTTTTTAGCCGCAACTCCGTAACTAAACATTTTCGGGCCTATTTTTATGTGAAATATCTTCTTTAGTTCTACTTGTAGAATAATATATTAAAATATTTGCATATCTTCGTAAATCACCCTGTATGTTGAATCCTCGCACAAACAAACGTATGTTGTGCCGTTGACCAGCGGTTGCTTTGCTAAAGCATCTTTCGTCGTAACACTTGACTTATATGCACACTAAAGTGATAAAAGTGACGGGATACCTCCTAATATTGTGTCGGACCTCCTTTTGGCCGTCGGAATGCAGCAGCTCGACGTGGCATGAATTCAAGTCGTCGGAGTCCCGTGCAGAAATGTTGAGACATAGTGTCTCTGTAGCTGCCATAATCGCGAAAATTTTGCTGGTGCAGAATTTCGTGCGCGAACTGACCTCTCGATTATGTCTCACAAATATTCGATGGGATTCATGTCGGTCGATCTAGGTGGCCAAATCTTACGCTCGAATTGCCAAGAATGTTTTTCAAACCAATCGCGAACACTTCTGGCCCCTTAACATGGCACATTGGCATCCATAAAAATTCAATCGTTTTTTAGGAACATGAAGTTCATGAATGGCTGCAGATGGTCTCTGCAACTAGCCGAACATAACCATTTCCAGTCAATGATCGTTTCATTTGGACAGAGGACCCAGTCCAGTCCATGTAAACAGAGCCCACACCGCTCTGGAGCCACCACTAGTTCGCGTAGTGTCTTGTTGAAAGCTTTGCTCCATGGCTTTGCGGGATCTGCGCCGCACTCGAATCCTACCATCAGCTCTTACCAACAGAAATCGGGACTCATCTGATCAGGCCACTGTTTTCCAGTCGTTTAGGGTCTAACCGACGTGGTCACGAACCCAGGAGAGGCGCTGCTGGCGGTGTCGTGCTGCTAGCAAAGGCTCGCGTCGGTCGTCTGCTCCCATAGTCCATTAACGCCAAATTTCTCCGCACTGTCCTAATATATGCTTTCATTGTGCTTTCCATATTGATTTCTGCGGTTATTTTACGCAGTGTTCCATGTCTCTCAGCCCTGACAACTCTACGCAGAAGCCAGTGCTCTCGGTCGGTAAGTGAAGCCCGTCGGCTACTGCGTTGTCCGTGATGAGAGCTGTTCTCGGCACACTCTTGACGCTGTTAATCTTGAAATATTAAATTCCCCAAAGATTTCTGCTTCTAGCTACAACTACCATTCCGTGTTCAAATTCTGTTACTTCCCGTCGTGCGGCCATAATCACATCGGAAACAATTTCACATGAATCACCTGACAGCTCTGCCAATGGTTGCCGTTCTATATCTTGTGTACGCAATACTACCGCCATATCGCTATCCCATCACCTCAGTACATATACATATGCGCCTCCATTGATTTCTGTCCTGTTATGGCTTTTCTCTCTCCACTGCATCCCACATTACCCGTCTCGTCTTGAGATCTTTATTACTTAGTCTGCCCATCTCATCAAAGGCCTGGCACCTCTATCTTCAGAAGTTGACGTGGAGTTCGTGTCGGGTCATTCACTTCACATGACCTAAGCACTTCAGTCTCACAGCACTCTTTCTTTCCTCCGTGGGCAAGGTCCCCTGCAGGTCTGTCCTTACATATTTGCCCCTGACTCTGTCTCTTTGGTTTTTTGAAGAGCTGACCTAAGAAGCTCCTCTCTTACTTATGACTCAGGTCTCCAGAATTAGCTAATGGCATTGTTAATGCTTAAGCCATGTAGTCTTGCATCAAACCTCGTTGGATAATCTATTTCACTGTACTTCATTTTCATTATACTTACTTAAGAAAATTTAATATAAAAATTGCAGAGTTGTGTGTGTGTGTGTGGGGGGGGGGGGGGGGGGGGGGCACTGTTGATGGGTCGGTATTGACACGGTTTTGGCCATGTCTTAGAACTTGACGAGACTAAATGTTACTCGGCTGGCACATGAAATTAATAAGTCCTGTCCTCATTCTCGGCCGCTTATGAGGTTTAATGGTTAGCGTCGCTGGCTATTAACTCTGAGTTTCCGTGTTCGATTCCCGTGACCACCTCAGATTTTTCTGAGGTAGTACGGTCTGAAACGGGGTTCACTCAACCTCATAATGCCAAAGGAGAAGCCGCTTGAGTAAATAAGCAACGAAACTGACAAACAAGGTGCCCAAGTAGCGTCAAGTAAAAAGGTTTGCACTACGCAGGTAGCCAGAAAACCTTTTTGTTTCATTATTCTCGTTCTCCCTAGAGCTGCCGTAGGTCACAGAACCACTTTTATGGTGGTGCGTTTCGTTTGAAAGAGTGAATACAAGATCTGAAAAATGTTGCTCGCAGTTGTAGGTCTGAGTCACACCGAGAGACGTCGTCTAATGGTACAGACAGGGCACACTTCCGCGAAAGCCAAGTATCCGCATTCGTGTACTAGTGTAGCACACTGGTCAAATAATCACGTAAATTGAATGACAGGTATTAATTATTCTCTAAAAATGAAAGGATGCCATTCGACGAGGCCAGCAAGCAAAATGACGGCTTCATTTCCTTTGAAAAATACTACGGAAAGCTGAATATGGTCATTATGAAATCGATAGCCTGAAGACTGTTTGTTATCATTGATTCGAATCAAAGAAAGAATAAGTCTGCTATCTCCTATAATGTATGTGGTTCTTAAAGAAATAATATGGGAGGATGTTAACGAAATGAAGAATAATAATACGGCCGTCCTATTAGGCAGTGAATCATCGTCTTGGGGGGGGGGGTGATGTCTACAGTTTGTCGTTTTCCATGCACGCAAAGCACTGCTAGACGTTATCCAAAGACCACCAGTTCGTACGATAATTATAGAGTAAGGAATGTACAACTTTTCCTTTAGGTCATACAGAAATGAAATTTGACCCATTGAGTTACATTACGCATGAATGCTACTGCCCGTTCATGAGTTGTAGTTTAAAACATGAAATATCGTAATTAATTTGATTGTGATTTTAAAATATTAAACTGAAGAAATGCATCCAGTGAAAGGGTGGAAAATAGACCAGGTGACAACTCGTAAGAAATGTTCCGCTATTCAGAACGGATTTCGCAGAACTGAAAACGTGCCATGCAAATCTGCTTCAATCCACAGCGATGGCACGCTTTGAACCGTCGAGAAACGGCGTACATGTTGCTGTCCGGATTGGACGGTTATGACTTCCGTTCCCAAGCAACATTAATGTTCAGTAATTTTCGCGATGACTTGCAACATTTTTCATGTGGACTATTTTTTTCGCGTGCATTCTAGCACTCGCTTTTGCATATTATTTTCTTCACCGAGGCAGTTCATGTTTACTGTGTATCTTCACGCTTTCGGTTATTTGCCTCTTGATTCGTCGCGCATTCATCAGAGTCGTCGTTTTCTGTCATTGTCTTGTCTATCATATTAAATCTGAAGATATGAGCTGTATGATTCATCCTGTTTATCGGGCTATCAAGCTCAGTAATTATGATTGTGCATATTTGGCCGTGGATATTTCCACAACGTAAGGTACTTGCAGATGCATAAAAAAATTCAGATGTAAAACACTGGCTTTTTTTAATGTAAGTGCTATATCGTTTTGTATTCCTCTCTTCAATCTCTGTCTCCACGTACTGACTTCCCCGTTTGTCGTTAATTTAAGAACAACATTTTAGGTGTGTCGATCATATGGTCCTCTTCAGAATATTCAGTTCTCCACACACTTATTTTTCAGATCATTTCACAGCAGCTTTTATATTTATGAGCTCACTCTGTACACGCAGATGACATTTGCTATTAAACCATGCCACTTTTGGCTCTACACCAACAAATGGTTTTAAAATTCGCACTAAAGACAAAAATTTTGTTCTATCAGCTAAAAGTATACACACGCGATTTTCTTGTTCAGTCAGTCTAGATATGAGGCACAAACAACGGGAGTTTGGTTTTGAACTGAAACGCAGCAGACAAAGCAGCGCATAAGAGTGGCATACTTTCTGTTTCTGTTGTGTCTTTTAGAAGCCTGGTGACTGCTTCTGTGTCATTGTAGGTCTTGATCATTTAGCCCACACGGTTGCTGCATAGAACTGTAACAAAAGAAAGACATAACAACAAATGAATAACAGAAAATTGTGGACTGAGGAAATTTATCCACTCCAGAACAACTACTCTGCAAGATAATATGCGTTGAGACATTCCACTGCACCAAATTGAAATGTGGTTCTCACAATCTTTAATCGATGCATTCTTGATGCCTCACTGCCTTTCTGTACATTCTAATCAGTGGAGGGATGAAGGAATCTGATCAGGAGGTTGAACACCACCAGTTCCTGAAATTGATTTGGGCAAGACGTGACAGCAGATTCCACTCGATCTTTCAGTTAAATGTGATGGCAGGCAGTCTTACGTAGTGAATCGTGACAAATGGTCTACTGCTATTCCTATTTGTCATATTACTAAATGAATTACATCAAAAGTAAATTAACTTTTCCGCAGTTTCTATGAACCCAGCAAAATAGAGAATTTTCAGCGAAGTTCAGTGCATAACTGACATTACAACATAAGATGAATGCAAAACAATGTTCAGGTGTTTTATTGTGCTCATCTTTTGACCTACGATCCTCAAAGTAACTGAGTATCCCTAAGAATATAAATGAAGATGACATCATAATAGGCATTTTGATAATATCTCCCAATTCACGACAACATTAGCACAGTCTCTCTCTCTCTCTCTCTCTCTCTCTCTCTCTCTCTCTCTCTCTCGTCACTGCTACCATTTTCCGTATTTTTGTCGTATGTTTCTGTCACGTCGCAGTATTCATTGATCTGGGTGGCACCAGATTCGCATTCGGGATAACGGATATACAGATTTAGTTTTTCCCTAATCGCTTGCGGCAAATTCCCAAATGTTTACGTCAGTTTACATCTGGAAACTGAGCTTCTGCGACGTCTGTAATGATTTCGTCGTTGACATGACGTTAAACATTCATCTTCTTTCCTTCATAATATCCAGCCACGCCGAAATGACATTCTTTCAAATTGTTACAACACCTTCTTTGCGGAAGATTGGCAGACCATATCCGTTGATCGAAAGCTATACTTTTTTAGCTTGTAGATAGTCTGAAAATATGTTGGATCACCACTTCGTAATAGAGATGCCTTTGATTACTGACAGGATTGCGGTAACTTAGCAGAGCAAAGTATTTCACATGGCTGCATGCATTAACTGTGCTATTCATAGCGTAATTTAGTTTTCTCCACTGCGATGTCCGTTTCATTTGTAGCACAGAAAGTCTTGCTACTGTTCGTTAGAAAGTGCACATTACTACATCGGTAGAAGCTTTTGTGCAGTCGGTTGCTCAATAGCTTCAGCGTTTGTTGGCCCCCTGGCACCTTTGCCAGCGAGGGAAACAATGCAGATGGTGGTGGTGCCCCACATAGCGGCAGCTGTGGGCGGCTCCAAGCTCCCCGACGTGGCGAAACTCCTCCGTGGGAATAGCGAGCGCTATGGGCTTTCTCTGTCTGGACCCGCTCAGAAACTGCGAGTAAGGCAGCATTCACAATGTGTGTAATGAACTGCTATTATTAACTACTGACGAGTAAATATCTGAATCACGTATTGTGCCTAGACTTTGATTTGTACAACCAGTGTCTGGGAAGAATATTGCTGCTTGACGTCGAATGTAAACAGAATCGATATTGTATTGTTTTAGAAAATACATTTGCAGACTATGTTGTCCGTATCTCACACGATTGTGTCAGCGGGTGTAATGTCAGCAGTCTGGGGAAGTGCGATTTGAACAGAATATGCCTTCGTACAGAGCAATGGCGTTTTTTTCCCCTAGATATTTCAGTGTAGGATGGTCTGTGAAGTTGCAAATATCTAAAACGTAGTAGCATAGTGAAGAATTCTATACAGAACACGCTTACGTTTCCCTGAATGCTTGTACGAAAAATCCATCCTCTATTTAAGACCAGAAAATCAGTCGATGACACATTTACTGACGTGTATGATGCTGCATGCTATTCTCGATGGAAACTAGTGCTGTTAGTCGCCCTTCACTCATAGTGCATTACGGAATAGAGGAGCACCGCTCCGCCTCCTACGTAGTCTTCGGCATAGTAACTGCCACATGCAGAAATTTGTTTCGCTAATAGATTTCTAAAAATTATTTTCGAGCAGGAATTGCAGAAGTGGAAGAGCACGTGTGAAAATTCTAACCTCGTTAGTCGTGTAGAGAATCCAAAGCTTCGCTCTCAGTTGACTGCATTCAAGAGTGTCATATATTTCGAGAGACCTCTGAAGCAAAGGAATTGCGTTACCTATATGAGAAGGTTTTCGGAATTAAATTCACAGGGGCGAGGTACCATGTGAAGTCAAAAGCGTTCAACAGTATGACCTATTATGGTGTACGGTTAGTGTCGAATATAATATTTCCCGAACAGGCTGTTCTTCAGCTTCGCAGTCATGTGTGATTTGGAGTGCTCATGTCTCATAGTCGTTTCTGAGATAAATATTCGAAATTGTCGATGCCTAGTAGTTTGAAAATCGTTTGGCAGCCAGCACTGTATTTTACAGACAAATACGAAATACAGTACACTTCGTTTGTGATATCAAAACCACACAGACAACTTGTTTCCCCACATATGTCTGCGCGCTGTAGCCGCGCCTTGCCACGGTTCGCCTCCCCCCCCCCCTCCCCCCTCCGTCGGAGGTTAAGAGTCCTTCCCTGGGCGTGTGTGTGTGTTTTGTCCTTAGCGTAAGTTAAAGTTAGATTAAGCAGTGTGTAAGCCGAGGGACCGATGATCTCAGCAGTTTGGTCCCATATGAACTTACCACCACCCACAAATGTCTGGTCATCTCCTTTTTTTACTTATTGTTAACGACCTTGATTTCTGGCATCGGTCTCCCTAGGTCACTGTACGGGGTTTACCTTCAAGGAGCAAAAAAGATGTAGTTTACACTGAATTTTCAAGCATTTTGTCTTCACACCATAGGCTCTGCACACTTGAGAATTCAAATCTTCGAATTCAGAGCTGCACAACGAATCCTCCAGTGCGACACACCGTAGAAGCTGGTGTGCTGGCAAAGAAGACAGAACTTCTTTGTATCTTTGTTGACTAGATTCTTATTATTTTAGTTTCAGAAATATGCTGATAGTGATATAAATTCTGGAATAAATTGGGTATGGATTTGTTTAGAGATCTGATATTTGTGTCATGTTGGTGGGACGACCCTGAAGGAAGATGAACCGCATTCTGGCGTGGTTCAGAAGCAGAACAGAAAGTGAGAACTCCGTCGGATGCACGTAAGAGCGTTGCTCCGAGGTTCAGAATCTGAGACCCCACCTGCCTCTGCTCCCTTCTCTGCCGCTTGCCCACGAATTCAACGCCAGAAGTGCGGTCCCAATGACTGGACAACCAGATTTTGCTCACGATTAGCAGAGCATACGAGAATTGCTCCACTGTTTCAAACATGAGTGCAGGGATCGGCGAGGTGTTTATACGAACTGCATAGTAATTATCTGCCAAAGAGGCACGAATGCTTTAAGTTAAGTGTTTATGCACTGCAGAATTATCTTGGTCGTAAATACTTCGATGGGGTCATTTCTCAATAGTGCCGGTTCAGAACGAAGCTATTGCTTAATCTCCACTCTTAAGGTGAACTGAAATGTGCGGGGCTAGGGCCTCCCGTTGGGTAACCAGTCGCCTGGTACAAGTGTTTTTAGTTGACGCCACAGCGTCGACTTGCGTGTCGATGAAGATGTAACGATGACGAAGACAACACCATACCACACAACACAAGACCCGAACGGAGAAAATCTCGATCCGTCCGAGAATCGAACCTAGGCCCGTTTCATAGCATTCTGTCGCGCTGACCACTCAGCTATAGACACTCTATGGTAATTATGAAATTGCCAGCAAAATTTTTCGGCGCCTTCAGTAACTGTTCCTAAAGTAACGTAACTGTGCTGTAACCTCAATTACGCATTCTTTAGTGATCGTAAAGTAGACAAAGCAAGTTTCTGAATAGCCTTTCGTTCTCCCAAGCTGCGATATCTTGAACACTAAACGAATAACCAGATTAAGACGTTGGTAATGTTCATTCGTCAGATTACCGTTCAGAACAACTGAAGCGTAAAAAGAGCATTTTTTGTGGAATCTTACTCTCAAAGAAATGATATAAAACTGTGCTAACGCCGTTGCTGCAAGTTGGTTGTGCCATTTGCCGTAACTGTAATTTAACGCTTGACTGCGAGGCGGCATCGGTGGCGAGAGGAGCAAAACGTGGAAATGCCAGGCCCGAGAAAATGAAAACAGTTACAGGACAAGCAAGAGCGTTGAAGCTGTATTCACCGTACAAAGTCTGTTGCCCTGGATGTGAGGTTAGACGACCGCGATAGGTGAAAGAACAGCGTAAATGAAATGAAATATGTGTGCTAGGTGAAACGGATCCGCTACTGAAGAGACGTTCTGTAGGTTTAGTTTGCATTATTACGATTTTTCCTCCGAATTGTTCCCACACTACATTAATGCCACTGGTGTCAGGCTTATCATTTATCTCTCTTGTAAATGAGTTTGTAAGACTTAATGCCCATTTCGCCTTTAGGGATGTAAAATTCACAATCTTGAAAGAGACAAGTAGCCCTCGTACCCTAGTTATAGCGTTATCTTTATAATAAGAGACTCCAGCAAATCTTCGATTAGGTATACAGATATCGCTTACACAAGGATTTACTGTTTTGCATATTTGAAACCAGCGAAACATTTCTACACTCGTATATGAATTTCAGATATACGCGAACAACTCAGCTGCTGACGTGAATTTAACATAATGTTCGGCTGCTTTATTTCGTGTAACGGAAGGCGTAGGTACCTTTCGAGAGCACGAGAGTGTCGTATAAGCATAACGTTCTTGTGTTTCATAAGCCCTCGTCTCGGTTCTTTTGCTTATGGTAAGAGTAATATCTTTTAAAGCTATCAGCGCAGTTCAGTGTCGAAATGTGAAGGAAAGGAAGGAAGGAAAGACAAGTCAGTAAATGCATAACTTTTTCAGTGAACTTGCGATGAACAGAACCGATAAAGGAATGGAATGTAGTGAAAAATTCCACAAGACTATAGGGCTATCGAAGCTTCGGTAGTCCACATCAAATACATGTTCATCATGTTACAGATGCATCGTTGAGAATAAGCCACACCATATTACAATCGTATTGAGAGTGACCACGAATCGCTTGCTATAGTCGTATGGGTTAATCGGCAGGATCTTTTCATTCTTCGATGTAAACTTGGCGTGTCGTTTCCATTTCCCCACAGAGAAAATTCGTGATGCTTTACCCAAGGCGATGTGAAATCCAAAATTACGTGTCTAGTGACAAATGTACAAAGTATATGTATATTAAGGTCTGTGGCTATGTATAAAGACGCCGTTTCTCCAGGTCCATCCAAAGCTCGGGAAATGATAGTAACATTAAAACTGAGGGATCTCATTGTGAGGTCTCTGCCTGTAAAAGAACGTGTCAAGTTAAGTATTGAAAGTAAAATGGATACGTTTTTTAAATATTCGCATAACAGGTGCTTCGTAGGTCAAAATAAAAGCTAAGTTGTGTCAGTGGACTATCCCTCATACTTCGGTAGGACATTTCCATATTGAATAACACTGCGGAACAGCTCGTGATACTATAAAAGGGCTTACGGGTAACAACTACTGTGTGTGGCTTCGTAAGCCAAAAGCTGGCTCGAAACCTAAGCATATTCTACAACGTTCACGGTTTTCATTCTTTTACGAAATGAAGTTCTGCTAGTCGGTATGGCTAACTCAGTTTCTGTCGAGTAACGTATGAAAAGCTAAACCGATTTAATTAAAAAAAATCATTTTCTGCTGTAGAAGATAAGACGCTAGCCAAGTTGCTGAGAATGAGGTAACAAATCGTCCGTGGTCTTCTTGACGCAGTGATTAAAGCTTTCACCTGACATCTACGGAAACGTTGGAAAACGTAAATTAAGATGTGCGGACGAGATTTTGTTTTTCTTGAATAGGATCGTCATTGTGTTGAAACAAGTGCGCCATGTCTCTCGAATTGTCCGAAAAGAACGACTGACTGGAACGTACGGGCCTTGACAGCACACGCGCTGAAGGCCCGACTTTTCCTTTCAGTCTACAAGGACGATCGCTTAGATCTGGCGTCGGCAGCCTGGTTCCCGCAGATAACTTTTCTTGACATTTAATTACATTATCTATCTGCTTCTGAAGCTCCGAGGCTTTCATAGTATGAATCTATCTTGCAAAGTAACATTGACGCTTTTTTATGTTTTATAATAATATCAGAGCATCGCGAATCCGATAGCTTAAGGAAAAGAAAATGTTCATTTTGCTTTAAAATTCGTTTGTTAATGGCCGACGAATTTTGTACAGTCATTAGAAGAAATTAGTGTTTGCTTTTGACTGTAAATTCTTAATTGTGATACATATCTGCTGATTCCAACTAACGTTTCATTTTTAAGCGAGCCCTTTCAAATTAGTAGACGAATTGTATATCGCCGTCTCGTACGTGTAGTAAAAACTACACCTGTCAAGTGCCTAACCGTAAACCATGCTTCAGTCTTCACATGGACATTTACAAGTGTACAGTTTGACGATGTTGTGTCGATTATGATGTTGGACGGTTGCTGCTGTAGGCTGCCTATCGGTCCAAAAAGTTCTAGTGCTGGATTAAGAAAAAATAGGGAAAAGTTAAGATGGTGGTGTTAATGCTTCAGTTGTTCTACATATAGTCTGTATGTCGGCCTCCTCCCCCTCCCTCCTCCTCTTGTACAACGCACAGGGCGTTCATACATATGAGTGAAACTGCCCTAAAAAGACATTCTTTGGAATGTTCCAACTCGTGAGTCACATTCGCACAACCATCAGAGACCTATTCTATGTTTTACCGTTTGTAGTAGATTCGTAATGATTACACGAAGTCTCGTTACCTGTGATGAATTTTATTTTATTTTATTTTTTTCTAGATGAGAATTGTGCGCATTTCTGTTTTCAGTCAAGTCGCAGTATGCGTCCATGAGTTTTCGTTTTTTGTTCGGGAGTCAAGGTGTGCGGAACAAAGCTTTGACGCACCTTTTCTGTTCTTCAAAACATTCTGGAGAATGTCTTGAACACTTTATTTGGAGGTGTTGTTCCATTGTGATTTGAAGGTCAACAATGTTGACACACTACAATCCCACACCCACTACTTATCAGAGCTTGCCCAGCTGGCTGGTCGAATGCACGTCTTATGTTTACAGGTGTTAATCCGAACTGCTACCGTAGTCACTGCACTGACGACGTTTATATCCCAGGAATGAAGTAAGTCTCTAGGCCTTTTCTTACGGACGGCCTACGTGTGAGATGTCATATTAATTGCGTTAAAGCAATAGAAACTGTTCTCCTGAAAATGAGATAATTGTTGAATTTGGTTGATAACACATTTCAGTAAAGATTTTAGTAGCAGAACCGGACAAGGACATGGGTGCAGACATAAATTATTGTTTAATACAGACAACACAAAACATTTTCGTAACGTCGCGAAAGTAAGCTGAATGACGGCATTAGTATTATATTCCACCTCCCAGGATGAATATATATGTAAGCTCATTTCTTTCCTGGCGTGGTCGATGTTGTGCCCAAGAACCACTAGGCGAATGTCAGTATTGTCCAACAAGATCTTGAAACATTTAATATAGACCGTAAGTAATACAGAACAGAAAATATTTTACGACTAATATTGTAAACGTCAATTTTACAGATTTACCTATTGTCACATTCGAATGCTTGGAACTGTTATCAATTTTCGTGTATAAATTTATTGTGCCATCGCTTCTCCTCCCCCCCCCCTCCTCTCTCTCTCTCTCTCTCTCTCTCTCTCTCTCTCTCTCTCTCTCTCTCTCTCTCTCTCTCCCTCTCCCCCCCGCCCCTCCATCCTTCCCTGTGAGGTTGTCAGCTACTAATCTACAGTGCCAAATATATTTTGTTGTCTAAGCTATGTTATGTATGCCGTCTTCTACGATCTGTTTGGGAATCACAAAATTTCCAATCCAAGTATGTATGAAGGATGCTATGAGTGAAAGAGTATCCTTAAGTTAAAAGTAACCTGAACACTAGAAAAGATTAATGTATCCACGAATTTGACATGTAACATTGTGGAGTCCCTGCAGGCCACCTCGATAGCATTTCGACCAAAATCCTACCTTGAGTGGAACCACTAAATTAGATGTGTAGTCAGTGTACCAGTAGTTACTGAACTGGTGGTGGTGGTGATCATGGTGCATGTCGAATCCGTGGATGATTTTTCGTCTTATTTCCTTAGAGAGTTTTAACGTGCATTTGAATACCCAGAGCTTGCTATACAACTGACTGTAGGTCGAATCTTGGGTGAATCAGAAATAGATCACAGTTAAACCTTGGTTGTCGGAATAAGGAGCGCGGGTAGGTGTAAAATGTGTGTGGCTTCATAAATTAACCAGGTTTTTGTTTGTGATGAGGAGCACACATATAATAACCCTCCGAAACACCGATTTCAAATATTCCCATGTATTTGGTCGTTGTATGCCTAACATTGCGATCACAGATGCAAACTGATGACACTGTTTGCTTTGTAAAAATGGTTCAAATGGCTCTGAGCACTATGCGACTTAACTTCTAAGGTCATCAGTCGCCTGGAACTTAGAACTAATTAAACCTAACTAACCTAAGGACATCACACATATCCATGCCCGAGGCAGGATTCGAAGCTGCGACCGTGCTTTGTAAATTTGGGTAGTGTTTGTTTTCCCAGTTTATCATATGAGCTCGCTGTTTGGTCCCCTCCCACAAAACTACCCAACCGAATAACTCGGGGAGTTAGGTTGTGCGTTATTTTCAAACCAGTTTGTGTGGAGGCTCTCCAATGATTCGAACTTAACGAATATCGTTAACGAAGACTCGGTTGTATGGTCTAACGAGGACGGTAGGGGCGTTTGCCAATGCGGAAAACAGGGGCGGAGGAATGGCGCAGCTGCGTCTAGCTGGCCGGCAGCCCGATTGCAGTAGCCGGATTGGGGCCGCGGTCAAACACGCAGCGCTGGCCTGGCTGGCGGTCAGCCGCAGCCGGGATTGCCGGCCGCTGCGCCGCTTCTGTCTGGCTTCTTTTACTCGCCGCCACGACGAGTGACTCACCGAGTCTCCACTCCAGTGGCAGTGCAGCGCAGCGCGTGACGCGCAACGCCCTCGAGGTCCTGTTGGCGACGATTCACACCATCGTTTAGTCACCAGGCAGGAGTGGCCTGTGTAGCGCTGTCTTCCTTAACTCCTGCTTAAAATGCATCCTGAAGAATATACGAAATTGGCGGAGGTCCTCGCTCAGTTATTTTTTCTCACTATTCTTATGAGAGAAAGGTGAAAACACCTATCAGTGAACTTGGTTTGTGACAAAAGCAGTTTGTCCAAGTGAGCAGATCCCATCCCTGAAGCTTTGTGAAACACCCATCTACGGCTGCAATGGACTCCAGAAAGTTTTTCTGTCGCAAATTTCTTTAGGTAGAAATCAAGAGGTACCGAGTTTGGTCAATAATGTGGGTGGCTCAACAAATTCATATTTTGAAGTCCCCCGTTTTCCCATCGCCATGTTTGTGTGGACTAGTGTAGTATCCAGATAAAAGACTCAGTGTTGAGCGAGTCTTCCCTTCCTTTCATGTAGTTGGTTACCGTATTTCCAAATGAAACCCCCGCCCGTGGGGAGGGGGCGATTAAATCTATCTTTATGTGAACCACAATGGCTTACTTTTGCACAAAATTCGCCGTTTCGTATTTTCTTAAGTAACCCATTCTTAAATTTGATATTATCATAGTATTTAGAACAAGTGAGGTCTCTATGGTTATAACTGACAATCAAAAAGTTCTTTACATGTTGTGCAGAAAGTATATTTCTTTCCACAGCTGCGTTGTGGGCAAGGATAGCAATTTTGAAAGGTTGTGAATATTCGTCACCTGTACGATTGTTCATGAAATCACACCATCTGTCAGATACAGTTTTTATATAAAAATGTTGATCTGGTTTCCGTTTTGTGCTGTTCATTTAGAAATCTTTGAGGTGGCTTACTTCATCAAACAATTCACTGTCATCTACGAAGTAAATTTGCAAAATTGTTTCAACTGCAGCCATGACAGATAGCCACCGTGTCTTTCTACAAAATTTCAAAATTCGACCAAGTCTCGTGCTCTCACAGTATAAACAGAAAAATGGGAGAATACTTTCTGGACAAAAACTTCCACATACATGTTCAGAATGTCTGAAGCACTGCTCGCAGCATTGTGAATAACGTGACATTAACAGCCACTACCTAAAATGTTGACCCCCAATTCGTTTTTCGGTTTATTGAACACATTGTTGGAACCGGATCGTTCTAGTCTTCCAGAGGCGGCCTTGGTGCTGTCACTGTTAAGTTCAACACACTTCTGTGACAATTGTTTTTCTGAAGCAGTTCCAGTGTATATGTGACAACTTTGTCTGATATTCGGTTCCAAGATTTTGTATATGAATAAGTTTAGTCTACATAACACCCCCCCTTCCCTTTGCCTAGAGAAAGAGGTGCGGGTAACTATTACTACTAATTGATCTAGTCACTCGGGGACTAAGACGTTGCTGACTGTTCCTTCACATTACGTTCTAGCACAAGGCGAAGATTTCAGCAATTTTGCAGTCCTCGAAAGCCTTTCATCGAAAGTCAATTGGTACAAGCCTTCGAACTAAACTGTGATGGTGTTTTGCAATGTGAAGTGGATATGCTTCCTCAGCTGCTGCTATTTTCAGATCACTTACACTGTAGGTTTGTGGGAAAAATTCACAGATATTTCACAATGTGCCTTCTTTCCATTTTTTATGCATTTTAGTATTAACATTATCCATAATATCTGATCTCCCAAGATGTTGTGTAGGGAAGCAACATCTGGAAGTAAATAACCTATTTTGACAACTAATAAGCAATATATAAGATAGGTACCGGTCACGCAGGAAACAAAGCTGCACGCTCTGCACGCACTGTTTTCTTGCACATGATTATTTATATAGAGACGAACCTACGCGTATACTGCCTCATGCACTTCTATGCGGTTCTTCCTTCTCTTAGAAATAGAAATTCATTTAGGTAATTTTCTCAAAATTTGCGTTTACAGCTATCTTTAGGCTTTTTGAAACGTTCGCTGCAATAGCAACAACTAATATCAATGACGAGGCACTATAGTCGACGATCGCCTGAAGTGTTGCCAGCCTGCTTATCTGTCTTCCAATTTATGCTCAGTTTCAGATCTCTAGGCACAGGTCACGTAAATAACGGGCCACTGCGCACACGGTGATGGCGCCCGATAGCAACCCAGATGGGTTGCATAGGATTTACACCAGGAGAATTTGGTAGCCGAGACATCAACTTGAGTTCACTATAATGATCCTCAAACCACTGTAGCACGGTTCTGGCTCCGAGACACGGACAGTTATAACTGCCGTCGGGGAAGACGTCAAGCAGGAAGGGATGCAGATGATTCGCAGCTGTCAGCGTGTATTCGATTACTACCACAGGTCCCAAGCAAGCGCAAGAGAATGTGTCCCGTAGCATAATACTGCTCCCACCAACCTGCGTCCGTGGCGTGTTGCACGTTTCGAGCCGCCTTTCTCCTCCATGACGGCGTTTGTGGAGACAACCATCGACTTAGTGTAGCAAAAATGTGACTCATCCGAAGAGCCGAATCCCGATGGTCCCGTCCCCACATTTGTAATTGACGATGTCGTTGGGTCAACGTGTGAACACGTAGGGAAGGACTGCTGCTGAGCTCCATGTTCAACAATGTACGGTGAACGGTGTGCTCCGAAACACTTGTGCATGCACCAGCATTGTGCTCTTTCGGCAGAGATGCCAAGATCACCGTCTATACTACTTTCCAGAGCAGACTAGCCTCTGTACCTCACGTTCTGTGAAGAGTCGTGGGCGTCCAACAATTTGCCGCCTAGTGTTAGTTTCGCTGCCCTACCTCTTTCCGTAGATGCTCACGCCAGTAGCATGTGAACATTCGGCCAGCTCCGCCTTTTTCGAGATACTCTTTCACTACCATTTGTCGGAGTCGCTTACCTCAATGTACTTCCCCATCTTCGCTAGGATGATCCCCCTTACTTGCCTGATCCGCTTAACATACTTTTGTTGCCGTGTCGCGATGCGCAGTGGTCATAGTGTTTGGCTATCAGCGCTTAACCACAGAGTGACACTAGCCTCAGAATCTGGATCTGAAACACTCACTTGTTAGCCATGTCGAGTGATATTTCTGTTAGCAATGCAAGATATGAAGTGTTAAAAATTACTGAGTTCGTAACGTAAACCGTGTGGTGGGGTCGTGTCATATGCGCGGCAACTTAGTCTACCTACCAAGTCAAATTAACACGAGCTCGCAACAATGACTATCCACTACAAATGCTCATAACGAACTGAACGAAAGCTACTGTGAAGCAGAAGTACACAGTATAGAAAACTCCAAAACTCCTACGTCGTGTGCACTGGTATGTTGGAGAGTATATCCTGATTCCCCCCCCCCCCCCCCCCACACACACACACACACACCACCGACAGATAAAATATAAATGCAGAATAGAAATTATCACTTGTTCAGATGGCGTTTTATTACAGAGTCATACGAATAATCTTCCTTCACGATGGCTCATTTCTAAACGAGTCAGAATTGGTTCAGTAACTATGGTCACGTTAGCAGAATCAATTTTTTCGTTTCTTCGTCAGTTTAGCTGTGTCTGTGTCGTCTGGACACAGGTTCTTTACCGTCCGTAATAATTTCCAGGCTATTTGAGTTGCACGATAGACAAACTATGAAACTGTAATCATGGAAAGCAAATTAACAAAACCAGATTGTCGAAGAGACTCGTTATAGGGAGTTCCCAACATGCATTCGTATCAGGAAAACCATCAGTCTGCATATAAAGACAGAAATTCGCTGGAATTATCGTTATCATCATCTTCTTGATTCTCCAAACTATCTCTAACAATACGAATATTTGAAACTGCACCAAAATTGATGACCCTGGTGTATGTCGAATGCGTATATGATTTATCATCTTTTTTCTGAGTTTTTCAAACAGTTTTAACTTGTAGTTCATTAACGGAGCTTGCTTTGCAGGTGACTGGAGGTGGAATTATGTGAATCCAAAACAGATCACAGTTAAATTTGGTCATCGGAATACGGAGCACAGGTAGAAGGTAGATCTGTTTGGCCTAATAAATTAACAATGTTTTTGTTTATGGCGTGAAGTACTTGTACAACAACGATTGAAAATATTCCTATTGATTTGGTCGTGCTACGCTTAGAAGGAAATTTTAATGTCTTAGCAGTGGGATCGCAGATGTAGACAAGTGACACACTGTATCTACTGTAATTTTTTATAGTGTATCTTTTCGCAGTTTATCATTCACTCGGAGTGCTAGGCTGTGCGTCAAGCGTGATTTTCAAATCCGTTTGTATGGATGACCTCGAATAATTTGGCAAGAATGAAGAGTTATACGTGGCCTGCTGGATACAGAGCAAACTGAATGAAAAGCAGAGCGCGTCGGATGTGACATCACCGGCGTTAATTGGGTGCACCATGAAGAAAATGAGCATCTGGGCCGCCGCCAACCCGAGCGAATGGAATGCCGTAGAAAGCGTTAAGTATTCTGGCAGCTGGGGGTACGTTTTGTGGTGTTTGATGCACGTCTGAAGTACATTTGTCGCATGAGATACAGCTTTTAAAGCAGATCTCACTTCCGACTTGGTGTTACGAGTACTGACTTCGACTGCTCGATTTTTACGACCGGATTACCTCAATAGTTTGGTGTAAGTGTGACGTTTATCAATTTGAGGATTAAGTACTGTGCGAAGTGAGACCATTCAGGGACCTCACATCGAATGTCGGTGCAGCAGTCCCACGTGCCCAGCCCCATTCATTGAAATGAAATGATTGCTGAAATCTTTACGTCAAATACTAAATGATAACGTCTCTGAAGGCTGTTACAGCTGTGTTGAATGCTTTTTCGGCATGTGCTTTTGGTGGTAGGAAATTTTGGTGAAACCTAGTGCTGACACAAAGTGTAAACCATTCTTAAAGCACCGGCGAGGGCACTGGGAGGTCCGGAAAATGCATTCTTTATTCTCTGTCCAGAAATCTGTGTAGACACAAATAGAGTGTACTGGAAGTAAGCTATGCTTACTTAAGACTTTCAACGCACATCAGTTCCAAGTACGACTGCTTTTGACGTTTATTACAAGGGGCAGTCAAATGAAAACAATTCGGATGGAAAAAAGTGAATAATGTATTTATTATTTCATAAGTAATCGCCTGGGTAAATGTTAGTACATTTATCTAACAGTGAGACAAGATGATCAGTGCCTTTCTGGAAAAATTATAGCGGTTGCCTATGGAACCTTACTGTATCCTGGCGTGCACCTCTTCGTCGGAGGCAAATATACGACCACGAATGTCTTTCTTCGAGGTTTTAGAACTGTGAAAATCACAGGAGAAAAGATCGGGAATGTATGGAGGATGTGTACAGGCAGGTAATCTTGCGCAGCGTAGGCGAAACAACTTGCCACCAAATTCCCGCCCACTACGCTGTAGAAGTTTCGCTTGGAAGCACTTACACATCCTCCATACACTCCCAGTATCTTCCCATGCAATTTTCATAGTTTTGCAGCCTTGAAAAAAGACATTCATTGCCGTAGATTAGTTTCGGACGAACAGGTGTACGCCTGAGTTCCACTGGCAACCGCAAACATTTTTCCATGTCAAGTATTTGCTGTCTTGTCTCACACTGGGATACACGTAGTAACAGATGCGGCCTTTTTCCAACTGCTTCGTTTTCTTTTGACTACTTATATTTTTGTGACAGTGAAAAGTTAATACAAATAAACGAGCGAGACTGAACAGTGACTCGCACTGGACTCGTATTGGGCAGGATCAGGGTTCATATCTTCACACGTCCAGCCTGACTGAAATTATCCGTGATTTCCCCAATTCACTTAACACAAATGCCGGGGTGATTCCAATGAAGAGGTCACGGCCAATATCCTTTCTCAAACCTATCCATTCTCAGCCCTGTTTCTAATGACCTAGTTTTTGGCAGGATGTTAAACCTCAGCCTTCCTTCATTTTACACGAGTCAGACCTATAAAATTGCGTCCGCGAGTAGGTATAACTGCCATACAGATGTGCATATATTCTGTAACGGTCCGTTGATTTGATTGCTTAGCCGAGAAATGCCGATTTCCGTTTTTGTTACCTTCATGACTAGATAGTGTATTGCAGATGTAATTATGCACCCTGCTCGGTCGCGATTTACAGTGTCATAATTGTGTAATCTCAGGGGAGGGGGTTATTTGAAGACTATTACTCTGTTCATACATACTTTAACAACAATTTGCCAAGACTTAAATATGATACCATTTTCCAAGAACTAAGTTAACTTGAAGATGCTTCCAAGTTAGGGTCCGTCTTCACGATCCATCACTGCAATTTCTTTTGTGGCAGTTCTTGCAAGTAAGGTGACGATGTATCTTCGTAGGGAACAATTTGTAAGGTGACGATGTATCTTCGTAGGGAACAATTTTCCAACTTTTGCCCTTGGTCGCGTGTTATGTACTTAACCTTCGCAGCAAATACAAGGATTTTCCCAGACATCGCTTTCTTAACTGTAGGATTTCTCACAATACAGTAACAGGAAACTAATTTGATTCAGGTTAATCTTCCACACTGCAGTCGTTAAAAGCGCGAAGACGTCAGCGTTGGGACCATGATTCAGCGGAGCAGGATATGAAATATCCAGCTTAAGTTTATGGATCTGCTCCTTGCACTGATGGTAATGGATTGGAAGTCAGAGATTTATCACAAACGACACGCAGAAGTTGTTGGTACGTAATTATACAGTTTTTGCAGACATTTACTTGGTCTAAAAAGGGGGGAAGCTTGTGTCATTTGCTGTCTTTCTGTTACTTGTAGGCAAACTAACAGTGTGAGGGACTTGGCGGGGGAGAGAAAGATTGACTAATTTAGTTTTCCTTTCAGATGTTCTTTAGTGATGGTGCAAGTGCCTACGAGAATATAACATTATACCATATAAAGGATAGTTTTTATTGCAACGTGCTGGACATTTAGCGAGTATTTTTTGCTCGATATCCGATGCTCTTTCTCTATACTCTACCATCACTGTGATACGATAATCATGTCTCGTGCAGAAGGACAACACACATGAAACAACATTTGTGAAACTTTCGCACTTGATGGCAACGTGACACTTATAATAAAGTTAATTTCAGTATTAAATTATTTTCATTCAAGTATCTAAGTACTGTATCACATGAAATACACCCAACATCTGTTCATAATTTCGTACCTGAGATGTTCCTGAAGTAAATTTGTGTGCTTTAGTACTATCGACAAAGACGAAAATGAAAAGAACGTGTAGTTACTACAATAGCAGACTACTTTTTTTTACGTTACACGGTTTACGCATCCGTTGCAGTGTGTCTATAAATGAAGAGACCTACTTTTACTGTATATGGCAATATTTGGAAAAGCTGGACAGTTAAGAGCTACGAGCGTTATATACCACCTGAAAGACATTCCCACTTTGTGTGACTTGTTGTCTCCTCTCGTTTCATCATAAGTACTGCAGTAACATCTGTAAACACGAGCTGGAAGTTTCGTTCGTTACTTTGCTGTTTCTTCGGTGCAATGCTGACAGCCTCCTGTTTACATACGACTGCATTGTGAAAACTTAACGAGAACTATGTATTTTTTCCGTTGCTGTGTAGTGTGAAATCTTACCGCACCGCGTAGCTAGCAAAGCTTTGCGAGAGAACAATGTTGCATGCGAGGTTAATCTCGTAACACACAGTCAGTCGCAAATGTCAGAAAATATCTCCCTACAAGGCTGGGGTCCAACCAGAGTTTGCGAGAATTGTCTTAAGTGGAGATCGAGACGATCGCGTCATCGAACTGTTTAAGTTGTGACAAAACAGTGTGTTCGCTTCAGCTGTTTCGAGTGTCGGCCCAGTATTTACCGACTTCCTCAGTCTCCTTTACAACATTTAAAACCCGACGCCCCCGGATATTAGCTTATAGCAATGCAGATATATCGGCCGTTGCGGAGTTTTCCACTAGTCTAGTCACGTTTCACAGTGTCTGAGACCATAAAGCCTCAGAGGTACTCTGTTGTGAGCGTGTCGTTGGACTTACTTCAAAACTTGAACTGACATGGGAGGGAGACAGAGAGAGAGAGAGAGAGAGAGAGAGAGAGAGAGAGAGACGGTGCTTACGTGAATTGTAGGATTGATTGATTCGTGTTAAATGGAAACTTTAGCGTCAGCTTTGAAGTCTGATTTACAGCATTGTTCTGTGACGACAAAATATCACATTCAGTAAACTAGAGTGTGTGAATTTAGTATTTCTCTCGTTGACTGACGTGGTTTCGTCCAGTAGACCTTTTTGGCTGCACTGAAGAGATGTGCATATCCCTTTTAGTGAACAGCGAACTGACAGTTATAATTAAATTCTGAAAATGTTCAGTATATAGGAGGAAGCATAGAGTGCAACAGAAAATTGAAGTCGGTCAAAGAGGCGTGTTTGGATAGCCTAATGTCAAGGCGACGGCTCAGGGAAAGTTGAAAATCCAGGTTCGACCTCTAGTCCTACAACAAATTTTAAGTTTTCATTCTAGATGTATACACGTTGAAAGTTTTTCTCATTAATGCTAACCAGGCAGTAATCTTATACTATTACAACATTGTTTACATTGGCAGTAGAAAAGCCGATACATACGTCAGATACTCAGAAGCTCGACCAAGTCTAATGGATGCTATTGATGCGACGATAACGTACGCGTTGCTGTACACGAACATTTTTATCTGGCAACGAGACTCACAGAAACACAGCATTTTCCTAAGAAAACTGGATGTTAGAAAGGCAGTGTAGTGGACGTGTATTTATTGTACAGATAACAGCGCACGAGAGACGAAATTTTTCTTTCAGCATGGAGAGCTGCTAAGATATTACGAGGCGCATGGGATAGATGGAAGTAGGGTGGAACTCTCTCAACTCTCTGCCACTAATTAGGGTAGCATGGCAGGTAGGTATCATTTTCTGTCCGGATTTCCAACATTGCGAGATTTTTATCACTTCTGCACAGCATACTATACGGATATGGGAGGTACTCCAAGCTTTTGATGTAATCGAGAATCGCGTGCCAGACTCACCGATTGTCAGTTCTCTTGCGAAACTCGGGTGCTTGTCGCGTAAGTCCTCTGATAAACCATGCTGACAAATCGTGTTCTAGAACGGTTGGAGCTTTCGTCGGAAAGCGATAATCCAGTAGGCAGTGGGAAGAAGTGGTAGATGAGTGAGAGGGGTTAGGATGACTGGCGGAATGTGTGGCGATCGCGGGTTGCAGATCGGCCATCTATGTAGTCGCGATCCGATCATCCGCCCTTAACTGGACCTGTACATGGTGCACGCTTCCTGCGCCATTTGGTGTACCCTGTCTACAGCACTGGTCTGCAGTGAATAATAGGCATTCTGTGATGTGCCAAACTATTAGTTCCCAACTACAGTATGCGACAATAGCGATGAGCTCGCACATTATCAAAATATTGTATTAGCACGACCCTAATACCTGACTGCATGCGCGAGAATTGATTTAATCCCACTGTTTTGTTTTCAAGATTTAATACATAATTAGCGTAGATTTTCGAGAGTTGCCCTACATGAAAGAGCTATTGTTGACGGCGTGCTTCTGGACTTTCAACCTTGTTGCTGTTTCCACTTTATGTCCATGGTCGTTTGAGAAATAATAATTATTGTTGTTATATAAATTTAATCGCCTAAAGTTTGCACACATTTTATTTGGTGAACTTTTCAAAATATAGAAATAAGGTTCCCTGCAAACGGTAGGAGGCATACTGGCATGCTTTTTTTTTTTTTGTTGTTGTTGATATTCTTAACCTTCCTATGAACCGAGATGTTGAAGGATGTATGACTGTTCTAAATGGAACGATATACTTTTCTTAACGGCATTATAGAGCTTTTGGAAACACGAGTGTAGGGATATAACGCTCGTCAGAGTTGGCAATGAAACTTTTCTCAGAAGTATTCGAGAAATGTTCTCAAATTTGAAGACAAAGTGGCGGAGTAGGCTATTGCTGTGTAAGCTCCGCCAAGTGACGGGTCTCATGCCAGGCTCCGCCGGTACGCCAGGCCTTTCAGCTGTTTACTACTTTTTATCAAAAGTTGTAACCTCAACGCATGTACACACATTGGAAATCGTTTTCCTAAGCTAGGAGTTAGCTTACTGCTCCATTTGCAACAACGATAGCTTTTCCTGTATCGACGTATGAAGTAGGGAGCAAGGAGGAAAACGCCTTATATGAGTTCCGTAGGCCTATCTTGCTGTATGTGACGATGAAGCCTGGCACGAGACCCCAACTAGGCGGAGTTCACGGCAACAGCCAACTCCGGCCGCCTTGCCATTGAATGTTAATGCAGTTCTCGGATACTTTCGCGAAAAATTTGAATGCCAACGTTGACGACAGTAAAAGGGGTTGTATTGGAACCAGTTATTATTATTATTATTATTATTATTAGTAGTAGTAGTAGTAGTAGTAGTAAATTGTTTCTTGTGTTAAATGTAGCGGCTTCAGTTAAAGAACTTCGTTGTTTACGTTTGAGGGAGACGTTCAGGATACCATACTGAAGATCAATACTCAGATAGGATATCTGATAACCGAACGCAGAAAGGTCGATACAGTATCTGTGACAGCAGGTAATCAGTTGACGGTCCGGAAGACGTCACTTAGCGTGTCAGATGCGCGGCGCCAGGTGTTTAGCTTGGCTGGGCGCGGCCGTCACGTCGCAGTCTGGGTGGTGCCACGCCCTCGCTGACTCAGGCTGAGGCTGAGCAGTAGCTCACCTGTCGCCTAACTCACAGCAACAGCGTGGCCAAAATAAAACCTACTATTCTGCCGGGGAACTCGCATCCTCCCCCATCACTTCAGTATCAGTTAGAAGATAGGTGGAACGAGTAATAGGTACGTACTATGTCGTAGCAAGTGTACATAGAAACATTTGTCTAAATCTCAAAATAATTTCACTGTTCACCGCGAAACCAGTATCAGTTGCCGCATCCCCTTCCCTCCCCCCCCCCCCCCCCCCTCCTCCCAGCTCAGATCTTGGGTACGTTCTAGCCCACAGCACCTAGTAGATTAAGAAAATACGTATTAAAACCACCTAAAGCTATTATCTTAACAAGTTAACCAGCTCTTAAATTCATTGTCAGATCAACAAATACCAACAGAACATGAGAGTCGTTGACGTCAAAAGTAGAGCCGGAAAACCGGAGTCCTTTGTACGAAGAATCATGTTTTTACAATATAGTCCAGTTTGTTGATACCAAATAAACGAGTTATGAGTGCCCACTGCACAGCCCAAAAGTTGCACTGGCACTCATAACTTCTTCACACGATGTCAACAAGCTGGACTACACTGTAAATCCATGGCGATTGATACAGTCGACTCCAGTTTTCTGCCTCTATTTTTGACGTCAACGAGTCGCCCTCCGTTGTTCGGCTGATAATATTTGTCGACCTGAAAATAATTTCAGAACGAAACTAGTCGAAAATAATAAAAAATTATTAGCATGGCAGCTTTTGGCTTTTTGAAGGTGTCATTTCTGAAGCTATAGTGTGCAAGGCTGTTCAACGTATAGATTATGATTTCCTGAAGATGCACCATGGCGCGTGTTCTGTGCGTCCATGTACCTGGTCGGACTGAGCTAGGCCTCACCTGAATCAAAAATAAATAAAAAGGAACTGAGGAGCCGTTCGTCCCGACAACATTTGGTTCCACTAAATTTAACGTCCAACGACAGAAATAAACGCTGACTGGCCGATCTAGACGCTTCAATACATTCTCAATAAAATATTTGTAAGAATGTACGGTGCAGGTATTTTTTGAGAACGTTCTGAAGCGACGTAATTTTAATTAGCACTTCCGCAGTTAGCCTTTTCTATTGGATCTTTTGCTGTTTGGATTATGTTGGCACCAAAACCCGGAAACATTTCTGGTCAGTTTTATTTTGACCAGCCTGTAGTTGAAGGCTGTCCTTCCAGAATGTCGTGTTTCAGAATGACACACTGGCACACATCGACAGTATGTTGGAAGTTGAAACACACAAAAAGCTAACGGAAGCGAATGGAAGCTGACTGGTTTGTTCATAGCATTGATGAAGAAAAAGAGGTTAAACGGAACGAATATAAGGTTGCATAAGCAACAGCGTATCACAGACGTCAGTCTTTATGTAAACCTCAACTTTTGCAAAGTACTAGCATCTGTGAAGGTATACCGAAGTTTATTTCTCCATTCGCCTACATTCCGACCCAAGTTAGGGACTGCTCCAGCAAATGGTTCGAAATTTCGGTAAGTCTATCGTTACGGATAGTTACAGTACCAGTAATCGTCTTATACGCTCTGGCGACACAGTACCAGCGAATAAAATCGCTGGAATACGTAGGTGAACCCAGTAGCACCTTCTGCGATGCGATGCGAGCTACAATGACAAAGGAAATGACTAGAAACCATAATTGCTGCAGACAGCTTCACACAGAGTGTGAGAACTGAGGGTCAGCGTCCAGTGCGTAAATCGGCGAGAAATCGATTCAGGGTCTGAAACGCGATCGGATGCTGTGAATGACGTACAGTATTTAAAGGCTTAAAATATGCAAGAAGTCGTGTGAAACCTCATGTTCCCCCATGGAGAGGATCAGGAAAGAGTAACGTCTCTATTAATTTATTTGGTGGGAAAACTCCGATAGTCTTTCTTATTGGAGGCGTGTACTGGTAACGGTGCCACTTCGGTAAATTGCAGGTTAATTTTGCGCAGCCAGTGTGCGAGTTGGCATATTATGACAGATTACAGTAAAATATGAAATCCTTATTGCTGCTCGAGAGTAATACTTACTACTATAATAGTGATGAAAACGAAAATAAAAAGATAAATATTTTATTACGATATTAAAACCTTTCGGAAGTCGTGACGTGATTAACTTGGACAGCATGAATATGCGTTCGTCTAACGATATTGTGTTCAGCATTCATTACAATGGGGCATCATATTCTGTAGCGATTTCACAAAAAAATCATCTGAAGCGAAGGAAACGGCAAGGAAGAGCCGGCTGTCGTTGTAATAACTAACGGTCCCGTAAGGTTAAAGCAGAATGTCGGCGCTCCAAGGCAGGCGAGATCGGGTTTCGCAATTCCAGACTTGTTTCACGGTATCGTATCGGCAGTGGAGCCGTCATTGAGAAGGTGGCATGCTGTTCCATCTACTTCAGAACTGTTGTGTCACTCGGTGATGGCAGTACAGTGTAAAAACAATCATCTCTCGGTGCAGCTGATTTATAGTAGCAGGTTTGTTTTTACGTGTGTCGAACTGTTAGTAGTTTTTAGTGGACCTCCGGTGACAGAATCTTTCCTTAACATCAAACGAATTTTTCCACTTGGCCACTAGGCAAACTGTAAAAGTGCAGTTAAGGTGAATACTGTCCTACTCTCTAGAAACAGTTTCCTATCTAACGTTAAATACTGACGCAAACGTTTCTTGACATATACCTCGCAGATGGAAACTGCACTCGACTAGTACATTTGTTTGCATGTCCGTGTTTCGCAGCATCTGTTACAATTAATTACTTTTTTTTTCGGCTTAAGCTTACTGCAAATAAAGAGTATTTTTCACCAGACGCACTTCACTTTTTTTCTGGAAATATGGATACAGAATGGCTCTACATTTTGGTATTCGTGTATTAAAACAGCATTTCCTTAAAACATTGGTACACAATGTACTGACGGTGTTTTTGCTTATTGTTTACATATTTTGCAAACCACTGGTTTTTCCTTCGTTGTTAGCGGAGTTTGAGGTCGGAAAAGAACGGGGGTTCCACATTCATTTCTGGCCTTTTCCCTCCTGTTTTTAAATCCATTTTTTCTTACGCTACATTGGTTTTTCTACATCACTCGTGTAAAACTTCACTATTGGAATATAGTACTGTAGTTTCACGTGTAGCGCGCTCAGCACCGTATTTATTCATTTGTTTTCTGTGTAGGTTGAGAGTCTTAACAACCTACAGAGAAAACAAATGATTAAACACAGACACTCTGTTCATCTGCAATACCATTTGTCTTGTGAAGATTTTCAGAAGTGATGTCAAGTGAAAAAAGATCAATGCAGTATAGAAAAAAATGGATTAAAAATGTAAAAAATACGAAAAGTGAATGTTCAACGAAATTTCTTTCTACTTGAACCTCCACAATCTCAAAGGAAAAAGCAGTGGTTTGCTGCACATGTAAAGTAGAGGCATAAATACCGCAAGTAAATTGTACACCAGTTTTAAGGAATTACTATTTTTATTCGATAAATGCAAAAATGTAGAAACGTTACGTATAAATATTTTCGGAATGACGACATACAATGCTTTATAAGTAAAAGCGAACGAGTCATGAGAAGAACACTTTTTAATTGCTTCAAGCTTAACGTGGAAAAACCAGTAATAATCGACGCACTCTATTACTTTATAGCACTGAAATACAACGAACTATATACTGGTTTGCAGTTGGTTATTCCTGCACTACCAGTGCGAGCAGCCTCGTAGATTTAGTACAGTCGGGAAGCATAATTTCGTACTTACATACTTTTAAGCTTGCCGAATAGTTTGATTCATTTTTCTTTTAGGGGTGCTGGGAGAATAGATAATGTGGCTGCAGAGCGTGCTGGCGTCGCATGAATCACGAGGCTGGTAGGTGTGACAATCTCTCAGACCCGTTGGCGACCGCAAGCTTGGCAAACTAACTTGTGTCAGCTCTGCAACTTACGAGTTATGACCTCATGTCTCGATCTTACACAGGATTTTCAGTATGACATAGTCATAATCGATGACTGTGCTTAGCAGTGATTCAGTCTTCACCTGTAATTTCAACAAAGTTTTCTCTTGCCCGTCATAATCTGCTTTTTAAATGTATTAGAATAACATTGTCGTCTGGGTGAAGAACATGTATTCAGAACACATCTCTGATTAAACAAACCGTATAGGCTTATGGACATACCTTCCGAAATAGTTTTTCATTCTTACGGAACTAACGCGGGTTAACATTTCTTTTCCACGATGTTCAGTTTGTTGCGAATTTATGTAAACCGCTTCACGTGTTAACGGTACTGTCGGCAAATCTGTATTTTTTTTTCTTTCCGCAATGATTAGCTTCATTTCAGTATTGTAAAATGGAACTAATGCATGTTCGGTCTTTCTGCTTACCAGAAAATCAGGAGACATCTCTTTATGAATTTCTTCAACTTGATGATATTATTTTGAGATGATTTTCAGGAATACCAGAAAAATGGATTGAAATAAACGGCTTAACAAACGTGAGCTCGTTGGATAACACATCACTGTTGTATTTAGAAAGTACCTCATTAATTTGTAAGAAGCATGTACACTCTTCCAGTTGTCTTGGTGCTCACACTGTGGACAATTTTACATGCAACGAATCGCCACAAACTGCTTTCATGTCCATTGCCTTTGCTTCTGATGGTGATTGATCGAATATGGAAGTGTCTGACAATAACACGGTGTCATTGTTTTTGCTTCTCATCTAAAGGCAACCTTCATCGAGCGTATTTTCAGTCGAAGTGCCTCTTCGTTTAACTTACTTGACTTCGTTCTTAGGAAACTGTATTCGGCCCTTGTACACAATAGTCCAAAGACAACCCAGTCGTAGCCCCATTCTTCGTTTTGTGTTGGATATGTAAGATATGGGTACTCAGTGAGTTTAACGAATAGACGTATGAGAACTTAATGTGAGACGCGCAAAGACGTATTAATACAAATCTGTTAGCCGTGAGTATTCATTCCTTCATTCTTCAAATCTAATGCTTCAAAGAAATCAGCTACCGGGTCTGGTATGCTGAGGGAGTCTGCTGTTACATCATCTGTCTTTCAGCAAGTCGCTTATCACTGCATCGACCAAGATGGTATAGTTGTGTCAGACATAATATTCTTATTCTGGACGAACCTTCTAAAATGTGTCTTCCGAGATTTCCGTAAGTCATTTGAGGCGAATGCTAAGGTGTTTTCTTAAACCACGCCATATCCGGTTTCATTCCACATTCTGGTCGAAACCGAGTTTGTACTCCTACCTCTTATGATCTGGGTGTCGACGTACCGCAAAAATCGTATAATTCCTTCCTTAACCCTGTATTTCCATGCACTTTCAAAATACGGTATGTTGCCTGCATGTGTCCTTTCCCGCAAAAGGCACTTTGGTCCACCATATAAATACTGAAATGTTGTTCCTCTGACTGAAAAATGGTTGCATTTCGCACTGTTTCTTGTTAAATAACTTAAAACAATTCATTTTTGGTACAAAGTACAGAATAATGCCATATTACATTCGAATTCCCCTGGGGGCAATCTCTATATCTTCCGTTTTGTCCATTCTCTGGCCAGTGACTTAATCTTAATAATCATAAATCATTCACTGCTTCTTCTTCACGATTTGACCATCCAGTAGTCAGAGGTAGGCTTTATCGTCCCAGGAAAGCTCAGTCCATTTGCAATGCCCCAGAATTCGCTAACATATTTGTTTAACACGTTCACTGCCATCGGCGCACCAGCGCGTCCGGCCGATACTAGTGCATATGCCGTCGACGCGCCTGCGCGGCGAGACACTCAGCTGTTTCTCAGCGCCACAGTTTAGTCGGGCACAGCCATTCGGTGTGGTTCATTGCGCAGGCACTCTAAGAACGTATTGTTTTCAATTTTTGCGGGTGCGGTTCGTGTGTTTTCCCTACAGTTTTTCTCTGTTGTGGGACTGAAAATGGAAGACAATCGTGACACGGCGGGCCCTTCAGAACCTAAGAAACGTAAAACACAGGACACAAGAAACGTACAAAAACTAACGGATGCGGAATTATTACGAATATTAGAAGAAAGCGATTCGGAAACGGAACTGGCCAGTGAGGAGGACGGCGTGGAATCCAGTGAAGAGTCTGACGGAGCCGAGTTTGTTTTAGATGAGACTGTAGAAATGGCTGTGAATCCTAGCGACAGGGAAATGGCAGAAGGAGTGGTAACAAGAGATAACGCAGCTGATACAACTGTTGCGTGGGAAAGAGAGCCAGTTGGAATGATAAATTGCCCATTTATAAAAAATGAGGGACTGCTTATTCAACCGACGGAAAACACTCCCTTAGATTATTTTCGTCTTTTGCTGACGGACGAATTTCTATTGACAGTTGTAGAAGAAACAAATCGAAACGCGATTGAATTATTCCTTTCTGCGGGAACCAAAGGACAATCACGAATAAACTGTTGGAAAGATGTGACTGTTGGCGAATTGTTAGTGTTCTTGGGAGTTTTCCTGCACATGGGAAATGTAAAGATGAGGAATTTGCAGGACTATTGGAAAAAGGACGCTTTATTCAACGTGAAAGGAATTGCCGATAGTATTTCACGAAATCGTTTTCTGCTAATACGACGTGCATTACACTTTTCTGAAAATCCAAAACAGGGCAAACCAACACCATCCGACAGGTTGTATAAAATACGTCCCGTTATCAATTTTTTCAATGAAAGGATGTGCCAAGTTTACTACCCTGGACGGGAACTGTCTCTGGACGAATCAATGATCCTTTGGCGTGGACGATTACTTTTCCGCCAATACATCAAAAACAAAAAGCACAAATATGGCATAAAGCTATATATTTTGACAACTCCCACTGGAATGGTCCTAAAATTCGCGGTATACACTGGCATGCTGGACGATTTAGGAGGAAGAGGCCATGCGCAAAAAATTGTTCTTCATTTACTAGATGAAAAGTTGAATGCTGGTCACCATGTGTACATGGACAATTACTATAACAGCTTCGCATTGGCAAAGCTGCTCCTGGATAAGAAGACCCACTGCACGGGAACTCTGAGGGCGAATAGGAAGGATACACCCAAGGAAATACAGGAAGCAAAACTACGAAAAGGTGAAGCCGTTGCCAGATTTGCGGAAGGAGTTATGATAGGTAAGTGGCGTGATAAGAGGGAGGTTTGCTACATTTCTAATGCATTTACAAATGAAATGGTTGAGGTTGAAACCAAAAGAAAGGAGAAGAAATCTAAGCCCTTGGCCATTGTAAACTACAATAAATTTATGGCGGGAGTTGATCGGCACGATCAGATGTTATCATATTACCTCTCGGAACGCAAAACCATACGCTGGTACAAGAAACTTTTTATCCACGTTGTGGAAATGATACTGACAAACGCACATGCCCTACACAATAAATATTGTGGCACAAAAATGCCCCTCCAAGAATTTAGACTCAGTATTATAAGAGCACTATTGCCACGAAAGCAGGTAGAACGGCCAGTCAGAAATCCCCAACATGTTGTGGTAAAACGAGAATCAAATGGAAAATCAAAAACACCGCGAAAAAAGTGCAGATCATGCGCCAGCCGTGGACAACGAACAGACACGATTTACGAGTGCCTAGATTGCCCAAATAAAGCAGGATATTGTTTGAATTGTTGTGTTATTCACCACCTCTAAAGGCAGATAGCACTTTCGTTGCTCATTTATTTTTCGACAGTTATGTGTCGGTACTATTCTTAAACTTTGTATTTATTTTATTTGTTTGAGAGTAATGGATAAAGCTCTAGATTGTATTTTTCTTAGATTTGACATACATTTTATTTCAGAAGTTTCTTCGAGATCTTGTGTTTGTATTTGAATGTTTCTACTATATTTTTTGTCCAATAAATATGTCGTTTGTCAGTAGGATGTTTCGTTTCATTTATGAATATAAAATGAAATTGTAGTAACCTAAACTGTCACACTAACCAGGAACAATACACTAGACGCATTGGCGCGTCCACGGCCACCCGCTACAGAATATGGCCTGATATGCCACTGACGCCTTAGTGCGCCCCAAAACAACTTTGATTCACGAGAGTAAATTTGATTGTGTACTTATAAAATAAATACATGTTATATTACTTTTAGCAATATATTTTCAGATTCTATTAAGAAAAATATTGGTTACGTGGCAAAGCAAGGCCAATTACAGTGGCAGTGAACGTGTTAAAGACTCACCTACAAGATTTCCTTCTGTTTATAAGCATATTTCGCTGCACAGGAAGAAACAGTGCCGCAAAATCGAATGAAACTGCTTCAACGGTTACTCATGTTGGCATAATCTACAGTGACTGCTAAAGCCGCATACTACTTACAAGGGAACCTCCCCATCGCACTCCCCTCAGATTTAGTTATAGGTTGGCACAGTGGATAGGCCTTGATAAACTGAACACAGATCAATTGAGAAAACAGGAAGAAGTTGTGTGGAACTGTGAAAAAATAAGCAAAATATACAAACTGAGTAGTCCATGGGCCACATAAGCAACATCATGGACGAAGTGTGTTTAGAAGCGCCGTGGTCCCGTGGTAGCGTGAGCAGCTGCTAAACGAAAGATCCTTGGTTCAAGTCTTCCCTCGACTGAAAATTTTACTTTCTTTATTTTTGCATAGTTATTATCTGTCCGTTCGTTCATTGACATCTCTGTTCACTGTAATAAGTTTAGTGTCTGTGTTTTGCGACCGCACTGCAAAACCGTGCGATTAGTAGACGAAAGGACGTGCCTCTCCAATGGGAACAGAAAACATTTGATCGTAAGGTCATAGGTCAACCGATTCCTCCACAGGAAAACACATCTGATATATTCTATACGACACTGGTGACGGCATGTGCGTCACATGACAGGAATATGTTGTCGACCCACCTAACTTGTACACTTGGCGAATGGGTAAAAAGATTCTTCTACCTTGCCCGATTTAGGTTTTCTTGTGGATGTGATAGTCACTCCCAAAAAAGTGATGAAAACATAAAAGTTTGTCACGTAAACTGAAAATAAAAAATTAAAATTTACACTTGATGGAAGATTTGAACCTAGGACCTTTCGTTCCGCAGCTGCTCACGTTACCACGAGACCACGGCGCTCCTACGTTCCTATCGTCCTTATTGTTGCTTATCTTCCCTTGAACTACTCAGTTTCTATATTTTGCTTACTTTTTCACAGTTCTACACAACTTCTTCCTGTTTTCTCAATTGATCTGTGTTCAGTTTTTCAAGGACTATCCACTGTGCCAACTTATAACTAAATCTGAGGGGGGTGCGATGGGGAGGTTCCCTTGTTAGAAAATTTTCACCAGGCACAACAGAAAATCACTTTAATGAGAGCTTAAATGTTGCTTGTAAGCCCCGTTGCCAAGGAGGAAACTTGAAACACGTTGCAGAAAACATTATGAAATTTTGATGTTGCTTTAGGGCAACATTGCCAAATGTTAACAAACCGCTCCGCGATAATGTGACTTCATCCATGAGGCCGCAGTAATCTGCAGCTTTCACGACGTTCTTCGTGAACTGTTGGCATCTGGATTGTGAATCCGTAGGGGCCTGTCATACCATTGTATTTTAGTATTTACTTTCTTTTTTTGTTAGCATTTGACGTGTGTATCGTGCAGCCAGCATCTTATTACAAAGGCTTCACATCTTATGATTAAAAATACTTCTGTGGGTTGTGTAGACCACAAAATATCTGACAACACTTCATAGCTGAAGACAACTGCAATTGCTTTAGATGACTGAAGGAGATAAAGAATGGTACTAATTTGTTCCAAAGTTAATTGCTATTATGTTTTCAACTTATACGATAACCTCCGTGGAGGTTGGGCTTAAACAATAATTTGAAATGGCACTACTGTCTGACTCATGGTTTGATTGGATCGCGCAGGAGCTCTCTGCGGGAGTAGGAAAACAGTTACATTTGTAGGATAGGATGATGATAGAAACTCCTAGAAGATTCTAAAGTTGTTGCATGTCGTGTGCGGTGATTGCGTCTCTCTTATTCATGTGATGCGTTTATTTTTCCAAGAAATTGTCTTACTTCATCATTTTGGTTAAGTAGCTTCCACGGAAATTTTTGTTATACATGCTGAAGTTGGATTTCAGCACTACGTCAAGACTGTAGTATATGCGATGGAGGACTTCGGTCATAGTGTAATTTGTCGACGGCTTCTTTGGGTCGGTTTATTAAGTGAGTAAGGAAGCAGTAAGTGATGTCTGCAGTGACAAGCTAGAAGTTTAATTAACGCAGCGATCTCACGATTAAAGGTGAGACACGCAGCTCATCGCGCTGAAGAGAGGCATCTACACAGTGTGCACAGGGCCTCGTTAGGTATCCAGAGCAGCAGCAGGAATCTTGGGTGCGAAATTAGTTCTGCGAGGTAGGAAAATATCACTCCGATGTAAACTGGCGGAAAGATGCAACATGGAAGTTGGGTTGTTCGCGTGCGCTTGGCCGGCCTTTCCCCGCTGTCGCGACGCGCTCGTGCGCAGCCCACTTGCACAACGGACGGCCTCGTGCGCCGTTTGGCTTTATTGCTGCCTCACGTTCTCCACAGAGCGCACAACGTTTTTGAGGATACGGTCCAACACTTTTGAGGCTACGGTCCAACACTTTTGAGGCTACGGTCCAACACTTCTGCTCGACACATCCATTAGCTGCTTTTTTCGCATTGTATCCTGCGGTTCCCATCGCAGGTAGGAAACCGTTGTCATGCGATATCTCGTTATCGGAATAATATATTAGTTAGCAAGATTCCTGTCCGCCCCCCCCCCCCCCCCCCCCTCCTCTTGCTTCACTACCGATGAAGTAGAAAACAAACTTTCTGTAACGTTGGTCAACGATGTTTACCGATTTCTTCTACAAGATTGAGGACTCTGTTTATATGAATACGGCACAAGGCTGACAACTTTCTATCTAAAATACACGGTACACTCTGACGACTGCTCTGATTTTAATTAGTACTCACAGTGATATAAGCAGGATTTATCATCATCAGATAATATTGGTTGGAAACAAAGTATTGAACTTAAACGGCAGCTGCACTGTGCTGAATGTGCTCGATCTTTTGTGGTTTCCGCAATTCTCCAGATTCTTGGTTCATAAAGAACCCTTATTCATGTTGAACATCGCATAGACTACTGATTACATTTAAATTTTCCAGTGCGTACCGCACGCTTATATCGTCCACAAAAGAGCTCAGCGTCGATTTGATAGTATCACCTCGTTCGTTTCTTGTTACCTGATTCCAAAGTGGACGCTGTGTGTAGCATACAGCTACGTTTCGAGGTCGATGACTTTATGTTTAAAAACTTGGACATATAATGTCACTATGCTCTTGAATAACACATCTGTATGACCCACTGCTATTGCTTTCCCCCTTGTTTTAATATTGGAGGAAGTGGCGGTAATATAGCCTCTGCAAGAAATATTGCCCCCCGTAATACCTGAATAACATTTAGCTGAACTCTAGTGGTGATAGTTGGAACTAGTCTACTAGTATCCTCACTGGCCCGTAGGAGCGGTGGAAGCATGTCAGTACAGTGGTTGACTGACAGTGAGGTTATATTTTTCAAGCTCCTGTTCAAAACTTTGAGACGTATGTGAATTTCACTTTATTAACGTACCATTACTGGTTAATGTAAGCACCATGCATAGAAAGAAACATATTTCAAGATGATGAATTCATCGCTGGGGAAGAAGTCCTGATTCCTGCGCCTGCCGACCAACCGAAAGAGTGTTGAGACTGAAGAAGACCTTTATGCTGTTGAAATTGATGTCCATGAGCCTATTAAAATTGCATTTAGTGTGTCTCCAAGGGATATCCATCCCATACCTGAGGAGATGAAAACATCGTCTCATGGGCGAAAACTGTGTGTTGCTAGTCTTGTGACAGAATCTCCATATAAAAACGAATTAGAAGCTCACATAGAAGAGAAAAAAGCTGCAGCTAATTTTCGTGGCCGTGGACGTGGACGAGGGAAAATAACAGCTATCAAAAGGAACTTGACTTACAACACAGCCATCTTGTTCTGGAACACAATCCCAAACTCGTAGTAGAGGGCGTGGTGCATCTGGTCGTGGAAGAGGCGTTAGTAAGAATAGTCGACAGTTAAAGAAAACTTTGCTTAAGCAAGAAGAAATGGACAGTGATGACTCAGATTGTGTTGACGATGACGTCGTGGGGCTCTCAACTGGTTCTGCTGACTCTCCATGTGACCTTCCGGTTGGTAAACTCCAGCAAGATAAAGGCGATGCTCTTTGCCTGTTATGTGACGGGAAGTTTTCAAATGATGTTCGTGGCGAACTATGGGTGCAATGCCTGATGTGTCCGCCCCCGGTAGCTGAGTGGTCAGCGTGACGGAATGTCAATCCTAAGGGCCCGGGTTCGATTCCCGGCTGGGTCGGAGATTTTCTCCGCTCAGGGACTGGGTGTTGTGTTGTCCTAATCATCATCATTTCATCTCCATCGACGCGCAGGTCGCCGAAGTGGCGTCAACTCGAAAGACCTGCACCAGGCGAACGGTCTACCCGACGGGAGGCCCTAGCCACACGACATTTCATTTCATTTCAATGCCTGATGTGTTCTTTGTGGGCTCACAACGAATGTGCGGGGCGGAGAAAGAGGACTATGTTCTTGACTTCTGTCGCTAGTACTGTGTTACTTTGTACTCTTATGGTTTTGTATTTCGTAATAAAATACGTATCTTAATTAAAAAGCAATTCTTCGTTTGTCTTGCAGCAAAAAATCCTTAAAATATACTGGGGGTCCATATAACAAACACCATGGGAGCCATATTAACTGCACATCTTATTCGCAGTCAAATTTACGATCTTTGGGAAACAAAATATTAAATATATTCTGACATTTTAAGGAATTTAATCAACATAATGTCCTAGTTAACTGTCAGTAGAGTATAACTATCAATTAAGGTACTATTATTGTATTAGTATACAATATTTTATTGAAAAACAAACTGGGGGTCCATATTACCACCACTTCCTCTAACATAACTAGTATTAGGCTGGTGCATTAGTTCGTAGAGTTTTTGTTTTGCGGGTTGGTATACCGGTTGCTATGCGGTAATTTATCCATAGCCATTTTTTATTTGTAGTTCACTGATGCTATTTGAGTTTAGATCTGGTCATTTTCTCATTTGGAGATAGTGAGAGGAGCTGTGGATGCTGGAAAATGGAGTGTCAAGTGGAGAAATCGTAACTTTTCCGACATATTCTTCTGTTTGAGTTCAGTAGAGGGGTGACAGCAGCGGAGGCAACCAGAAACATTAGCGCCTTGTGTGGGGATGATGCCACTGGACAGAGTGCGTCAAGAAAATGGGTTTACTCTTTTTAAAATGAGTGACTCTCCACGTTCAGGAAGACCTCTGGGTTTGAAGTAGATTGTTTAAACGCATTAATCCACAACTATCCACGTCATTGTACCCGAGAACTAACAGATGTGATGAATTGTGATCATTCCACCATCGTGCGACGTTTGCATGCAATGGGGAAGGTTCAAAAGTCGGGTGTAGGGGTACCGCATGCTTTAAGCCAAAATCGCAAAAATCAGCTGGTGGCCATAAGTGCATATCTGCTTGCTTGCCATTCATTGGCTCGTGAACAACACCGACCGTTCGTATATTGTATCATCTTGGTGACGAGAAACGCTTTCTTTATACAAACATGAGGAAAAGAAAGGAATGGTTGAGCCCAAACAAAGCAGCAACTCGCCGTACAAATACCAGCGCGCGTCCACAAAAGTAATGTTATGCATCAGGTGGAATAGAGACGGTCTACTAGGAATTGCTTACCTGAAGTGTAACCGTCACTCCTGACGTTTATTGTCTGCAACTGAGCTGTACGTCTTGCAGTCTCACTCCAAAAACAACGCCAAGGAAGATAAAGCCGCCTCCTCCTCCCCCCCCCCCCCTCCCCTCCCGTAGTTTGCTAGACTGACAAAAAACACTATTCGGAAGTTGAGTTGGGAAGTGATTCCGCACCCACTTTACTCACCTGATGCGCCTTTAGATTTTCACTTTTCCTCTCTCTGTCAAACAACTTTCAAGGAACTTCCTTTCCGGATGAAAATGCGCCCTGAATATGGGTCTACAAGTTTTTCGCATCAAAACCACGCGATTCCTACAGTCGCGTGATCGAAAAGGTACCCTTGCGTTGGCAGACTTGTAAATAGTGGAGGAGAGTATATTATTGATGACTAAAGTTTCTGTTATGTGTATCCGTTGTGTTTATTAAACTTACGGAAAAACGCTACGAACTTATTCACCTACCCGATGTATCTACAGTACATTTTCCGGAAGCTACCGTGGCGGAGGATACCTTTTACAATCCCTTTCCCGTTCCACGAGGGAAAAAGACTGTCTGCATTCGCCCGAAGGAGCCTCTGACTGGGTCTTTGCGGTCGTTACGAGAGAAGTGCGTTGTGGCAGTAAGACTCATTCTGTAGTTTGTCACAAATATCGATTCTCTATACCTTCTCGGTAATGACGTATATTATTTTGATAAGAAAAATTCCGTCTTCTGCAACTGAAGATTTATTTGGTTTCGAACCAAACATGTCTCGTCTTCCATACCTGACATCATCAGTGGTCTAAGAAAAATGAGAGTGATAAATCACAACCATATATCTGTGAATAGTTAGATAATGTAAGAGAACTGTCAAGAATCACTAAATATCTCCTAACAAAAAAATCTATAACTAAATAATTTTCTTTATGTTATTGACCACTGTTGGCGCATAGCATGAATAAGCGAGGTTTGATCGGAAACAACTGATTTGGTCGGAAAAGGCGAAATATTTGTTACCTGCATCATAAACGTGTTTGAAGTAATAACAACGGAAGAATGGCTGCAAATATTAACAATATTTCTCAGTGGTGTTTCGCGAAAACATCATCTTCTTCCCTCCAGAGATTCTTATTTAAGTTCACGGCGAATTTATGTAATTCTTGCATGTTAATCGAACCTACCGGTAACCATAGCAGCACGCGTACGAATTGTTGCAGAAATAGTTCATATAGCGTCAGCTAACCGTTACTCAGTGAGGTGGCGCAATAGCGGAGCGGGGACCAAATCTCCTCCTTGTGGCCGTCCAGAGGTAGATTTCCTGCGTTTTCCCTAAATCATTTAGGTGGAAGTGGAGATCTTAATTTTGTAAACAGCACTGCCGGTTTAATTTCACATTATTTTCCAATTCGGGGTTTTGCTTCGTTTCTAATAACTTATCGCCGTCGACGGATTGTTAAGTATTAACCTTTCCTCCTTCACTTATATGCGCCCTCGGTAGCGACTCGTGACCAGCTATGCCCTACCGTTATCCTCCATTTAGGGTCGCGTTGCTAGGCAGCAGTTTCTATATGTGGACTACTACTAGCGGCCAGCTAATGGCGTGGTGTTGCTAGGCAACGGTGGCTGCGTTCACTGTTTACGCCTATTCCTGGCTGTATCTGCTGCAGCAGCAGCAGCGAGGGCGTGCCCGGCGTACCTCTCGTGGGGAAGCGCCAACTATTCTCGTCGGACCTCTTGGACTCTGCCGCCCCCGCTACGACGCGGCTGTGGCACGCAGGGGGGGCCCACCTGCTCACCATGTCCGCGACGCCGAGGTACTCAAGTGACCTATTACACTATTGTACGTGGCGTACCGCCTTTCACTTATCTGCTGCTGTTGCTTACATATAACTATTTGTCACTTTCCACTGGCAACAGTTCTCTCAGGAAAGCTAAAATCTAGGATGTTAGGCCACGTCATTGTACGCTTATTTATTCTAAACGTTAGAAGTTTCTGGTGTTCACTGTTAGGTGAGCAGCTAACTGTAATCACAGACTCTTAGCCTTACGCATTGCTGCGCTTTTGTATTACAACCGTGGAAAAACCATCGTGCTAGACACTTGTGAAATCTATTCCTGAAATTGCATTAAACTACTTCTTCAGTAGTATTATTATTCAGTCGGAAGACCGATTTGATGCAGCACATTCTATACTGCGCAAGACTTCTTATCTGCAATACTACTGCATCCCACATTCGTTTAGACCTGTCTACTACATTCAAGCCTTGTTCCCCCTCCACAATTTTAACCCGCTATGGTTCCGTCCTCTACCAAAATAACTCTTCCTTGATGCCTCAGGATGTGTCCATTTTGTCAAGTTGTGCCAAAAAATTCTTTTCTTCCCAGTTTGAGCTCTTCTGATGTACCCTCAGCTCTTCAGCGTTATTGTTTAACATCACATTTCGAAATCTTGTGCGCTCTTGTTGTCTGTATTGAATATTGTTCGCTTTTCACTTCCATATAAGGTGACTTTCAGAAAACACTTAAATTGGTGTTATGTGTTAACACACTTCTTTTCAGTAAAATTATTCTCGCTGTTTTTAAATACGCTTTGCTTCTGTCGCCGTAAGCTATTTTGCTTCTCGAATAGCAAATCTCGTCGATTTGTTCTTGGTATAACCTGTTTGCAATATACTATCCATCAGCAAAGACTCTTTTTTTTTTTTTTAATCTGACAGTATTACAGTGCTATTGGAAAACCTTATATAAATTTTTTCTTCTCCCTGGAGTTTAAGCTGAAGTTTGGGAGGTATTTAGTTTCCTTTACTACTTGATCAATGCATGAATAACATAAAGGATAGGCTACATTTCTTATCACTCTCTTCGCAACTGATGTCTCCCTTCGATTGTACATAGACTTTCGGATCATGAAACACATACGAGTATATTAAGTTTCCGATCAGCTGACAGAGGTGTATATTTCGGGCGATGCTCCTTCGTCAGTTCTAACTGTTAAGCAATGGTGCATTCAGCGACGTCATTATGTGTTGGTTACTCGTTACAGTCACGATTAAGAAAAGCAACTGTCTTGCAGTGACATTAGTAAGTTTGCAGTTACGGCAGTGTAGCCTTGCAGCTTCAAGGACACGCTCTCCGCGTTCTGTGAAGTACCCGTACCTTAGATAGCTGCAGGGAAAGAGAGAGAGGAAGAATATGGTTTAAGCGTTCAATCGACTACGGTGCTATTAGATTAGATACACGCTCGGATTGGGCAAGAATGCGTAATGAAATAGACCGCGTTCTTTTCAAAGGAACGTTTTTGGCGTTTTACTTAAACGATTTAGGGAAACTACGGGATAACTAAATATAGATGGCCGGATAGAGATTTGAGCCGCTGCCTTCCCAGATGCGAGTCCACTACTTCCACTACGCCAGCCCGCTAGATGATATATTTTATTTAGGAGGCAACGGACGACGTTCACGTGGTCTTAGACATTGGGAAGAGCGGAACTCGCGTCGCTGCATCCGAAATTTATACTCCCATCGATGCATTCAAAATTTATTGTCAGAGCATCTGAGACTAATGTGCACATCGCTACAACGTAGATTTGTTCCCACATTGCCGCATCCGATATTTGCGCTGTAGCAATGTCGAGCTCTTAAGCCAACGTGTGTGACACATATTCCAACATTGTTTTCAAAACACAGTGAGTGAAAGTAGCTTCGATTCACCAAGATGCGCTAACTGTAGGATCTGCTTGTGGGACGTATATAAGAGAAACAACTGTGTTCTCACAAAATGCTGCGACCCCCTTTACAACATGAGCTTCTCCCTCGTAGAGGGAAGTACCATTGCCATCGTAATCAGCCGATATTTTACAGTGGGTGGGGCGGGGGGGGGGGGGGGTCGACCCAGTTAGGTGGCTGCCGTGTTAAATCGTCCAAGACGTGCCACGCTCTTTACGGTACCTTAATGTATTAATTGTCCGGAGAGGTGACCGTACTTAAAAGCTGAAAATCTTCTGTGATCACTTTTTTTTTATTAGATATCTATGACTTCCTTTTTCTTCGTCTTTTTTCTAGTGTTTATCCCGTCTAGTATGGAGTCCGCATTTTCAGAATTTGGCAAGTTTCGTTTTATTATTTAGCTTTGTGGCCGGATATGCTACCTGACGCCACTTTCGTCAAGGCGTTTACCCCTGTGCGTCTTGTGCCTGGTCGCCGTGCGGCAGTGCTTGCCTCACACACAAGTAGAGCCAACCGTGCAGTTTGCATGACTCTTCCTGTGCATGTGCGTGCGAGTGATTCCAGTCCAGAGGTGTACAAATTCCCCTTGCAGCCTGCTTGCCCCTAGCTCCTCTGCAACCATTCATGCAGGTCAGCCTGCCGCGACGTAAACACAAGAGTGCGCGTGTACTGAGGCATAGTGGGCAATGCGGGCGATACGGGCTCCCGCAAGCCCGGGCTACCTGGGTTCCCGCAAGCCTGCCAAGTTTCACGGGACCCGCTCAGCTTGCTGCGCCTGACAACAGGTTGCGCTGTCAAGCTACCGTGACTAGAGTAGCCAGGTAGTTAGCCCGCAGTTCATTTATCGCAACGGTGGAGGCAGCACAATGAATAGGTCGAACTTTAGTGAGATTGAAAAAAAATTGACAACTGGCGAATACATGCTGGTAACGAAACAGAGCACAAGTGCCGCATGGGAAACGTTTTCGTGTGTTTATGAGGCCGCTTCAAATAAATCGGTAGGTGTGTCTCAATGCAAACTATGTAGAAAGCTCTTAAGTACTTATTCGGGAACCTCGAGTATGTTACGACATGTGTGCAAATTTGACAAGCAGTTCCCTCACTCCGTAAATATCTTGAAAGAGGACAAAGATTTAGTGGCCGAAAAGTGCGTCGAAATGTGTGCTAAGGACCTGAGACCATTTAGCAGTATAGAGGGAGAAGGATTTCTTAATTTAGGGCAGACACTGATCGACATAGGTAAAAAATATGGCTCAGTTGATATTAAAAATGTTATGCCTTCCCGAGTGACAGTAGCTAGGAAAGTTCAAACCTTAGCTGATAAAGTGCGCTGCAAAATGCTCCCAGATATAGTGCATGCGATTCGTTCTGGTATATGCGCCAGTACAATTGATCTATGGACAGACAATTACAAAGGGGTGCATTACATGTCCGTGACAATGCATTACATAAATTCAGACTGGCGTTTCAATAAATATGTACTGATGTGGTCTGCGTTTCCTGACTGCCCAAAAACTGGCTCGAATATTCGAAACGAGTTGGAAGATGGCTTAGAAACTATGGGTGTTTCTCGTGAAGACATTGCCAAAATTACGTTTGTCACAGACCAGGGCAGTAACGTTGTCAAAGCTCTCGAAGTATATCAGCGTCTTCCATGCATGGCTCATAGTATATACACAGTCTTGAAACATGTTCTGAGCGAACAGTTTTTGAAAGAAAATGTTCCAAATATATTAGCCATTCTTAATACAGTGCGGGCCACGGTTTCGTACTTCAAGAGAAGAGGTCTCTGTGTGAGACTGAACTCATCTTTAAAGCGGTGGGTTTCAACTCGTTGGAATAGTTATTTTGACATGCTTGTATCAGTCCATTCTCAGATTGATTCAGTGAAGGCTGTTTTACATAATGAAGGTGCCTCTGATAAAATGCTGGGTTATGACCACCATATAACTGGCCAGCTTATAGAATTTCTTAGGCCGTTTAAAGAAGCCACAGTTGATCTAGAGAGTGACAAGGATCCAACCCTACATTTAGTTCTACCGTGGTTTTATGCCTTAAAAACTCACTGTACCGTACGGGATAACGATGAAGAGGTTTGTAATTTTATTCCATCTGAATATTATAGAACCACTTGTGAAATATGTATGTTGAGAAAATGTATTTTCAGGACATGAAACCTTTGAAACAAGCCGCTGATGCCTTCCTAGAACAGAAAATGTGCGTTAGTATGTTGCATAAAATTGCAACGTTTATGGTGGCTAACTACCGCATATTAAGAAAGTTAACCGAGGATGAAAAAATTGAAGTTTACCAAGCAGCACGACAGATGTGTGCTGAAGGTAAGCTCCTAAGATAATGCATATATTCTTCATCTACATGTACATGGTTACTCTGCAAGACACACGCAAGTGCTTAGTTGAGGGTTCATCGAACCACTTTCAACTTATTTGTCTCCTTTTCTCGAATTTCGCGCGGGATAGAACACCTACAGATTTCCGTCTGAGCGCTGCTTTTTTGTATTTTATTCTGATGATCATTTCTTCCAATGTATATGGGACTCAACAATATCTCTTCGAATTCGGAGGTGTAAGTTGGTGATCGAAATTTCATATATAGATCGCGCCACGTCATAAAACGCCATTGTTGTAATGATTACCACCCCAACTCTTGTGTAATTTCCGCGACACTCTTTCCCCTGTTTTACGATAATACCAAACCAGCTGCCCTTATTTAGACTCTTTCGACCTCTTCCGTCAATAGTAAGGCTCTCGAACTTCGTAGCAATGCTCCAAAAGAGGGTTTTGTCATTAAAACGCCTACAGTATTTTCTGGGTGTCCATTCCTATTTAAGTAGGTCGTAATTGTAATCAGAGGTATTAAGTAGAATCTACAGCCTTTAGATTTGACTGGTTGATCTTGTAAACGAAGTTTAACGGACTTAGTTTAGTACACACAGGGATAAACTCGCTCTTGTCATTATTTATTGCCAACTGCTAATTTTCACACCAAAAATATATACCTTATTTAAATCGTCCTGCAGTTAGTTTTGATCTTCTGGTGACTTTACAGGACGATAAATGATAGCATCATCTAAAACCTATTATAATTTCAACTATGTGTAGTACGATCTTCACATTATTCTGCAAATATTAATTGGAACCTGTACAGTTTCAGTACAAGTGCCCAATCACAGCAACCAAGAAACAAATCCAGGGCCGTACAAAATGGCGAAATTTGAGGACTGGGCAGAAGAGCCTCCTCTCCTACATGATGAAGTCAGCAGATACTTGCAAGAACACTGTGTGAACGAGGGAGATATTCTACAGTGGTGGAAAAATAACTCCCAACGACTTCCTCGACTTGCGTGTGTGGCAAGAAAAATATTAAATATACCAGCCACTAGTGCGTCTAGTGAGAGAATTTTTAGTTGCGCTGGAAACCTAATTAGCGAAAAACGATCACGTCTTAATGCAGACAGACTTAACGATCTCGTCATAATTAATTCAAACACTAATCAGCAGACACATTGAAAATACAGTAGAACATTAAACGGGAAACTATGAGTTTGAGCGCAAATTTACTAATTAAGAGTGCAGATTTCTTTCTTGTGCTTTCTGGGCGTCAATTTCTGAGATAGAAATTTTGTAATGCATACAGTTCATTTTTATTTTAGACTAAACTTTTTGATTTCAATCCTCCCAAGTGACATTAATTATTGTTTGTAAACCATTTTCTGTTACTTGGGTTTGCAAAAGTAGCCAAATAGGTTTGGCCTAAATAATACTTTCAGGGGAACTGAAGGAAAATTTGTAAAGATTTTATGTTGAAAAGTGTTCTGAAAAATAAAATATTCATTTGTGGAGTAAGGCAATACACATTATGAGTTTAAATTACAATTTATTTTGTTGAGTTCCACACACATTGCAAAATGTAATTTTATTCTTGTATTTCTATATTAAGGGGAATCCCACATGCAGAGTCAAGATGCTGAAGACCTAGACACTACAAATACTCCTAAAATGAAGCGCGTCTTTTTCCATGAATGTATTGTAGTAGGAATATAATGGAAACTCTGAGCCACTCTCCATAGCGTCTATATCTGCGTCATGAGGATTCAGACTCGTCGTTTAGGTCTGTGTTATGAGGGTCTACAGTCGTCGTTTAGATTTGCATCATGCAAGTAAACACTCCTCGTCTTAGTCTGCATCATGATGGTCCGAAATATGGTCCCTCATGATGCAGACCTATACTACAAGTGTGGACTCTCATGACGCAATCGTAGGAGCCGCGAAAAATGGCTCAGGGTCGCCATTGTATTCCCAGTACTATAGTTTTTAGACGAACTGGATACGAAACAAGTCCTTCGATTTTGTTAAAATGCATTTTGGCAATTTAGAATGATTTTGCCAACTTCGAATGAATTCACAGAGCCAGTAAAATACATCCTGGAAACGTAGTTAAATATTTATATAATTGGTGTCATACTTGGCTGAAACATACTAAAGTTAAAGAATCTAGACTTCCAAAATCTTAATTTGGTTCTCATTGCAGTACAGTGGTTAATAGGGGCGTAGATAATTTATTCTTCTGGGGAGGTAACCAATCTTCTTTTTGGGGGGTGGAGGTTCACTTCTTTAGTACAAATATCCATCCGTTTCGGTGTTGAAAAGTGCAGCACGGACTGCATTGCGTTGCCTGGGCATTTATTTATTCCATACTCTCGTAGTCCATCTTCCCTCCCGTATTTTCTCTCTATCCATTTAGTCCTCTCCCACTATCTCTTTGATCACCTCCCCCCCCCCCCCCCTCCCCATCCCTTCGCCGGCCGAAGTCGCCAAGCAGTTCTAGGCGCTACAGTCTGGAACCGCGCGACCGCTACGGTTGCAGGTTCGAATCCTGCCTCGGGCATGGATGTGTGTGATGTCCTTAGGTTAGTTAGGTTTAAGTAGTTCTAAGTTCTAGGGGACTGATGACCTCAGAAGTTAAGTCCCATATTGCTCAGGGCCATTTGAACCATTTTTGAACCCATCCCTTGGCCCATCTCCCCCCCACCCTCTATCCATCTCCTCGTCCTCTCTCTGTTGGATTCCGCCACCTCAGTTCATCTCCTCTTCACCTATCTATGAAAACTCATATATATCTGTCAACTTTTGTGGTGATCAGTGAATCAATGTCAAAGTTTATTGCTAGGTAGCATTTATTGTAATACTTTTTGATACGCAGCATTGATATTTTTGTTTTCTGGTGCGTAAACAAATGAAGTTGAAGGTGTCCCGACAGGGGAATATGCGACATACAAATAGCCATGTGAAAAACATGATTTTCAAGATTGATGCCACAAACATATAACAACTGCCGTTGCGATTTATCTATCGACATGGCAAATGTAAGCTGCACTGGAAATTATAACCGTTTAAAGTCGAATGGCATGTCGGTCGGAATCTTAGTGATACTGGAATCAAACTGTCCTCACCTTTGTACTTTCCTTTTAAAATTGTGGCTTCGATTACGTTGTTCTTTAACTTCTTCCCCGCAAGCCGGGTGCCATTACAAAGACGTGGCTGGTTTACCTTTCGCAACATGATTGCCGATCCGACTTAATTACAGATTGGGAGGCGGTAATCCGGGGAAATCCAGCGAATTTAAAAATTCCGTAGGATAGTTGACTACATCATCTTGGTTAGTAACGGAATAAACCGACTTGTATGTCAGCAATTCGCCAGGTGTTATATTTTGAATCTGAAAATTCATATCGTTAACATCAAGGTTTCTTGCAGCCAATATAACGCGTTCACTCAACCAAAAATGGTTTGCAACTGTTAAACGACATTTGCTGTGCGCAAATTGTCCAACATGATGACTGTGAATGTGTCAGACAGCTCTCAAATTTCAAAAAGATCATAGACATTTCGTTTAAAAGAAATGTATATATATATATATATATATATATATATATATATATATATATATATATATATACATGTAAATATTCAAAAACCTTCTCCATGGAAACATGCGTACATAGTGAACTTTCATGGTAACCCGCAAACGATGTCAAAATCTTTTCTAAGGTACTCTCTTCAATGTACTGTCCGAAATATTATGTAGACAATGATGTTCCTCTTGATGGTCAAGTGTGCAAAATTTCTTCAAGATCGGAATAAAATTGTAGGTTGGTGTAGAAGTGTGTAAGTAAAGTATCCTCCGCCATGCACCATTCAGAACTTTAAGCAGACAGCGCCCTTCATCCTGCTTTGAATATCTAGTGTGCCAAATTTCATCAAGATCGGAATAAATACGTACAATTTGTCGAATTCCGTTATGTAAAGGAACCTCTGCCATGCACCATATGAAATTTTATGTAGACTGTGACCTTCCTCTTGGTTTCAAGGTATAGTGTGCAAAATTTCATCAAGATTGTATGCAATACAAACACACGGACACAATGAAAACGCACTTTCAGTTTTTGTCAAATTTTCCAATTTTTCGGTCGATTTTCGAAAAATTTTATTTCATAAAAACCTTGTCCTGAGAATTACGAACACAGCAAAAAAAATTTAGCCGAACTGGTCCAGGCGTTCTCGAGTTTTACGCTTATCAACACATTTGGCAATTAATTTTTATTTATATAGATAAGAAGCCCGAAATATACGCGCAAAGGAAGAATATACAAATAAAACCAATATTTTTTTTACCTGAAATTAATGCATATATATAATGTTGGGGTTTGTCTTTTGGTGCTCAGGTAAAATAAAAACTTTTGATTAACGTTCATAATACGACAATGACGCGCGCAGACTAAACGGCTGCGTAGCGCAGCTCAGCAGTAATATGGGCAGGCAAGCAAGTTTCCCGCAGCCTGCCCGGGTTGGGTTCTGCTTGGCTTGGCTGGGAGTGAAGCAGCCTGCCCGTTCTGTTGACAACGAGCGGCGGCCTACCCGCCTGGCCACCGGGCAAGCATGGGCGGGTTAAAAGCGGGACATGTACACCTCTATTCCAGTCACACTGGGCGCCTCTACTTGCGTGTGGGGCAAGCTACAGCCACAAGGCGACGAGCCGCAAGACGCACAGGTATAAAGGGAGGCAAGCATGTGCGCCATCAGTCTATAAATCTGGTGCTCTCATATTTTAACTGTTTGTGTACCTTATTCTCTTAGGCGGAATTTCGGAACCAGTCCAACATTTACCCAAAAAGGGGTGGGAAACCTCTAAAAATCACAGTCATGCTAGTCTACCAGCCCACTCCTGGTCTGGCTCACCTCCCTCTCTCACAAGCTAAGGCCTGCGCGTTACACTATACGAGTAGGCGTTAGCTGCCAGCAACTAAGGCAATGATGGCTCTTACAGACCGTTGCACCATGTCATTTTGTGTGTTTGCTGTGCTCACAGTGCAGCATCAGTGCATTGCTACTCAACATAATGCAATAGTTGTATATATTTTGTATGTTTGTAAAGTATTCACCGAGAACTATGCTTGTCTAGACTCGTGTTACATTGGTGCCGTCTTCTTGCTTAGCTAATTTCTTTTATTTCCTAATTATTTAGCAACATCATGACATTCCAGTGCGTTTTAAGTAGGACAAAGATTTCTTCTAACTTAGGCTTAAAATATTTTTACTAAGCGAAGACGTCCACTAGTTACTTTCTTCCATATATGCAGTTGTTCGTTGTTATGTAATCGGTCGGCACACAAGCGATTCTAGATATAACCACACCATCGTCGAATCGTTCAGTTTTAAATCGTGATAATGCGCGTTGCTTACTGCGGGAATCGCTAGACGGCAAGTGTTTGAAATGAATGTTTGGAAGTGCCGTTCCTTATATTTAGATCTGGGTGTTGCTATTTGAAGAAGAGTTACGCTGAAAGAGGCCAGATGTTGAGCGCGTGACAGCTGATAAGAAAGAAGCCTCATAATCTTCTATACAGCTGGCTGCTCGTCGCCAAGCCTCACGCAGCTTTTCGTCTGTGATACCGAACATTAAATTAACTCCGAGCAAAAAGGCGTAGCGGCTGAAACACTGGAGTCGCATTAACGACTTCTTACCAGTACGGTGAAATTCATCTCGAACCAGCCTGATCTCCGAACAGGGCTGCAGTCGTAGTTTATATATTTGTTTTTGGATCAGAACAACTAGTCTTCCTTTACATGTTCCGGACGCATAGCAGAAATTAATGAACAACAAATGATGCGCGGTCTCGTCTTAGGCAGTGTGCGTATTACACTGTCTCCAGTTACCATAAAGGTCGGAATAACGGTAGCATTCTGGGAATGATAACACAAGAGACTCTTCAAAGTAAAGGGAAAAAAGCAGGAGTAGAGTTAATGTCTCACGATGACGAGATCGTTAAACACGGAGCACAAAGTCTGATTAGGAAAGGTTGGGGAGGAAATTAGTTGTGTCCTTTTCTAAGGAACCATCCCGGCATTTTCCTGAAACGACTTCAGGAGAAGGCGGAAAAACTGAATCCAGGTGACCGTACAGGAATTTCAACAGCTATCTCCCGATCGCAACCACTGTGTTGCGACTGCCCCACCTCGCAATTGCTGGATAATGCGGTCGATGTCAGAATTCGTTCACATTTTCATACCAGTATACAAATTACTTGACTTGATTCATAATTCTGTTGGTATGCTTCCAAATTCCTAGTTCTGCATTCTAGTGGAAAAAAAAGTCGTGACGTATTCCCCCGTACCAATCCTCATATGTGAGGCAAACATAGATGCAATGAGAATGCATTGTCTCAATAACCGAGAAGAAATTACTAAAACCCGCGCCTCAACTGGCCAGCGAGGGCGATCTTTGATCGTTAAATGGGAATTTATGCTCGCGTCTGTATATAGATTACGGCTGTCACTGTGAGGGACTGAGGCTGCGCCGTTGTTCTGTCTGAGGCGGAGTTGGTACTTATGTAATTCCCCTTTTTTAACGAACAACGCGCAGTGTAATTTTGAGAATTATTTTTGTCACAAATTACTTATGTAATTAATGACTACAGAATACATTGGAAATCGCATACTGAAAGTAAAACGAAACGGGATGGCATTAACGGTAGTTTGGTTTAACGAGTTACATTTTGCCTTGAAGCTCGACCACGAAATTAAATGAGAGGTCTGAAAGGACAATGGTTTGAAATATGTTTATTTAGGGCCCGATGTATCCAATTTTTTATGTCTTATCAAGTTCAGTTTTAGCAGTGTGTAATGTTTTAAATGTCCTCTGAAAGTAGTTGTACGTCCTCTTCCTTGAACAGCATTTCACGGAAGTTTTACACTGCGCAGTATTTGCTTCAACGTCACGAAAGTATGCACATCATATTTCTCTATAGCTTATTATGATCGTTTTTCAGCGTCAGTAGCGGCTGAGAAGTGCACCCACGGAATAACTCTATAGGAGATTAAGAATTGTACTATAAAATTGGCTTGATCAGACCTCTAGCTGTCACCTAAAAGCCCTTTCTGCATCCCGAATACTCTTGTGTTACAGAAGGTTCATAGAAAATTACACTGATCCTCACCACAATGGATATACGTGAGACCATTTGCAAGCAGTGACATTCCTTAGTGGTGGGCCGTTGAAGATCGGGAAACAAATAACAGCCAGGGTGTACGCACGGTTGGTAACGCTGTTGCCTGCTGCTTTTTAAGTTCAACCTCTGAATTTCACCATCGATACGATATCCGTTTCAAAACTGTCGTATTTGGAAGCGGAATTTCAAACGAATGTTCCACTTTTCGGAGTTTGAGGCGAAGTTCCGTTATCTCCCATACCTGCATCACGTTTCATCTTAGAAGCATTAGAGCATAATGCTCTGAGTCGGGTCAGATGAGGGAAAGTGAGGCAAATCTTAAATTCTCCAGTCTGCCTTTTGCATTTTGATGTGCAGCTCCGCATGGCTGTGGCAGAAGCTGTGAGCCAGCAGGTGTCAGAGGCGGCACAGATAACAGTGTAGCGGTTACTCGACCGTGACCGACTGTCCAGCGGAAGCTCCGGCAGTCGGGACTGGTCCGACCGCTGAGGCTCGTCGCATGCTACGAATCGGAACGGCTCGAATACACAGTGGGGACACGGGCACAGCGCATCCGAGCGCTAACGCGAGAAAGTGTTTAAAGCACTTTCTCCCACTTTAATGGAGCGCTTCCGACGAGCCTCCGGGCGGCAAAGCGATCGTTTCCTGCCGACTCCGTCTGCTCCCAGGCACCCCTCATCGCTGGCGAGCAAAAAACTAGCGTTGAATGGAGACCTGCGAATGAACGAGCGGGCGAGGCGCCCAACTGGTTATATCATCAGCGACACGTAATGCAGCTGGCTCAACGTGAAAACGGTACTTCATTCGTGATGGAGAGGACCTGTTCCATCCAGGTGCAGGTGCGTCACGCAGGTGAATTCCGGATGACTTGCTCACAGCAGACTAGTCACCTGCTGTTTGCAGTAGTTTGCCTCATGAGAACGCAGATGTTTCATCCTTTATAAACCGAGAGACTTGGCGCATTTCTTTAGGATACTGGACTGTCGTCTCGGCGGACAGCAGTTCATATCCCCGAACAGTCGTCCAAATTTTATGTTTCCCGTGGGATCTCTAAATCGCATGAGAATAATTTCTTTCCTCGTGCTGCCACTTTCACGTCATGCCACGAAAGTAGAGAGAGGTGACAAAAGACGCGTGCGTTTCCTACTCGGATGTAATGATTCGTATTTGAATGACGTAGCAATTTAAAGACAGAGAGGCATTACATGTTAACGAAGGCAGTAATCTCCTTTTAAACTGGTTCTATCAAATTAGGCATGAATGACCACAATATTTTATTTCTGAAAGCTTACCTGCCGCCGTACCTCTTGGCATTACAGCATGGTAGTTTTTGTCGACGTTTTGCAGAACAGAGAATAAAACTGCCGCGGTTCTTCGAACGAGAAAGCAAGTATGGTTTCGTTATCGCGATCCCTGATTACCATTCCTAGATTAAATATACTAAAAATAATTTCCCCCCTAGTAACGTTGTTACGGTTCCTTCCGTATTCATCGGCGAAAATTGAGAGTATGCTTTTACACACTGTCCTTACCTTCCGCTCCTTACTGTCGTATGACTCGCAGACACGTTTCGTGTGTTTACGCGCAAGCCCAGTGGAAAGTAAAACAAAGTAACATGTATGTTAAATGGACTGATGTTCCTACAAATAGTTAAAAAAAATTGGCCTATTGCAGTCTCTCTTTTATTCTTTTTGTGTTTTACTGATCACGTATATCTCTGTTTCGATAATGGCGGATAAGAAGTTCCGCCTTGACTAATTGACTGCGTTCACGCTGCATAGTTACAACAAGGCCTCAGACCGTAGATTAATCGTCTCTGATGATGCATATCAGCATACTTTTCTTTTGTGTTGGAACTGAGAAGTAAAGGACGAGATGTGAGAAAATTGTCATACAATAGGAGAAAGAGGTGAAAAGAAGTTTCTGGGTCAGTCAAGCGCGAAATCAGTCCTCAGAGCAGTGATCCACGGCATGACGCGTCAAGTTTCACGGCCGTTGGAGCTGAATTCTCGTATTTGTCTTGCACATAATACTAAGCCTGATGCTGTGTTGTACGCCCCACTGTGACGCGCATTGTGGAGGCTGTATTGTGAGGTGACAGAAAACCATTTTGTAGTTAGAGAGCTGTCCAGGTACGCCCCTTAATCGAACTGTCGTTCTTGTCGTATCTACAGAAAAATGAAATTTTGGTAAACAGAGATTTAATTCCCAACCCAACGACAGATAATTTGTTTTTCAGATACATATTCCCAATTGCGACAGTAATTTGCAGGGAAAGTGGTCGCCAAACCGCGGCACGCGAGCCATATTCGGCTCCTTGGCTTCTTCGAGTGTAGCTCTTCCACTTAAACAGCACGTGCGGTCGCGCACGTGCTGTGTGATTGAAATTTCGCGTTCCGTCCGCGAAAGACTAGAATTGTAGTTAAAATATGCACACCTATGGTTGGCAGTTCCACCCGTCCTCTGTCCGAATCCCCTCTAAGGTTCCCTACCATCATCTGTTCCGCTCCACTCGCTGCGAATCTGCGTATTTAGGGAAGAAGCTACTTTCATTCCGACCCATTTCTGAGGTGACGTCAAAGTGACGTGTACTTTCCAACACATTTGTCGTCTGCTCTCCCGTTTCGTGCTCGCATCGTGATTTACGGAAGTAAAGTATGTGAAGGGAATAAGAACTTTGGGGAAGGTGGGTGGGAGGCGTTCTGCTCGAAGTTGGCTCGTAGAGACGAGGTCTCCCATCTAACGACAAAGGCGTTGTGATCGTGTTGACGCAAAGCCAAAACCTGGGGTACGTTTCTGTTAGGGAGAAGCGAGTGTCACTCAGAGCTAGCAATTAAATATCAGTTAAAGACGTATCAAGGGTAAAAGCCTCCTGTTGATCCAAAGATGAAAGACGGCTGTGAGAAGTTGGATGATCTCACGCGCTTCGTTTTGACATCAGTTCAGGAAGAAAAGCGTGTAATTAATAGGTGGATAAATCATAAACCGTTCTGCTGTCGCATTTAAATTAATTAAACTACACCTTTTGATTCATTCATGGCACAAAATCCATTCTGTAAATGTCTTCCAGTTATATTTACAAAATATTACGCGTCCTACTTCGTGAGTAATAAAATGCGGTATTAGTAAACGTAGGTTACTTCAAAAATAGGTCATGAAAACCCGAAAACACGTGTAATTGCTTTGACAGAAAAAGAAACAAGTAATTTATTGCAAAATAAAAGCATCATTCCGATTAAAAAAAACGAAAGTCGTCTCACAGTTCTACTACTTTATATATTTGCTAGTCAGTTAATGGAACTCACTTCTGAGAGAGAGCGCTCTTGTAATGTACATAACATCACGTATTACAGAACATGCTTCTATTAAAGCAGTAGGAAAGTCCCAGAATCTTATAAACCCACTCCTTTCGGACTCGCAATAGCGCACTTTTATTAAGCACACCCCCGGAAACTCATAACACTTCGGACTTTCATCTTAGGCTCTCCTGAAGGCTTTTGCTATCGAAATCTCATTAACTGATGCTTAATTATAACAAAACGTACGAAGAGTGATGTATTTGTAATGGCATATGTTAATAGGACTTAAGTAAAAATGAGGGAATCTTGTATGGCGACTCAAGAGTTCTTTCTTTGTTGACTGCTATTGAATTTCGTAGTAGCATCGAATGTTATGGTAGATACTTATTTTGACGTCACTTACAAGTAAGCACAAGTAAGCTTCGAATGACTGTAATTTCTCCCGCGTATTTAGACGCCACAAAGGCTGAATCGACCTATACTTCTTGGAGAGGCGCGCAAAGTTCATGCACAAGTTGAATGAGCCAGTCAGCAATCCCTTTGTGCAATGGATATTGCTAGTCGCGCCCGCAAATCGCACTAAGCGTAAAGTTACTTGCATTTTTCCAACGAGCTACAAATCCTACAAATATTGTCATCAATTTAAGAATTGTGCTTATTTTACTTTGGTGGCTTCTTTATTACAAAATGAAACATTTTTGCCGGCCGAAGTGGCCGTGCGGTTAAAGGCGCTGCAGTCTGGAACCGCAAGACCGTTACGGTCGCAGGTTCGAATCCTGCCTCGGGCATGGATGTTTGTGATGTCCTTAGGTTAGTTAGGTTTAACTAGTTCTAAGTTCTAGGGGACTAATGACCTCAGCAGTTGAGTCCCATAGTGCTCAGAGCCATTTTTTTGAAACATTTTTAGTTGCCCTGTTTGACATGGCGACAAAGAAGTAGCATGAAAACGGTAGATGAAAACCGTGAATTTAGTTGAGTGGACCGAAGCTTTCCTTATTCAAAACTTAAATGGCCTTGCGATCTGTCCTACTTGTTAGGAAAAGTTGGCTCATAACAAGAAATCAAATTTGGAGAGACGGTTTAAACTACAGTCGTGTTACACAAAATATCTTGTCGGTGATTCAAAGAAAAAAGTAGTTGAACTTCAGAAAAGTCCAGAAAAATCAAGTTCCGTATTTAATTAATGGTTGCAGTTTTTCAATTATGTTAACATCGCAAGTTTTGTGGATAGTCATGAGATTGCTAAGAGGAGAAAATAATACTCAGATGATGAATACCTGAAAAGTTGTTTTGTTATTGCGTCCGAAGAGCTATTTTAGGGATTTAAGGAGGAAGTAGGTATTCTAAAGAGTATTAAAGCTATTATAGACTCCCAAACCAATAAACGCTAGAATAGTCAAAATGTCTTCGAATATAGACAAGTTCTTAAATTGGTTTCAGTTTCATCGATAACAGCTGAAGAGTCTTATGGCATAAGTGATAGCGCACACGTTTCACATTTTATGCGAATTGTTTCATTTACAGATTTTAAACAAGAACTTTTAGACTTATTGCCACTCAAAAGTCAAACATTTGGTATTGTCTCAATTTCAACAGAAGGGGCGAAATGTATGACCTGCGTGAGAAACATGTTTGTTGGTATTTTAAAAGCGGAAAAAAAATGTTTCGGTGTTAGAAATTATTTTTTCAGAAATAGATTCTCTTTTTCTGCTTCAGATTTTGGAAGAGATATTTTGATACAGTTTCCATGCAAGTTGAAATATCACCACGAAAATAATTGTGATACTGACATTTTCTATTTCGAAACAGCACTTTTAAGTATGAGGGAACTTTTCTCGACAGATTTCAGGAAATCAGAAATAACAAAGAGATGTAACCTTTTTTATAAAACGTTTAAATGTTAATGCTGTAACAGAAATTTTGACCTTGGTAACTTCGAAATGCAATTGCTGGAAAAAAAGTGGAGCTCGAAATGAGAAGGTCTTTGTGCTGATACAGAAGTATCGGAAAAAAACATGAAACTATTCCGCAGCATCAATGGTCTGCTTTGAAAGACCTGGAGATGGAAAAAAATATGTCGATTTTTAACATCTGGAGTGACATTCCTGAGTCAGACACTGATCAGTCATAACATTATGACAACAGACCTACAATCGATATAAATCCGTCCAGGTGACAGCAGAGTCACCTGCTACACACACACACACACACACACACACACACACACACACAGTGCATGTAGTTTCAGTGAACTTGCTGTCCGTGTATAGAATGAAGAGGGCGCGCGATCTATCTTGAATTTGATCAAGGTCAGATTATGATGGCCCGGAGCTTTGGTACGAGAATTTCAGCATCTGCACGACTTGTCGGGTGTGCGAGGAGTGCTGTGGCGAATGTCTTCAACACGGGGCGAAACGAAGGTGAAACCACGTCCAGATGTCGTGAGTTTAGGCGACACTTCTCATTACATATGTCGGAAGTCGTAGGCTGGGCAGACTGGTAAAACAGGACAGGCGGCAAACTGTGGCGGAACTAACATCAGACTTTAATGCTGGGCAGATTACAAGTTTATCTGAACACGCAGTGCACTGAAAACTCCTAACGATGAGCCTCCGCAGCCGACGACCCATGCATGTGCCAATGTTAACACCACGACATCGGCAAGTACGACTGAAATGGGCACATGACCACCGGCACCGGACATTGGCGCAGTGGCAGCGCGTTCCATAGTCTGACGAAACCCGATACCTTCTTCATCATTCCAGTGGGAGAGCGGGAATCCATCGTCTTCCAGCGAACAGCTCCTTTACAGGTTTACTGCGGGACGGAGGCAAGCTGGTGGCGGCTTCATTATGCTCTGGGGAACATTCATATGGTCATCCATGGGTCCAGTGGAACTTGTGCAAGGCACTATGACGGCCAAGGAATATTTACACTACTTACAGACCATTTACATCCCTTCATGGTGATCATGTTTCTTGACGGCAGTGGCACTTTTCAACAAGATAATGCGTCGTGTCACAAGGCCAGGAGTGTGATGGATTGGTTCGAGGTAATAGTTGCGAGTTCCGGTTGATGTGCTGGCCTCTCAATTCACCTGATTTGAACCTAATCGAATACATCTGGGATGTGATTGAACATGGCGTCAGAGCTTATCGCCCCCTCTCCGGAATGTATGGGAATTAGGTTACATATGTGTGCAGATGTGGTGCCAACTCCTTCCAGCGACCTACCAAGGCCTCATTCCTTCAATGACACGAAGCGTCGTCGATATTACCCGTCCCAAAAGTGGACATACCAGCTGTTAGGTGGTCGTAATGTTATGGCTGATCAATGCATAACCAGATGGAAAACGAGCATTTGATGTTCTTTTCTTATTCGGGTCTACATATCCCTGCAAAAAGTTATTTTCAAGCGCGATCCAACCGTGCCATCCGATTAGGATCTTTTAATTCAACATCTCGCTGTCAGCATTACTAAATTAGATTTCTTCTATTTTCTGTGACGCTAGCAAAATACGGCAAGTCCAGCATCTTCTAATCGAACGGTCTACTGACCTACTCTGGTTTTGAATGAGCGAGTTTGTGTACTTATGCATATGCGTTAGCACGAACACAGTTAAAGGTTCCAGCGAGCTGGCGCAGTGGCCAAAGCACTGGAGTCGTTTTCGGGAAGAACGAGCTTCAATTCCCCTTCCATTCATTTTTTTTGTAGTTTGTAATCGTACAACGTTAGTGCCGGAATGCTGCTTTTTTCTGCAGCCTTGTCCAACTTTTCCGTTTCTGATGGCATGAGGTGTTGACACCATAATATTGCTTCATTTCTTTTTTGGCGACGAATATGCGTCACGACTCGTTTAATAGCAGCTTGCGAAATCCAGGTACAAGTTATAAAAAAGCGTCAGCGTTTATGAATATAGCCTCGATCGACGTTGTAGGTAAAAATGGGTTCTCGTGGCAATCGATCCGTAGCAACATCTTGAGCGTCTGCCAAGTGGCATTCCGCGAAACGATGAATGGACGAACGGAAGCCTTAATCGTCTGGCAGAATGATAGATGTGCGAGCGGGCACAAGCCGCGAAGCCGCGACCTCCACCCCCAATCGATGTGGCTGGTGGCCTTCACAGCCGGAAGCTCCACACGCATCGGCGCGTGCCGCAAATCCGGCGCAACAATTGCGGAGCCTGTCCGGTAAACTGTGAACTGTTTACAGTAGGCAGCTGAAAAGAGTGCCTCAGAGGGAAGGGGGAAATTATTACCCTCGTTCCTTCCACTCGGCCGCTACTGATGTTCCGTGGTATTGACCTTCAGAAAAAGATTGCCTTACTGATATTCATTGTCATACTTGTCTCTAGGTACTGGCAGAAGTAAAGCTGTGAGTACCGGGCGTGAGTCGTGTTTCGGTAGCTCAGTTGGTAGAGCACTTGCCCGCGAAAGGCAAAGGTCCCGAGTTCGAGTCTCGGTCGGGCACACAGTTTTAATCTGCCAGGAAGTTTCATACTTGTCTCTAATTGTTGGCAGTTTATGGTCTGCCATTTTCTTTCATTTTTACAGGGTGACAGTTATTGAACTGTATGAAATAAATTCATCATACTTCTGAACGGTTTGCGTTAGGAATTTCAAATTGCACGGTTGGCAGCGGCCCATGATGGGAATTAGTATGCGCTGTATGGTTTGGTTTAGCGACGAAGCACACTTTTATTTAGATGGATTCGTCAGTAAGCAAAATTGGCGCTTTTGAGGGACTGAAAATCCGCATTTCGCAATCGAGAGGTCGCTTCACGCTCAATGGTGACTATGTGGTGTGCAGTGTCAAGTCACGAACAATCGGTGCGATATTCCTTGATGGCACGGCGACTACCGAACGTTGCGTGAAGGTTTTGGAAGACGATTTCATTCCCATTATCCAAAGTGAACCTGATCTCGATATGATGTGGTTCATGCAAAATGGAGCTTGACCGCGTCGAAGCAGGAGAGTGTTTAATCTCCTGGAGGAGAACTTTGGGGGATCGCATTCTGGCCACTGGCATGGGCGTCGATTGGCGGCCATATTTTATGGATCTGAACACATGCGACTTCTTTTTGTGGAGCTATGTTAAAGACAAGCCGTAGCACCAGTAACCCCGAAACCAATGCTGAGCTGAAAATAGCAATTCAGGAGGTCATCGACAGCATCGATGTTCCAACACTACAGCGGCTCATGCTGAATTTCGCTATTCGTTTGCGCCACATCATCGCCATTGATGGCAGTCATATCGAACATGTGATAAGCTTAATCCGAATATCTGTAGCGATGTTTACATGTTGAATAAAGTGTGTGCACGCCGTAGTTTGTAACTAATTTACGTTTTTTCATATAGTTCAGTAATTGTCACCCTGTATGTACAACACCAGAGTAAAAGAGGAAAACAGTAATGAAACGTGCATGCGGACATCACATCCCAGTTGTAAGCAAGAGCTGGCCGGGGTGTCCGAGCGGTTCTAGGCGCTACAGTCTGGAGCCGCGCTGCTGCTACGGTCGCAGGTTCGAATCCTGCCTCGGGCATGGATGTATGTGATGTCCGTAGGTTAGTTAGGTTTAAGTAGTTCTAAGTTCTAGGGGTCTGATGACATCAGCTGTTAAGTCCCATAGTACTCAGCGCCATTTGAACCATTTGTAAGCAAGAAACGGGCGATAAATGACCATTGGCGGTTTTTTGTTGAATAAAACGAAACGTGTATCGTGACCAAAAACACATTTCAGTAGTTCCACATTATTAATAAATTTTCGATACGGCAACTACTGATACCATGTACATAAATACGAAGAATTAGGCCGTTTTTGTTTTGGAAATATCACCACATCGAAAGGGTGAGACTGTATATATAAACGATATTCGAACCCCATCGACTCAGTCACAGTTACAATGTCGACGTAACTACTCTTAAAAAACGTTTTTAGAACTGCCTGTACTATTGTGGTCTTTGCCACGTCAGGAACTAGCTGCTTCATTCCTGTCGCAGCAGCGGTGGTCGGGACACGTTGCGTGCTTTGACAGGGCTCCACAGATTATGTTTTTGTTGATGCATTCGACCTATGGAATGTAAATAAAGTCTTCACGCGCACTACGTTTGTCATCACATCTGTATGCCGTTATCATGCAGTAGTTAAGTATCTCGTATTTGTTAACTACTTCGTTCTGGTGAAAATCAGATAAGACGTGTAATCTTGGTTCAAATGGCTCTGAGCACTATGGGACTTAACATCTATGGTCATCAGTCCCCTATAACTTGGAACTACTTAAACCTAATTAACCTAAGGACATCACACAACACCCAGTCATCACGAGGCGGAGAAATCCCTGACCCCGCCGGGAATCGAACTCGGGCGCGGGAATGTGTAATCTTGTATTTAGAATAGTAAAGTTGGAATAGAACTTTTTTCCAATCCATGGCGGTGTGGTGCAGCAACCAGAAGTAATAATATGAAAGAACAAACAGTCTTGGTTGCAAAACTGTATTTTTTCTTTTATTTATCCTCCAATAATGCGTTTCGCCCCATATAAAATGTTCTCATGTTGGCTGGCAAAATATGGTGTTAAGCACACAGGATGCCGCGCATGCAAAAGTCGCAGCATGAAATCGCCGTGCACATTGTGCGCCAAAAATCACATGAAAGCTCCAGGTGCACAGCCGGCACCATGAGCAACTGCATCTGCTACGTACACTCCTGGAAATGGAAAAAAGAACACATTGACACCGGTGTGTCAGACCCACCATACTTGCTCCGGACACTGCGAGAGGGCTGTACAAGCAATGATCACACGCACGGCACAGCGGACACACCAGGAACCGCGGTGTTGGCCGTCGAATGGCGCTAGCTGCGCAGCATTTGTGCACCGCCGCCGTCAGTGTCAGCCAGTTTGTCGTGGCATACGGAGCTCCATCGCAGTCTTTAACACTGGTAGCATGCCGCGACAGCGTGGACGTGAACCGTATGTGCAGTTGACGGACTTTGAGCGAGGGCGTATAGTGGGCATGCGGGAGGCCGGGTGGACGTACCGCCGAATTGCTCAACACGTGGGGCGTGAGGTCTCCACAGTACATCGATGTTGTCGCCAGTGGTCGGCGGAAGGTGCACGTGCCCGTCGACCTGGGACCGGACCGCAGCGACGCACGGATGCACGCCAAGACCGTAGGATCCTACGCAGTGCCGTAGGGGACCGCACCGCCACTTCCCAGCAAATTAGGGACACTGTTGCTCCTGGGGTATCGGCGAGGACCATTCGCAACCGTCTCCATGAAGCTGGGCTACGGTCCCGCACACCGTTAGGCCGTCTTCCGCTCACGCCCCAACATCGTGCAGCCCGCCTCCAGTGGTGTCGCGACAGGCGTGAATGGAGGGACGAATGGAGACGTGTCGTCTTCAGCGATGAGAGTCGCTTCTGGCTTGGTGCCAATGATGGTCGTATGCGTGTTTGGCGCCGTGCAGGTGAGCGCCACAATCAGGACTGCATATGACCGAGACACACAGGGCCAACACCCGGCATCATGGTGTGTGGAGCGATCTCCTACACTGGCCATACACCACTGGTGATCGTCGAGGGGACACTGAATAGTGCACGGTACATCCAAACCGTCATCGAACCCATCGTTCTACCATTCCTAGACCGGCAAGGGAACTTGCTGTTCCAACAGGACAATGCACGTCCGCATGTATCCCGTGCCACCCAACGTGCTCTAGAATGTGTAAGTCAACTACCCTGGCCAGCAAGATCTCCGGATCTGTCCCCCATTGAGCATGTTTAGGACTGGATGAAGCGTCGTCTCACGCGGTCTGCACGTCCAGCACGAACGCTGGTCCAACTGAGGCGCCAGGTAGAAATGGCATGGCAAGCCGTTCCACAGGACTACATCCAGCATCTCTACGATCGTCTCCATGGGAGAATAGCAGCCTGCATTGCTGCGAAAGGTGGATATACACTGTACTAGTGCCGACATTGTGCATGCTCTGTTGCCTGTGTCTATGTGCCTGTGGTTCTGTCAGTGTGATCATGTGATGTATCTGACCCCAGGAATGTGTCAATAAAGTTTCCCCTTCCTGGGACAATGAATTCACGGTGTTCTTATTTCAATTTCCAGGAGTGTATTTGCTGTGTGAAGCGCCTATTATAGACTTGATCCCGTTTTATCAAATGTGACCTTTTTAAAAAAAATTGATAAGGACAACTACCCGCTGGGATTTTAATGTTGTTTTTTGAGTGATTTCCCGTGGACATTTGTATGCGCGGCATCCTGTGTGCCAATCTGAAGATGTCTTGTGTAAAGTGAAACGCGTCTTTGGAGGATAAATAAAAACTCCAGTTTTGCAGTCGAGACTGTTTGTTCTTTCATAAAGTAGGAATGACGTAGTCGCCATCAAAAGACTCGTAGCTGCACTGCTTGGAATGAATTTAAATTGCGTTCTCTACTTCAGGCTTAATTTCAGGTCTCTTTCTGGAACAAGAAAAGGAACAGTTGTCGTTTTGTTATCTAATCCTTACTGTAAAGCCTCCTGCTAAGCTGACCGGTCGCGGTGGTGTGCCGTAGACCGTGTAGTACTGGTACCAGGCAGTCATGTGACCCCATTGATGACAGTCATGACAGTGAAGTGATGTGAGTGTGGCAGTCGGCAGTACGAAATTAACGCACTGAAATGAGTTGTCGTGGATACGTGACAGTATGGCAGAAAAGGAGCTATCGTATTTGGATGTCACATCGCCACACCGTCGGTGTAGCTGGCCGGTCTGTTGGTATATCAACGCGGAATGTCCAGCATGTCTGCAAAGAATCGTGTACTACACGTAGCAATATAAGACGGCGCAAGAACAGTGACCATTAAAATTTTCTAACCGTTACGGACCGGCGACAAGTGTCTCACCTTGTATATAACATTCGGTTCCAAACCAGAACCGCACCGTCTAAAGCGCCTTGCCACGGTTCGGGCGGCTCCCTTCTCCGGGCATGGTTGTATGAGCTGTCCTTAGCGTAAGCTAGTTTAAGTTACATTAAGTAGCGTGTAAGCCAAGGAACCGATGACCTCAGCAGTTTGGTCCCATAGGAAATTACCACAAATTTCCGATTTTTCCAAACCAGACGGAAATCGGTGCTATCGGGGAATGCAGGTCCATGTCAACCAATCTTCGAGCGAACATTTGAAAGGGAACTGCATGCAGTGCACATTTGGAGTTGAGTGCCTCACAAAAGTCCATTACTGACAAGTGACACGATAGCTGTACCTCTTCATATGGACCAAACACCACAGAAATATGACATTAGCTCACTGGAGGCGGGTAGTGTGGTAAAACGAGTCACGGTTTTGCCTTTTCATTAAAAAAAAAAAATGCAAGGCGTTCAACGCAGCCTAGTGAAGCATTTATCCTGCTGTGTGTGAGGGGTGTATTTCAGACCTTACATGTTCTGTGATAACTTAGCGGTATTTTCCGTGTCATAACTTGGGTCCACTGATTTAGTTTATTATGATCACGAAAAAGTGTGTTTATTCCAACATTCTCGGTGACCAAGTGTCTTTTGTATGGATCTTCATGACGAGTATGCTGTGGACATTACCAACTTCCAGATTGGCAGATTAATGTGATGTGTTGGGGAAGGAAGGGGACTTTTTTTTGTCTGTTGTGCTTAGTTTACTAACACTGTAGAAATAAACCACCTTAGGCACACTGCGCATGTCATCAGATCGGTTATGCCATCTCGGAGGGGTGGTTAAATATTACACAGCAGTTGACGTCTTTGCTGTGAAGAAAATTAGATAAGACGTGAAATTTTGTAGTTAGTGAATGCTAAGGAGTGAATACTAAAGGTGTACATATGTCCTAACTTGGAAGGTCTCTAAGTCGGCATAATAACACTCGCAGATGCGCCACTTGGCGCAATGAATTTAAGTCCTTTCAGTATCGTAGCCTTCCCCTGGGGTTTGTCCATGGAACATTATATGGCACAATCGTCTCTTATCTTATTCATGCTCTTTAACCGTGGTGGAATAAGGTGCAGGAATACCCTGTTGGACGGCATTCCTCAGTTTCTGCATCACACTATGTAAGATTATTTGCAGTGGATTTGTTATAGAAAAGATTATCTTCTGTGTGAGAAAAATATTCAGGAATTCGTTACAATCATCTAAAAGTATGCTGGTGTATAGCTGTCCAAATTAAAAATTACGGAAACAATCTTCCCTTAAAGAGAGTGAAGGGCTGTGTACAACTAGCCTACTGTTAGAAGACTTGAAAGGGAGGGGCAGTAGTTGAGAAGGGAGTGAGATAAGATTGCAGCCTACCCACCATAATTCTCAATCGGCACATAGAGCAAAAAGCGGTACACTCAAGGAGAGAATGGAAGCTTTTGAAACGTAGCGTTACATTTAATAACTAATGAGGGGGTACTGAATCAGATTGAAGAAAAAGATTTATTGCACAACTTGAGTGAAAGAAGGACTAGGTTGATTGGATACTTCCTGAGACATAAATGTATAGTTAATTTGGTAAGAATGGAAGTGTGGGAGTTGGAGAGGTAAAAATTGCAGTGGTAGATGAAGACTGGACTACAATAAACAGGTTGATGTGGATGTGGGTTGCAGTAGTTACGCAGAGATGGTGAGTCTTGCAAGAGATAGACTAGCATGGAGAGCGACATCAAACCTGAAGACCGCAATATCCAAATTGAAAATTCCACTCCACGCACAATATTTCAGACACTGAGCTAGTCATCTTCATCGAGTTTTCCTCGCGGTGGTTTTGTGTCCGCTGTGTGGGTTGCAACAAGATCTCGAGAGAAGGTATAAAAACACTGGCACAAGAAATAAATAATTTAGTAATGGAAGGAAGTTGGAGGGGGAGGGGTGGGAGCGCCAAAACTGTAGAGAGAGATCGAGACTTGATGGCAAGGAACACGTTACAGTCGTTATGTAGAGACGGACTTGCTCAGAATGGACTAGAATGGAGAGCGGCTTTAAACTAGATCCCAGGCATTAGATCCTAGTGACATTATTTTAAACATAGTAGCAGCATAAAATGTATGACTCTTACCAGCAACGCATGAGATGAACTAGTGCCGGCTGGTTCTAGGTGCTTCAGTCTGGAACCGCGCGACCGCTACGCTCGCAGTTTCGAATCCTGCCTCGGGCATAGATGTGTGTGATGTCCTTAGGTTAGTTAGGTTTAAGTAGTTGTAAGTCTAGGGGACTAATGACCTCGGATGTTAAGTCCCATAAGGCTCAGAGCCATTTGAACCATTTGAGATGAACAAGTGAGTTGCAAGCGTATCTCGCTTTCGGCCGCTTGTTTAGACAGAGACACGTGACACACACAAGGCTGCGTGCTGCGGGAGAACAGGGCGTGGCCACCGCCCTCGACTGCTTCCCCAATTCGTTGTTTGCTTCTGTCACGGAACCACTTTCCGCTTTCCCCCTCCGATTGCCCACCGGATATCACATTTTAGCCACGGCAGTCTTATGCCTACATCAGTCCGACGCGCCGCCTTTCAAACAGCCCCCCCCCCCTTCCCAACCACCCGTTTCTGTCAGAACCAACCAATATCCTATTAAAGAAATTTAAAGTAAATTGGACGACAAGGGAAATGAGCATGCGCGCGATGCAATCAGTACCGCTGTACTTTGTACTATAGAACAGTTGCTGCAGCAGTAAGTGTTCCTGAAATTAGTATTTACTACTACCTGAGTATCCGGCGTTGCCCGGGTATCCATTTATGTCAGTTCTGGTAGTCAATCTTCTCCTCCCCTCTGTTCACCTCCTCCATCCCCCCTCCAATTCTTTACCCATCTCCTCTTCTGTTGCCACCCCCCCCCCCCTCTCTCTCTCTCTCTCTCTCTCTCTCTCTCTCTCTCTCCCCCTCCTACTCCTCTCCCCTTCCTGTCCACCTCCACCTCCCAATCGCTGCTCCACCCAGTAGTATAATTTCGTTAGTACATTCAGCGGCGTATGTGGATACTGTATGCTAAATGTGTTGCGAATAAAGGTGCGTAGTATCTAAGAAGTGATAAATTCAAATCCCATGCGCGATGCGGCAGTTTTCACACATCTCAGTGTTGATGACGTCATATCTCCGGAACTATGCCTCATACAATGATACAATTTTGCACGTATATGTATGCACACTGTCCGCAAAATGTGTCATGAATACAGTTAGTAGTAAAGAAGTAATAAATTAAAACGTCATACCTGATGCGAAAATGAACAACTAAAATGTAGTAAGCGATAAACTTTTTTTCGTTTCATCATTATGTGAGGGAGGGGGATCAGCGAAAAATGTTTCGTACAAGTATGAAATTGCGTGTAAAGTTTTTTGCAAGTCACTAAGTGCTCATCTACACTTCTCTTTAACCCCCACCATTACCCCTTTGATATGTAGGTGGTTTTTAACTCGCACAGCGATTCTTTTCAAACAGTAAGTGATAATGCGTACCGAGTTTTGTTGAAATCGATCCAGTGATAATATGTATGACTGTATCTTCAAGATACCTTCGGAAATCGCATGAAAATTTGTTCAGTAGTTTTCGAGATTAACGTGTTGAAAGAAAAAAAGAAAGAAACGTAGGCAGGCAGACACGACGATTTTACAGATATTGTTATTAATATTTATGAAATATTACGACGGTTCTTATAGGAACTTAGACATATTGAATACAACGTATTAATGTTCCAGTAGTAAATTTATTAGTATAGACGTGGTATTTAATGACCCGTTCGTAGTAGTAGTAGTAGTAGTAGTCATTAACACTTATATGGTTCGTCCGCAGCTCGTGGTCGTGCGGTAGCGTTCTCGCTTCCCGCGCCCGGGTTCCCGGGTTCGATTCCCGGCGGGGTCAGGGATTTTCTCTGCCTCGTGATGACTGGGTGTTGTGTGATGTCCTTAGGTTAGTTAGGTTTAAGTAGTTCTAAGTTCTAGGGGACTGATGACCATAGCTGTTAAGTCCCATAGTGCTCCGAGCCATTTGAACCATTTGAACTTATATGGTTCATCTATCTATCTATCTATCTATCTATCTATCTATATCCGAATCCCGCTCCAGCTATTGCCGGGTCTGGGTGCTGACGAGTCCTCTCCATTTGGCTCGGTCCTCCCACCACTTTTCTTCCTCCACTTGCTGCCAGGTCACACCTCTCCTTTCAACAGATATTCTCGCTCCCATTTTCCACCGTGTTCTTGGGCGCCCTCTAGGTCTTTTCCCATCCATCTTTAGTTTTCCATAATTTTGGGGAGTCTCTGCCCATGCATCCTCTTAACATGCCCATACCATCTTAATCTCTTTCTTTCAATTTCTTCTCTCATACTTTTTTGTTTGAGGTCCTTTCTAATCTCTACATTCCTTACTCTGTCCATTCTTGTTTTTCCCTTAACTGCTCTGAGAAATTTCATTTCCCCTGCTTGCAGTCTGCTCCAGCCCCTTTCTGTCATTGTCCATGTTTCTCCACCATAGGTGACAATAGGGTTCATGACGGACATATTTTCCTTCTTCCTAATTAATCTGTTCATCGCTGAAAACTGTGTTCTTAAATGACTGTGGTGCTCATAGCCAAACATAAAAATTTGTAACGAATTATGCAAATCCTCTTTCAACATTTAATTTCTTCAGACTCTCTTTTATAATAAAAATCCCACAACTAGAAAATATTTTTGTATGGTTTCAAGACAGAATATTAATCTACATTTTTCGGAGAACCGACTCTAACCACGTTACTCCCAGCGAAATGCAGCCTGGAATTACTGTTCACTCTAAGAGAACGCCAGTTCACTTGTGTTCTTTTAGCGACGATTAAATTTTTGCAGATGTTCCTTAATGCTACAACACTTCTTACCGCAGCATCACCTACTATCGGATTTCATAGAGCTGCTGAAATTATCTAATTACTCACTTGTCTCTGAAGAGTGATGAGGGTCAGCGGACAGCTGTCACACTGATAATACAAAAATTCGGTCTTCGATACCCAATTGGCGGTAAGATTTTTTCTTCTTCACACGTAATTCTTTTCACATCGCTGGCTATGATACGTGATTTGTGGATGTGAAAATTGGTGACTGTCATCATGGTTGGACGATCTCTTAAGCTGTAGATCCCCCTGTAATTGCCGGATGCACCAGTTCAAAGGTATCCCTCAATATCCCTGTATGTTCTAACGAATGTAACTTGTCAACTGTTGCTATTTATGACATCATATGGCATGTCAAGCTGCTGCTCAATTTATTCTCTATTTTTCGACCGGTTTTGGCGAAAGAACAGTATCCAGCAGAGATTGTACTTACAAAAATACTTTTACTTACATCAGAATGACACAATATAAAACATATCGCAACAGTGTTTGGTCATGTAGATGTAGATGCTGTGGAACGCAATCAACAATTATTTTACTTTTTCCTTGCGTTTTATCTCAGCTGCTACTGCCCAGAACCGTTCTCTGACAGTAGTTGTCAAAATGCCGACCTCCATTATTGCAGTTCACTTTTCGCACTCTTCAACCATTATCAAGGCTGGATAAACATCGCGGTAATGCTATACTGGCTGATCTATGACGGATGTCAACTTGTGTATCACCTACAGTGACCCCTGGCCACAGGCTTGGCCACGGAACAGAACCACCGCGACCAACCCATAGTTGCCCAAATTGCACGACCAGATGCTCCGTAGCTTACCCCGCGACCTACAAGGGCACTCCACAAAGTAAAAAAGTAAATAAGGAAATAAACAAAATCTTAGCTCTAAGATTAGGCCCAGAGGTCCACATGATGCAAACCATGTCATCCTCTGCCAATGGTGTCATTGGATGCCGAATGGAGGGTCATGTGGCCTGCGCACCGCACTCCCAGCCGGTCTGAACTTTCAGAACCTTGAAGCCGCTACTTCTCTGGCAAAGTAGGTTCTCAGTCGTGATCGCTAGGCTGTGCCCACACAGTTGCAGTCCTCCCAAGAAGGAAAAACCCCGCGCAGTACCCAGAAATGAACCTTGGTCGTCCGCAAGCCAGACACGCTGATCGCTGTTACGGAAACGCCCTCGTAACCACATAAGAGTGTAGAATTATCGGCAGCTTATCTTCCTTGAGGCGGAGGTCACAAGTTCAGGAAACATGTTGTGATCGTCCCCACTCTCAGCAAGCCACTGGAAAAAAATCTCGTGTTGTCTCTGTCACCGTTCATCAAGCATTCCTGAACAAACTCGTGAGAGTTTATAAGCGATCTGTGTATAACGGCAGCAGCGGTCGATTTAACAAACGTCTGACGCGCGATCGTCCTACCTATCGCATACCAAACACCGAATCACATAGGTTCGTACCTAGTTTGGAAAACAACATTTCCTCTGTTTCGAAACTTCTCCCGGAAAGAAGAGAAACCACATTCACATAACCGTCGGAGTCTTGTTGTATATGTTTCCGAGAATCGGGAATTTGTTGACGTCCAATATAAATTTTTTTGTGTTGCTCAGCAACAGTCATATTTTTTGAAAGAACACTCCTTCATTTGACTGTTTTAAGCTTATTTTAGTACAACGCAGGTTTCGGCCTTTTATACCATTTTCAGGTATTTAATTTTATGTCTTTAACGTATATTTCAGGGTACTTAACATGTTGTTAAGATCAAAGTTCATAATTTACGGCCAACGTTTAGCTTAATAACATGTTAAGTGTCCTGGAGTATATGTTTGACATAACATCAAATACTTAAAAATGGCATAAAAGGCCAATAGCTGGGTTGTACTTAAATAAACAATAAAACAGTATAATGGCAGTGTGTTCCTTTAAAAAATAAATTTAAGTGTTAGGAAGAATTTTCTAGAGGTATTTTTATGGAAGTGAAATGTGAACGATGAACAATACAATCAAGAAGAGAATAGAAGCTTTTAAAATGTAGAGCTATGTAGAATGGAGAACATGTGATGAGTACGTCGAATAACTGATAACAATATACTGTATGTAATTGGGGGGGAGGAGAAGAAAGAAGTATGACATAACTTGACTAAAAATCATGAACACATCCTGAGGCATCAAGGAGATTTTGGAATAGTTATGCAGAGACGAAGAGGTTTACACGGGAGAGACTAGTGAGGCAGAGCTAGGTGGCTTTTATATGCTCCTTCACATCGTCTCCATTTTTTTCTCGTACTTAATGCCTAAAAATTTCACATTTTCTTTTAACTACGGTCATCATACCTATACAAGGTGAGGCAGCTAAGACAGGCAACCCTCAACGAAATTTATCGAGGTGCTGATTTCGTCAAGTTATAGCAGGTAACATGACGAATTTCCTGAGGTCAGCAAGTAATTTTTATCGTTTATATGACATAGACTTTTTGTAATGGGGCTGTATACTTTCTCTCTGTGACATTTGAAAGAAGTTTCAAAGAGAAATTCAGCAATGTGACTTATGGGACTTGATCAAATCGTATAAAGATAATAGCTCCGCAAACCAGTATCCGGCGATCAGAAGTGGTTCCACAAACGTCTATCCTCTTATAACCATCTGTAAGGAAGCACGTAACTCAGGTATGATTCTTGTCTGTGTTGCTGTTGTAGCTATGGAATACCTTGCTCGTAAAGTTATTGAGACGTTTACAATGTACACGATACTCGGAAAATCGTAAATCGCCAGAGTTTTAAGAGCAGAAATGTAGTAGGTGCTGGAGACTATTCAGAACGTGACAAGCACGGACGATCTGTCTTTGCAAGTACTTTAAAATAGAATTTCTAGAAACTGGAAGTGTGAACAATAAGTTGTTGTTGTTGTGGTCTTCAGTCCTGAGACTGGTTTGATGCAGCTCTCCATGCTACTCTATCCTGTGCAAGCTTTTTCATCTCCCAGTACCTACTGCAACCTACATCCTTCTGAATCTGCTTAGTGTATTCATCTCTTGGTCTCCCCCTACGATTTTTACCCTCCACGCTGCCCTCCAATACTAAATTGGTGATCCCTTGATGCCTCAGAACATGTCCTACCAACCGATCCCTTCTTCTGGTCAAGTTGTGCCACAAACTTCTCTTCTCTCCAATCCTATTCAATACTTCCTCATTAGTTATGTGATCTACCCATCTAATCTTCAGCATTCTTCTGTAGCACCACATTTCGAAAGCATCTATTCTCTTCTTGTCCAAACTATTTATCGTCCATGTTTCACTTCCATACATGGCTACACTCCATACGAATACTTTCAGAAATGACTTCCTGACATTTAAATCAATACTGGATGTTAACAAATTTCTCTTCTTCAGAAACGCTTTCCTTGCCATTGCCAGCCTACATTTTATATCCGCTCTACTTCGACCATCATCAGTTATTTTGCTCCCCAAATAGCAAAACTCCTTTACTACTTTAAGTGCCTCATTTCCTAATCTAATTCCCTCAGCATCACCCGACTTAATTAGACTACATTCCATTATCCTTGTTTTGCTTTTGTTGATGTTCAACTTATATCCTCCTTTCAAGACACTGTCCATTCCATTCAACTGCTGTTCCAAGTCCTTTGCTGTCTCTGACAGAATTACAATGTCATCGGCGAACCTCAAAGTTTTTATTTCTTCTCCATGAATTTTAATACCTACTCCGAATTTTTCTTTTGTTTCCTTTACTGCTTGCTCAATATATAGATTGAACAACATCGGGGACAGGCTACAACCCTGTCTTACTCCCTTCCCAACCACTGCTTCCCTTTCATGTCCCTCGACTCTTATAACTGCCATCTGGTTTCTGTACAAATTGTAAATAGCCTTTCGCTCCCTGTATTTTACCCCTGCCACCTTTAGAATTTGAAAGAGAGTATTCCAGTCAACATTGTCAAAAGCTTTCTCTAAGTCTACAAATGCTAGAAACGTAGGTTTGCCTTTCCTTAATCTTTCTTCTAAGATAAGTCGTAAGGTCAGTATTGCCTCACGTGTTCCAGTGTTTCTACGGAATCCAAACTGATCTTCCCCGAGGTTGGCTTCTACTAGTTTTTCCATTCGTCTGTAAAGAATTCGTGTTAGTATTTTGCAGCTGTGACTTATTAAGCTGATAGTTCGGTAATTTTCACATCTGTCAACACCTGCTTTCTTTGGGATTGGAATTATTATATTCTTCTTGAAGTCTGAGGGTATATCGCCTGTTTCATACATCTTGCTCACCAGATGGTAGAGTTTTGTCAGGACTGGCTCTCCCACGGCCGTCAGTAGTTCCAATGGAATATTGTCTACTCCGGAGGCCTTGTTTCGACTCAGGTCTTTCAGTGCTCTGTCAAACTCTTCACGCAGTATCATATCTCCCATTTCATCTTCATCTACATCCTCTTCCATTTCCATAATATTGTCCTCAAGTACATCGCCCTTGTATAGACCCTCTACATACTCCTTCCACCTTTCTGCTTTCCCTTCTTTGCTTAGAACTGGGTTTCCATCTGAGCTCTTGATATTCATACAAGTCGTTCTCTTATCTCCAAAGGTCTCTTTAATTTTCCTGTAGGCAGTATCTATCTTACCCCTAGTGAGACAAGCCTCTACATCCTTACATTTGTCCTCTAGCCATCCCTGCTTAGCCATTTTGCACTTCCTGTCGATCTCATTTTTGAGTATGCCAAGGGAAAAGGAGATGAACTCATGAAAGAAATGAAACTTAGCATTTTAACAGCAAATGCCACTAAGAGGGATGTCCCCTTATTCCGCACATGCAATGACACACACTCTTAAAAGAACATTTGGAGAGCATTGGCACGGTCGTTCCAGAAATGCTGAATGATCTGGACACTCATCAGACTTAACGCGTCCATATTTTTATCTATAGCGAAAATCTCGTGTAATAGTAATGAGTATATCTAAATTTAGTCGACAGGCTTCCTGTCGTATCTTACGCGAATGATCTAATGTGTGATTAATACTTGCTCGTAAATTGGGACAACCTAATTTCTAACTGTCACTACTAAAAGCTGCGCATAAGATCATTGAGAAAATGGAGAAAAAATAAATAAAGGAATCCTTGAATCCATTACGCAAAAAGACCATAATTGCAATAGGCCGTGCGACGTTAGGACAGTAAGCCCGTAGTTTCGAATAGGCCGCGACATCCGGACAGTAAGCGCAGGCGCTAATGTTGATGGTTTCCGCTCTGGCCGATAGATGGCTCTTGCTGTGCGGTGCGGTAGTCGGCCCTGGCGAGGACGATAGATGGCAGTGTACGCGTTTACAGTCGCTCAGTGTTCCATGCGTCGTGCTTGTGATCGAAGGGGTGTGTGGATTTGTTTTGGAAGTTCCGTGTAGAGCGGGAGATATGTGACATCGTTTTGCTCTCAGGTAAAATTCCGCCTGTTTTTACCAATGACGTTTAAGAATTATAATATCTTCTGGGGTGCTGCTGAGAAGAAATAATCCGCCAGAACAAGGAAATATGTGAGATTGTGTGGAGTCGGAGCTCACGTCTCGGTGCTGTCTCACGTTGTTAGTCTGAAGGGGCTGCATCCTGAACAATTTAAGACCTTAGAAAATGTACAAGTCTTCTGTATTCTGCGTAGTAAGTAGTATAAACATGGGACCGACGAACGCGTATATTTTAGTCTTGGCTAGAATCTCTGTTTTTGTTTGCCTTTATCATTGTACATACAAGTAGACAAGTTTTATGTGTGACAATTGTAGTGCGAATACCAGAAGAACCGCTGGTAATTTGTATTTCAACATTTTATCATGTTTGAATAATAAGCATTTAGCGCGCGATACCAAGATTTGTCGACAATAGTACAAATAATTCGTAACATTGTGGCAAATTGTGCTCGCCGATACGTGCTTTATGAAATACTGCTTTGTGTACTTTCTTGGATTGTTGATGAGAAAAAAATCGCATTTGCCACATTCATATTTAACTCCTTGTCAGGGAGCTCACGCCAGTAATGGTTGTAAAAATCCTTTGAAAACGCTACATACTTTCATTAATTTAAAGACGTTCACTTTCTAACATAGTCGTTGTAGTGGAAAACTGAAGTTTCTACTGTGCATTACAAAACTGTTACTTCAGGCAAGTGGCCTTGCCCTATAGATCGTAATGTTTTGTATATACTTCTAGTACATTGACATGTCTTTGTAGCAGAAGGATATCTAATACAATGAACAGTGATCTCTCTAGTAGCGAAAGTGAGACGTTCTCTTGATATATATTTGAAGTCAAGGTCCTTGGCAACGAGATTGATGACACATGCAACGGCGGCGCTGCCAACTTCGTAAGCGATGAACCGTTGCCGCCTACAGAGTGGGCGTAGTGCACACCATTTCATAATGTATTAGCCCTAGCACCACTAAGCTCTGATCTGTCACGTGGTTGTTTGGAGGGGGGGGGGGGGCGGCGGCGGCAAAAGTTGCCCTCACATTCTATTCACGTTTTCAACAGTTTTTTGTTTGTTTTGATTATTTAATGAACTAGGAATTTCTTTATTTGGTTGCTGCACAATTTCCATAGTTATCAGGAACATTGTAGCACATACAAATACAATAAAGTAATGAATATGAGAAATATTATATTTTAACATGAAACTAACACTTTCATATACATCAGAGTTATATTAAGAAATCATGAATGAACGTACAATAGCAAATCACAAATAAGAAAACAGAAAATCAAAAGTGTTAAATTACAATTGAGTTTTTTCTTACTGCTCACTTTCAATCTCTCAACCTTTGCATATGATTGTTTTTGCAGAATGAGTGGAACACACTAGGTACACCTGCAATAAACTGTAGACACTTTTTTCATCTTGTCTTTTACCTTTTTAGAGTTTTTACTCTTCAAACAGATGTGACATCTTACTCTTGAATAAAATTCAACAGATTGAACAGTTGCACTAATGCTGGGCAGCATTTTCCCTAGATCACTTTCCATTGCAGAGATGATAGGATTTTGTAAACCCATGACATTATTTGCCCTCTTCCACAGCTGGCCTAACGAGCTGTTGACCTAATTCTAGTAGATACAGCCTTCTTACATTCTTTCTTATTCGGATCTGTTAATAAAGGAATATAGCCCCCGGCCCTATGTCTTCTTTAGCTGTTCTGGTATGTTTTTTCTGTTACTCTTCAATGTTCCCTCCAAAGTTAAGTTGTCATTGTAAAGCTCCTCGGCTAGGTCTATGGATGTATAACGATCTGTTGTTATATTTCATCCACTTCCTGCCAGCGGATTCACTAGGCGCCTAACAACTGCCTTTTTCACTTCATTCCTCGTCAGGTCGTTCATCCATCTCCGCATAGACCTCCATTTTTAGAACACACTGGGTGTATCTGGATAACATCCTAATCAATATGCCAGACTTCCTAGGCTTGTCTTTCATAAAGACCTTAAAGGGACATCTTCCTCGAAATAGGGAGAGCATTTCATCGATGGTTAGATCTGCACTGGGTATGTAGTATTTCACAAACATTTCGTCAATTTTGTCGAAAACTCCACGGAGTGGGCAAAGCTTATCCTCCTTTCGTCTTTTGCGTACTTGCCTTGGAGGCGCAGTAATATATTCCCTACCGCTTTTTGCTGTAACAATGATGCTAGAAGCAGCTGCATGCTGTTCATCAGAGGATGAACTCCGTGAACTTGACTCATTTTCAATCGCTGTGTCAGTGTCGTATGTCACAACTGCACCACCTTCTGGATCACTTTCATCACTTTCGCTTGCTTCATTTATTATAGCTGACACCTCTTCATCTCTGAGAAACCTCGGATACTGACATGTATTAGAACTGCGAGTAATGTAAAACTGCTCGAACAACAAAGGAGATTTACTTTAAAACAACAATGGCAACACAATACAGCGGTACCAACAGTCAGAAACTACATTTCTCTCTGCCATATTGAGAAATATTTTAATGCGGAAGTTGTCACCGATATTTGATGAGGGACGGGAGGGGGGGCAAATCTGCCCGCACTTTAATATAATAGGCAGATTTAAATAATTCACAAAAATTATAAAACCATGACGGCACATACTACATAAATTCTTGCTTCTTCACTCCAACAAATAGATACATAACACAAATACTACGGGCAGTTTTTTCCCCCTAGTGGTGCTAGGGTTACTGACATAATTGTCGCACCAAAATGCACGTGGTGAACTGCTGTCTAGAAATGAACCAGATACACAACCAGAATGAGATGTAGTTGCAGCACTGCAATGTTAGCACAGCAGGCAGGTTCTGTGATGCCAATCTTTCTTAACCGTGAGTCTTACAGATCTGTCTTCCCTACTAGACAAGTGAAGTTTCGTTCGGTAGAAAGATGCTGTTTTAACGTACGATATTCCTATAAAAATCTCGTTATTATTGACAAAAGTTTAAAGATTTGTGCGGGATCTACAAAAGGGATTTAACAAATCGTTTAATTATTACACTGGAACATATTTCATTGACGTGTATTAAGTGTAACAAATGCAGAATGTGTATGAATATCTGTGACGTTGCTAGAGGTGTCCACATGGAGATAGTGTGGTTACTTACTGGCGTAGTTACGCAGTTTTTTTCCGGGGCGTTGACGTCACCGCGCATCTCAGACAAGGATTGCGCTTACTATGAACATTTGCTGTTCTTCATTGTAGTGCATGATATAATCTTGCAACGACAAACGTGATCATGGCCGCCAGTTTTTGTCAGTTAATTGTCCTGTAAAAGAGCGGATATTTGGCTGGTCATCACTGCAATACGTTGTAAATTTATTAGACACGTGACGTTGTGCTTGGTCAGTATATCGTTTCCTAAGATTTTCGCAAATACTTTTCATTGCTGTAGCAACAGCGCTTTGTTGTGTCCTTGCTCTGCAAGATCTGTGTTGCGGATGTAGGACTAGGAAACCGTGAATTTATGGAAAGCAATGAAAATACACTTGTGGCGATAGTCGCGGGTTCATTTTGTTCAACGATTGTAAGAACAGTCACTTCAATTTAGTAATTCTCAGTTCGAACATTGTTAGAACGACGTGTTTGATGTTTTTGTATGTCTCATAAGGACGCTACTGATAATTGCACTTTGAGGTGACCGCATTATTGACGGCTTACTATATGAAAGCTAACTTCCAGGTTCTCTGCTCCTCCAGGATTTATTTGCAGCCCATGTCTAAATTGGCAAAATACAGCGAGTAAAGTGTTTTAACGTGAGGCTCCTTTCATAGAACTTAAGTTTCGATACTGATCTCTTTTCATACAGGGAACAACAAATAAAATATTTTTGGTAATTCTGGAATACGCAGCGTTCTTGAAAGATAGACATCTTTGGATAAATTAACATTGTTTGATGATTCACAATTTTTAGATTATGTTTCGGAGACAGAATTCATAATGCCTGGAGACCATTAACTAACATAAAATACAGCCTTAGAAATAATACATCAGTGTAACCAGTTGCAAAATAGTGTTACTGACCAGGTAGACGATCAGGTGTTCTTTTACATCAATTGCGGATGGTTATGAATCATCATTAAACACTGAAACAGTTTTTTGTTTGATGATTTTAACGTAAGACACGTTTATAAGAATAATGAAAATACTCTTTCGGATAAAACCTACTTGGTCTACCCATCGCATTTAGCCTGTTACCCGTAAGGTTTAGGGCGTAAAGGATGCGAACACGCAGTTCATGGACCTGATCGAAAGAGCAGTAAAGAAATTAGGTTAGCAAGATGTCTGTAGTTCGCATGTTTCCATCGTTGCCTGACGCTTCAGCCTCCGATACCGACCTATTCTATCGTGTTTGTTTAGAGACTATACGTACGCTCAACGGCCATGCGAGTCTTGAGTACGCAGCCCATCGGCGACTCCTGATCTATAGCATATTCTGTTAAGCATTCCACCATTATGTGTTTCTGCAATGTGAGGTCGACGGTTTCAGTTACTGATTTGAGAACATGCTATGAAGTTACAAAGACATACGTAAGAGCTTGTTTTCATAATTGGCTCTCGTTCTTATAGTCAGCCATAGTTTCGAAACTAATACAAAGCACCGTTCGACTCACCAATTAACATTAAATTAAAATGGTCTGCGTGAATCTGCTTGTTGACATATGATTAAATCTGAGGTGATCCTCGTACTTCTCATGGAAATGTACTTACTGCCGACATGCCGTGGATTAATCAACCACTGTGGCGAGTTTATGTGATAAAAGAATCTTTCGAAAACTGAGCACTTAGGTCTGCTTCAAAATTTCTGGAACGTTGCTGGTTTCGATACAGAAGTGCTACTGATAACGTCAGGTGTTCCAGTACATGGTGAGTTGGTGGTATTTCATTACGATAGACCAGGCAAATGTGAAGGAATTCAAGACACAGCCCTTAAGCACAGAGCGATATTCTGTGTATGATTGTAGTGTCGCGATAAGCAATGTACTCTAAGAACTGTATAACCAGTGCTTCGACTCGATCGAGTGGCAGAATTGCCCAGCCCACGGTCAGTTCAGGAAAACGATATCGATTGGCAACGACAGTAAATTGAAAAAACTCTTGATGCATTAACGCAGGGGATTTCCTTTCGAGTGATTATATTTGAAGTCAGATGCCAGGCTAACTAAATCATGGTGCAAATAGTCACGTGGGCGGGACCTTAGACAGCTGACTTGCGAATCGAGACGCCGCTCGCTGTGCAGGGAAGCAATGTTTACAGGTCTCTGCCAAATTCCTTCTCTTGTTTGGATAGAATCATAAGGCAGCGTGCCAACGGAGAGGAGCAAGCTCTTATTTTCTCAGCTGTTTTAACCCCCCCCCTCTCTCTCTCTCTCTCTCTCTCTCTCTCTCTCTCTCTCTCTCTCTCTCTCTCTCTCTCTCTCTCTCCCCCTCCCCCCCCTATGTACGAAAACCATTAAATATTCTGCGGTCTCGTTGTTCTGGCGATTCAGAAGAGAGTTCTGTTAAGACTACTTTATCGCGGGACAGTAATGAGGACAATTTTCGTAGAGTTCCTAGATGTTGCATTGGACAATCTGATGGGACATTGCAGAATATATTAGTTCTATTTTCAGAATATACTCGCCTGTGGTTCCTGTAGGTTAAGTGAGTTGGTTTCTCATTTGGATGCAGCGATCGTAATGCTGTTTGTAACTAAAAAAAATACATCCGTGTGGATCGCAATCTCGTGTAATACGCCTTTAAACTTTCAAACTCCCGGTGTTACAGTATTTATTTTGTTAATATCCAGCGGCGTCTGTTTCAGCTGTTATCTCGTGCTATGAGCAGCTCTTAGTCTGTTGCTGAGTTACATCGCAGCTAACAGGACGTGTTATTCGTAGCCAAGGATTTTATGGAAGTAATTTAATGTACATTCTTGCAGTGTTAGGTGTTCAGTTGTTTGATACATTACCAAGTTTCTCATAGACTCTCCCTGATGGTGTGCTTTTTTTTAATCTGTTGAGAGTGCATAGGCATTGAAACTTGTCATGTGGTAATAAAAGATACTGTCACGGTTGGGAACAATACGAGGTGTGTTCAAAAATTTCCGGGACTTCGTCCACATTTTTTTTAATACTTTTATTTACCATGCATGGTCTTCTTTGAAATACTCTCCTCCGCAATTGGTACACAGCTCCCAACGGCGTTTCCACTTCCGGAAGCGGTCTTCGTACGCCACTTGCTGGATCGCTCGAAGCACCGTCTGCGAATTTTATCTGGTCTGTCGTTACTAATTTTTGTCCTTCCAACTGGGTTTTCAACTTCGAAATAAAGAAAAAAGTCCGAAGGGGCTAGGTTCTTAGAGTACGGAGGATGAGGCAACATAGTGACCTTTTTTATTTTTATTATTATTATTAATTTTATTTTATTTTTTACTTTTTTCTTCGATAGTCACGCACCAACAGGGATCGATGTACGGGTGCATTATCATGATGCAACAGCTATGAATTGTCTCGCTACATTTCAGGCAGTTTGCTTCTCACATTTTCTCGCAGGCATCGCATGGTGGAGGGTACCTTGTACCACTACCAGTGATTCCTTTCCTTTGTGCATTCGCAAATAAAGTCGAATATATTTGCCTCGATATGATCCCTAATTTCTCTTTTCTTAGTGATCCATACGCGAAATGTATGTTATTGGCAATAGAACCGTTCGGCTGTCAGCTTCAGGTGCCGGTTCTCTAAATTTTCTCAATAGTGTTCCTTGAAATAAACGTCGCATTCCCCTCAGGAATTCGCATTTAATTTCCCGAAGCATATCTGTAATACTTGCGTGTTAATAGAACTTGCCGGTAATAGATCTGACAACATGCCTCTGAAATGCTTCGATGTCTTCCTTCAATTCAACGTGATGCGGATCCCACACACGCGACGGATCAAACTAGTGTTCTGTACGCGGCCGCTTTATACGTAAGCAACAGTTTCATCGAACTCCCCTAATAAACAGAAATCGACCATCCGCCTTCCATACTATCGACCTCGCATACTCGCTCGCTTTCATATCGCTTTGCAACGTTACGCCAAGATATTTAATCGACGTTATTGCGTATAGCAGCGCAACATTAATACTATATTAGAAAATTACAGGATAGTTTTCCGTACTCATCAGCATTAACTTAAATTTTTCTCAGTTTACCCCTTGCTGTTATTCACCACACAAATAGAAATTTTGTCATATTGTATTCTCGTAGTCACTCAACGACAATACTTTCCTGTACACCACAGCGTCATTAGCTAACAGCTGCTTACTATCCGTCAGATCATCATGTAGGGTCTATATCCGATAAACACCATTCTTCTTCGTTGTATATCATTAAAAGGGCTTGTTTGTTGCGCCTATAGCCACAACCTCTCATATTTTTGTGACTATTAATATTGAGCGCAATGACGGCGTTTTTTGGGACGTTTGGACGATAAAGCAGCAATAATGTGGTCCAACCTGGTATCTGTTCTGTACTTAATGACAGTTATCTCTAAGCCGAAGGAACTTCGGTAGGTTGAAAGTGGTGTGATTGTATCTGGCGTGGAGAAGGTGTTCTGCTCACTGGTCAGTGACCTCAGCCGTGAAAGCTGGCGGCTCCAGTACAGCAGCCGCTCATTCAGCCGACTTATATAGTGAATGCACGGGCAAGGGCGGCTGGAATGAAAGCTACATAGAAGTGAGAGGGAGTGCGGTTTCACTTTTGATCTTCGCTTTAGGATGTAACTTCTCTTGGGTGCAGCTTGCCTCGTTAAGGCGATCGAATCCACGGCGAAGAGCGGAAGAAAATAAAAATAAACAGAAATCAATGTCTGCGGAAAAGCGTCTCTTCTGGTGCGGCAGAGACCTTCCAGAGAATGCTGTGGGGTGCTATTCAGTCTGTCCATCCAACAATGTGGCTGCGACAAAGCGGATCGAAAAATTAGTGAACGAATTGGGAGATGTAGAGTGGGTTCTGTGGCCCATCTCGGTATTGCAAGACGTATCGCTACGGTAGGAAAGAGTACTCACTTCGTGGTGGTCTTCCATGAGCCAGTCGTTACACCACAATCAAACATATTTAAATTTATTTAAGAGTGTCTTGATCACAGCCGATGTTTTTTAAATAATTTTATGGCAATGAAGATAGCTGTTCTCCAACAGCGTTATATATGACTCAATTACCCGCTCTAACTCTTCTGTTCTCCAACAGCGTTATATATGACTCAATTAGGCGCTCTAACTCTTCTTCTTGTTTTCGTAATCCTTATGCGATAAAGACGACGGTGTCAGCAGAATTGTGGCTCAGTCTTCCTCAAATACCTGTTCCCTGAGTTTCACGAAAATAACGCCTTTCTTCAGAAGATTCCGACTGAAGTTCTCCGAACATTACCTGTTATACCTCTGTTTTGTGCTATACCGATCTGTTACGATCCTAGCAATGCTTTTCTTAAGTCATTCGATGTTTGCTGTCGTCTCTACTCGATAAATGCTCCAAACGCTGTAGAACACTCTAGAAATGGTCGTACTAGCATCTTCTATACGATTTCCGTGAGGTGCACTGCTCTTTCACAGAATCCAACAAATATCTTCCAACCATCTTTTACAATATTGTGTCCTCATCCCATTCCATATCGCTAAATATTTAAACGCTATGACTTCCCCACTGATGTTAGCCTATATCATCTCTTTCTACCTTCATAGTGACCACATATTTATGAACTGACGTGCGATTTTCTCTATTACGATATTCACGGTATTCCAGCGCGTCACAGTATAATATAAAGTTTTTCTTGCTTCAGTAATGATACTATGCACAACGTCGCGAATTAAGACAATAGATCCTCCATTTGGTGGTCCGGTATGCAGCCTAGTAAGTTGACAGCATAAGATATTTTCATATTGATCGTTCAGTTTGTCACTTGCCCCCCCCCCCCCCCCTAATGACACCCGAATGAATTCCATCTAAATCAGTAATGCACTTCTTATTGTTTGATAGCATTAGTGCACCACTCTTTGTTTGATGGTGTATTCTGTACGCAGAAAAACGACTGGCAAATGAATGAATCGTTACATGGATATTCTCTAAACTAATAGTCATCGGCATCGGCCCCCTTCGTTAATCGAATGAGTCAGGAGAGACTGCATGTGTTCGTATTACTTTGTACCTTCAGAAGTCACTACCAGTCAATCGATTTTTTGTTTTTCCAGCTACATTACAATTTTCTTACTCACTACCAGTCAATCGATTTTTTGTTTACCCAGCTACATTACAATTTTCTTACTCCAGAAATGTCTTCTCTGGAACCTACATAGTCGGTGTAAGATTTGTAAAAATCGCACTGTGTCAGCTAATTCATAGCAAGAAGTATTGCAAAACACAGCGGAACACTGCAGCAGAATCACCTGTAAATGAAGTTGCAGAAGTTACTCACTCCTAAATTCATTAAAGATTCCGCGTATTTCATTCACTTTCGCCATTTTGTTCGTTAAGAACACACAGTAAATGCTCGCAATAGTCGCATAATAATACTGATACTAATGAATCGCGTAGCGACGAAGTTCTTGCAGATGACATGATGTTAATGTCAACAGACGTCATCAAAGCGTATCGTCATCTCTGTGTGTGCTTCGGTCGGATGCCCAAGGCAGATCGAATGGGCAATTTGTGTAATCTCCCACTAACAGATTTTGATTCAGGCGGCAATATTATCTGAATACTGGGGGGGGATTGTGATTTGGTCTGCGCGGAATCATAGTAAGCGTATTCATTATTTCAATGTACTTGAAAGGTTAAGGTTAGTCATACAAGGAATCATTATTAATGACTATTTTTGTATCACTCCCCAGCCACCCAGGGCTGCTGGCTATGGTCGCTATAATATAGTCGCCTCTGAAATTTCACGATTGCAGGGGAAGAATAGATTTTCTTTGGCATGAAGATGGGCCGGACTTAACCTAATCGTCCTAAATGGCTGGCGGTTCGAGGAGCCACCTAGGCTGTCATAAGGACAAATTTTCTCATGACGGCCGGTGTTCAGACACGTCGCAGAAAAAGTTGTAAAAGTCCTGGCAGGAGCAGTACCTTACAGCAGCACCATTAATGGGAGCAGGAAATTATACCTAAATTTTGCTCCTCAGTAGGCTTGGCTGGAAGATCTGTATGCAGAATTATTTCGTGGAGCGCTCCTGAGCTCAGGGAAGTCGGAAATCGGACGGTAACATATTGGTGCTCAGGTGGCAAGTCGTGGTCCCTCGCAGATAGTTTGTTTTAAATCGTTGTTTCTTAAGCCCGGAGTTCATGAACCTTCACGATCAACAAGGCTATTTTCCGGTACAAAAAGCCAACGAAGTATTAGAAAGTACACTCACATGCACGGGCGTAGAATTCTGCTTCTGCTCTTCTTTCTTGCGGATTAGTGAGCGTGAACTTTTTCCGTGGAAAGAGGCTTCAGAGCTTGGAACCATTAGGTAGCGGGAAATGGTGTTGGATAAAAGTGACGGACTTGGCTAAGGTTAATTGATACCAATAAATTTCATTTTTTCCGTGTAAATTTCATTTGTGTTTTTGTGTAACTTCCCTATTGACTCTGAACTGTTTTCATATTTTGTTGTTGTAGCAGCAGTCATTAGATGCTGTTGCTGCAGTTGGAGTTGGTGTATGAAATGAAATGTCAGTGGTGTGCGTATTCCACTCTAGTGACCCGATCTCGGCACCTTTCTGAAAGTGGTTGGATTGCCACCAGGTTTTTATTGACATTAGAGTTGTAAGAAGTTTAATTCTGTGTCGCCCCGTGGAAACGAGACTGGCGACCCTTTTTAGACCGATTTGATATGCTAGCAGTGCAGAGAATTAATGTGCGTCCGCCAACAAACGTTTACTATTGAATCTCGACAGTGCTGCGTCACACAATAATTAGTCACGAGCGCCGCGCATCGTCAAAGGTACGTGTATTGAGGCCGCGGCTGCGCGCAACGCCGTGGAACCTTCAAGCAACGGACGAGAAGGAACGTTTCCCTTACTTAGTTGTAGCATTTTCTCTCTTCTCTCTGCATGCCACACCGATTGTAGACACGTCAGAGACCTTGTACAGCCAGATCTTCAGGCGGATATTTGAAAGAAAGAAGTTGAAAAGTTCAATAAACACTACGTTGCATTACGAAAAGAACAGTATAGATAATAAATTATCGTTTGTAAATAATAGCGCCAGTAATTCTTGGGCGTAGGTTGGATTACATTTTGGTTTGCACGTGTACTGGCAACAATTTACCGATAGTACTAATCCGATTTTACTTGTCCTGAAGTATCTGCATGTAGCCAGCCTACGGCACTGCCTGACGTCAGAAAGGGCTGATTTTATATTCATTTTGACACTTCTGTGTATTGGCTGTCAACGTGATATGACTAGCATTTTCATTTATTAGTTGTGGTTTTCGCTGTATGTTATCTGTGGCAAAGATGAAATTTACTTGCAAATTACAAGCTTGGCTACTTTTACTATGACATTGTATTTGTATTTCTTCTCGTTTTTCTGTTGGTTCTGTCATAACGTTCGTTCAGGCATTGCTTTTAGAGGTGTGATGTACGTTTCTAATAATAGTATATCATTTTCTGCAATTGTTCTTCTGTTTAGTTTGGCTTATATTTCGAACAACTGTGGGCTGTTTTGAAGCTTCTCGCTTTTGATTTGTAGTTGGTATGTGTTTTATGTGCATGCTTTGCTTATCTGCTTAAACGTTTGTGTATTGGTAATGTCTAGAGATAATTCGAAATTGTGTGAAACGTATTATTCGCTATAAATGTTTTTAGAATATGCTTTTTGTCTTTTATGTGCTTAAGATGACTTTTTCATTTTGTTAACGTTTGCAGCTATACCTTTTAATACTGCAATCTCTTATTTGTAAAATTTTGAATGTGTTGAGAAATTTTGTGCTACAACTATATTTCAGCCTTGTAATTCTGTAAGCATTGCTTTGTATATAATCTACCCCAAATATATGCCAATTTTATAATCATCTAAATAAAATTTTCAATGTTGAATAAGGAACCTTGTGGCAAGCCTGTGATCCTTCCTCTTCGCAGACTGCGACGTGAAGCAACTTTTCGTAGTGGATATTGTAGATCTATGTTCAAAATATATAGTATGCATAGACGCATGGATTCAACAAGTGGCTTTCGTATTCACGAACCATAAAATTCTAAACTATTTTGTACATGTCTATCACAACTATGCGGTTGATGGGGTTTTTTCAACCTTGTGCGAAAAGCTAATTGAACCACCGGAACAGCGAATCCTAAACTTTAAGCGAACTAACCAATTAGTTTCGTTGTCTTTAGCAGAAGGGTAAGCAGAAATAACATTTCATAAGAATTCTTCTGTTACCAGCGTTGAACTGCGGTACCTCCATTCGTCAGCGAATATTCCAATTTCCTTTCTGTAATTCTCTTCTCACAGCGTGCAATCTGCACAACGCCCAGTTGTGGCGTCTGTTACGGTAGGCGTCTTTCTGCTACTACTGACAGTGATGTTTTTTTTGTGTACTCTAAGAACAATGCTTTCCGCCAATTCAGTGTGCTTCATAACGTAGCTCCGTCACAGTGAAGCATTCCTTGAAGTAACCCGAGGAAAAGACCTCGTGAGATGTTTCGTAACACAGCGGCCACAAGTTCTGTGGGTTCCCAGGTTTCTTCGTTTACCGAATGGAGGCGAGTAGTCTAGGTTCATTCCTATGAGACTGCCGTCCCACTTAATATATTTTGGTATATTTCTAGTTTTGTCCTAGTCTTAATCGTCACGTACTGTGGGCTGCGGTTTTTACTTCCTGGACTCGAACAGTCTACGAGACATGATCATATGTTAACACCATTGCTGACAGCGTCCAAAGTTGACCACCTGAAACATAAATACTAGATCTATCACGCGCGGAAACCCTAAAAAATCTTTTTGTTGTACCTGATTGCTGTTCAGACATCTATCGAATATTTTTGGTAGTATGTTAGAGACGAGTTCTTGCCACATGGCATACAGCCTCCCGGAGTTAGTTTTCCCTTCCGTTGCCTGCCAAATCGAGTAAAGTACACCGTAGAATTTGCCATTTTGACCCGTTATCCATAAAGTAGTAAGCACCAGGCGGAAAATTAAATCACTCAGATTGGGCTTTGTCTCCAGTTCCTCCACCTTGTGTCTGCAATTACCATACCTACATGGGAATAGTTGCACAGCTTAGTAAACAAATTAAAATACTGTGTAGAAGTTGATTATTAGCTACACTCCACCGCGAGCTGCCGGTAACTACCCAGTTTTTGTTTAGTCCTCATCGCTGGTTGGCGTGTTCAGTGACATACCATATAATGAAGTAGAAGTTGCAAATTTCAGTAATTCTTTTTCGTAGGCACAACCTTACATAGAGCAACGCAGTCCAAAGTTGCAAACATTTAGCATTGATTCACCGCTGATCATTAAAAAGCCGCAACAAAAGGTACTGTCATATACTCTCATTTCATTTTCTCGCAAGGCATGACGAAAGCGGCTCCACTTTGTGACTGAAAACAAGAAACAAAAGTCTCCGTACCAGGGAGGCGTAGCTTTACGGAACTGTTGCTCAACATAGACCTTGTCGAATCTCCTCATTATCTTCGTTCAGCTGTCGGATATTCTTATATGTAGCCCCCCACCTAATCATTTCCATTCTTTGTCCTTCGTTTCCTGTCACAAAACGCCTCTCCAACGAGAACAGAGCACGCGCCTTGGCTGCCGTACCCCAGTTAGGCCAGTGCTTGTAGCGGTATAGAAGTTCAGAGATCAGTAGCAAAATTAAAGATTCCAGTAGAGGTTGTTGTTCATCCCTAGCGCTTGTCGTCGATCCACTGAAATGGCAGTTGCGCTGTTGTCACAAGCTGGCAGCCAAATAGCACAGGTTTTATTGCGACCACGGCTGCGCACGAACGATTTTCGGTTTTCTGTTAACATTGTAGTTCGCGTGTGACAGTATTATGCTGTTTTCACGTTTGGCCGTAGCACAGGCGTGTCAAAGGCGCATCGTCTGTGCACGTATTTATTAACGGCTGTAACGCCAACTCTTACGTAAGCTATGCAGCCCGTAGCCTTAGGCATACTAGCGCCAGTAGTTCGGTGCACAGAACGTGCAAAATAGCACCCAGGTGCTAAGGGAAAACGCATGTTGCAGACAATGGGATTTAGTCACGGATTGTATCGTCGTGAAAGTAATTCCCCATTTTCTCGTGTCTCTCTTGAAAGGGACTGATGTATTTTGCGGGCATCTTTTTTTCGGCTGGTGTCAGAAATAAAGCAATAATTTTGCGTGTCAGAAGCGGGTGGAGATTAAGACGTACCATTGAGGATGGCGGGATCATAATCCCATTCCTACCACTCTCATTTTTTGCTCCAGTTCCAGAACCAATGCCGATATGGTTCCTTCGACGAGGCCATCGCTGATCCCGTGCCCTCGTCCCTGGACAATTAGAGCGTGTCGTTGACGAGAAATGTCAGACCCCCTTTCTTTCATTCTTGAAAAGCATTTGTTTTTCACAAAAATAGCATAATGTGGCTCGTGTGTATGTGTCACAAAAATAGCATATTGTGACTTGTGTGCATGCGGGTCACAAAGTTCCAATTTCGTATTCGGAAGACGAAAAAATAAATATACGCGTATGTAGCGCTGTGACACATTGAAATCGTCGCACGACAATATCGTAGCACACAGGTAGACGAGCCAAAACAAAATGCCCATTTGTAAAGTGGAGAAAAGCTACACTAAGGTACTGTGGCACTAGCCTTTCAGTGTGTACCAGAACTGCAAATACGTACTTCCAAACAAACAAAAAGTTAGATCAAACTTTATTTTCTTGAAGTGAAGTGAAATTTATTTTATCATCCCTCGTATGGCGCTGAAGTGCACGAAGAAACTACTGATTGCCCGCTTTGTTTTTTTGCTTACCCGGCAGTCACCGGCCCTGTTGACCATGCGCTGCGTCAGCAATGTCTCCTTTGCTTTCTATCCGTTGCTGTTGCCTCCCAATTGACTACATTCAAACCTTCCGCATGTTTGTTTGAATTGTCTTCCCATTTGTTTCTTGGCCTACCCAGGAATCTCTCTGTTGTAATGTGGGCAGTGAAAGTTTGCTTAAGAAGTCGGGTCTCTAGCATACGGATTATGTGACCTGCCCATTTGGGTCACCTGTTCTTTAAGTGCATAAACTACTAGGTCAAGTTTGTTTCACGGCACCACGGAAAATGAACTTGCTTCCTGGTCACAGGTATTTCGGGATTGTGCAGTCCCACAGTAACCACTAGCCAGCATCTTTCTGTCACAGCTCTCAGCCAACGGCTTTAGGTGTGGCTAGGTGTTGTGCATCCTATTGTTCAATGGCGCTCTGCTATCCTGGGTGACGGGGCCTGTGCAGTGGCTGACCGCGAAATGCGACACCACAAGGACTACTTGCGCCTCTCGCGGTTTCCTCCTCCTTCCGCGACGCGGTCACCTCGGCAAAAGCTCCCTGCGTCACCGCAATATTTAGCAAGAAGCAAACACCTCACCAGTCAGTCCGCGTGACGCGGCGGTACACAGACGCTCGTTTACGTTTTATGGGCGGTCGGTTAAGCAGCAAGGACGTCCTAACCTTAACGCAGAGTGCATTCTTTCTGCTCCTCATTTTTTCCAAAGAACTCCGCCATTTCAACCACGGTGCAACTTCGCATTATGCATATATTTCCAGAAACACCGTAAACACCAAGAAAAGTACTCGAACTGACTGGTAACCCTACCTGCGAAGCTAAACATTTGTAGTATAACATCAACCAGCCACATGTAAGAGCTAACTGTGCACGTACTTATAAAGTACTATTTGATACAGGGGATGAGTCAGTGCTTCCACTAGCTGTGTTATCTTGAGAGTGCTGCTATCCGTGCATTCACAGCAGTTGTTTCAGTGATACCACTGGAGAAATGTGGTATCTGCGCGGACCACATTTATTTATCATTGTGCTGGTGATGGTCTCACGTAACGGAAGTCCTGAGTGCGCACCGTTAAGGCTTCGGCAACTGGAATTTTAATGCCCTGCAAATGGATCTCGTTAGGTTAACGTCTGCTATTAAACAAAAACAAGTTACTGCAATACTCGGCATTAAATCGCTACGATGTGGTTGGTTGGTTGATTTGGGGAGAGGAGACCAAACTGCGAGGTCATCGGTCTCATCGGATTAGGGAAGGATGGGGAAGGAAGTCGGCTGTGCCCTTGCAAAGGAACCATCCCGGCATTTGCCTGAATCGATTTAGGGAAATGACGGGAAACCTAACTCAGGATGACCCGACGCGGGATTGAGCCGTCGTTCTCCCGAATGCGAGTCCAGTGTGCTAACCACTGCGCCACTTAGCTCGTTCCGCTACAACGTGGTGAAGAGTTGTCTTACTGTGAATAGCACTCTGAGCGTTATACATAATATACTAAAAAATTGTCATAAATTTTAAGGAGGCACAGTCAGTCTTGGTAGAGCATAGAATATCTGCTACATTGGCAAGTCTAGCATTTTACTGTGGATCGTATCAGCTTTTCAGATGAGTGGGCTGATGTTAAGATATACACATGACTCAGGTCACGTCATTATAAATAGTTACGATTATGTTAATCTGTCCGCCCCTGGTAGCTGAGTGGTCAGCGCGACATACTGTCAATCCTAAAGGCCCGGTTTCGATTCCCGGCTGGGTCGGAGATTTTCTCCGCTCAGGGACTGGGTGTTGTGTTGCCCTAATCATCATCATATCATCCCCATCGAAGCGCAAGTCGCCGAAGTGGCGTCAAATCGAAAGACTTGCACCAGGCGGGCGGTCTACCCGACGGGAGGCCCTCGTCACACGCCATTATTATAGTATTATGTTAATCTGTTATCCAGTGGCATTTCAGGAAATAAATACACAGCCACAATTGAGTGCTTTATTTGTCATAAGTAACGACGTTAAAGCCTCTTTATCAGTTACTCCCGCATAAAAATGTCAAACTTCCAGCTTGTAATAAAGTAACGAAATCAAAGCTCTTTAATCTTCATCAATGCGAAGAGTCCATAACGTACGGAAATAAAATGCAAAATTACACCTCGGACGTAACAGAATTGTAAATTGTAAATGATACTTTTAATGTTGTATGCATGGTGTTATATGCCTGTCAGCAGTTGAAAGTAATGGAGCATTGGAAGAAAAGTACAAATTATCTCGTAAGTTATTCATTGCAATTGTTGCAGTATTTTTGGCGGTGTACTTAGTGTGATTCACGTCTCCCACAAAAGAACTTCGGTACTCCCCCAAAATGTTCCCCCGCACACAGTGCGTAGCTATTCATTACTCCTATATATGTATATATATACATATATGTATACATATCTGTTCCTTGTCCTACAGGTAATCGACCGATGCTGCTCTCGTCACCCTGTGGTCTATGCTATCCATGACCTCTCTCCCTTGGCCGTGCCACTGCTCATTCGCGTTCCTCTTGGTTCCAAGGAGTGGACTGGCTGACCGTTTGGCTAGGGAGGCAGATACTTACCCCCATTCCCTTTCATGATTCCAGCTGCGCATATGCGGATCTACGTCAAATCTGAGCCCAAAAGTGCAATTACATCTGGTGCGCTACTGCTCTCGGTAAGAAACTTTGCACAATCAAGGAGTCTACAGCGGCTTGGTGCTCTTCCTTACTCTCCTGTGTCTTATGCCGTCTACGCATTGGTCATACCAAGCTCCCCCATTGTTTCCTCTTGCATAAAGAATCACCCCCACGATGTGGTTGTGGAGCCAGGCTGACAGTATCCAACATATTGGTCGAAGTTCCTCATCTTTTGGCCCTTCGATTCGTGGATGGTTCGACTGGTCCTCAGTTTCATCCGTGAAAGTGATTATTTTCAGATACGAGGTTTTACTTTACTCTTGGTACAGGGGTAGAGTGGTTTTGGTTGGGACCTATCTTCGTTTTCTCTGTCTGGAATCTCATAACTGCCCCGTGGAAAGACTGCTGTTTCACCCCTCTGTCTTCTCCAGTTTTTAAATATGGTCTATGTTTTAATGCCTTGTACTGTGTTTTAACTTCCTCGCTTTATAGTTTTGACTCCTCTGACTGGATCCGTCCACTTTTAGTGGTCCCACTCTCTTCCGCGAGTAACTTAGGGATCGCGGGACTGATGACCTCACCGTTTGGTCCCATAACGCCCCTCACTCACACATTGTTGCTGAATGGATATTGTAGCAATTGTACACGAACAACACGTCAAAAAGCAGACGTCGGCCGCATGCATGCCAGAACGAGTTTCACATTCACTGCGCATTTCAGGTAATCTCACTTGGCCTGACAGTGCAGTCCAACGTTATACACACGTTGACAGGTGAAAACCGTGTTATCAATCCATATCTCTTTGTGTCGATTGGCTGTGGCCTCGAGGATGCTACGTAGGTATGTAGGCCGAGTACACAGTATTTATTCGCGGTTTTTGTAAGTGTGACGCTAGGAGAGATGTCATTTTTTTTTCTCGAACCCCAAAGGAAGTGTTCTAACCGATCCGAACGAGCCCCGACCCCCACCTCTTATGTTTGAAGTTGTAATCAGTGTATTCATGTTTTAGCAGTAACATTCGCATGAACGGCCCCAAACTAGAATCGTCATTTTGGTAATACTAGTACTCAAATGACAGGATCACCTTTTAAAACACAAATGCTAACTGCCCAGTTAATCTTTCTGTGTCCAAACCATATTTCTTGTTTCGTGTTAGTAAGTCATATCTGTACCATATTTGACTGAAACTGCTCCAGGCTTTCCAAAGTTATACTTAATGTCCACCCCACAAACAGGGGTTTTATGAGTGTCTTACCCTCTCATTGTTTTTCCCCAGATAGTAAGACGTGTGTACTAAGTTTTAAGGAAATTTTTACTTACATTTCAAAGCAGCTCTTCAGTTTCACCACACTCCTTCCGTTAACCCCCAGCCACCTCCACAGGAGTGCTAGGCATGTCGAAAACCCAGAGTATTTTCTGCAGATAATATATCACGAGTGTACCGAGTTTGGTTGAAGTTCCTACTTGCGTGGCAGAGGTGTTCTACACGTCACCCAAACAAATAGCGGACATAGGATGGATTGACCCCCACGGTAGTTGTCTTCGTACTGAGTCCTGCGTTTATCAAATTTGATTTCGCTGCAGACATTTATCCTTCGTAGTGAAACACAACGTAGCGAGTGCAGGGCAGGCTAGGGGATGTCGAATCGATCAAATTTCTCCGGGTCAGATATGTACCGTTAAGCTCGGCCATGTAGACTGGTAATGCGATACGGCGTTCTTGGGAGCAGGTGTCTGCATCGTGGACTGCCCGCTAATGCAGTTTGTGTGTACTAGAGTTTGTAAGTATCATAGATTTGCGATCGTAGGGTGGTCGTCAGCGAGGGTACATTGCGAGAGTGAGCACAGTATCGTGTCATAGGTTTCTCCGGTGCGCAGCAGAGTTCAACGAACTCCAAGCCAGTTGTGTTCGCACGTGTCTGCTCCTCCCACGTGTATCTGGCACAAACGGGTCCCACGTCCTCGTACCGCCCGTCCGTTGCGACACATCCCCTTCCGCCACCGCCACTTTGGTTAGCCACGCCCAGTCGTTCTCATTCCCTCTATCACATAATTGCGTTTGCCAGAGACAAAAAAAAAGCTGTGTCTACACAGCTTCAGCACTTTCATGTACACTGACCGAGAATGATTTGTTAAGCCGTAAGTTGTTCATTTGACGTATTTTTAAATGTCGGTCTACCGTATTCTTTTAACAGTACATGAAACGGTAAAGATTTAGTTACATTAGATTGATCGGAGACGCAGTTGTTCAGTATTTATGGTGGTCTGTATATGGCAGGCACCAGCAACTCGTAGCCCACTTCAGCCGCGAAAAGCTGCAAAGTTGTCATCAATGCTCAGATAGCAAAGGAGTTGCGGGAACCAAAAACCATTTTTGCTGAGATATTGTGACGGATAATTGCACACTGTTTTGTTGGATTTGTAGAACACACGGGCTTAAAACAAACATGTAGGTAGCTGATCTATTATCTACGGACGGTCAACGAAATCTTACATTGCTTCGATATCAGACGCGTTTTCCACGTACTCGACAGGAGGAAGGGGCTACATTCTTTTAGCTGTGGCATTGCTTTTTGTTTGTGAGAAGAATGTTGTCCTTAGTATGGATTCCAGGTTAAGCTATAGGTGTACTTGTGAGAAGAATGTTGTCCTTAGTATGGATTCCAGGTTAAGCTATAGGTGTACTTCTAATCGAATAAGTCAGTTCGTAGGGTAATAGAGAGACGGGTTCAACGAACATGCCTAATAACCCTTGAATTGACGGTAGCTCAACCACTTTGTTGAAGTTTCATTTGTGTAGATTAACAGGTGAAGTCATTACGAATGAACCTTGTTTCTGGAAACAATGGCATTTTCGTGTCTAATGACTTTAAGAACTGGAGACAGTTTGCAGAGCCACGATGCTTGTTTCGTGTACCATGTAAATAAAACTAAATTTTGACATAGATAAATTGTGAAAAAGCATTGATGAAAAGGACTGGAAGATCTTTGCTCGTAACACAGCAGAGCTATATAACCGTACCTTTGCGTCAGCTGGCATTGCACAATCAAACTACATTACCGGAGGTGTTTGCGCTCAACATATTTAGGACACGTCTACTACTCACGGACCTACTGAAAGTTTCGCAGACACTAAATTCTCTCTTTACTATTAATATTGATTTTTCTTCTGAGCATAATTTGCCGTTCGTTGGTTACGTTCACTGCCCTGTTGCCTGTACCAGATTCGTAACGCCCTTAAGAGTGCACAGCTAAGAAAGGCAGTCACGTTTATTAATGTGGTGAATATCAAAGCCGTGCAAAGTATCGTCACATTTATTAGTGTGGTGTATATGAAAGCAGTGTAAAGTATTCCCTAATTATTGAGAACCCTTTGTAAGCACCAAACTAACAAAATTGCCATGTTTTTATTAATAATGAATAGGAGCATTGTGTCTATGCTAATTCTTTAACTTTGGTGGTTTTAGGAAAGTGAAGGCGAATCCTGGAATGTTGGTCACAGATTCAACCGCTAGTTGACTACAGCGACTGTAACTCATTCGACCCGAGTCCATTAAGGTTACGTCAGGATCTGAATAGATGTTGGTTACTTCTTTATTAGCTTATCTTCCACGTGTTCCTGTTCGCCCCTGCTTGTCAAACCTCACGCGATAAATGATTCACGCAGGAATGTTTATAGACGTTTGGAGATGCAAATGGTAGTTGAGTGACAGTTGATGTCAAGGATAACGGCGCAAACCTCTCTTGCAAAAAAATTTGGTGTGCAGCGACTTGTCTTTACGGTTTATAAATGGAAGTTTATCTCGGTATGGTAACACTTTCGTAGTGCCATTACAATAGTTGACCCTCAAAACTACGGCAATTATGAAATGATGCGGAAGTCATCCAATTTCCTGTCGCAAATGCTGCTTCCCACCTGCTACTGATTGAAAACACCAGAAGTGCGAGGAGTAGAGCGTCAGCTTGATGATGGGTAGGTGTTTTTCTGATAATTATTGACATTGTCCTAACATGACGCCACACAGGACGTAAATGACACTGATTATTTGTATTTAGTGCTGAACTTATTTTAATGTGTTTCGCTGCACTCTCGTGTTGTGTAAATTATATACGGAAAGAAATAATGGGGCCAACGTGACATCCCTGAGATTTTTGAGACGCAAAGTGGGCGCAAATTTTGTTAGTCGCGAGTGTTTCGTTCCTTGTAGTGACGTTGCAACAGCAGGTTGCGGCAGCGTCCTGAAGCGTGACCTAGGAAACGCGATCGATGACACACTGCACCCACTGCGCGGCGCAGGGCTCCGAGAATAACGGACCACCCTTCAACCTTGTGCAGCATTTAGTTCATATCGACTCTGATCCGCGGACGCGCTGCCTTTCCTCCATGTGCGAGTAACCTCAGTACGCGGCTTGGTCGCCTGTTACCGAGTGTTCGCTGTTCGGTTTGCTCTAGAACGGAGTGTATTACATCCTCAGACGGGGCGCCGGAAACCGATGCGAGAAAGATGGAAGCTACCTGGAGTGCCTGTCGTCCTGAATTGCATATCAGTTCCGTCCGTACTCACAAACTGATTTCGTCGGTACAGGCATAAAACCACTACATTCGTAAATGCACAGTTTCCTGTGTCCTAGTCCAGTGCAATGAGAGGAATTTTTCCGTGTTTTCTAGCGGTGGCAGCGCTTGTGTAGTCCGCCTGTAGTTCTCCAAAAGCTGTCTTTAGTAAGCGAAAGTGAAGCTATCCCATATAGGAAAGCTTTTGTAAATTGCTGTTTCATAGTGTTTGATGTAATCGGTGTTTATGCAATTGTTCAGCGCCGTTAATGTTGCCTGTCGGCCCGATAGCATTTCAGTGTTTTGCATTGGGTGTTAAGTGTTTTCTTGGCAAGACAGGGAACTTTGTTCGTTGTGAAGTAGAAATGTGAGTTCCTAGAACCATAATCAGCTCTTCCAGCCAAAGCTATGTGCGTGTTTTTTGTTGGCTGATTGGCGCGGAGCCTCCCCGTTAGGCTAGAATTTTTGGACATAACCAGTGTTTGTTTGTGTGTGTGTGTGTGTGTGTGTGTGTGTGTGTGTGTTTGTTTCCTTCGACATCTTTCGTTGACTGTTGAAGTTTAACTTTCTGGAGCGCTTTTACCCCTGCATTGTTTATGATACCTACATGTACATTCATATTTTCGTTTCGTCCTGTACAATCTGCAATTCAAAATCGATCGCATCTAGTTTAATTCTTCCCATCGTGAAGTATTTTTCCATGAGGCCATATTGCAGCACACCATAATAGTGTTGTATTAAATTCGTAAAAAAAAAACAAATCCTTACGTCAAAATAGTGTTAGGCATGGAGGAATTTATGGTTCATTAGCCTGATCGACGATCATGATGCAATGGAAGAGAGAAAAAGGGTCAATAAGGGAAGCGTCAAATGCTGTTTTCCATTGGTCAATGACACTATCGGCTGATTTGTAGAAAGCAGCTCAGTGTACCACGTTCAGGTGAATAAATGCAGATTGTATGTAGTTCATGTTAAAAAGCTGCCCATAACTGGGGATACCTCGCGAACACGGTTAAGTCACGGCATGTGGGCTGCCGGTGCGTCACCCACTGGGTGCTCCCGCGTGGCGCTTTCGTTCGTCGACCGCCAGGGACGCCACCTGAGCCAAGGCCGGCAGGCGTCACAGCCGGCTGCGGGTCACTCGTGCGGCCGCTCTGCTCTGGTTGGCTCCAATGCTCCGTCGCCACAGAGCGTTCTCACTCGACGAGCTTCCCATTTTACGCTGTTCCCACCCTCTCTCACTCGTTTCTATTTCACCACTCAATTCCATTTAGCTCCTGCCGCTACCGACTGAGCGATGTGAAGGTCTTAACTCTCACAACGAAGACATGAATTAAGAGCAGAAACGCCTTAAAAAGCACCATTTAAACGCTGTTTACCGAAATTTATACGCTTAGCAAGTACTGTGAAAGAAACATTTAAAGTCTTAGATTGGGACCTGAGCGGTCGACATGTCCACTGTACACTTTGAGAGGAAACTACTTTTCCGTAATAAATATGTAGGAGGCAAAAAGTTAAGGTTCAGTAACATTCAGACGTTGCTTGTGTGCAGAACATGTTTAGTGTTACTTTTATTTCGACGTAAAACAAACGAGATAGTTCGTAGTACTAAGGAATTGTACGTTGTGGAGAAATAGTGCACGACTAGTTTTCGAACGTGAATTGTGCTCTTTAGCTATGGTAATTTTTATTACATTCGATCAATTCTCTGGAAATGTTTGAGTGGCTAACTAATGACCTCTCATTAAATTCCGCCGGAAAATTTCGTATCCGAAATCTGACACACAACAAGAGAGCATGATATTATTTTCTCTGCAGACATTGAAGTAATTGAGGTTGCCTTCAGCGTGTGGTGTATTTGAGTCCACACAACACTGCATTTGTCGCTTCCCCTGCTCAAAACATTCTTGCCAGTCGTTTTCCGCGAGAGTGGGCGGGAACTCCATTGTTCACTTTTGACCCTTTACATAGTATATTTCCATCCACCTAGCACTGTGTTGGTCAATTTGGACAACCTCGTCACAGCCCAAGAACATACAGTTCAAGGTAGTAAAATTATAGTTTCTTAGTAATGTGAACAGTCTAGTTTCTTTTGCATCCAGATATTTTCCTAGACAGTGATACAAAGTCTTATTTTTACAGTGACGCATTTTAAGAGATGAAAATTTTTTTGTAAGATCATTATTGCAGAAAGATCCATTAAAGACGACATTAGTTAAAACAGGCCTCGACATTCTCACTTCATGGATTCACACTAAATGCTAAGGAGTAAATGTACGGGAATAGTAGGATGTAATCAGTATTTGCAAAATTATTCTCCAGTGTTGGCCGTTTGTTCGTCTGGTCACTAGTTCGTCAGAAAGGTTTAGACTTGGGAACAAAATAGTAAACGATTTTCTTGATTACACGTCAGCAGTATTCTTGGCTCTTAAACAGGATAAAAGGCACGCAGTGTTATGTAGGTAAGCATTCTTTTTTTGTCAAAAATTTGACAACCTTCTACTCAGCGCGTAGTCCAGCATGTGCTTTGCAAATTGTGACGTATTTTCAGACAGCGTGAAAAGTGGGCAGCAATTTACTTTCTGTGTGACAAGAATACTGAAAGCCGAGTCGCCTGTATAGCGAAACACGAATTGTAGACAGCGTATCGCTACAGCTGTACACACTTGACCTATGACGAAGTAATGTGTTCGATGAGGAACTGAAGTCACCTGCAGTTCCAAGAAACTCAACTGCCAGGGTATGACCTTCTGGTGCATACGTTGCGCAGTCTCTCAAGCAGTGTATTTGCTCTTAATGCACGATCGTTACCAGGGAGAATGTCTTAAAGTAGATGTCATGCTGAGAAAACGTACGCTAACCTCAACTCGGTTTTCCCTTGTGCCATAAATCTTGTTTCTACGATCCTAAGTCATCAGAAGTGTCATTGTCAACTCATAAGCTTTAAAAGCTCGACGCTTGGGTCAGCAAACAAAATTCTTCACTACTAATAAGTTACCAGTTTAAACAAGGGATTGTACGAGGCTTGTGAACATCGCGTACTTTTTCTTGAAATACACATCCGAACTCTTATTAATTTAAGCTGCTCAGAGAAAGAAATTAGGAATGACGACATAATACGGATAAGGACGTCAGATTTTCTAGGCAGATCCTGTCCCTTGTATGCATAAATAAGACCTCAGCCCCCTCGTGGGAAAATCAGAATTAACTGATGACAGCTTGCGGACGAATGTTGTCCCCTCCGTGCGCTGAAAGACATTTTGTAGTGGAACCCTCGCGTAACTTAGTTGTGGCTCGTAGTGAAAGCGAAATGCACGCGTAGCAGGCCTGGAACGGTAGTGTGCCGTCAGTCGTGTTGCAGGGTTACCGAAGTACAAACTCGATATCCTCGGACGACAGCGGCGTGCCCGATGCGTCATGGTGTACCTGTTGCGGTACAGACCTGCCCTTTGCACGTGATTCACGCTGGATACAAGGGCGTGCGACTTCCGTCGACCTCGCCGCTGGCTGACCTCTGCAATCAGTGTGTGCGCGACCTCGTTGAGTGCATAGCATGCCGTAACGCTCTTAAACTCCCCAGATTCAAAGCACTTAAAGCAGTTGCTGCTTCATCTCTGGTTGGTATCTTTGTCGGTATAACCCACGCAGGGTATTACATATAGAGCGTTCGGAAATTCCGGTCGCTAATTTGTGCATCGTGGGAGAGGGGACCGAGTACACATTATTTTGAATAGGAACCTAAGTCTGTTGTAACCATTTTAAATCAGGCCACTACCTCATCCACTTACGTTTAAGGAATTTAATTAGGAGTGACTTGCAACGAATCTAACCACCGCACTCGATTAAGTAACAATTCCAGTGGAAAAGTAAAGTTATCCATTTCGCACTTTTAATACTTTCGCCGGTAATAAAACAAAGAAAAAAGAAGAGTACGCTGTGAGTAGCACACGGGAGTGTTGCACAACAACAGCGGCTCTATACACACATTGGTCCTACGAATCATGTTATCTAACTAACTCTGTCATACTCTCTCTCATCAGTTTTTCGTGCAGCGACCAGCAGAACTTTCTCTACAGGAGTTCCGGAAACTAAATCCTTCATACGAAAAAGTCCTATGGTGTTGAATCAAGCTATACACCTTGGCCTATCCGTAATTACCCGAATCGTTTGTTACAATATCTCCCAATGTCAAGTTGATGTGAAGCTCTGTGTTGTCATGCTGAAAACAGATATATTCAGTGTTACAGTTCCAATGAACGGGTCAAACACTTGATCGGTCAAACACGTGATCCAGTAAATACGCGAGACAGAATAACTTAACCCGTTACAATGCATAATACATTGCAACTTGCTTTGTTTCATATTAGCTGCATTGTTTTATTTTCTGTGGAGTTTGTCAATTTTCCCATACGATATCTGTTGATGACAGAGTGCTTGGAGGTGACGAGATGGTAAACTTTCTCATAAGACCATCTTCTTAAAGGAAAAAAAGGGTTTTCTGCTCTGTGTTCAACCAATTAGATTTCTTATTATCCTTGATAGCAACTTGTTAGTACAACTGTACTTATATTTTTTTCCCCGTAACCGTGTTCTTGTTCTGTAGGTGAGGCAGAACAGAAGCTGTGTGGCCATACCACTTTCGATAGCAAGTAACGCATCTGTTATGGCCCTGTGCTGATGCCCTATAGACGCTATTACGAGAAAATACTTTACTCTCAAGTCTGTAGAATCCTGCACGTGAATATATTGGGCTATCAGCTCATATCGCGATCTGCACCTGATGGCATTTTGTGGTGGCCTGCTGGCAAAGATAAAAGCGCTCAGTTATCTGTGGCCGGTCGGCGCGCCGTTACACCGACGCCGTTGCGGCAGGCCGACAGTTCGATCCGAGACGTGAGCACAGACAAGCACCGTAGAGCAGGGCGAGGTTAGCGTCGCGTGTCCAGCAGTGAGAGCGGAAAGTCTCAGCAGCAACCCCGTCACCATGTGGATGAGGAGCTCTCTGGTGACGTGTCCTCCCCCACAGCTGCACCTGCTGGACACGCTGGACGAGGAGCAGCCCGAGGACGTCACGCATGGGGAAGAGCTGCTGCTGGAAGACGGCGACGAGGAGGCGACGAGCTCCGACGAGGGCGGCGACGACGACGACGATCCGTACGAGTACGACGATGAGCTGCCTCCCCCGCCGCCGCCGAGGTCTTTGGACGATGACCTCATTTTAGAAGGTAGACCACGCACGTATGCGAGGTCAGCCAGCGCGCGTGTAGAATCGCATGGTGTTGCTAGAGCTCAGATTTCCAGGAAACGCCAGCGTCTGTCCAGTGCTATGCGGCAGCTGCGTCTACGCGAGCGCTGCACTCGGAGAGGAAAACGATTTCAGGATATCGCTTACATGTCAGTACGTAAATAAGACTATAGGTACTTGTTTCTGACCCTAAGGTAAATTTCAAGCTTTTTGTGTCCTCTGGCGTACATTTTCTGTATTCAGTCATAGATGTGGGTGACGCCGTCGCTCTTGTGATTACTGCGGAAAGTAGTTAATAATGTGGTGTTCCTCCAGCTCTTGCATTGTCCTGATCCTCTATATATTAGGCCATTCCGTATGGACCGACAAAATTCCCTTGGAATGACTGTGAGGAGATATTGCTAGTACGTTCAGAAATCGTTTCTTTTATTTTTGGACATTGATTGTTAAGACCTGAAAATTACGTAACATGTATAAATTACATAACACGTATGGGGCAATCGTTACTGACGGGTTAAAAGGTGTTGTCTGTAAATTCAAATGCCCTCTCCATCGCTGTCGATCTTATCGTTCTGAAGTGTTTTCATTAAGATTTCCGCTAGGTGGTGGGGGCTTTTAGTTAACTACGCAGAAACAACTTAACAAAAGTAAGATTGGTGTCAATCTCTTCAGTGTAAACTAATCTGTATTGTGCCATATACTAAGCAATGTCGAGGACAAACTTTTGTCCCTTTCCTTGTACGACCAGAGGCTCGAAAGGCACCTGTCAGGTGGTGCAGAAAATACAGACGTTATTATAACACAGTTATACAAGTTTGTTCGTCGACAAACTGTGCAGTGAGACATTCAGAAATGTTAGCACAAGAGCTCATCTATTTTGACGCTAGCAACAAATAGTTGATTTCATCCATTCGTTTCGCTGTTCGGCAACTGTGCAGATACCTATTTAGTTCGTAGAGCGTAGAACATAGAAATTGTACGATAGGGTAAATATGTTGTTACGTAAGACTTGAAATGGAAGTTTCTTTGCGGCAAGAAAGGTTGCTCACCACAGTCATTTCCATTGTGAACAATAGAGTACAGGTCCCGTGCAGGCGCTAGACATCAATTATCTCCCTGTTGGCGAAGCGTTACGTAAGTCTTGATCTCGTTACATAAAACAACATTGATCCGACTGACGGAAGTTTAAGTGTCTGTTGCCAAGCGTGCATGTATTATGTCCAGAAATTCATTAATTACATGACAACTTATATGCGATACAAATTAGCACTACAGAAATTAAATGAGCTTCTTTTATCATGTTTTTTGATGCAAAAATATTCGCAGGGCTAAATCTGAAAGAATACCGTTATTCTAATATTACTGTTGACGATCGCCTGCCTTGTCGACGATGAGATTTTGTAGTATGATATCGGCAGTGCCCCTTTGGAGCCCTCTCGGCATTTGCCTTAAGCGATTTAGAATAACCTAAATATGGGTGATAGGACGGGGATTTGAGCTGCCATCCTTCGGAACGCGAGGTTCAAAAGACTGCTCCACTTTGCTGGCTCGCCCGAGTGTCACTGATCAGATCTTTTTTTTTCTTTTTTCCTCAAGATAATTTAATACGACGTCTCCAATGATAACGACGTTGAGGAATGGCTGAATTGTAGTCTAATATTTTCTCCGCGCATAGAGAAACTCACTACCTTGTCACGATTATTGGAATATCGGATAAACTGCCTCGTGAATAAAAACATAGGTTCTCACTTTGGGAAGCATGTAGGAGGATTATCGGTAGTATTCCGGTCGTGTCAGTGGAGTACGTAATATGGATTTAAAATAGCGGCTAGCATAGAAATCACATTTTCTGCACTAACGAAAATTCATGCTTCGCTGTATTGCATGGCATTGAATGAAATCATGGCTTTTAAGTTTTTTTTTCCCCAGAGGTAGATATAATTGGATTACAGATACGTGGCACGAAGGTATTAATTTCCCGCCCCCCCCCCCCTCCACACACACACACACACACACACACACACACACACACATTTCGGTGGTAAAGCAAAATGACGTATACTTCTACAAGAAGTAGACTTCGTGCAAAACATTTCGGTGGTAGTCATTATAACACAAAGGTTGATCATTTTCGTAAAGAAACAGGTATTTTTTGCCTGCGACCTCAGTAAAATTCTGCCTTGTCAAAAATATATCCCATTCGCTAATATTAGTAGTCTGCAGTGGCAGTAAAATTGTACGCACACCATTAATCTATTTACCGAGGAAAAAGTCGTATCCCCCAATTACGAAGTCTGGCAGAAGTGCAGTGATGGAGTCGCGTTGTGGATATAGTGACAGCTGACCGGAGCCATCAGGTGTGTGGTCCTCTGAAACGCGAAAGTAGGCATCCCTCTCTAGTCTGCTCCGCGCATTGTCGCAGCTTCGACGTAAAATACGCACCTGTTGTTTTCTTGCGCAGCTGAGAAGGTCGTTACGAGTAAAGTTGCATCACGCATGGCCGCTGACAAGTGTGGTTTGGAGAATGCTAGGGGTTCCCCGCCAGTGACTTAGCCTGCTTAAGCAGTTCCCAACTCTTGGACGTAACACATACCACACCTGAACAAACGTGTTATAGTTCTCATGTATGAGCTCCTTAGAGCACAAGTGAAGTAAATCGCCTTATTCTTATTTCGAAATAATTAATAGTTTACTAGGTTTGTTATAAAGAATTCAGCAGTACTTTTATGTTATATTATGTATTATCAGTAGAGTTTTTTTCTGACTCTAGCTAACAATTTCAATCAGTTTCATCCAGACCTGATAAAGGCCCTAAATGGAGTTCTGCCAATTGTGACATAAGTGGGTAAATGATTTTATGTTCTATAAGAATATATATGGCAGTCAATAACATTGAATGTACATAATTAAACCTAAGCTGTCACTCATCGTCAGTACTACAAATTCAGTTCAGTAGCCCATTGTCTTCCGAAATAAGACTCTGAAAGTTGGGGGCGAACAGTTCCATGTCGTCCTTCGCTTTTGTAACAGCCAGTGGTCCTGGGTACAGCTTTCCTCGTGGCATGTTTGTCAGAAACTTTGCATCCGTTTCTAGATGTCGGCTTGAAGTTCAGCTTGTGAAGTTCCATGTATGTTGTGTTTCCTTTAAAAAGAGTGCGAATGGCTCACTCGTTTGCTACAGAATCCATTGCATCGTCAACCATGACACTGGTTGTTTTTCAGTGCTAGTCCTTCTGGTGAAAGACTCCAACAAGTTTTACATAGACAAGAAGTTGTTTGTCATTAGTTCCTTTCTCACTAGGGTTTTTCCCGTTAACTTCGCAACAATAGTGTGCCAGTCATTGATACAAAATATGTTAGTCTTAGTGCAGTTTCCTGTTGAGACAAAATCACCGTCATTGGTGAGCTAGGAATGGCCACCTGTCATTTTACTTTAATAGAGAATTTATCTACAGCAGTTAGGTCTCAGAGGTACTTAATGCACCCAAACAAGAACTATTAATGTTGGTGTAAAATAATGGGAAAATATAAAACATTAATATTGTAGGACTTTGAATGTAATGGAAAATATTCATCGCTGGATCAATTGTCCCAGATGCTGTTTTTATTACTATAACTCACGACAAATCACGTTGAACACAATTTAAACAAGGAAACTCATGTTATTGAAACAATCGGAAGATCGAAAATCTCACAGCAAATTGAGAAAACTCAAATAATAGGAGAAACTGTCACTTCAGCTATCAACACACAGATGGTTCTGATTACAGCAGAAACTTGTTGCCATCTGTGCGGTTGCTGTACTAGTTACCTATTACACCATTGGCTCTTTCAATAGAATGCCACCAGCTTGCTTGCATGGTTAAAGCTGTCATTTCCATAGCCCTCCTTGCGGATTTATCCTCATTTAATGGACGCAACATCATACTCTCAAGTGGTAGAGGAACAGAATATTGGAGTACCGAGATTCATCTCTGAAAACTATCAAACCATCAGAATATGGAAAACACGGTGGGAAATATTCTTAAAAAGGTATATATTTCCTCTAGGCAACGAACAACTTCTACTTTTAAAGAATAATTTTACTTTATGAGCGCCCAACTGTATTGATTATTTCAACTGACAATCATCCTTAGATATCGATTACGCCTAGCCGCACCGCAGCTAACCAGTTTTGTGGAATTTCAAAATGGAGAAACACACACACACACACACACACACACACACACACACACACACAGAGGGAGAGAGAGGGGGGGGGGGGAGGAAGGAATACATAGCACAGTCCTTTCTCAAGGTATGCGACAAAAGAACAACCTAAATTTTTGAGAACGGTCAACAGTTAGAAAAGGAAAGTGAGGGCACAAATGAAAACAGTGATTTTGGTGATGAGATTTCCAGTAATATGAGGGACATCAAAATTTCACCTGGCACAGCGGGACCATGGAATGATTCCATTCCAAATTAATCATCACATGCAATTAACACATGCAGCCCACTGGAAGACAATAAATTCCTGTATCGTAGAACGCTGTTGGTCGTTGACGAATCCACAACCCTCCCCACTCTTGCACTTCGTCGTCCGACTAAAACCGACGTCCACACATCTTTCTTCAGGTTGCCAAACATGTGACAATCGCACGGTGAAGGGTCCTGGCTGTACGGATGATGTTGCAGTGTTTACCAAGCAAATCGCTGAAGCGTAGCCTTCGTCCAATTGTCAGTGTGAGGGCGGGTGGTCTCGTGCAACAGGAAGATTCCGTCCGACAATATTCAGACAGCAAACGGCAAAGTCACCAGTGCTAACACGTCACATCATCCCCGCCAAAGAAAGCCAAACCTGGTCACACGAGTTATGGTGAGGTCATGATACTTTTCTTGACTGCAGGGGCCCCTCTTGCTCGTTGACTTCCTCATGCGAGGAACCACGATCAGTGCGCAGCGCTGTGAAGACACTTGGCAGTAGTAACTGACGCGCCATCAAAATAAAATGCTTAGGTAATGCTGTCGTACGGGATGACCATGTTGAACGATGACGTCCGCCCCCACAATGCCGGTTGGACGGAGGCTACGCTTCAGCGATTGTTAGGAAACACTGCAACGTCCTCCGTACATCCCGTATTTTTCACCGTATGATTTTCACATCTTTGGCGACCTGAAGAAAGACATGCGTGGACGTCGGTTCCAGTCGTACGAGGAAGTGCAAGAGTGGGTGTCGTTGTAGACAAGGCAGTAACCGACCCCGTTCTACGAAACAGGAATAGATCGTCTCGTCTCGAAGTGGGATAAATGTAATTACAGTGAAATCCAGACCATTAGCTGCTTAGAGGCGTTGATAAATATCAACAGGGACAGTTGAAAATGTGTGCCCCGACCGAGGCTCGATCCCGGGATCCCCTGCTTGCATGGCAGACGCTCTATCCGACTGAGTCATCGAGAACACAGAGGGTAGTGCGACTTCAGGGACTAATCTCTGGCACGCTCCCCCTGAGACCCACTTTTCCAACTTAGTGTCCACACACTACATTTGTATTGCAGTGCCCCTGTCCACTATACTCATAACTCCCGGCAGCCAATCTACCGATTCCCGTAAGAGTTGAGCAACGTGAGTGCATCCGCACTGAAGAAGATCATTGGCCGGTAAGCCTTATCTATATGAAGATAGTATGTGTTCTTTCGGACATGTCCGAAAGAACAGATGCCATCTTCATTGGGATAAATGTCTTAATGCGTCTGGTGATTACTTTGAATCGAAACTTTCGATGGTAATGTTACGGCGGTTGTCGGTGTTCATTTGACAGCCCATTATATTTTGAACACGATTAAAAATATTCGCTTTCCAGGATAATAGTCACGTAAAGAAAAACATACAGGTGTTTTCGGCTTGGATGCAGACCTTTCATATTTTATACGGAGCTAAAGAATACGGTATGACATTAGATGTTGAACCATCAATGTATAAAAAACATTTATAACTTTCCTCGTTCTAACTTTAACAAATTTTCAATGTGTGACCTGTTGTCACTCCTTATACCATTCATCCGTCTTCTTTTGGTCTTCTTTAAACAAAACCGACCAATTACAATAGCACTGTGATCGTCCAACGAACTAAATAATATCGCAGTTTCATGAAGCCGTCTAGTAATATTTCGCAGTATTAACATTTTAGAGTCCGCCAGCCAGTTTCATCACGGCTTCCATATGTTGAAAGAGGACATAGCATTGGGAAAATGACTAGCCCAAACCTTGATTTTGAATCAACAAAGTACACTTTGCTTGAACTGTTACCCATAGGTAGAGAACGAAACTGAATGGTATACGGCTATTTGTTCGAAGCAAACAGCAGTGTGGATATCGGCTAAGCAACCTTCTTTAGATGCTAATGGCATCGGGAAACTTACACCAGTAAAATTGTCGCAGGCTCGGCAGAAGCTGTGGAACAGTAGTAACACAGCCTTGTCTCGTAAAACACTGGACACTGGCGCTGCGCACAAATAGCAACATTCATTGCTAAATAAGAGTATTCTTAATCAAGTGTTCTGCTCAGCAGTTAGATTACCCTATTTCCCTAGCGATGCGATGTACGTCGTTTATTTCTCGTTTTAGTTTGCCTAATTTGGTATTCCTTTCTCCATGACAGATTTGTTTACCGTGGGCGTACATACATTCATCCAAGGTACAGTATTGAAAACTGTCAATGGATTTGCGTGTGCCCAACAGCTTTCAAACATTCCAGCCATTTTATAGTAGTACTATGTGGCCTTGAAGTAATATTGCAGTGGCGCCCCAACAAACACTGCGGTTTATTGCTAACGATGTTATCCACACGAATGGAAGAATTCTTATCCAGCATTAACCAAAAAACAAGATGTGTCGTTTGTTGGTAGTCACGAAAAACTCTCTAAACGAAAATTACATGTTTCTAGCTTCTCGCTAACAAGGGAAATATCCAGCTCGAAAGACTAAAACTAAATAAATATGCCGGCCAGGGTGGCCGAGCGATTCTAGGCGCTTCAGTCTGGAACCACGTGACCGCTACGGTCGCAGGTTCGAATCCTGCCCCGGGCATGGATGTGTATGATGTCCTTAGGTTAGTTAGGCTTAAGTAGTTCTAAGTTCTAGGGGACTGATTACCTCAGAAATGAAGTCTCATAGTGCTCAGAGCCATTTGAATCACTTTTGAAATAAAAATGATTTTGAAATACGGAGATGTCTCGGTTTTACCGCACATCAAGGTCATTAATGTGTTAAATTCTGCATGTGTGTAATCTGTTTGAATTTTAACTTATCTAGACTGCGAAAGCACAAGTCGCTGAAGGAATAATGGCGTGTGACAGGCAGCTACGGCAAATAGATCCACATGTCATAAATGAGATATTATTTGGCAAAAGATTAAACATTTGCTAGAAGTAATGTGTGTTAGATATTTCTATATGTAATGAAAACTGTATGCAGTTTCTCTGAAATTGGAGACATTGGTTACGTTACCTTTCGTTGAAAAGGGAGCCAGATAGTGACGAAAACCCAAATGAACGCGCACAGTAACTGGGAGTCAGAATTAGGAAAGTTGTGTACCATGGTGTGTTGGTCCCAGCGTAGTGGTGTTTTTCCTAATGGCGGAGGGAGCTCCAAGAAACACTTCCGCCCGGATTTTCTCCATAAAACGTAGTAGATGAAAACTGTCGCGCTGCCCTAAATTTTACGGATTAAACACTAGATAACACTTCATAACTGATATTCACAGTGCTATTGTGCTGATAGCGTGAGGATTACTTTCCGGCTTAAGTGTGTTTCGGGTATTTTTTCGTACTAGATGCGCCATGAGGAGATTAATTTTGCCCACCTTCACAAAATATGCTTAAAACCTTGGCTTATCACTACCTCATACCCATTTTTGCTTATAGAAATATTCCGTGAAAAATTTTGGATAAAAATATTATTTGCTCGCCGTTGAATTAACACGCTTTGGTAGTGTTCATAAAGCTGTTACAATTTCAGTGTAGACTTCCTTTGGCGTCGATTGAAGCATTGATGCCACAGTGCTCCGCAAGAATTGGATGGAAACTACTACGCATTTCGACCCTGATGGTTACTTATCTTACTCGTCGAACTGAAGTGCCTAACAGATGGGTCCATTATAAATTTTTCTGTTCTATTTTTGTAAGTTTTGTTGTTGCTTCCTGATCGTTGATTCGTCCGATATTGGTCAGGAGCAAATATGCCACACATCCATATTTTCGTGAATTAATGACGTCCAACTTTCTTCAGAACCCCAAGCCCGTCGACATTAATGCAAGACAATAGGTGGTCGATTTTCCGACAGTGACCCAGAAGGACTCGGCAGCAGCTTAATTTCCGCCTTGAAAGCATTTTGGCTGGTCGTAAACTAAAGTTTCCGCTATTTACGCTAGAATATCGCGTACGTCCTCGCCGGGACTTTTCGCGCTTTACAACTGACTTGATTTTTGTGCGCCATTACAATGACTCCACTCTACAACCTCATTATTTTTGCTGGGCACAGCACACAAATCTACTTCAACGCAGTGTTTTGGACGCTAAGTTGCGCTACTAGGCCTCTCCCAAATGCGCATCTATATTGATGCCACAGTATATCTATTCGCGTAAGCTAAGCGCGAAAACATATTGTCGGGACTCTTTTGTATAAAATAGAATTTCTCTAATTTTAGGTTCGTGGTCTTGACGCGAGATACTGGTCGAAAGTATCCAGACACGCCTATTGATTCGAGTTTGACCACTAGCTGAAACTAGAGGCAGGCGCCAGTATAAAAGAAGGGGGGGAGTACTGTGTCGTCAATAGAGAACTATGGTTGGAGCCACGAAGATGGCGGTCGAGCTTAGGCTTGTTCTGCGCACCTACGTCACGCATTCCCCGACAATCGGTTGGGGTTCAGTAATGTTATGAGCGCTCGGCTGTGAATGTAGTAGCCAGTACCAGCGTCAAACTTGATCGCAACGAGTAATTTAGTGAATTTTTAATCTATTTGTTGCGAGCTGTCATCGCTGATGGTGGTCAGCAACAAATTCTACACAAGCACGCGAGAGACATAATTTACAGAATACATGTCTTGTTAAAGGGCAGATCATGCGTATTCGTGGCGTACTGCAACTGTCGCTTGGAACAGGCAACAATGAATCCCCGTGCATGCCTCGACGTGCGCGGACCGCCATGGTTGTTGAATCGGACTGTAGTAACAGCAGAATGGGTCGGTCAGGAGAGCTCAGTGGCTTCGAAATCCAACTTAATATTGAATGCCAGCTAGGTACCATGTCCATCAGGGGCGTTTCGATTCTTCCAAAGCTGTCAGTCGACAGTTGGTGTGACTGAAGTGGAAACGCGAAGAACAACCACAGGTAAATCGAGACAGATCTAATGTACCCACGGACAGGAAGTCGAGCATTGCGGAACTTGGTTACAAAAGTCTCACTATATCAACGGAGAAATAACTTGTGAATTCCAAAGTGGTATAAACAGTCCACCTAGGATGACTGTCCATGTAGTGTTCAAAATAATGAGGTACAACGGTCAAGCAACTTGTCACAAGCCCCTGATTTCTGTAATCAGTGCTAAGGCCAGTATTACACTATCATATGTTGTTACTTCAAATATTTGTCAGACGTATTTGGTGGTGTAATAGGATAAGGAACGTTGTCAAAGCTCGCCTTTCGTCAAAGAAATATGATCAAATCTAGGGCCTCGCCGTAGATTTGATCATAACAGTCGCTCTCATTCTGTCACTGCAATGTGAAATGTAACTGCACGGACCGCTGACATCGCTACAGCTATTTGACATCTGTGGTCTGTTTGAAAACAAGGCAGCAAAAAGTTTAGTTAGTATGTTCCTTTCGTTAATGTGCACAGTTGTATTAGCGCCATGTTGTAAGCTAGAGTAGCTATCTCCTGTAGCGAGAAATCGCAGTGTTACGGTGAGCCTGTCTTCTTAACATATAGCATTTCTCAAGTGACTATTGTGCTTTGTAGTATGTGCAGTCACTTTATTTTACTGAGCAAATACTGAAATGAACTCTCATCCATTCGTAAGTAATTTATATAAGATTTGGTGGCCTCCGTTGCAGCTCTTGTAACAAATTTTGCTGGATGCTTTTATCATCTCGACGTAAAACCCACTACTTCACCCAAGTACAGGGTGTATCAAAAAGAATCACCGGATTTAAAAAAAATCATAACTATTATGTTGTTAGAGATACTGCGAGAGCAACATACTGTTCGAAAGAGCAAACTCTCGAGTTTCGCATGGTTCCCGCTAGATAGCAGCAGTGTGTGCCCACTTCAGTTCTAGTAAAAATGGTGTCGGGACAACAGAAAGCGTTTTGTGTTCTACATTTTGCGCACTGCGAGGTAGTAATAACAGTTCAGCTTGACTTTCGTACTCTGGGTATGGTTAGGATGCTCCATACGCGTGTTCGTGTAGAGGCAAATCGCCGGACCGCCCCCGAGTCTCATGACACGAACTTCGAACGCGTCCGCCATAGTTTCACACAAGGAGTCCGCAGAAATCAGTTCGCTGTGCAGCTCGAGAGCCCAACATGCTGCCGATGTCCATCTGGCGTGTGTTGCGTCGACATGTACACGATACCGTACAAAATTCAGCTACTGCAAGCCTTTCGTAAAGGTGACAAACAACGACACGTGGAGTTCTTGGCAAGATGGAAGATGACAGTTTCCTTCCGTGTTTAGTGTCAAAGCAACATTCCATTTAAATGGAAAGGTGGACCGTCATAATGTGAGAATATGGGGTACGAACAACCACTTGAAGTTGTACATAATGAGGCGGACTCTCCAAAATTTAATGTGTTTTGTGCTGTTTGACGGGGAGAGGTGTGTTGTCCATTTTTCTTTTCCGAGAATACTGTTACAGGAAGCATATATCTCGATATGCTTGAGAGCTTTCTTTTCCCACAGTTGGAGAGTGATTGGAACGAATTCATGTAGCAACAGGATGGGGCACCGCAACACTGGCATCTGGAAGTGCGGGAATTCTTAAATCAAAGGAATACGGAATCGGCCGCACTGGACTAAATGATCTGCCTTACATTACTGGCCTTCAAGGTCACCGGACCTGACTGTATATGATCATTTCTTGTGGGGATTTATAAACGACTCTGTTTATGTGCCTCCGTTACCAACACCAATGAATGAACTAAGACATCGCTTAACAACAGCTGTGGAAGCTGTAACTCAGACATGCTCGCTGCAGTGTGGGAACAATTTGAGTACCACATTGATATATGCCGTGCAACTGTGGGGTGGGGTATATTAAATACGTATGAGAAGTATGAAAAAACTTTTTGAGTTTCCCGTTCATCAAAAAACAAAATTTATTGTATATGTTTGTTAATTTAAGAATGATTCTTTTTGATGCACCCTGTATGTTTCCCTTTTTTCCGCGAGTTCTCTTCCAAAAACACACAATGCAATTGCGGTACAAGCAACTGCAACGCATTATAACGTTATTATTCTCATCATTTGGAACACGGTTTCTCAGACTTTCCGCTGCAATTCGTTGAACATTTCTCGTGACGTCCGCACGCCGATTAAACATGTAACGAATTGTTCATCTCTTCCTTGAATCTTTTTTCGCATTTACGTTATCCCAACTTTGACAGTCCCAGGACGACGAAGAGGGCGCAGGATACAGCGTTAAAGCTCAACCCGTACGAAACCCAAGAGGTACTGGTTAATCATTCTAGGCTCATTAGCCCGAAACATCGGGAATCCCAACCATCTTTAATCCAAAACGGGACAAATTTCAACTTACCATTGAACAGTGTGTCCAGGAGAAATAATAGATGAAAATATATGTTGAACTGATTGTGAGCAAGTAACTGGAGTGTGCAAGAAGGCATCAGCATCTTTCCATTCATTACAAAATTTAAAAAGCTCTTCCCTCTTGACCTGAAAAAGAAACTTGTGCAAACACTTCAACATCCAGTTATTGATAACAGCGATGTTATCCTGCAAGACATTTCTTAGGAAAGCTCAAGGCGCCTGGAACTGGTTGTGAATGCATGTGTTCGTTACATCCGTGATGTTCGACTCTTTGATCACATTTCACCATCTCTTGGATTTCACCATCTCGTGGACAACTGGCTACGTGCAGAGATTCCCATACCCTTTGTCTTCTCTACTGTTTTATCAGCCTATACTACCCCCATATATCTCCTGGATCATAACGCCCTTGTCTGAAGAACATGGCAAAAACACCCGTTTCGACCAAAATTCGTTGTCCCACTTTTAGCCACTTTCACGAAGTCTTTCTCGGCAGCAGGAACTCGACTGCGCATTCTATTAGAGAACTGTATAACATACCGAGCTTCAGTAGAGAGCCAATGACGTGTCTACTAAACCAGCTACGATTACCTTGTCATCCGTCTTTCCAAACAGATCTTTCTCATTTACAGGTATTCTTAGCTGGTGCAGTCTCCTTAAATTTTCCCTCTCCAGAACTCGCTATATTAGAAAACATCTATTTTGTACACATATGAAGTGTTTTTATATCTGCCAGTAGTGGCAGTTGCAGCAGTATTACCAGTATTACCTTTGCTATTTGTCCACGTTGCCATTATAAATACTCAGATAATTTTAATACTGTTATATTAAAACTTATTTCTTAGGTAACTGACGTAAAAAAATACCATGTGTGTGAAATCCTGGTCCGATGTAAGAGAGGACCTGATGGCTGTAATCAGTTTAAATAAATAAATGTCTGAACATGGGTTGTAAACGACCTCCCTTGTACAGCAAATTGCACATAGGGTTCTTCCAATAAATGAGTTTCTTATATGCCTTGCTCACGACTGGCGTTATGTGGTCGTCCACATTAAATTGCTCTGGGGAAAAACGCCTACGCGGTTTTAGGTAGTGAATAATTTCTGTGAGCGGTAGCAGATTGCTTATTCAAACGAAACGGTTTTTTTTTAATATGTAGGCCTGGATTACGTTATTTATGTTTGCGTTTTAATCGTTTGCCATTTGTGCTGGTCTCAAGGAACCTTAAGAGGTGGCTCTTCAGCGACGAAAGACGGCATGTGATTTGAGGCGGCGGGACTAGCTGTGGACAGGGCGGCGGCTGTGGAGGCTTGGAGGCGGCGTCGGCGGCTGCTATTGATCCTGTCTGGCCGGCAGGGGGAGGGAAGGGAAGCCCCGCCGCGTTCGGTGCCACCTCTGTCGCCTGCTATTCTCGTCGGGCCCTCCGCGCAGCTCTTTAATAACAGCCGCGCCCAGGCGCAAATTGTTTTGCTTGGGGATAACGTTAATTTACAGTTCACTATTAACTGAGGGATGCCTGCACAGTTTTAATAAATACTAAAACATGCAAACACATGTAATTAAAAAGAGACTTGCCTTCACATGTATTTCGCCTAGACATGCTATGCAGTTGCAGAATCCAAACTTTCCGACCACTGCTGACATCTTACGGTGTTCGGCGGAACGGAAGAGTGAGCTGTCGCAAGCGTGTTGTCTGTGGTACATTATACCACATGCAAGAAAAAATTTAGCTGCTTACGCCCCAGAGAAGAAAAATAAAATCTGCAGGTATAGTATACGAAACCTCGAACAGAAGAAGATAACTGAAGAGGTTACGGACGTAACCGGGTATTGGACCGCATTTGTTATGAATTCAGAACTTACTTCCAGATAAAACTCAACATACCGTTCTTAACGGAACAAAAGCTATGTGTGTAAAGGTAGTTTCGGAAATATGCCAAGAGTATGATACGGCCGTCATATTTTCCAACGTATATCATTGACCTAGTTGAAAACGTTACAGGGTCTGTAGGGCTACTGACGAACGATGTTGCTATCTGTAGGTAGGTTGCAGCGCTATAAGTCTACCGAAATATGTAATGTAAAGACCGACAGTAGGACAGGGTAGCGTAGTTGACGGAGAACGGGAAGAGTGGAACGTATTGCTCATAAATAGACGGAGAGATGCACTACGTTTCGATTACACTGTTGGCAACAAATCATTGGAAGCAGTAGCTGTCATGAACACAGATTGAGGGAATGTGATTCATCCACGAATGAGGTAGCTTACTAAAACCCCTTTCGATCTATACTCAGATACTGCTAGGCTGTATGTCTTGTACACCACGAACAGCTTATCTGTTGAAATTTAGAGAGCGTTTGGTCCAAGAGCATTCCGTCAAAGTATTACTGCCACATATGTCACCAAGTGACTACGACGAGAAAATCTGAGAAACTAATCTCATACGGAACTTCACATGGCACGTTCGTGAATGAAAGGGGGGAAGAGCGGCTAGGGAGAGATGGTAGTACCAGAAGTACCCTCTGCTGTATACCTTAAGGTAGCTTGCGGAGTGCATACGTGGACGTAGATGCGAAGTTGGAAGAATTAGGTAGCCTTCTACACAGAGATGACAAGCCTTGACATAGTGATATGCACATACACGGATGGTGGTAGCATAGCGTACATAAGATATAAAGGGCAGTACATTGGCGAAGCTGTTATTTGTGACTCACGTGAAAACGTTTCCGACGTGATTACGTCCGCATTGCGGGTAATGAGACTTTGAACGCTGAATGGTAGTTGGAGCTAGACGCATTAGACATTCTATTTCGGAAATGGTTGAGGAATTAAATATTGCGGGATTCACAAGTGTTAAGAGTGTGCCGAGAATACCAGATTTCAGGCATTGCCTCTCTCCATGGACGACGCAGTGGCCGGCAACCTTCACACAACGACCTAGAGCAGCACGGTTTGCAGAGAGTTTTCAGTGAGTTTTCAGTACAACAGACGAGCAACACTGCGTGAAATAACCGCGGAAATCAGTGTGGAGGCGCACGTCGTCACCCTCGGGACTGTGCGACGAAATTTTGCGTTCATGAGTTAGGGCAGCAGACGACTGATAAAAGTGCCTTTGCTAACAGCACGACATCACCTGCAGCACCTCTTCTGGGCTCGTCACTATTTCTGTTGGACGCTAGACGACTGGAAAACCGTATCGTGGTCAGATGAGTCCCGATTTAAGTTAGTGTGGCGCAGACCCCACGAAGTAGGGATGTTGATAAAATATCGGTAATTCGGTACTTTTCCGGAGAATATCGACATTTAACGCTGGAGCGCAGATTTCACAAAGTAGTGCTGTTGTTAAAATATCGATATGTCGATAATTTTTAAAATCTCGATATCTAACGCTAAGGCGTAGACATCACGAAGTAGGTTGATAAATTATCGAATCGATACTTTTCTGGAGAATATCGGTATCAGAATGCCAAAATCGAATGCCGGTATTTTTTTTTGTATATTTTTTCGGAACTTTCGGTAAATATTTAAGTAGTTCTTTTGAAATTGTAGAACAACATAACCTTACTTTCACGCGTGAAAGAGTCATACTACTTTTTAAGCTTTCATCACTTCCAGTCTCTCTTTGAGTGTGCGAAGCAAGTGTAGGCGGCACAAAGAAGTCCTGTTGCACTTGGGGGTGGGCGTGCGGTGAGATGAATGGAATGACAAGATTTCGAATTTGAGGGTATAATTCACCAGTTGCCTTAAAAAACAATTTTTAATGCAGCTAGTGTGCTGTTTCTTCAGATTGGCAGTCTTCAAAAATAGTTGCTGAAAATGAACAAAAATGTAAATGATAAGATTAGGTCTTTCCGGCGGGTGGAGATGTTTGAGGGAAAATGCTGGCGTAATCAGCGCTTGTCGTTACCAACGGAAATAGCAACGCTTAGCGTCACCATGCAATTTTGAAACTGGAACTGCTAGATCGCTGGCGTTGGCAGGAATGAAAACTGGGAATTCTACATGAAGTGAAGTGTTCCGGACACGTCTCAAACGTAACGAAACCGAACGACGGATTCATCGGGTATCTTTAATTGTGCCACTTAAAGCAGTTACCAGGTTGTGCAAAGTGGTTATCGCCAAAAGTGAACGCGCATCGTTTTCCGTTCAATTCTTGCTCTGAGGGGGATAGGCAGGCTGCTAGCTTGTTGATGTACAGAATATCTAATAATAAATCAGTATTTGGATATACAACTCTAAAACCTGCAGTATATTTACAATGTGCCGCCGATATTTTTATAGGCTTGTACGTCGATCCTACCTATATTTTTTAAATATCGCTGTATCAGATTCTGGATATTTTTAAAAATATAAGTCCTTCCACGGAACCTCAGACCCAAGTTGTCAATTAGGCACGACTTTTTGCAGCCATTCGTAGACCTTATGTTCCCAAACAAAGATGGAATTTTTGTGGACGACAGTGCGCCGTGCCACTGGGCCACAATTCGCGATTGGTGTAAAGAATATTGTGGACAATTCGAGCGAATGATTTGGCGACCCAGATATTCCGATATGAATCCATCGAAAATTTATGGGGCATAATCGAGAGGTCAGTTTGTGCACAATATCGTGCAGCGGCAATACTTCAACAATTGTGGACGGCTATAGAGGCAGCATGGCTCAGTATTCATATAGGGGACTTGCAACTACTTGGTGAGTCCATGTCACGTTGAGTTGCTGCATTGCGCCAGCGCCACGCAAAAGGAGGTCCAACACGATATTAGGAGGTAGGAGATGACTTTTGTCTATCAGTATAATACGCCCGGATCGATATAGCAAGTGATGAGGAAGTCTTTCGCTCAGAAAATCTGGGCTTGCATTAAGATACATGGCAGTTAATTTTGTTGGAAATATGTAAATGAATTATTGATCATCTTAATCGATTTATTAAAATGATTTCAGAATATGGAAACACACATCCTGCCACGATTTGATATTGGAACTCGGTTTGTTAACTAAATTGGGGCGTACTGAACAGGCGGCCTTAGTAAAACCCTCGGAAATAACTGGATTGCTTGAAAGATTTGTGCCATATGTAGTACTAAAATTCCAATGTACCGTTTTTGTAGATTTAGGTTTTTCGTAGTGAAACAGTGATCGTTTGAGGTCGCCAGATACAACTGCGGAATTGCTGCTACTGTGTTGAAATTCTGTACAACGCCACTTGCTGAGTCTTAATTTTATGTAAATTTATTGCCACTACTCAGTTTTAACGCTGTTATCGAGGCATCCAGTATTTTAGGTTACAGTTTCATTGTTTTCATCGTGCAGGTATCATGGAGTAGTAGTATGAGTGATGATTATTGGGAACAATAACTTAATGAGAGCCTCATAAGAGTGACTCTTTCGGAAGAATCTATTTTGTTTCTTATTTGGTGTAAGTACATCATTATTAACGGTTTATTAGAGGAGTGCGAGATCATACGGCAATCAGTGGTTTGGCTGCGCTGCATAGTTTTTCGCATCTTGAAAATCATGACAGACTGGGTGTTTCTTATTATTTAGCAATTACGTTCTAGAAGACTTAACCCCGTTGTTGCAATATGTTTTCCCAAGGCTGGGGCACAACGGAACAGGGAAAGCAGCGAACTGCCCAGCCGAATTACCGAGACGACAAAAAGTATTTTCCGAGTGCGTACAGTATGAGAATGTTTAAGAACATTTTACAGAAACAATGCGTCCATCTGGCGAGGCGTCTGAGGGTATTTTCTCAGACCGGTTCATTGACAGTTGTTGGACTACCAGAACTGCAAGTGCATACAGTGACAGAGTTTTCACACATTTCGGCAGCATTTTAATTCGGCAAAAGAGTTAGCATTTCTGGTTTCCTAGCGTTTCTGGTTTCCTACTTAGTACTCAGCGCAATAAATTCTAATGAACTTCCGAAATTATGGCTGTTACCAAGTGTACACACAATGGCACCTGTCATAGTAGTTCCCTCTGCAACATTTTTGTATAAAGCCGTAATATAGAAAATACTGTAATGTGGTTGTCAGAAAATTGCTACTGTTATTAAATATTAAATGGCGCTGAGACAGAAGCCTTAACGTTCATATTTTGACAACGTCGTTAAGCCAAAAGTTTGGTGATCTGCTACAGCCATTTGACAGAAGCCTTAAAATTTCCCCCGTCAGTTACCGGGAAGGACCAGAACGCATAAATATCAAAGTGAAAAATCGGGCCTGTGTACCATGACATAATGTAGCGAACATAGAATGCAAGGTGGTTACGGCCCACCAAAGCTTGAATAGTAATCTTGAGTCCTCTCCGTCATCGGGTTTTTCTGTGTTTGTTTTTCTTGTCGACCTTGCGTAAGTCCTTCTATCTAGGTAGGCATACCGGTACCTGCACAATACTTGTTTTCAAGCGAATGATCTTCGGCCTCCGTCGCAGCTGTCTGCAAGTAATGGATTCATTGAAACTTCGGGATACAGTTCTTTCACATTCATTAATACTACAGTAACGCGAATACGAGATCATATTATGTAGCATCTGCCAGGTCGTAACAAGCATAGATCATACTTCATGTAGCTTCAGTGATTGCAAAGCATGGTGTGTGACTGTTTATGGAAGCAAGTGGTTTTTGCACATCTCAGTGTCACGTAACATAAATCTTTAATACTTCAGGCGTTACGAGAATTCGCTAATCCGTTAAATTCTGAATCTCGCGTTCAGCTAAACATTTTTGTACTGATACTTTATAACTTCATACGTAGATAATTGCCCTAAGTAATTACATTCTGCTCTGTTTTATGAAACACGCAACTCCCGATTGTCCGCGGTACTGAGGACGGACCCAAGAATAGACGGATAACCGAAAAACGCAAATAGTACAAAATACACATTTCTATCGGAAATTTCAATCAAACTTTGCTAAAAGTGACATTTGAAAGTCCACTGCATTTGTTAGGCGTTATTCGCCGGAAACTGACAACTTATTTATGAAATTACACTTAAAACACAGTTTTGTCATTTTCTTTTAGTTCACGTCCAAAAGCAATCGTCAGTTCACTTCCAAAAACAATCGTCCATTTTTCCCCTATTTTCCTGACGACGGTTCTCATTTTCCGGAGACCAAAACATCGGTAAAGTCAACCTAATTTTGCCTCTACCGAACACACTTCGTCCACCATATCCACATCACTTAGCTGCTCAGGTCCCGGTTCGTAAACGTCACTAACCACTGTCGGATGTTTTCATCTGTCTCTTCACAGTCCAATATTTGTTGCGTAAGATAGGGCAAACGAGTAACACTACTTTTTGCGGAAGGCATTAAATTTTTTTTTTCGCGCGCGAGCTTTTATGTTTTACGTTGTTCGAAGCTTTACAAGTGCCGTGGATTACGTCGAACATGTTCAGAGGTTTCCAGAAACAGGATGTCCGAATCGCGAACACGTTGCCAGGGTGGAATCCCCGCATTTAGGCCAAGATGAAATGTAGAGACAAAGGAAAATATTTCGGGGTTGTCAGACGGTGCAATTGTGGCCCCGCATCTTCATCCTACGATTAAAGTTATCAATACATACTACTGTGTTGTAAACCAAAATATTCGTTTTTAATATAACGGAGTACTTCTAGCTCCATTTTTTTTTTTTTTTAATTTCAGAAATTACAGAACTATGCACCGATAATTCGCAAACCGAATAATCAGCACATGCGTACGTGGTTGTATTCAGTATCGATGCAATTCTTCGAGCATGTTAATTAATGAAAAGCTTCTTATTTCTATTTAAATAGAAAGCAAATTGCTGTGTAGAAAAACTTATGGGCTGTGTGAAGATTACCTTTTTACGTACACATTACTTTTTACGTCTACGAAAACAAACGTTGTGCCATGATGCTATTAAAGTAGTTATATTAAGGCAACGCAACTGTGTGGAGCCTTTCTTTTATTCGAATTCTTTGAACTACAGTTTGTACCTAAATCCTTAAAGTGCTTTCTGTCCCAAAATAAATACTTAGATAACGGCTATCTTGTGCGTTGCTATTGAAGCGTTCAACAAGCTTAGTTTCGCAGTTGTTTCAAAGCAGTTATTGAAACTGTGGACTCTTGTGGCGCGATAAGAGATCTTTTGCGGCCTTAAAGTTCTAGAAATGTTTATTTGCTTGTCGTAAACACTCAGCAAAATACCTGTGTGAGATAAGGCGCCCACGCAAAGACCTATCACTGCCAACAGCCATTCTCCGGTAGAACTGCACCTCAGTCCGCAGGTCTTCGTTCCAGGAAGTAAGAGGAAAAATGTTGCCTTCTGTCTCTTTGTTGCCGTTGGCCAATTGACTGCAAACCAGTGCCAGTATAACGAGAACAAACTTGAATTGCGCTTCCCCATGTAACATTGTTGACAGTTTCACTTCGTCTGCTTAGGGTTAAGAGTATAATCAGCTAATTTTAATTTGCATCAAGGACGTAAGGCTATGTACACTCCACTTTCTGGATGCGAAAAAGAGAAATGAAACTTGTAGCCACGATACTCGCTTTAAGGAATCATCAATTTCTTTTGTAGTTGGGACGTCTGAGATACACCTTTAATTGCTGCGCATTGCGAACAATGGGCGGAATGAATGAACATGCCATTACTTAATGCATATTACACATACAGTGCTGGACGCGCAAACTGGTGATAATGTTTAAAGTTAGTTATGCCCATTACTAGATTTGAAGAGCTAATTTAAGATTAAACACAACACGAACATTCATTGCTGTAAGTGAGCATCTTTTGTAGGTTTCTCAGGCCTGATATAGTACGTTAGCACTTGGAAGGTCAAATGCGCCTGCGTTCTAGAGAGAGTGTAAAACGTATTTCGTGGTAATATTTTTTCGTGCTAAGCGTTTTGTTGTGGCATGCAAGTGGTTTACGAGTGCTTGCATGTCTGCGAGTGAGTGAATAAGTCAGCCGCGCACCTTGACCGAGTGATGTTGGTGCTGTGCGCTGGGAAAGCGACCCCTTGGTGTGCCATCGGATGCCGCCTCTCACGCTTCTACATGCCATTGTCCTGCCGCAACTCCAGCAGCCCAGGCATTGTACAGGTGACTTTACCGTTGCATGCCTTCTTCCGCTAGCTCCCTGTCCCACAACAGTAGCGCTTGCGTTCTCACGCACATCTTTGGCAGCGTTGGTGGTCACAAATAGACAGCAGTAACAAGATGGACCAGTTTCACGTGGGATGCTGTTTGCTCAACTTGTACAAACAGAACCCAGCTGTAACTGACAAGAGTCTGTAACAACTACAGCGCCACGTGACAGTGACAGTCTTCTTAATACCATCCAGAGAACTCTTTGGAGCCGCAGTGGTGTCTCATTTGACACTTAACAATGTTTCTAAATTAAGGGCGTAGTACACCATGGAATGGTGTTAACCCAATTTCGTTGTAATTGACAATGTTTCTATTGCTACTTTTCGGTACCGTTTTACTCCCCATCCTGGAAAAAAATTATGAATCTTCTTCTGATCTGCGAAATCAGTAAATGGTTTGCATTTGTTATGTTACTGCATCTAGAGATGAGGCAAACGCGCTGAGAACAAATGAATCATATGGTGGTGACACGTTGGCTCCACATTCTGTAAATGGTTGCGACGTACAGTAATGCTAGTGTCCCCATGAGACCATCATATCACAATTTCAGTGCAACAGTATGACCAGAATTCTATTTATTTATATTCACAATTACATCTTCGATTATTTTCATCCGCGATGGTGATCCATCCAAGCATACAATATGCACTCGTAGCGATATTACCATCAGATGTACCCCAAAGTGGATTTACCTCGCAGCAGCTTGACCACCAAAAGTAAGTGTGTCGCCCATTGACGTACTGACATAACCATCAAACGTCGTGCTCCCAAAAACACATGTTAATAGTAACTTCCAATTTAATCTAACATTGAAAGTTCAACTATTTGCCACTATCGGTCGTCGCTGTATTACAATAGCTGCCAGAGTTTGAGGTAGAACGGCTGCATTTATATGCGGCCAAAACTGAATAGAGAATACTGTTCATGAAAATCATTTCATAATGCATTTAAACTAAGCACCGACAAACTTTACTGCAAATTCGGAATCTCGAGTGTGTAGTAGAATTGCGCGTACATGATTTGTTCCTTCCGTCCATTGTTCAGAACTGAATTTCGTTCACCATAATCCATGCTTTTATTTATAACTACTGCAGCAGTGTCATTACTGATTTGAATAATAAACCTAATTGGTGCCTTTCATTGTGTAGATTTATATATTTACTAAAGTAGCGTTGGCAGATTGCTATGAGCTGCTCAGAAGTCACCTTTTGTTGAAGTAATGGTGTTACGTCGTGACAGTTGAATTAAGGATATCTATGGAAATTACTAGCTAGAAAACCGTGGACATATAATAATTACATGTAACTATGCTTCAATGCAGAAAATACAAAATGAGTAAATGTCAGCGAATGAAATAGATATACTAGGTCGCTACACGAACGTAAATAGCAAGTGTGTGTCATGTTTTTCGAGAGTCATCTGTCTGTGGCCGGCTTTTGTTTGTCCTGCCTCGTCGTCGCAGCGGCTGAACAACTCCTCGTTGCTCGTGCTAGGTGACTACCCATGGAAATGATATGTATGCTGTGTGCGAAAAATCTCTTAATTCGGCCACAGCGGCGAGGTGTCTTCAAGTACAACCACATGCGTTCGAAAGTGGGCGCTATCACTTCTTGTTGAAAATCTGCTCCTTAGCGTAGCAGTGCTGCTAACGTGGATGGAGTGCAGGTTGGCCTACGTGAGTGCTGCTGCTCCCTGCCCCACCCCTCTCCTCCCCCCTTCCACCTCCCTGACACTCCTACGACCCTCGCATCTGCCGCTGGAGACGCAGAGGACACGGAGTGCTCCAAGGAGACGCTGGGTTTTCCACGTTGTTTTGCGCACAGGTGTGAAGGTTTGTAGTGCGATGTGCTGTCTCATACCAGGCAAAAACGGTTTGCACGTGTTATATGACAATTAACTGCTCTCCGTTGTTTAGCGGCAGAAAATTTCGTTAAAGGCACAGTAGGCATTTGTTAGATACCTGAAGACACAGGACCAGTCCGGTATTTCAGCCTAAGAAATTTGTATAATGTTAAGCTAGTAAGCTAAAACCACTTTCGTCGGAAGCTGCGATGACATCACAGGTTCGTCTGTAGAAAAGGCGTGGAACGAAGATTAAATATCAAATAACAATGGAGACTTTTGTTCCAGGAATATCTTTCATATTAAGACAACAGCCGTGCTTCAGCCTCTTGCAGGCGTTGAGTGCTATTTTATGTTCTCTGAGCATTTCGCGATGTCAAGATCTACAAAATATTACCTGCAATTAAATATTGTCGGGTTTCTTGGCGCGTCAATCTGCTGCAGTATGTCTGCGACGTTTCAGAGGGCATTTTCTCTCCATGCATCTTCTGGCGAAGCGCTACAGTCTCGCAGTGTGCCTACTTATGTAGTTATCGCGGCGGCGCACACGGTTTACGTGGTAAGTGCCAGTCGCCGTCCAAGCACTGCAGAATGTCGTCGCCCTTCCAATGAATGTTGCGAAGCAGCGCCGAGACCAGAGCCTCTCTCTAGCTCCGTTAACGAAATTTGGTGTAGCTCGTATTTCGATTGCCTCTTTAATAATACCTTTTCAGAAACCATTCGCTGGTAAGATAGACGCCCTCTCGAAATCGAAAGTGTGCTCCTTTAAGATGTGTTCAGCCAGTGCTAATCTTCCTAGAAGGCAAAGTTCTACTTTGCGAACATGTTCAGTACAACGTATAGAGAATCAGCGTTGTGTCTGTCCAATGCGTGACTGCGCCGCTTCGTCAAGAGTGTAATCTTTCACGCTTCCGAAGAGGTTTCTTGTATTTTTCAATTGGCCAGAAGATAACCTAGATCCCTCGCCCATTTCTTGCGGTGCTGCGCCAGCATATAGATTATTTTGTGATAATTCTTTGCTCTTTTATGTACGTCTCATAGTAAGACGTCTTGCAACTGGTTCAATGTTCTCTGCGTTGGTTCAAACATGCTTAAATTAGCTGCAGTACTACGATTATACAGTATTGTGCACTTAGGTGGGTTCGGTCTACAGCTTCTATGTTTATAGAGACGAACAAAATTCAAAATTAGTCTAAAGGTCATCTGCCTTTCGTCCATCACATCTAGATTTACGTTGGTCATCCCATCTTAAATCTTATTGCAGATATACATTCAGGTTTTCACGGCCGTTACAGATTCCGATGACTGATTGCTGGTAGTGTTGTCAAATCGTATCTACACCCATATCCTTTGAACTTCTGTCAAGTGCATGGCGAAATATACTTCTCATTGTACCACGCATTAGAGATTCTTCCCTTTCCATTCGCATATGGAGCGCGGGACGAATAAATATGTACACGCCTCAGTGCTCGCTGTAACTAGACTGACCTTGTCTTCGCAGGGGCCAAGTGTGCGATCACTAGGAGTCTGTAGTATGTCTCTAGATTCTCTCCCTAAAACTGTTTCTTCAAGCATTGCAAGCAGGCTTTCGCGGGATAATTGGCGTCTGTCTTCAAGTCTCCGTTGTCATCAGATTTTCAATATTTCCGTGACGCTTTTCCAAGGGTCAAACGAACATTTCGCTATTTGTGCTGCCAAGATTTGTATACATTCGATATCGCCTGCTAGTATCATTTGCTACGGGTCACATATACTTAATATTACAGGTCTGGTCGTATTCTTGTAAGTACTCTCTCTTGTAAAACGATTGCTTTTTCCTAGTATTATATGATTGAACTGAATCGGCCATCTGCTTGCTTAACATTGATTCTAGTTGTGATTCGTCGCTATTGTGTTCACGCTACATGGTGTTTCTGCGTTTTGTGAAGTGCACAATTTTACTTTCCTGAACAAATTTTTGTTCTAGGTATCTACAGTATATTATAGGTTAATAAGGGAGTCAAGTCGACTGCAGTTTGAGCATAGAACATGGGCCCTTCTCGAGTTTTACACATGTTACGCTATTCATTAATGTTTGTCAACCGCTAGCAAGCACTTAATCGTGTTAAGTCTCTCCGCGTACTTCATAACACTTTCCTAACAGTATACAGCTTCACCTGCGGGCAGCCACAGACGCTATCTGGCAGGTAATTTGTATATGCGATCTAGAACGATCCTTCCATGTGTGTCTACAGGGAGAGGGGAGGAGGGGGGCGGCAAGAGGGTACATTCACTCTATCCGGGGAGCGTTTTATTGATCTTTCACTGATCACCAAATTTTCACGCGTGTCTAGCAGTGATGGTCTGCGTTTCTGCTAAGCCTCAGATTTAACATTGCCGAAACCGGAGGGAAATGCCATTTGGTATGGCTACACAAGTATTTGACAAACAGTGTAGAGTAACACCGCCTTGTTTCAATCGCACGCTGTAAAGTCGATTACTGTTCTATGGGAAGTCAATAAGTGCCCGCGAAAGACTGTTGTTAACATGGCAATTTTTTGACATGTTTACGGTAATTTTTTAAAAAATTTTATGTCTTCGGTATTAGGGATTTAAAACTGAAGCAACCACTAAAGGCAACAAGTTTCTCATTTGAAAAAAAAAAAAAATAGCCTTTTAAATTAGATGGAGGATCGTTCAACAAGTAATGCAACACTTTCCTCCATGCAAGACGGTTGTGTATTCCTGAATTAAATGGAAACTATTGTTCTGCAATTTTTTGACTGTAAATCCCTGAGTCCCTGTTTTTCAACTTAATTGCCTTTCGATTTCATGGTCTCACGTTGCGTGTGGGATAACTTACCTGCGTCTCAGCCAATTTTTGAAGCGTCAGCAACGTACCCCGTCATTGCTGTAATGCTTCCCAAGGAGTATGTCCCTCAGTGGGCCAAAGAAATGGAAGTCAGGCGGCGCGAGATCGAGGCTGTAGGGCGGATGAGGAACAGTCCACCGAAATTTCGTGATCGCTTCTGGATGATAGAATTGGTTGTGGCGGTTGTGGCCTTGGCGTTATTGCGAAACGCGCTCGCCGACTGGTGGACATGTCAGCACTACCAATTCAGATGTCAAGTTTAATTGTTGATTGTTATTCGTCGATCGCTGGAAGAAGTGTTCGCACGTTACATAATTGAAGGCGCTACAGCAGCGTAACAAATTCCCTTCGCCTTGTTTCGTTGATGACGGACGTTTTGCTACTTACATGCCCGCCGCCTGTAGGCGTTCTGTACAGGCCAGTGAATATTTGCGATGGTGTGGTTTTCCACAAAAAGAAAGTCAATAAGTGCCCTTTGTATTAATGGACCTCAGTTGCAGACACTATTTTGAAGACTTGCTTCAGCGCTGCCATCTAAAGGGAAATGAGAGTTGTCGCGGGGTATTTAGGGAGGTCGCAAACAAAGTTATAAATTTCTGAACCAAAATCGACGGCGAAAATGTGTTGCATTATTTATTGAATGCATGAGAGTAATGCAATAAATCCATTAATATGGACAGATGTAAGTAATAATAGATGGCATCAAATTTAAATAAAAGTTTTCAAGTTAATTTCCTGTTCCTCCATCTTGAGCATTAATACGGCATTTCTTGCAGGTTATTTTTGTTGCTATCCAATTTGAGTTTTTTTAGCTTCACACACAAATCCACAGCTATATTTTAACGTCATCCTAACATTATTGTTATATGAATAAAATATTGTATTTGAATCATTCGTTGGACACACAGAATTTAATGGTAGAGGATAATTTCAGATCGGTGTACCAAAAAGGTGCCACTCATATTCGGATTACTGACATAAGAATATGAAAGTACAAAAGGTTTCGAGATTCTATTAGTAAAAAATGAGAAATATTAAGATTGCGATTTTAATGCTTCAGATGTTAAGACAGTCTTTTCCCACTTGTGTAGGGAACCGTGTGAAACGTCGGAGTTCTTTGGGATGATGTTCATTTCGCGGTTCACATTGGCATTAATGTTTGTTATGTTGTCAAAGCAGTGATCCTTCATGTGAACTGGTCACATAATGTTTTTGTGGTAGATTCGTATTGATAACACCGTCTTCCAGAGAAGAACTGTTGTTTCGCGTTTGTCAATAGAAGCAGGCATCCGCTCGTTGTTTTTGTTCAGGAGTCAAGGTCTGTGGGACAAACTGCACTCTCCTTTGTCTTATTCAAACCATTCTGGAAAATGCCTTGAATACCTGATGTAGAGATGAACAGTTCGTTGCTCCTTTGTGGTTTGTGACAACGTTGACACACCATCCCCTCACGCTCACTAATTAACAGCTCCTGCACGCAACTGAACAGTCGAACGCGCATCTGTTGTGTACAGTTCAAGTTGCCACCGATGTTGTTGTGCTGACGTCACTTATTCTCCGGGAATAAAAGCAGTTTCGGAACCTTTTGGACGGACGGTATAACAATGAAATGCGTTTACCATTTAGATGTCAGATTAATTTATCTTAAAAAATTGGATACTTACTTATAGAGATACTTACCTTTGAATGTAGTTGTTCTCATACTCAACCACTTAATTATCGAGAATGGCAAATTTCGAGTCGTGCCACTTTACGCCCACGGCCCTATCACTTCTTTGAGTTACGTCGGACGCTAGTTTCCTTCTGATATTATTGCATTTCGGGAAATCTAGAAGCTGTGGGCGGTCGCGCGGAAGAAATGTCGTCGTTTGTTTTGACTGGCCTGTTGGAGGGCGGGCAGGTGGGCGCAGTTGCCAGTAGCAACGGGTAGAGGACACGTGACGACGCAGGCGCAAGAGTGCGGGCAGACGGCGTGGCGCGGGATCGATACATGGGGTGCTGCGCCAGCATCCGACAGTGATGCTTGGACCGCGACGTAATATACAAACATACGCCTGGCGCCTAAGAGCAGAACTCCAATATATTCTTGCCCGCGACTAGAACGTCTTTGCCTTCAGTAGTTTGCAGCAGACACTTGTAAACTCTTGAAGCAATAAGTAAATGTTTCATAGTATATATTTGACGCGTGAGGGTACTGAGACAGAATATCTAAGACACACACACACACACACACACACACACACACACACACACACACACTAACACATTCGAGAGACGTTTATTCCAGCGAGAAAATATGCTCCTGGACTAGGCCCAAAATCGGCTTTACTGTAAATTACGTGACGGATCAATTTTGTAGTCTCGGAATCACCTTGAACGTTCGCACAGATTCAGCAGAGCAGCTTCTATCCATGAGACGCACTTTAACTCAGCGGATTGACTGTGAGTGTATATTGCGTAATATTATATGGTTTTCATGCTTTTTTTTGCCACCGTTGTTAGAATTTGATGTATAGACTATTTCCTAGTAGCTTCACAGAAAAATGATTGTTTACATCACTGTTGCTTACTGAATGATAAGCAAATTCTTATTTTCCTCAATTTCTTTCTGACAACTAAAGGTGCAGCATGCAGAAATGTATCGTACTGCAATACTTAGACTGTGGAATTTCTGAATATTAGGCCGCTGAATGTGGTGTGGTATTATGCAAAAAAAAAAAAAAAAAAAAAAAAAAAAAGAGTACGGCAGCCCGAGGGGAATCCAGTATCGTATGTTGATACAAATTAAAGATTCTCCGAAGGTGTTAATAATTTCATAAGTCACACAATAGTCAGTCACCATTGTTTCCCTTTTTAGAATTGTGCCTGTATTTCTTTTAGGTTAAATTGTCGAGGAGAAAATGGAGCAAACAGATAGGCCAGTTCGTTGTACTGATTGTGACAGAATGTCATCAGAATGTAAATATCCCTTATTTATAATAATCTGGAGGGAATGAAATATGACATTTCACATTCATGAAACCAATGGCATATTTTAACCTGCTTTCACTTTGAATTAGTTTTAAAGTATTTGTTTCGGTACTTTCCATGTTCTTATTTCTTTTATAGTTGCGAAACCTATTCTTTTCTCCTTTTTAAACTCCTGTTTAAAGATTGTCCCAGTCACACCACCAGTCCAGAACGAGAGAGAGAGAGAGAGAGAGAGAGAGAGAGAGAGAGAGAGAGAGAGAGAGAGAGAGAGCGCTAATGTTAGTGGAAATTGGGAGATATTATCAAACTGCATTTTATGATATCATCTTTATTTGCATTCTTAGGGATCCTCATTTATTTCGAGTATCACAGGTCAAGAGATGAGCACAATAAAACACCTGAACATTGTTTTGCATTTATCGTAATATGACGAACAGGAGTAGCAGTAGACTACCTGTCATGGTTCACAACGTAAGACTGCCTGACATCACATTTAACTCAAAGATCTAGTGGAATCTGCTGTCACGTCTTGCCCAAATCGTCGCGGGAACTGATGGTGTTCCACCCTTTGATCAGACTCCTTCATCCCTCCAATGATTAGAATGTAGAGCAAGGCAGTGAGGCATCAAGACTGCTCATTCAATGCATATTGTAAATATTGTGAGAACCACACTTTAATTTGGTGCAGTGACATTTGTCATTGCATTATTAATTTCTTAATGCATATTTTCTTGCAGTGTTGTTGGTATGCAGTGCATTAGTTTCTTCAGTCCATAATTTTCTGTTGTTTATTTGTTGTTGAGTTACGTCTTTCTTTTGTTACAGTTCTATGCAGCAACCGTGTGAGCCAAATGACCAAGACCTACAATGACATAGAAGCAGTTACCAGGCTTCTAGAAGAGGTAGGCTTTACTTCCTTCCATAGCAAAAATTAGATGATATGCACATTGAAAATGTTGCTGTCTTTTCAAACATGTTTTAATTATTGTTGTTACACTATTTTTTAGTTAGTTTCCCACTTAGGAGCTAGGCTTCTTGACGAAGTAAAATACAAGAAAGAAAACAAAAATTTGAAAATCGTTTCAGTTTGTTTCAGTATTGAGAATATCAGTATATTTGGAGAGTTAATTGACATTCTGAGGAAATTGTCACTGACACCAAATGCTGAATGCATTTTAAACATTTATTGTGACACAGATAATATGCATATGATTAGTATACCTATCATTGCACTGTCATGATTTCTGTGTACAGAAAGAAAAGGACCTGGAACTGACAGCTCGCATTGGAAAAGAACTTCTTACACACAATCAGAAGCTAGAGACAAATGTTGCTTCTCTCGAAGCTGAACTAAAAGCAGCTAATGAAAAGCTGACTCAGTTGAGTCATGAGCTTGTCAAGAAAACAGAACTCATCCAGATACTCACCAATGATGTTGATGAATCAGGCTCTGAAGGTGGTAAGTGGTAAAGTCTCCCACAATATCTTGCATGAAGCATCCAAATATGAACTTTAATCCTTAACATATTTACATTGTAGGAACACCTACATCGTTACGCTGCATCAATGTGGAACTTATGCAGCGACGCATTGGTTCCTTGGAAGAGGAGAATAAGCAACTACGCAGAGAGGCTAGCCAGTTAGCATCCGATACAGCAGAATGTGAGTCAGCTGAGCAGAGGCTTGTGCAGGATATCGCACAGCAACTAGGTGAGATTGTACAGTTGACATGTTTACGTACAAGAAAAATTCTCTTAGTTGGTTTATTGGATGTTCTATGATAATGTTCTTAGTCATTGAGGTTTGACTTCTTGTGTTTCAGCGAACAGTAGCATGGAGCTGGAGGGGCTATCAGAAGAACTAGATCGCTGTAAAGATGAAAACAGGCTGCAGCAAGACCAGATAGCTAGCCTCACTGCAAAACTGGCTGATGCAGAGCAGAAGCTTCTTAAGGTCAGTATTCATCCACTGATATTCAATATTCATAACAATGATCGTTTGTGATTCAGGTTGTAAAACTTTTACTCCCTTTGCATATCACTCTTTTTTTTTTCCCCTGGTGATTCTACTAAAAGGTGCTTGCTGCCCTTCAATTGTAAATTTTCATTCTTAATGACATGAGGAGGCTTACAGCTCATAATTGTAGCATTGTATACTTACGAAAAACATGTCTGAAAACTATTTGTTACACTTTTGGCAGTTGGGAGCTGAAAATGAGACGCTGACAACACAGTTGACTGTGAGTCGTGAAGTACAGGCAGAGTTGGCATCAGAATTAGCTGACAGCAAAGATCGTTACAATGAAGTAGTTGCACTTCTGCGAGAGACCCAAGAACAGCTGCGGAAGCAGCGGAAGCGTGGACAGCCCACTGTGCGTGGCTGTGGAGGTGGCCCACTGTTTTCCACTGGGACTCCACAGCCAGATTCTCTCGCTTCAGAGTTGCTCGAGACTTCACTTTATTCAGAGTTGTCCACAGACTCGGGCATTGGCAATGAGAGAGGGTGAGTACAGTTAAACTTAGTTCAGTATTCAATATATGTTACTGCACACTGTTGGATATCTTAAATAGATGTTTTAAATCAGTTTAAGATGCATGAGAACCTGTTTCTTGCTCAGTATTTGTTCTAGTGGTATATTGAAAGCATAAGATAGTTTGTGCAAGCTTGTGTCAGTTGGTTTTTATAACACAAGCTACAAGGTACTTCAGAAAGGTTGGGACCTGTTGAACTTCAAGTTAGAATAAAACTCCCCTTGTAGTGCCATCATTACATGACAAAGATAGCTTTATTTAATGTGAATTATTTTTATTGCTGTTTGAGTGAAATCTGTATAAGTAGTAGACAGAACAATTGCATTAAGCGAAACCAGTGCAGCTACAGTGACAGTGGTACCATTGGTGAAGAGCTACTTTTGGTGAGGAATCAAATTTTGAAGCCAAACTTTTTACGAAGCAAGAATATTGTATTTGATGAAAGATACTGTAGATGTTTTAATGACAAATGACAGTTGTATTATGTATTCTGTGAAATTTTACAGTAAACTGTGCCCATTGTTTATCATTGTGTTATCATTAAATGTTGCTATTCCGGTTGTTGTCATTTGATGCAGGGCGAGCTACAGAAAAGTTTTTGAGACTGTGCGATGTGCATCACGGAACTCCAATTCCAGTAGTGACAGCCCACTGCACGTACCACGATCCCAGTCATTGCTGATGAGTACATCAACAACAATGTCATCGGGTCCACGTGTCAGTGCGTTTGCACCTCCTGCTAGTGCTGCATCACACTTGCAGTCATCTCGGTACTACAGCAGCAGCAGTGCTTTCCCTAGTTTGGATAGTGTTGCAACAGCGCACAGTGACTACGACAGCTCACTTGCTACCACAGACACGGAGGAGAGTTACCCGTAAGTTCTAACTTACTTACTGGTATAGTGTAAGTGATATAAGGCACAGCACATCGATTACAGGGGTTGACATACATGTTTGTTGTTCCAGAGTTTCTTAATCTGCAAACAACTTAATTTTTCCAAGACAGTAATCCAAAATCAAGTACTTCTTATGACTTCTGATTTCGAACTAAAAAATAAATCAAAAAAGATATTCCATTCACTTTAAGCTGCAAAGATGAAATTGATTTTCTCCCCCCTCCCTTCCGCCCCCACTTTAATCATGTGCATGACCAAAATTTTTGTTCCACATATTCCTATTGTAAGTTAAAGTGACCACCTTCGTTTCAGCTGAAATAACAGCACCAGGAGTACTTATGACAAGCATAGAAGTGCTCATCTGGTGCATAGTTTTAACTTCCCTTTCTATTTGAAGTGGACATAAAACATTGTTACTAACAGTAACAAATGGGATAATAGCTAGGATTTACAATTCAGAGTACCAATAATCATGAGATTTCAATAATTGGTACATCATTATTAAAAGCAAATGCAGTAAAATGTAAGGAACAGGGGCAGAGTAACAAGATAAAATAGATAAGAGAGAGGATCCTTGCCCAATCTGAGCCATGTGTTACATTGCTTAAGACCATGATGTTGATGGGATGTAATGGTTTAATGGTAAAGCGTGTGCCTGATAGCCAATATGCTGTGGTTTTTTCAGTTTGCTTATAATCTAGTATTCACCTCTGTGATATGAAGAATCACCAGAAGCAACATATGTTCTAAATGGTGTCCAATGGAAAGACTTGTATTAGGCCATTGAGCCAGGCAAAATAATTATTATATGGGATGTTAAGCAAGATCTCTCTCCCCCCCCCCCCCCCCATTTCTTTTAACTTGTGGTGTGATTATGAATACATAAGCGTGTACACTTGCGACTGATTCATGTCACTTGTGATGTTTACATTTTCACAAGGTAAAAGTATAATACAATAATCACATATATAAATTATAGAAGGAAGTAATAATTTTTTAAAGTCCAGTATGTGCCCTTATACTTTCATGTTCTGCACGTAAGTTAAAAGTCAATAAATAATAAAATGTCACCTATTGGAATTTTTTGTGACTTGTCTAAGGCCTTTGACTGTGTGGACCACAACATTCTCTTACATAAGGCTAATTTTTATGGCTTGCGAGGTAGCATTGGTAGATGGATAGAATCATATCTGCAAAACAGAAAACAGAAGGTGATAATTAATGGTGCCAATGATAGTCCCATTTCTTCTGATTGGGGCACATTAAAGTGTGGTGTGCCTCAGGGGTCCATCCTAGGACCTTTGCTTTTCCTTATCTTCATCAATGATCTCCCACTTTGCACAGACACCGAGTGTAAATTTACTCTTTTTGCCGATGACACCACTATTCTGCTTGAAAGTCGAACTAACAGTGACCTAGAAAATAAATGTAATGCTGTACTCGTTGACATCCTACACAGATTTAAGTGCAACGGACTAACTCTAAACATTCAGAAAACTCAGTATATGCAATTTCACACATCTCAACAAGAAAATGAAGTATGCCACTTAAACTGTGGTAACCAAAATATACTACACTGTGAATCATCTAAGTTCTTGGGCATTCTAATTGATGGCAAGCTGAACTGGTCTGAGCATATCTTAGACCTACATAGAAGGCTCAGTGTGGCAACTTATGCTCTGCGTGTAATCACCCCCATTGGTGATGAGGACGCTACTAAAGCTGCCGACTTTGGTTATTTTCATTCTATCATGTCGTATGGCATAATATTTTGGGGCAACAAGCCTTTAGCCAAAAAAATATTTACTGCACAGAAGAGAGCTGTTAGAATCATGAGTGGTGTTCATCCAAGATATTCTTGCAGAAGTCTGTTTCATAAGTTACAAATATTAACACTTACCTCTCAATTCATATTTTCTTTGATGATTTTTGTTTCTAACAACCTATCTCTTTTTAAAACTAATAGTGAATGTCATGATCATAATACTAGGTCTAAAAATGATCTACACAGGGATCTGAAACATTTAAGTCTTGTTCAGAAAGGTGTTCATTATTCAGCCACAAAAATTTTCAACTCCCTTCCATCAGGTATTAAAGATCACATCAATGTCTTACCTACTTTTAAATGTAAATTGAGAGAATACCTAATGGTAAATTCCTTCTATTCTCTTGATGAGTATCTACAGATAAAGCAATGATTTTTTATACTGATAAAAATTTGTTTGCTATAGATCACATTAACTGTTTAATTTGGAAAATGTACTATATTTCCTTTTTAGGTATTGTTTTATATTACTTGAGCTATACCTTTGATTTGATTTTAACCTACAAACTTATTCATAATCTTATGGTACATTTTTGTCATTTTATATGTGTATTATTTGTTTAATTTGGAAAATGTACTATATTTCCTTTTTAGGTATTGTTTTATATTACTTGAGCTATACCTTTGATTTGATTTTAACCTACAAACTTATTCATAATCTTATGGTACATTTTTGTCATTTTATATATGTGTATTATATCTGTTGTATGTAATCATGACTCATTCCACATCCTTGTGATTTATCACAATACGGATTAATTGAATACGAAATAAATAAATAAAAAAAAAAAATAAAACATAACTAAGCACAAGGTATATAAATTGTAAGAAATGAGCAAATTTCTGGGGAATACTAAAAAATTGCATCCTGATTTAAGCTAAGGAATAAGTTACTTCAGTGGTAGATAATTGTATAAACAATATTTTAAATTTAGTAAGTCACTTATGTTATTGCTGAATTTCAGCTGTTGTTAGAAGCTATTTGTCTGAAAAACTGAGTCAAACCAAACTTGGGATTTATTTTCCCACCTAATTACAGTGGTGCTCCACGTACTGGTGTTCCTGGTGTACCTGGTGCTGCAGATCTGGAAGCAGCAGTGAGGCGCTTGACTCCAGCTGAAATCATAGCAAGGCGCGCAACTCTGGGTGCAGGTCCCATTGCTTCCAGTGATTACGATTCGCATACTCCACCCAACTTTCTACCGTATGGCTGTCGCACTCCTGACAGCATAATGTCTACTGGAAGTAGTGGGTTTTCTGCTCATAGTGGAGCTTGGAGGTTGCCTGAAAAACTTCAGGTATGTAAGCAGTCATTTATGAAATGTGTGTAGAAAATTGACCATTTTTTAAAAAGTGCCAACAATTGTTTCACAAAATTGGCTGGGGCATGCTTAGTAATTGTGCTTCATGGTTATACACATTAAATTAGCAATTTCATTTTCTGATATGAATATAATAGAGGGAAACATTCCACGTGGGAAAAATATATCTAAAAAGAAAGATGATGAAACTTACCAAACAAAAGCGCTGGCAGGTCGATAGACACACAAAAAAACACAAACATACACACAAAATTCTAGCTTTCGCAACCAATGGTTGCCTCGTCAGGAAAGAGGGAAGGAGAAGGAAAGACAAAAGGATATGGGTTTTAAGGGAGAGGGTAAGGAGTCATTCCAATCCCGGGAGCGGAAAGACTTACCTTAGGGGGAAAAAAGGACAGGTCCTTTTTTCCCCCTAAGGTAAGTCTTTCCGCTCCCGGGATTGGAATGACTCCTTACCCTCTCCCTTAAAACCCATATCCTTTTGTCTTTCCTTCTCCTTCCCTCTTTCCTGACGAGGCAACCATTGGTTGCGAAAGCTAGAATTTTGTGTGTATGTTTGTGTTTTTTTGTGTGTCTATCGACCTGCCAGCGCTTTTGTTTGGTAAGTTTCATCATCTTTCTTTTTAGATACAATTTCATTTTCTTTTATTTATTCAGAGAGACTGCAGCTATTTCAGTAAATCTTAAGTGGAATACACAGAGTTGTGAATTTTATTTTGAAATTCAGTGTTTGTACTATGAAAAACCAGATTCTTTGCAGATTTCATATTTTAAAGTTAAAAATAGTCAAATTTGGGTCAGAATTAAAGCCATACATTAGGACTGTGATCAGTAATTGTTGCAGTTATACCATTTTGCTGTTGGCTTTTCTTACCTCAGTGGATATGGTGTTTGCTAACATTGTGGCCACAAAAAATTATGTCTATATTATGTCATTTAACACACAAAAAGAGTGCAAATAATAGTGAATGATCACTTGTTCCAGCTTGTCATACCAAAGTGTAAATTTAATCACTCCAACTGCAATCTTGACTTTCTCTTCATTTGTGAAGTGAAGAGAGATCTGGTTGAATCCCAAGAAAAAGGACACAGTGTTTTGCATACTACAGTGCTGAATGAAATTGACAATTTTTTTTTTATCAGACTTATGCACTACTTTTACTGCAGAAAATAGATAACTGGAAAAAAAAGAGCAAATAGAAGGAAAAATTGAGGAATGAATATATTTATTGCTTTGTATTGCTAAATGTAGCTTGTACCAAATATTAAGAAAGTTGGGTGAAATAACACAATCAAAGTTACTTTTTTTATAATGCAAACAGTGATAATTTCTCTCTCATTTCCTCCTCGTAATAGTAAACATTGTGAAATTGAGGCCATGCGAAGTGACCTCATATTAGGGAGGGTGACCGTTCAGATCCCCTTCTGCCTGCCTAGGTTTAGGTCTTCTACGATTTCCCTAAGTTGGTTAAGGCAAAATTCAAGACAGACATAGCACAATTTCTTCCCCATCCTTGCCGAATCCGAGCTTTGTGGCTAATAACCTGGCAGTTGAGGGGATGTTAAGCCCTAATCATTCTATTAAACAGGGGGAATGTTTTTCATGTTGCGTGTCAATTTGTGCCTTGAGAACATTGTCAGGGAATGTGGCTAAAATAGTGGAAGGGAGCAACTACTAACAAACCGTGAGCAGCTAACATTAGCAGGAGTTTTCCTATGTAATTGTTAAACTATATCCCCTAATACGACATTACAATTTAATGTAGTATAGACGTGTGTGAGGAATCTCTCTCAGCTTCCATTCTAAGTGGGAGAGGAAAGTACTTGGGTGGAGGCTCCAACAAAGGAGCCACTTCAGTCCTGTGGCATGCCATGTTTCTCTTTGAAACCCAAAGCTTTGAAATTTGGATTTGCCAGCTGTATCACAATACTAGCTCCTGTAAATAGCAGACATGAAACTTCAGTGTCAGAAAGGCACTGTGGAGGCAAGTCTCTCTCTCTCTCTCTCTCTCTCTCTCTCTCTCTCTCTCTCTCTCTCTCTCTCTCTCTCTCTCTCTCCCCTTCCCCCCCCCCCCCTCCCTCCCTCCCTCCCCTCCCCTCCCCCGCCCCCCTCCCCCCAATGCACCATTAATTGGGTCACTGAGAGACTGTAGTAAAGTGTCCACATGTCTCCTTCAAGTGTCTCACTAGATTTGTCATAGAGTATTTTGTTTACACAGCTCCAGAAAAATTACTTACTACAATATTTGCTCAATTGGAACACACAATATTGTTCACAGGGCATGGTATGAGATCAATTTGTGCCTTCAGTATTAATTTATGTAGATACTCTACGACAGTTTCTCACAATAATGCCATATGCAGCTCATGTGATTTTGAGGTGGAGGATGCCTAATGGCTTTGTCTTGACTGGGATTATTAGTGTGTTCATCTATGCGAATCCCAGTTGTGTTAATATTTCTGCATTATTTTATGTTTTGTACTCTGCAGATTGTGAAACCAATGGAAGGTTCACTGACACTTGCCGCCTGGTCGCAATTAGCTACACCTACTCTGGGTGGTCTCTTAGAAGAACGCCCCGGAGTGAAGATTAGAGGTGGCAGACCACTAGAGGATCTTGGTCTTGAGATGTACACGTTGTCTGATCTGGAGGAGGATGAAGAATATGAAAATCCTGGAAAAAGTTTCCAAAATACTGGATCAGTCTACACTCTTACGAACAGCACTGTTCTGCATCCAGATGACAATACAAATGTGACATCCAGGTGTGTGCTTTTTGAAGATTTTGGAAAACAGTCAGTTTTGTCATAATATGAATAATATCTTATTCCTTAAGCCAGGGAATGGAACAAACTTTTGCAGATGGTGAATGTCTTGTCACACACTCAAAACCTGCTACAGTAAATTTTTTTGAGTTTTTAGTTTCTATTATTGTTGCCATTGAACATGATCTAAAGATGTGGGTAGACATGCAAATTTCAAAGAAATAATTGTGATAGTTAATACCTCAGTTTTGAGTGAGTATGTAGTGTAAGTGTGTGTAGGGCATTCAAATTTCTTGTGATGCCAACATATACTACGGCCAAGAACTTGAAATATTTTGTCATTTCTGCAAATTAGTGCATTACAGATAGCCCTCAATGAGGGCAGAAATGCTTTCGTTTCTTCAGTGACTGATAGTCATGAGGTATGCTATATAACATGTTTTGTAGCACATTACAGCCTGTATAAGTACTCAAAATTGAACAAAGTTATTTATAATTTTGTTTGCAAGCGACGATTAGTCCTGATGAAAAATATTCAGAAAGTTAGTCGATAAAGGCAAAACTTTTTGTCTATTTTTGTATTATCTTGCGTACAACAAATTTAAAATAAAATCGGGAAAGCTATGTAATGGTCTTAAGTCTGCTTTCTAGCATGTATCATTACTGCAGACTGAGAATGCTGTTAAAATGAACTATTCCAAATATTCTTAATAACTGAGATGTCATTCATTTTAGCGTCAGAACTAACATCATTTTCTTTATGTAGTGTACGTGGGAGTCAGATGTGTACAGCCGCCCCAAGCCGCACAGGCACCGCAGTTCCTCCAACCCCTGTGACGCGGTCACGTCGGAATTCTACATCAACATTCTCAACCACTTTGGGACTGGCGAAGTTACTGAATGAACGTGGTATCCGTGCTGTGACTCCATCTACTGTCTGCACACCTTGCAGCACTTTCTCTCCTACTGCAACACCATGCAACAGTCCCGATGGTAGTCCAAGGAGCTCACCTCCACCAAGTCCTCCACCTTTCAATCCCATAAAATTTCCAGGTACAGAAAAAATTATGTACTTTTCCTTTCATAAAGCACACATTGCAAGAGTTATCATCTGTTTCGGTGTTTGTTGTAAATTTGCATGAACGATTGGAAATGAACTCTCAGAGTTCAGTAAGTCAGTGGTATTGGTGCTTTTTTTGTGAGAAATCATTAGTGTAGTTTCAGTGTTTCCCATCATACAAGAAAAAAATTTATTACAGACACAGTTAAAGAAACATAGCACATTGTCACTTCCTGTGTACTATCTACTTGTTGATAATTGCAAATAAAGGGAACTAACCAAAAATGGAAAGCAGTTACACTGAAGCAAGTGATGGCTCTCTTAAATGAAGGCACACTGATGCATATTGCTGTAAGTCTGATAAGAAAATAGGTGTTCATGAAACATCATTTAAAATATCTGATCTCTTCTTTTTCAGAATTTGTGTATTTCCGTGTGTCTCAATCCCTCCTTTGTGACCCGGTTGTGTACATTGCATTTGGACAGTTCTTGTTACTGAATGGTCTTCTCTCATGATTCCTACACTGCACACTGATCCATCCTTTTATAATATTTGTACTGTCTATACCTTTTTGGCATGTGAATAAAGTTATTTGCTCTGGACTCACAAGTGCTAAGTGTTAATGCTGTTATTGTTTATTTTTAGGAATAAAATTCCTAATTGGAAAAACATTACATTAGTAAGTAATATTTTCTTGGGTATAGGTTTCTTAACAAGCGGAGCTGATTTCTTGAGGAGAACTTTCAGTGCCGAGGCAGATCAAACAAGTCGTTCAAGAAAATCGAAGAGAGTGAGCAAACTTGCACTTTCTAGGCAAGAGAAGAAGGTGAGTAACCTGTGCCAATACTGTTATCCTATATCTGTTAATTATATTTAGAAATTTTTGTATTTAGTATTGTCATCTCTCATAGATGAAGTAAGACTTTCCTTTGTTAATGTGTATGTCTTTATTTTATAGTGCAGCTCTCATCTAAAATTTGCAAGTGTAGTTCCGATAAAATACTTTTCTCATTCCCTATTACTTCTTCCAGACTGGGGTCTACATTTTTCAGAAGCCAATGCCTTTAACAATATTACAGTTTACTGTATAGATCTGTCGTGCTAGGCACTACCATTAACAGAACCAGTATGAATATAAATAAATATTATGTTAAATTTCAATAATGGTGGATCATAGCATTTAATGTGAGCCACCAACACTTTCCCAGTGTGGGTGGTTGAATTCTTCAAAAACTACACAGAATAAGTCCACTGGTCAGCAATACAAGGGGAAATTGATTTTCAGATATAAATGAATTTCACATTTCCAAAATATGCTGAAGCGCCAAAGAAACTGGTAGAGGAATCTGTATTCGAATGCAGCGATGTGTAAACAGGCAGAACAAGGCACTGCAGTCAGCAATGCTATAAGACTGTTTGTTAGATCAGTTACTGCTGCTACAATGGCAAGTTATCAAGATTTAAATGAGTTTGAACATGGTGTTATAGTTGGTGCATGAGTGATGAGACACAGCACTTCTGAGGTAATGACGAAGTGAGCATTTTCCCAGCGACCATTTCATGAACATGAGGAATCCAGTAAAACATCAACTCCCCAACATTGCTGCTGCCATAAAAAGATCCTGCAAGAACAGAGACAATGACGACTGAAGATAAGCGTTCAATGTGACAGAAGTGCAGCCTCTCTGCAAATTGCTGCAGATTTCAATGTAGGGTCAACAAATGTTAGCAAGCGAACCACTCAACGAAACATCATCGATATGGGCCTTTGGAGCTGAAGGCCCACTCGTGTACCCTCGATGAATGCACGACACAAAGTTTTACGCCTCGCTTGCTCCCATCAACACCGACATTGCACTGTTGATGACTGGAAACATGTTGCATGTTCGGATGAGTCTTGTTTGAAATTGTATTGAGCAGATGGTCACATACGGCTGTGGGAGACAACCTCATGAATCCCTGTACCCTGCATGTCAGCAGGGGCTGTTCAAGCTGCTGGAGGCTCTGTAATGCTGCGGGGCATGTGCAGCTGGAGTGATATGAGACCCCTGTTATGGCTAGATATGACACTGACAGGTGACACATACATAAGCATCCTGCCTGATCACCTGCATCCATTCATGTCCGTTGTGCATACCGATGCACTTGGGCAATTCCAGCAGGACAATGAGATGCCCCCACATGTCTGGAGTTGCTACAGCGTGGCTACAGGAACACTCTTCTGAGTTTAAACACCTCCGCTGGCCACCAGACGCCCCAGTCATGAGCGTTATTCCCAGTCATGAGCGTTACTCCCAGTCATGAGCGTTACTCCCAGTCATGAGCGTTACTCCCAGTCATGAGCGTTACTCCCAGTCATGAGCGTTACTCCCAGTCATGAGCGTTACTCCCAGTCATGAGCGTTACTCCCAGTCATGAGCGTTACTCCCAGTCATGAGCGTTACTCCCAGTCATGAGCGTTACTCCCAGTCATGAGCGTTACTCCCAGTCATGAGCGTTATTCCCAGTCATGAGCATCATTGAGAATATGTGGGATGCCTTGCAATGTGCTGTTCAGAAGAGATCTTCATCCCCTCGTACTCTTACGAATTGATGGACAGCCCTTCAGGATTCATAGTCAATTCCCTCCAGCACTTCTTCAGACATTAGTAGAGTCCATGCCATGTGACATTTCTGTGTGCTTGCGGGGCCCTACGTTATAAAAGGCAGGTGTATTAGTTTCTTTGGCCCATCAGTGTAGTAGCAGGAATGGTGGCGTTACTCAAGAGGTGGTTGCTATGAGGAAATCTGGTATGTGACTAGTAATGCAAAACTGTCCTATTGATGGAATAACAGTGACAAAGCTTAAAAGTGCGCATTCCTTTTATAATTGTACATATTGGCGATGATTGGAGTTGACAAATAATTTCGCAGCAGTTAGAAAATAAGTGAAATTTTCAGTTTACTGCTTTCAGGCACTACCAAACCTACCTCCTTCAGATTTTTACCATAACTTAATGAATTGTTGATGATGTTGTTTGAAACTACACTAAGTCACGACAAGCAATAGGATGATTCTTCTGAGGACATTATCAACTTCTTTCCCAATCATTCTCCAGTGTGAATGTTTCATCCTCTAATGACCCCATCACTTACAGGACATTAAGCTCTCATCTTCTGTGCTTTCATTTATTATGCATCTGCAGTGTTAGCTCTGTTAGTTGTAATGCATATCTGAAGTGTAGCCATTAGGACTGAGACTGCATCATTAATGTTCAGAGCATCCTTCCAGGCACTGTCGGGCATTCGTCTTGTGGAGAGACTGGAGAGCATTGGCTTGGACACGATTCTAACAACATCGGCAGCGGCACCTGTCACGCCATTGGCACTGCAGGGCTCTCTGTACACAAGACACCACTTGAAGAGTCCAATGGCACAATTGACTTGTCTGAAAACTGCACCTGTCATCTCTGCACAAGAGAAGGAACCACCTTCGAGTCCCAAACCTTTGCCAGCACTGGGGGTTCCTGCACGACCTGGCACCGGAGCACTGGACGAGAGGCCACTGCGACCTCCCCTGAAGCGTCAGGCAACAGCAGTACGTCCAGATTTGGGAGTGGTTCCACTGTTGCGGCCCCAAGTGGCAGTTGGTGCAGCGGATGGGCCTGCTGGGACTGTGGGGAGCAGTGCACTGGGGACAGTGAGCCAGCTCCTATTCGGACGCAAGGGTGGGCTGCTGTAAGTCCAATAGTGGCAAATGTTGTTGAAATCCTACTTCTTGAACAGTAGTAGAGAGATTGTGGACAGCAACTGTCTCATTTAATTTGAACTTAACTGCCGTCTGTATTTTACTGTTTTGTATGTCTTCTTACATATATGAGAAGATGTATTAAAAACTTATGGGTAAGAGTTACAACATTTGATCACCATAATTTGCTAGATGAAGTGCTTACAATGTAATAATTTCAAGTAAAGTTCGTGAAATTTTTTTAAAAGTTACGATTACTATACTGCATCTTGAAAGATAACTATGTATACTATGTTGTGTCTTGTGTTACATTTGTTGAATATGTGTAGAAGTCAGTTGTCTATACACATCGTTGAATTGCTGTCATAGTTACAAAGGGAAATAGTTTTCATTTGGATTACCGTAAGATAGTTTTGATATAACAGCAGTACTTGAATTAATTCAATATGTATTACTTGTATTGTGAAAACCATCTAAAATTAGCTATGTTTTTCACAATTAAGAAAAGCATGTCCCTTAAAAAACTGGAGTTTCCGTATGTGAAGGGCTTCTAAATGGCAGGCATATAGTTCTGGGTAATATTTCTTGTGCAGTTGCTATCTACAATCTACAGTATTTTTCAGGTTGCTAAAATTGCCTCTAGCACAGCATTTAAATTGTGAGTAGATTATGTTATAATGATGTAGTTATTTATCAGATTTAAATATAAACTAGTCTCAGCTTCCTGGTACATGGTATGTATTTATTATAAGATTCCTATATCAGAGGGACATACGATCTGTACTAATGAGTTTACTTGAATGTCTGTCACAATATTTCATGCAATAGATATTTTTTTCCTTGTTCTGTAATAACCAGGAAGCTCCATGTTGACTGAGGCAGTATTATAATTTTAAGGAACTAGAGTGAAATAGGTTACGAAAGTTAGGGGATATGGCTTATGCTAGTCTTAGGTACAAGACTGTGCATTAAGCCTTTGACTGTGTGTTGCCCATTTTGTTGAGATTGTTAAATTTATATGGTGTATATAGTTGTATATACGGATTTTCTTATTCAGATTGTAAATAATATGACTCTGAAATGCCTGTACAGGAGACACCACATCATTTCGTAATCATTTGAAGCAGCATTGTTCTGAAATTTGATACTTAACTATTGAGGTTTTAAATTCATTTTTTCATAAATATTATTTATTGTTTTGCATCAGTGGTGCTGTTAGTTTGTCCATTTTGTAACCAAGTTGTCTAAGTTGGAGTTAAATTGTCAGTACTGTGCACTTTATTGGTAGCTGTAATAGGTGCCATCATTGCCAGTATTGGCTAACATGGATGTGTTCCTAGTTGATGTGAATTATGGACAGTACACAATATAAAAATACGGTAAATGGTGTAGTAAAGTGGATCACCAGTCTGTATTGTGCATAATTGGGTCTGTTTCCAAAGGCACAACATGTGCTTATGGTGCTCTTATATTTTTACATTTCAGTAAATAATAAATATTGACTAACAATTACGTCACATATCTTCTTTGTAGGTGCTTATTCATTGTAATTTCATATTGATTTAATTTTATGTATTTTTGTAACAGGTAATTAGACTTACAAAGACCTGTAGTTTCAAAAGTACACAGTGATGCATTTGAAGTTTTAGATGTATTTATTTTCATGTAAAATGCAATATTTGAGAAATAATATCAATATATTTTTTTGCCTCTCCCATTTGTCAGTCAGATTGAATTCTGTTCATTATTTTTTACACTACAGTGTTTTTGTTTTGAACTTACTCGCATTGTCATGTTGTTTCATCTGCATAGTTTTAATTTAGTGTGTTGTCTTCTACATGTGTTGTAAAAAAACATGGTGCTTTTTTTCTATGACTAGAAAACATATCTATGTAAAGATATTTAATAAATATCTCTATGTATAATCTCATTTCATAATTTCATTATGTAGTACTTTACTGCTGTGAAGAAATGATATTAATAATGACGAGAATTTCAGTTGCTACAAAATATACTTCAGGATTCATTTCATCAAAATAACCTTCACTTCCAAGCATTGATAAAAATCACAGCACTCCATTCTGGAGTTAACTATGCACAAGTTTTCCTTTATACAAATTCAGCAAAGATGTTGAATTCTTTTTCACTGAGTAAAAATTAGGCAAGTGAATATGATGTCAAAGTAACAGAAGCAGCAATCAGCAGAGAGTAAACTTGTAAACAAGCTGCCCTGATTAAGCGTACAGTTGTGTGTTGCTAGATGGGCTTCACCCCTCACCATTCTTTTTCCTTCTTCTTCGCATTGATACATCTTACGAGAATGTAGGGCAAAAGATTGTAAAGGATGTCAAAAAATAAAATTACAAAACAGGGCAAAAGATTGTAAAGGATGTCAAAAAATAAAATTACAAAACAAAATATATACTGTGAAATTGCAGGCAGTGGTAATGTGTGTGCGAGTTGTGCTTGGGGGAATACGTGTGATGTCTACTTCAGGACTAATATTTTGTCCAAAATCTTAAATGTTTTGCAGTCGTTCTCAAACCTTGTCAATGGGTACCAATGAATTATTCAGCACATTTCATCCAATGAGCCTTGGAGGATGTACATGGGGCGCACTGTTATTTCTTAAAAGCAAATGCCATTGATAGATCTTGGAGGCTGTAAGTTACAACTGTTACATGAAATGGTTCTTTCCAAACATGATACGAACAAGTCAGTCATCTAGAAAAGTATGTGACGAGGTTGAGCTCTGCTGCAACTGTATTATGTTTGTTACTTCAGTCACCCACCTTCAATGGAAAGCATTGCAGTGTACAGTTTCTGTACATGTCTTTCAATATGTTGTTGTTATTTAAAAATAGAGAGAGCTAATGTTATCACGACTTTCCAAGCTACTCCCTGAAATGCCTTAACAGTTAATATTTCATTGACAGAGATTAAACCTGAGATACAAGTGACTGCATGTTTCCAGTGTGGGGAAAGTGCCCGCAAACAGGCCTACGGCTAAGTGTGGGGAAATGGCTAGCATGTGGACAAGTTTATTGGGGAGAGAACATATTGTAACAACATATGTTTAACAGATAAAATAACTTCAGGTAAAAAAGACCAACATTCTATAACTTAAGTTAAACATGGCATTTCTACTTACATTTGATTAAATCTTTGCTTTCATACCATATGTACCCGCATTCTGCAAAGTGGCCTTTGTGGTGGATTATGTTGCTCAGACCTCTGTTGAATTTTTATCGTGTTCATGCCGAAAAAAGTTAAATGTGTTGACCAATAGACATGTTAGCTAAGTTTCTATGTAGGTTGGAAAATTATTGTACTAGCATGCCAAAATACCAAAGTAACCTTTGTGTTGCCTTGGGCAGATTGCAGTCATTTGTAATTGAAGGACATCCACAAACAGAAACATTTGTAGAAGAATCACTTGTACATGTATTAAAGATAAAACATTTGGTATAAGTGGAGATTGGACAACCATGTAATTTCAGTTCATGTCCTAAGCTATGCAAGTGCTGAATCTTGTCGAAAAACTCTGAAGTGACACATATTTTGTTGATGAAGGATGAAAAATGTCTGGAGGTAAGTAGTGATGAGATAGCTAAAAAATTTTGGTTTCCAAGATGTATTCTAAATGGACAGAGTTTGTACATGAATTATTTATTTTTAGCACTTTTTAATTATTCCCATAGTGTTATATTTGAGTTTTCCTTTTATCAAAGTCTGTTTACACTATGGATTTCATTTGATTGGAAGTAGAAGTTAGAAATACACAATTACAGTATTAAACACAATTACATAAATTTCAGTCCATACCGTATTTACATTGCTTAAATCATCGTAAATAGTAACTTTCTTGCTGATCCCACACAAGTCTTTCTCAACATGGATGTAGAAATAGATATGTAAGATAGGCACATAAATTATTGCTCTTATATGAATACATATAAAACTAAATTTAGGCTACATATCAGATGCTGGATTTGCAGCAGAATTTACTGACTTTCAAAACACAAAGAGAGAGAGTGAGTGAGTGAGTGAGTGAGTGAGTGTGTGTGTGTCTCACTATGATCCTTACTGCTTGTTTTTGAATGTTTAATATGGTAACAAGATTTTGAGAAAACCGTGTGTAGTTGTAACATGCAGTCTGGATGGAGACAGGTATTTGTTGAGTGTGTAAGGAAACACAGCAAGAAAGGTCAGATTTGTTGACGTGAGATACTAAGAAATTTCGACTGTTATTTGAAAAAATAATTTTTTTGGGGTCTGCTGTAATAAAATTTAAACTACTGATAACATCTGAGAAATATCTGACCTTCTTGGACAGATTTTGTCAGTTTTAAAGAAGGGGTTCTTAAGTTATCTAGTCCTTATATTTCGTTTTCTCAAAGCTCTCCTTTTCTTTTGTCTAAAATCACTCTTCCCATTTTCTTTGCCCGGTTTGTCTGTCTTTTGGGTTTCTTGGTTCTTGTATGTTTTCTTTTTTAAACTTGTGCTGTAATTTTGTAATTCCCCATAAAATTTTTGATTTCTATAATCCACATAATGTTGCTCTTACTATCCCATAATTTCTTTATTATTGTCCTGATCTATTTTGTGATGTTCCCACCTTTTCCATTTTCTTGGTATTTTTTGTTTATATCTCTTGTGATTCTTCTATCTTGAACATTCTATTTCTGCAGTGTTAGCAGTTTCAAAAGTGGTTTTGCTTGCATATTTTATTTCTTGTTATGTGACTGTTTGCTGTGTTGTCGTTTTTTAAACTGTGAAGAGACCATTTTTGTTGTATGTACTCTTGGTCATATATTGTGCTTCAGTCAGTTTGTTTATTTTCTGATGGGAAGTCAAAAAGTAAAGGGACTATTGAGGAAGGGAACATTTATTGTAATGACAGAAAACTGAAACATACATTTTTCTACATAACCTCCCTGCAATTAAACGTATTTTGTCAATCTTTTTTCCCTGAGCACTTCCTTCAGTGAGCCAAATACGTGGAAATCACTTTGTAGCATCCAAATCTGGGCTGTACAGGGGGTTTTGCAGCATTTTGAATCCCAACTCCTTTATTGCTTCTACTGTGTGTTTGGCAGAATGTGGCTGAACGATAATCTTGCTGCAGCTTTCACAGTTTTCCGCGATATTCTGATATCTGATTGCAGGATTTAGTTCAGTTCGCAACACATCACAATAGTTCTCACTGTTCTCTGTTTCGCCTCTTGTGGTGAAATGAACGGCTATCACAACTTCCATGACTCAGAATACTGTTAATATAATCTTAAGAGCTGTTGTGTGACATTTAATAAATTTGCTAACTTCTGGTGGTGGTGGTGGTGGGTGTTTCCGAACCATGCTCGGAGTCTTACTTTTCTGTTTGTGGTGATGCACCTATGTTTCGTCTACAGTAACAATTTGCTGTAAAAATCCATCTCCCTTGCGATGATAAAGGGGCAAATGAGTAAGAGAGATGGCCGGCCGTCCTTTGTGCCTTATGCTGTGGTGACAATTCTTTCGGTACTCACCTTGTACACACTTTCCTAAAATTTAGCATGTCATGTAAAATAGAATACGCTGCACCGTGACTAAAAGTATTGGCGGCTTTGTCCTCTGTGATATGTCTGTTTTTTCATCTTCGTACCCTTAACGATTTGCAAATTGTCCTATGTTGTTGATGTTGATGGCCTGCCTGATCTTTCCTGATCTTTACGTGTCAGAAGTCCCTTTACTTTTTGACTTCCACTCGTATTATGCCAAATAGATTTTTTGTTGAGGTTATGTGCTGTGACTTGACTGATTTACTGGTTTATCTTTTGTGATTTGGTTTGAGTGTTTGAGGTCATTTAACGTAATTTAAAATAACAATGTCATCACACCCTACAGATGACAAGAACATGTAGATAACACCTTATAATTGCAGAGCTCTTCTAATTTACAAAGTCGTAAAATCTATAGACAAAATTAATTATGGACATTGTTGTAAATAAGCCAGAAATTTTGTTCTTAGTTGTTTGATCTTTTCACCCTATAAATGGTTTTTCAGCTGCTACTGCTTTGTATTGAACAGAGTTTATAAAATATCACTTACAAAGAATGTAAAGAAAACCTAATAGGTTATACTTAGATACAAGGAAACAATTAAACAACGGAGGAAACAATGGAATCATACTTGCAACAAATAATTGTGAGCAGGTTGCAATCAGTGCACAAGAAGTGATGTGAGAAGAGGGAATATTAGAGTCGAAATCCTGAATATGTTCAAAATGTGAATGACATTTTTTAATCAGTTGCCTGAATCATTTTTTAATGATTTTTATTTTTTGTATGGAGTTTGTTTATGAGGTGTTACTTACAATGTGGACTAATATAACAGAAAGGATGGGGGTATGTGTTAATTATCTCCGTAATGATTTTTGCTACCATTGAAACGTGCAACACACAGATCATTTGGTCTGTTCCTGTAGTAGCTAATTCTTTAGGTGTATAGAACATCAGCACTGTAAATGGGTGTATGTTTTTGAATTAGTGATTGTATTAAGAAAAAATTCAAATGTGATGTTTATGAAATTTCTGAAATTTACCTGTGTAAAATAAACTTAAGTATTTATTACTTTACTACACCACTCAGTATGACAGTACATTTGTTTTCACAAAAGTAAAACTTGCATATATTATTTCTTAAAGATTTGAAAATAAACCATTAGAACATAAATGCAACTTCCAATATACAAAAAATTCTCCCACATCTGTAGTTCTTTCTGACCCATAGGCATCTAGGGGTTCCACATTCTGCGCAAAACATGAAATTGACCTTGAAATGGACAGTCAGAAGGGCTCTTGTAGTTTTGTTACAAGAGTTTAAATTCCCTACTAAGTTTTGTACACTATGAAGGTAGTACACAACTTGACAGCTTTTTGTATTTCATTTGGAAGAAGAATAGAATTAGTGTGGAATTTGAAGCAGGAGGCTACGGACATGGGTTGATTCTTTTAAAATTCATTTATTTGTTTATCAACAAACAATTCTCTCAAAAATAACAATGAAATTTCAGAATAAGGCATTTTTGAGTAAGGAAGCACGTTTTATGAGAGATTCATTACCACAGTAACAAAACAATTTAAAATCACACTCTACCACTCTACATTAGCAAAGATCACCAATGTGCTTTTTGAATTATTGGGACTTTAAGAGGGCAAACAATAAGTATTCTGACAGATAATGTGCTCCACTGAGCAGCTCTGGAAAAAAAAAATCATTTGAAAACTGCCACATGAAATGCTTCACCTAGACTTTTTTTACAACTGCACCTGTGACTTGTTGCCATTGCATTTTAGAAGACAGAATTGTGTAGTACATTGACAGTCAACATGCTCAAATCAGTTGGAAAAAGTCAGATGGACAATCATGCTACATAAAAAAAACATCATTCTGTATGTGAAAACAAGGTGGAATTCAATCTGTTAGATAACTGAAACATGTGCTTCAAATTGGTGAAATGTGAGTTTGATTTTGCTGGATAACACTTAGAGCCCCAAAATGTTATCTGTGGATGGTATGGGAGGGCTTTTACACTATGCAACACATTGATTGATGCAATACATTGACTGCCACAAGAATAGTACTGGACGTTTCACCAGCAGGCCAGGCCACAGTCTCGGGCTCTGCTGTGGCTGCTGGCAGCCATGTGTTAAACATGGGGGTAGGAAGAACTGCATGAGAAAATTGATAGTCTGTTGTGATTTTACGCATTGTGAATTATTCATTATTTCTTTTCAAGTGAAACAAAACTAGTTTTAGCATCACTTGAAACTTATTCATTCTTTCACCTGCAACCACACTTAACCCTAAATAGGGGAAAACCTTTCTGTTTAAAAGAGAGCATTGAAATGATCATTTATCATATCCAGATACATAAAAATGTTTAAGGTTTCAAAAATTTTGTAGTACTTACTATTATAAATTTTTATGCTCAACAAAATATCGACAACAGTCTATACCATGCAAGTGCTTTTTCTGTGCTAATGTGGGCTTTTAAAATGGCAGTAAATAGAAGAAACAGAACTTGTTGTTTATTTTGTTGGTTTATATAGATATATAAAAACAAAATACATAAATATAAACCAGACTTGCCTTGTTGCTTTGTTCTCCCAGTGGAAGAGCCCAAAGCATTGTCTGCACAAAGCTGCATTGGGAGTAGTGCAGGCTAGCTTACTACGTTTAGTTTTCCTTTATGTGCTGCAAAATACACATCTCCATGTACCTGCTGTAGGCATATGCTGATTCACATTTCTGAACTGCTTCCCTTGGAATCCTGTAGCTCTTTTCTTAAGTTTTGACCTACTGATTACTATTTTTGGGCTGGATATTGGTCCCCTATTCGATTTTGAGCAGAAATTACAAATTGGTTAGAGTCCTTATAAATTTTCTATGTATCAGAGGTTTAGGATTCCCAGCAAGAAAGCTAGTCTCCTTATAAAATATATATGATTTTACTGTTGCTGCGTCTGTGAAGTAATAGAAAACTTTCATCCATCCTCACATAGACTTCCAAGGAATGTTTCCACAACCAGATCATCCTCTACATTAGAATCTCCACCATACTTACGAGGGTAATCCCAAAAGTGAGGTCTCTTATTTTTTATAGGTACATAGACCTGTTTATTTCTACAATGGTTTACATCAGTTTACAGCTTGAACATTTAGCTATTTTTTGACATAATCACCATTTCTCTCGATGCATTTTTATAGACACTGTGGCAGTTTTTGTATGCCTATGTCATACCAGCTTACTGCCATGCTGTTCAGAAAGTTATGAACCTCTTCTTTCACCCCATCGTCACAGCTGAATCACTTTCCGGACAAATGTTCTTTTTACCTAGGGAACAAGTAATAGTCACTGGGTGCCAAGTCAGGACTATAGGTAGGTGGGTGATTATGTTCCACTGAAACTGTTGCAGGAGAGCAACGGTTTGCCGAGCGATACGGGGGCGAGTGCTGTCATGGAGAATGTGTCCGCCCTTGCTCAACATTTCTCTTCTCTGGTTCTGAATTGCCCGTTTGAGTTTTTTCAGAGTCTCACAGTACCTGTCAGCGTTTATTATGGTCCCAGCGATTCAGCTCCAACGACAAGGTGAAAGAAGAGGTTCGTAACTTCCTGAACAGCATGGAGGCGAGCTGGTATGATATGGACATACAAAAATGCATTGACAGACATGGTGATTATGTCGAAAAATAGCTAAATGTTCAAGCTGTAAACTGATGTAAACCATTGTAGAAATAAACAGGTCTATGTACCTATAAAAAATAGGAGACCTCACTTTTGGGATTACCCTCGTAGAATTGGAGCCAATGTCATCAAACACATCTTCCAAGAGAAGCTTTTCTATGTCAGAAGGGCTCAAGCTTGATTTTCCCTGTGAAATGACGACACAAATTATAAAAAAAGAACATTATTTTATGTTAAGACTTAACAGTTGTTGTACAGATGTGAAAATACCGTATAGTAGAAGGAATGAAGAGTGAAACAATTTACGTAGTGCAATACTATAATTTTGAAAGTATTTGCTAAGAGTCTCAAGTAAATAATGAGGTAACGTACCAAAAGTAACTTACGCGGATGCATTTGTGTGCAGCATTACGATAAATTCGTGAGAAATTAAGATCATGTACTTGTTTTCACAGTGATTTGCACCAGGTACAGTGTAACTTGAGGCAGATTATTGTTAACTATAGTACACTATATTATCATGGTAAGTAGATTCAGTTTTGTAAATGTGAAGACTTAACGGCAAAATTCAACACATTTCATGCTCTGAAAACTCCTCCTCCGGCTTCCTGTGCTCTGTCCAGCTCACTGGTCACAAAAAGTTGACCTTGCTGTATTAACATGGGAATCAGCATCTGCAGAATTTCCTGTAACATCTGAGTGCAGTGCTGAATTGTTAGAAACCGTTTTCAAAAGTGTCAAATAAATATTGATATATATATTGTGATATAACTAGTGCAGAAGTATTTGTTTACAAGTGGCATATTACAAGAATTCTAGGAAAATTGAAGGTATGTATATTTTTTTCGGCACAGAAAACAAAAAATTCATTTCACTACATTTTGCTCTAGGTACAGGGAAACTTGTGGCAGATTACTGTCAACATATCTGTATCACATATAAAAACATAATAAATTGACTTAATTTTGTAAATTTGAAGACTTGCCAGCAAAATTCCAAAGCAGTCCATGCACTGAAAACTGAGACTGTTTTGTGGTTATTTTATTGACCACAAAGTATGAGTGCTACTGTCTGTTGACGAGAATGTAAGCCTATTGTGGTTGCTTTGTTGGTCGCTGAGAATTCCCTTGCAGTAGCTGAAAGCAAAAGGATCCTTTACGGCCTGGTTAAAATATCAATCACAAACCTATAAAGGGTTGAGTGCTTAGTTGACTGAGCTAGCTAGCCATTCATTCCTGTGTGTGTAACCAGTCTGTAGAAATTTCATTGGTTAAAATAAAGCGATAATGTAAGAACGGGATACACATACTGCCAGAGGAACTACCCCCCATCCCAAGGGTATGTGAAACATCTCGGAGCACAATCCAAAATTAAAGTATGCATTATACATGTTCATTTAATTATGTGCTATACAGACTAATTCTTTTCATCACTTACAGCTGATTACTATGTCACCAAGCATTAAGTTCGTTCGGATGCAATTGACATGAAAATAACTTAACTGATGTATCATTGAGAGTGTGAAGTTGAGTATAAATGTTCCTGTAGTTGTGTTTGAAGGAAGAAAGAAAAATTACCGTATTTTACTGACAGTTTGCATTCCATTGTCATGAAAAGGTGTGATCTCCATAAATTAAATATCATTTGAATCTAGCCCTTAATCATTTATTTATGCTGAAAGTAAATATATTGTACAGAAAATTATGTCACTGGGTATGTATGTGCTATAGTGGGGCAAGCACAAGCCAAGGATCGATGATGAAATACATGCACTTGCCCACACCTGCAAGCTCAGCACTTGGGGAATACCAGCAGCTCTGCAACGGCAACCAATGCACTGTGGCAATAACCAGCATTTTGAGACATTTTGGTGATGCAAGGCAGGCCATGTATGTTGCTGTGTCATCCAAACGAGACACAGCCAGGGAAAAAGCACCACAGGTGCAAATATGCGAGCTGGTGCCAGTGCCACAGAGATTCACCGCGGGCGGCTGGGATGAAGACATCGACTTTGCCTTGGCCAACTGCTGGCCAAGTACAATCTGCCAATTACCAGATTACAATGGGCAGAAGCCTGCTCGGAAGATAGAAGAACAGCTCTCGCTCATTTAGTTATAGATCGTTATCCAGTACTGACTTAGACAGGGAATGTCGTTTAGTGAACTCTTAGAAGTGAACAGACAGTTGTAAATTGCATTTGCTATGTAACATGAAGTTTATCTACGATTATTTGCACTTAGCCATTGATGGGCTCTTTTGTATTATATTACATGTAGTGATGCAGATTTCGCTACTCACAAGCTTGGCCCCCACAGCAGTAGCGACGAGGCCTTTACAAAACTGGTGACGAGGGTTTACAAAGTATGTGGCCTCAGTCACAACAAGGCCTGCTTTGTCGTGAGCAAGAGTTGAGCATCCAGCCTGGCTGAGCTTCTCGCCACAGCTAGGCTTTGAATTGGCACCCACGATGTGTTGGCTTCCTCTGCGAGGCTGCCAACCTTCCCCTGTCATTTCAACAGGACCACCAGCCAGAGGACCAGCTGCAGCCTGAATAGGCCGGGGGTTGAGCTAAAGTCCTCTCAGCTATGAACATCCAGGCTCACCAGCATCATTGACCACCCTCCAGCCAACGCTGCAGGGCTTGACCCCAAGCAATGCAGTCACCTGCTGCTGGGCTGAGCATTGGCTCTTTCTGACTGCAGTTACAAGAGCAGTGACACCGCCTCTTGATGCTGATCTGCGCCTAAAAAATGTGAAGCTAACAAGGATGTGACTGAGCTGACACCAAGGCACCATTGGCTGTTGATCCCATCCTGAGTGCACTAACTGAATGCCACTGCCCATCACCTGTGGAACCTGTATCTGTATCTGTCCAACTTAAAAACACAATAAATTGTCACCACCAGCTGCCTCAATCTTGTGCACCTACTCTGCATCCCCACCAGAGAATTACTCACCCATGCCCAGACCATGTCCTTTACAAGGTGTTGTACCATCCTCTACACCTTCACAGCACAGATCGTAGCCATGAACACAAACCTATACATGTTTCACATTCTGTGAAATGTAGCAGATATAGTGTTTCAAGGGTGTGAAGTAGTACTGTTCAGATTCACACATTGGTACTTCAATTTCACCCATCTCTGGCCAACACTACAAACAGTCTGTAATTGAGTTCACCCAGGGCAGCTGTGAACATCAACTGGGTGAGCCTAATCATTGATGCAGTCAATTCTGATCAGGAAAAATAGATTTTTATGGTGGTATTAGATCATTATCGTTGACCATATACATGTATCTCCTCTTGTCGCTGTTATTGTCGATCTGATGTATGCTTTTTATTTTGTGCCAATAAGTAGCTTTTAGTTCAGCTTTATGACTGTGTTGGTGATTAGTGCATTCACTTAATAATTAATTTTGTGGGTTGATCAAAATGCCGAAGTGCTCAATAATGTGGGAATGGGAGAAATCAAGTTAAGTTATAAGATATCAAGAATAACTCAATGTAATATACAGTATGTGCAAGGTTGGTTCCTATTCTGAAACTATATTATGTAAAGAACTTTGAAGAAAATCAATGAATGAAAATAGATAAATTTTCACAAAAAATACTTCCAAGAGGCAGTGTATGTCAATGAAAAAAAATATTGTATCCAATATGCTTTCTGTTCTTATCACCTGAGGATTTACTGCTTGAGAGTTATCAGTGATGGGTGTAAACCAGCATGAAGGGGAGAGAAAGATAGCTCCTATGAAGTTAAAGTAAAGGTTCATGTATTTAAATATAAATTTATGATGATGTATGAGTTATTAATCTTTTAAAATCAACCAAAAATTAATGTTTAATGGTTTTAGTATGAAAAATTTATATTTATGTAAATAGAAATTAATTTTAAAAATACTTCATTTTTTTAATTATAGCTAATTACCTCTTCCTGATGGCATGTATGTCTTAAAACAAAATTGGCAATCTGGTTGTGGGTCACATATAACTGAAAAGACTGCTCAAACCCTGAGACTGAGTGAAAACATTGACATAACTGTTAGACCTTTCACTCTCACACTGAGTGAGACCTCTCAAACCTCACTGAAAAACATTCACATTGCTGATGTAACCACATTTGACTGAAAAGCTAACTGAACATGTGTCATTGCTGCTTCCAATGGGTGGCGCATTGCAGCAACACTTGTTTCTGCTTGTGAGTACACTGGTGGACATCGATAAGCCAATGTGGAAGCACGTGAGCATCGGCAATGGTGGACAGCATGGTTTCTCTGGATGGAAGGAGTGACAGCTTCAGGCATCCACAAGAAGTTACTAGCCATTTGGGGAAACATCACCAAATCACACTTGGTTATCAGAGCATCTGCATACAAACCAAAGGCCAGAGTGTTGGTGACTTAATTATGGAGCACAGGTGAATCAAATTTGACCACGGGAACTCTGCAAATCGTCATCCATGAGGATTTGAATATGAAGGTGTGTAACTAGGAGTGTCCCTTTCTCTTACCACTGCACAGAAACAGAAGCATTTGGAGATACGCCAAGAGTGCAGTGCAGATCCAGCAGAGTTCTTTGAGCGTCTGGTCACCTTCGAGAAGTCGTGGTTCCTTCACAATACTCTAAGAAAGAAATGTCAGTCTATGGAGTGGAAGCATACTGGGAGCCCTTATTGCAAGAACTTGCAGCTGGGACTATTTTGGCAGGAACAAGTGGCAGTTGCGTTCTGGTATCAGGAAAGAATATTACTGGTGGATTGGTTTCCTCTCTGTACAACCCTCGACAGTGACTGGTACTGGAGTTGACTGCACCAACTCATTCAATAATGCTGCTACTGAAGATGGGATGATGGTGTTTTGCTGCAACACGACAATGTGCAGTCACATGCCTGTTGTAGACAATTACCACAATGTGTGAACTAGGAGGGTTTACTGTGCTACTGCATCCTCCATCTTTACTGCATCTGGCTCCTAGCAACTATGCCTTATTCACCCCAGGGATACTCCCAAAGAATGGTTTTCTATGCAAATAAAAAGCTGCCAGAACAAAAGCAAAAGTCCACAGACATTGCTGGGGAACACCTGAAATTTGATCTGTATTCATTTGTTCAGTAAATGGTTTCTGTGATCATAAAAGTATTGGTGATACAATAATTTTTGAGTGCCTTAAGTGAAACACTAAGAATATGTTCCTGTAGATGTCTTGGGCTAGGAAGTACATAACAGTATTGCCGATAACTGAAATGATGAATTATTTGACTGCATGTCTAGATTAATTCAGCTCAAACAGTACTAATATTTGCAATGGTAAATTTCAAAACTATGGTAAGTACAGTTCTGTTTACATCATTCAAGGAAACATGTTTAGCATCTATTTGCATGGGTCAGTGACTTGTGAACAACCTTTTTGGAAATATACCAAGCAAGATGGTGCAGTGGTTAACACAGTGGACTCACATTTGAGAGGATGACTGTCCAAATCCTTGTCCAGCCATCCAGACTTTGTTTTTTTCTGGTTTCCCTAAATTGTTCCAGGCAAATACTGGGGTGTTTTCTTTGAAAAGAGCCCAGCCGATTTCTTCTCCCATTCTTTCACAGTCCAAGATTGTGTTCCATCTCTAGTGACCTCATTGTCAATAGGACAGTTAGACTTTAATTTCTCACCCCCTTGAAATCTGGAAGTAAAATTGCTGTGTCGTCCAAACAAGGCACAGCCAGGGCAAAAGCACAACAGGTGCAAAGATGCAAACTGGTGCCAATGCCATAGAGATTCACCACTTGCATGAGTTGCACCAGCATCACTGAGGATGAAGATATTGACTTTGCCTCGGCCAGTTGCCAGCTGTGTACAATCTGCCAATGACTGGACAACAACGGACAGAAGCTGCCCAGAAGATAGAAGAGCAACTCTTGCCACTTGGTTATAGACCATCGTTCTGGACTGACTTAGACAGGGAATGTCATTTAGTGAACTCTTAGAAGTGAACAGACAGTTGCTGTAAATTGCATTTGCTGTGTACTGTGAAGTTTAGTCATTGAGACCCTTTTTTATGTTATATTACAAGCAGTATTGCAGACTTAATCATTCAATCAGCTTTTAACTCATATGTGTGACTTTGTTACTAATTCGTTGGAGTGTTGTAGTACCTTCGTTCTCCTGTCCTGTTACTTGACCCTGAGCCACAGCTTTGTAATAGTGACAGGGAGATATTGTCGTAGTGGTGTGCTGCACCAGGAGCCATTTCACGAACCCACAAGCTTGGTGTACCTTAACAACAGAGGCAACTCGGCCTCCACAGCAGTAATGAGGAGGCCTTTATGAAACTGGTGATGAGGGTTAATAGAGAAATCTACTTTTTGGTAAACATCTCTAAAAGTTTATCAGAAATATAGTCATTCTAGTTGACATGACTTTTTGCTTCAAATAATGTAACATACGTAGCATAAAATTAGTTTAAAGGCCTATTTCCTGTTTGTCTTTAGGTATTCTTATTGACCTACATAAGTTTGATTTGATTTTTTACTTACTTTACTTTGCTTTAAGGCAATGGCGTTGCCACAGTGGATACACCGGTTCCCGTGAGATCACCAAAGTTAAGCGCTGTTGGGTGTGGCCGGCACTTGAATGGGTGACCATCCAGCCGCCATGGGCTGTTGCCATTTTTCGGGTGCACTCAGCCTCGTGATGCCAATTGAGGAGCTACTCGACCAAATAGTAGCGGCTCCAGTCAAAGAAAACCATCATAACGACCGGGAGAGCGGTGTGCTGACCACATGCCCCTCCCATCCGCATCCTCAACTGAGGATGGCATGGCGGTCAGATGGTCCCGATGGGCCTCTTGTGGCCTGAAGACGGAGTGCTTTTTTTGTTTACTTTGCTTTACTTTAGTTGGTTCATGTCTTCATCACATATTTCCAACATTTTGCTTTGTAACTCCTGTCCAACAGGAAGTGTACAGAAATTAAATAAACCACAAATGATAAACCTCTCTGAAAGCTCATAATAATTAAACATAACACAACAAATATCCTGTTGTATTGTGGTTGATGATACTTTTGTTCCACAGCATCAATGCAGTTTCAGATACTGAATTGAACCTGGTATTGGAATATCTGTACGTGAAGTCAATAGCTTTATTGTGAAACATACTACAGGCATCTGATGAAATAAGAGCACGTTAGAATTCATCGAACTTTTTCTGTTTTATAATGTAAGCATTACATAATTTGTACTGTATGTTGAAACTGTATTTTGGTATAGTAAAAGTGATTCTGTGGAAAAGTATTTTTTTCTCCCACTGCTGCTTTGTTTCTGGAAATGTAGTTTATAGCTCGCAGCTGGCTGAGTACCGTAATTCAAGGGTTGGAGAATGTCAGGTAATGTAGCATCTCTAAAAGGACAATGCTTGATTAAGCTTTTAGATTGTGATGTGTTTTCTGACTTACCACAGATTATGAAATGGTGTTCATGTCCAGAGCGTACAAAAATTCATATAGTGTTCCCCTATCCTGGTGCTGGCATTGTAGGATTGTTTACTAATTTGAATTACCATTGATCAACAGGTTATAGGTTTGAGCACTGCAATAAACACTATACTGTGTGTATCTTATGGCGAATAAAGTGCAAGAGTGCAAGGTTCCTTGTGAAATTGACAGTAAGCTGAAAAATACTGCATATAGGTACAGACTATATGACATGTATATGCTATTCTGTCTAAAGATGAATACTGGTCTGTCATCATAGTTACTGAGTTTCAGTTTCTGTGCCTGTTCGTTGCTCAGAGTTGCCCTTATACTATGATTACTTCTTACTCATCCTACTGTTCGAACTTCTCTCAGGATTGTCCTCACTCAGGATATAGCGAGAACAAATAGCCTGTACTGATGTCGAAATGTGACATAAGGTTATTATGCTGAACAAAGTCTGCCTCTTCCTCCCCTCCCCCCCACCTCCACACACACACACACACACACACACACACACACACACACACCGTATGTTTTGTATAAAAATTCGGCATATTATGTTAATCTATAGCTTTTCCACAATATTGCTGCTGATGTAGATAAAAATCCACATGGGGGGAAAATTTAAAAACAAAGGATCAACTAAATTTTTGTACAAAATAACTCCTACCATGAGTTTTCATGGATGTAAAGAGCTGTATTTGAGCAAGTAACAAATTCCTGAGTTTTGTTTTTACATACAAATGAAATTCACCTTTTTCCCACTACTGGAAAACAAATGATACGGCTAGAACGCGCTGATCATCTCTGACTGCATTATACTAAGAATCAAAATAACTTGTGAAAATTAACATTACTACCAATAGGTGAGAAACTTGATCATTAGCTTGGACCTAGCTACACAAAAGCAGATTGTGTAAAAGAAAATAATAATATGAAATTAATGCCAGTGCAAAAAGGTAAAAATACTTTTACTTGCAAGATGGCAGCAGAATGCTGGATTTCCCAACATTTGAAACAGAATGATTAATTATTCTAGAAGAATGAATGGGAAAAATATCAGTAAAATAAGGCCTTTAAGGGTTAGGAAGTCATGTTGCCCTACTTGAGAGAGAGAGAGATGCTGCCACCCAGGATTTCCAGGCAAGACACTTTAAGTTTGTTATCACTGATACAGCTTTTTAAAACAGCTGAGGAGCAATTTGACGTGGCCCAGAAGTAGTTTGGGCTGTCTCTGTGTGACTAACACAAGCTAGTGTGGGGGCAATTGAGTCTACAGGTGAAACACATGTACACCATTGTGTCATGCAATAAGTTAAAGAATAAACGGAATATGACAAGGAAATGAAATTTACTTCAGTATTCACTTTTCAGTTAGTCTTGCATATAGTCTACAGGAATTGTTAGAAGTATGCTGTCTGATCAAAATTATGCAGACACCTGTTAGTGAACATTTATATGGGATGTTCCACCCTTTGCCATTAATGATGGCTTCAACTCTGCTGGGCACACTTTCAATGAGATTTGAACATCTGTGGTGCAACGGCAGTCCATTCCTCCTCAAGATTAGAAAGCGGAGAAGACAGTGATGATAATGTCGAGGTCTTGTGGAAAGTCGACATTCTAACTAATTACAAAGGCATTAGATTGGGACTTGGGAAGGCCAGTTCATTTCAAGAATGTTATTGTCCACAAATTGTTGCCTCACATATGCTGCTTAACAACAGGGAGTTCTATCAATATAATCAATCATCTCTGAGCTGTTCCTCTACTCTACACAGTACAGAATGGTGTAATATGTGTTTGTGTCCTTTACATTTAGCATTTTCATAAGCACACTACAGGGGACCCACTCTAACAAAAAATGACCCCTATCAGAACACCTTTCTCTGTACTTCACTGTTGGCACTACACCTGTGATAGAATGTAACATTCTCCTGGCATTTGCCAAACCCAAACTTTTCCATCGGATTTCTGCAAATCACTCACTTCCAGTCATCCTCTGTCCAGTGGCATCTCAAGTATCAGTTACCACTGACTACAGAACCCAAGAGGCCACCTGCCCACAATGAAAAATAGGAAACTGATAATGCTGGAGGTTAAAAGTGTGTCGGATGTGCAATGTCCTGCACATACATCCTATGTCACCATATTACTTCAGTTGTCACGGAGGGAAATTTAGAATCACGTATGTACAATCATCCACCACTGAGAACTTGTGCAAAAGACGGTTCATGTAACAGCAAAAATTGTTAAAATATCCTAACATACATCTAAATTGTAACAAAACATCCTTTATTACAACGAAATTTTAACAAAATGCCTCGCAATACAGGAAAACTGTAACAAGCCACCCCATGTTATAGCAAAATTGTAACAAACTGTCCATATTACAGTAAAAGACTAACAAGGGCTCCATATATCACATGTTTTTTCGAATTCCTGTCCCACATTTTTGTTGACCCTAGTCATAATCGTAATGGCACAGATAGATCGCAGTCTCCTGTAACTAATTTTAGTTATTATTCCCATTTAACAAATGAAGTTTCCCTATGAACTTGTACGTTACTGTAACACAAGATACAGTATCTCTATATGCCTCTCGTAGATTTGTGACGCTTGTCCCTATTTGCCCTCATTCGATATTTGTTAGACCAAGTATCACACATTATTAACACAGGGTGTATAGATCCTCGATATCCGGGAAAAACCCGGGAATTTTTTAGAATTCCAGGAATTTTTCATTGTCTTAGTTTTCAATTAAATTTTTTAACTTTGGTAAGAACCAATTCTCTAACAAAGGATATTACTGTATCTCGCCACTGCAGAATAATAATGCAGCAATAAAACATGAACGAGAGAAAAAAAATAAATAAAACTTAAGTTGCAAAGGAAATGCACCACAACAACAACAAAGCACAGTGCTCATACAAGCGTCTGCCAAAAGCAAAATGTGTCAAAGGCTTTAGAAAGACTATGCAATACTTCTTAATGGCAAATTGCCTCCGAAGAGGGTGACGTCACAACTGTTTAATTAGATTCGTTCGAGTGGTTGCGAGCGAGCTCATGCGCATGCGCAGTTGAGTGGCGTATGAGTAGTACCTTCTCCCGCTTCTGGCTACCGAAGTGAGGCAGTATAAGCAATAGCAGCAAGCAGCCAGATGCTATCCGCAAAAATTTTACTGGTGCGCCTAAGCTGCCAGATTCACGTATGCGCAACAGGCCCGGAACTAGGGGACGGGGACAAACCGGAGTACCTGCCCCGGGCGGCAATTTCAGGGAGGAAAAAGACCTTGTTTCACAAAGCGCCTAGCATCCAGCGCACGTTGGTCTATCGATTATTCATATAATTTTGAAACGCATCCCTATTGGTCTGTGAGCATTTTTGAACAAATTCCAAGTTGATTTCTGAATGAATCATAAGTTGATTTTTGAATACATGCATAGTTACGTGAAGTCTCTGCCAGGGGAATCCCCGTCGAATCTAGAGCTGAGCGGAATAAAGCCGAACGGGTGAATGCCAATCGCTGTTTATCTGGTGGACTGGGTTTGCAAATGATCAGCGTTGTTATAATTACTAGCGAAATCCATAGATTCAGACTACCAGAGTGGATAAACGATTAACAGGAATTACAGGTAACAAAGATTACGTATGATCTCCGTGTATCCAAGAAGATGAAATTTGGACAGAAAATTTTTGACCAGAGCGCTACACTAGTAAGGGCCAGTAATACAGTCCACGGCTAGCAGCCGCTTAAGTTCTATTCTGGGAGTAGCGCGGAAAACGCGTTGTACGAACACATAATAAAGCCTAACCGGAGAATAAATGCAGGATAACTAAACCGGTGATTGTGGCAGGGTTAGTGAAGTTAACCAAGAGAATAAGTTTTGACACTGGCGGGAATAGTTACAGAATTAGTGATGACAAGATTGTTTGTTAGAACGAGGAAGGAGAAGAAACGGGGACTCACACAAATTATGGAAGAATGTGACGATTCCAAATTTATATAAAAATTTCTTACTAACACTTTTCGATCTCATGCTTCAGAAGCTAGAGAGTATGGATGAAATGTGAAACTGATTCCTAACATAAAACTTTCTGCTTGTAGTAGGCCCAACAGGCATTTGATACTGCTTGTCCGTGAATTTGTGCCAAAACAGTCTCGTTTATTTGGTGTGTGTAACAACTGCTTCAATATTAGGCAGGCCTATTTCGTTTTATCTAGCAGACAATGACAAAATATACGTGATCAGATCGAGAAACCACACCAGTCTTGGGTACTATTTGTATTAACATCTTTTCTAGTATTAGACAACAAAATTTCGTTTTCTCATGTAGCAAAACGTTGACGAACGTTGATGAGGTGATAATTTCTTTCCCAGAAAGGGAAGTACGTCATATAAAGCAGTGGCAAGATAAGAGAGAAAAAAATGCTAGGACTTAAGGATTGAAGAAATGTGTACTGTCTTGCTTGTCTTTACTGGTTTTATGCATCCTATATTTAATTTTACGTCACACAAAACAGCAAGTTATTAGCTAATAGGCAATAAAGACTGCAAATTTTCTGAAGAGTTCTTGTTCTGACGGTTACAAATAATCCCATCCAGTATTAATTGCGAGATTTTTTTTTAAAGAGGGGCAGGGTGTCAAACTGGCCGACTGGGAGCAGGAGAGACACCACAGGACATTTTAATTTTCTCTGGCCTGAATATAGTTTGGTGGCACCCATTACAAAATATTACACGTTTGAATTCCACATACCGAAATACAGAGACGTGGTGGAAGAACGCTGTGTGAAGAGGCGTGGCACTGCACTTTGGCACACTTACGACGAAATAACATGTCTTACGTTCCCTCGAACATACATGTTTTATGTATCAGACTCTTGAGAAAGATGTGCACTACAAAATGAAGATATTTTTGAAAAGTCGATTTTTTACACTTTTGGCGTCCTACCTCAAACGCTCGAGGGAGGGGGAGCGCCACTATCTAATATTGCCCCGGTTCGGGAATATCGTAGATTCGGACCCGATGAACAGAGCAGTCTGAGTTGTAGTGGGGAGGTGGTAGCCTCCGCGTGACCCGTGTGATTTTGCTGTTTCCTCTTCGTTTATTGCTCTCACTCCAAATGAAAAGAAAACGGATTTCTGTGACCGGGAGCTATCACGTGAATTAAAATACATTCACATAATCACGGAAGGCTAAAATGTGTTATTAGTTTCAGATTTTATTTTATTCCACCTTTCTGACAGTCACGCATTAATCGCCTTGCAGTACAATGAAGTTATTTTTATCGGTTTGTTAAAGAAATTTGACTTTTATTAATCTTTACTCCTGAGGCAGTGTGTTTAATTCCACGCTATTGGCTAGTTTCAACTGTTCGCTGCTTTTCAGGTGTACGTTTTCATATTCTAGCACGTATGGCATTATGCCATAATAAAGAACCAAACATGAGAATACAGTACTGGTACTCCAAGAAAATTTACATCCGAATCTGGACATACGAATGTGTACTTTAAGCCGAATTATGCATTTTAGTATGGTTCCCAAAACTCTCATGCTCTTGGAGTATCCTCTAATGGCTTGTTTCTTTTTTGACATAATGTAAGATCTTTTAATGTTTTACACGTACCAACGTACGGGCTTCCTGCGTCATCGTAGCTGTGCAAGCGAGGTGACGCGTGATATGTGGCGCTCCCTGGCAACTGCTAAAGCGAACCAATTTCTAACAGGTCGCGGAAAAATATTCCGAATGGTTGTGTGAATAGCGTTACTTTCAAAGTAAATTTCCTTTTACGCAAGATGAACTCTGTGCTCGAATGTACGACGAATTTCTTAAATCACAGAGCGTTTGACTCTCATTCAAAAATCAACTCTTTGAGGATGATCATTTAGAATAATTGCGAGCCCAGAAGACCAAACATTTATGTCGTTCTTAAAAATTTTACTGGCACATTTGTGTGATGTATCTTAAAGTGTAACACGCGCAAAAATATCAACATTATGTATGAAAGCTTAGCTTCTCTTGCAGCTTATTAATCTTAGAGACCAATATTATACGTGAAAGCTTTTCTTTTCTTGTGGAAACACTATGTATATTAATTTAAACCATTACCTTTTCTGTGTTCGTGCTGTGCTACCTAACAGTTATGTTGCTATTGGCTGACTACATCACGTGTCCTATGCTCTGGATATCCCTGTCATCGGTTGCTGAGATCGCTTGACATGAGCTACGTTTGGCTTACACCCCTGTTCATGTTGCTGGACATCAGACACCTTTCCAAACCGTGTTTTTTCCCCCTGAGTTTCGTTTTCTAATTCTACGCCGGTGTATTAAACCACAACCATTGAAAGGATTGATAAGTTTTACAGTTCCGAGGTAAAGTATACTATTACTTAACATGGAAAAGGTGTATTTTCATCCGGGAGAAAGGATATTTTTAATGCGGTAGCGTTCTCGCTTCCCACGCCCGGGTTCCCGGGTTCGATTCCCGGCGGGGTCAGGGATTTTCTCTGCCTCGTGATGGCTGGGTGTTGTGTGACGTCCTTAGGTTAGTTAGGTTTAAGTAGTTCTAAGTTCCAGGGGACTGATGACCACAGATGTTAAGTCCCATAGTGCTCAGAGCCATTTGAACCATTTTTAACCGGGAAATCAGGAAAAAATCCGGGAATTTTTTCTCCTCGTCCACGTATACACCCTGTTAAACACCACCATAACAGTAGCAGATGCACTGACAGCTAAGGGAGTAAGTCTACATCCAACATATACACTCCTGGAAATTGAAATAAGAACACCGTGAATTCATTGTCCCAGGAAGGGGAAACTTTATTGACACATTCCTGGGGTCAGATACATCACATGATCACACTGACAGAACCACAGGCACATAGACACAGGCAACAGAGCATTTACAATGTCGGCACTAGTACAGTGTATATCCACCTTTCGCAGCAATGCAGGCTGCTATTCTCCCATGGAGACGATCGTAGAGATGCTGGATGTAGTCCTGTGGAACGGCTTGCCATGCCATTTCCACCTGGCGCCTCAGTTGGACCAGCGTTCGTGCTGGACGTGCAGACCGCGTGAGACGACGCTTCATCCAGTCCCAAACATGCTCAATGGGGGACAGATCCGGAGATCTTGCTGGCCAGGGTAGTTGACTTACACCTTCTAGAGCACGTTGGGTGGCACGGGATACATGCAGACGTGCATTGTCCTGTTGGAACAGCAAGTTCCCTTGCCGGTCTAGGAATGGTAGAACGATGGGTTCGATGACGGTTTGGATGTACCGTGCACTATTCAGTGTCCCCTCGACGATCACCAGTGGTGTACGGCCAGTGTAGGAGATCGCTCCCCACACCATGATGCCGGGTGTTGGCCCTGTGTGCCTCGGTCGTATGCAGTCCTGATTGTGGCGCTCACCTGCACGGCGCCAAACACGCATACGACCATCATTGGCACCAAGGCAGAAGCGACTCTCATCGCTGAAGACGACACGTCTCCATTCGTCCCTCCATTCACGCCTGTCGCGACACCACTGGAGGCGGGCTGCACGATGTTGGGGCGTGAGCGGAAGACGGCCTAACGGTGTGCGGGACCGTAGCCCAGCTTCATGGAGACGGTTGCGAATGGTCCTCGCCGATACCCCAGGAGCAACAGTGTCCCTAATTTGCTGGGAAGTGGCGGTGCGGTCCCCTACGGCACTGCGTAGGATCCTACGGTCTTGGCGTGCATCCGTGCGTCGCTGCGGTCCGGTCCCAGGTCGACGGGCACGTGCACCTTCCGCCGACCACTGGCGACAACATCGATGTACTGTGGAGACCTCGCGCCCCACGTGTTGAGCAATTCGGCGGTACGTCCACCCGGCCTCCCGCATGCCCACTATACGCCCTCGCTCAAAGTCCGTCAACTGCACATACGGTTCACGTCCACGCTGTCGCGGCATGCTACCAGTGTTAAAGACTGCGATGGAGCTCCGTATGCCACGGCAAACTGGCTGACACTGACGGCGGCGGTGCACAAATGCTGCGCAGCTAGCGCCATTCGACGGCCAACACCGCGGTTCCTGGTGTGTCGGCTGTGCCGTGCGTGTGATCATTGCTTGTACAGCCCTCTCGCAGTGTCCGGAGCAAGTATGGTGGGTCTGACACACCGGTGTCAATGTGTTCTTTTTTCCATTTCCAGGAGTGTAGTTAGAAATTATATTCGAAAGGAGAGGTGTTATTCATATCACTTCTTACTTTATGATTTTTACTTATTACTTACTTATTTTATGATTATTTGTGGCTCTTTCAGCTTCCTAACCGTTGTAATTTTGAGCCTGTGACCGAGATGGTGAGAGTCTGACAGCACTAAGTACACATTTCTGGAGCCATTTGCTTGATAGTTATTTCGATAGATCAGGATGAACAAGTGTTCTTGTTCACAACATTAATATAATATTTGCAGCATACTACTAAGTTCAGACCTCAAACACTTCTGCCCTTTCTGCTTGCCTTCTTTATATTGGTCAATGGGATGGGTATTGACAACAACCTGTTTCAAGAATTCTCTAGGTAATGCTATACAATACCACAGCTCTTACAGAGGGAAAACAGCAAAGTTCACTGTATGTATGCACTATACTGTGTACTCCTATGGCTGATGTCTTTCCTCCATCCTCAAGTTCACTCCCATTACCCAAAACAGTTTTTGAGAACTATGTCTTCATTCTTCGAGGGAATCCCATTTAATTTTCCCAAGCATTTCCATTGCACATTCTTATGGGGGCTGTATTGGCCTGTTAAGATCTAGCAGTCCATCTCTGAATTCGATGTCTGGTGTAATGCCTTCTAGATCAGGGCTTCAAACACTTGAAAATACTGCAGAACTGTGGCACTACCAGCTTGTATGCAGTTTCCTTCAAAGCTGCATTGCATTTACCCAGAACACTTCCATTCACCTTTCCAAGGACTCAAAACATTGGAATAATACTCCAGAATTGGTGGCAGTAGCATGTCCCTAATACTGAGTTAACATGATCATTTCATGTACTTGTATCATCCCTAAATAAATAAAGTTGTGTGTTAATATTGTAATTATGAGAAACATTCAAAAATTCAAGATGAAAATTTTACCATCTCTCAGCTTAAACCCTGCCAATATCAATACATTTCTCCCTATAATGAATTGTTTGAGCCACTTACTATAAGGGTCTTTTTTTCTACAGTATAGCGATCCTCATACATTTTGTCTTTGGTTTTCTGTTATTCTTTATGATAGCACAACAATTATACCTTCCTCTAAACAACCACCTTATAGAGCTCCTGGTTCTATCTGCTAAACTATGTGCCCTCTAAGAAAAAAACGAATGACAGACCACGAAGGCATCGTCTGAATAGGATGGAAAGTGGTAAATGTGATGTACATGTACAGCAAACAAATCATTACAATTTCAGTAAAATTGGATGATTTATTCAAAAGAAAAAACTTCACAAATTGAGCATGTCAATAACGTGTTTACCTGCCTCTGATCCTTATGCAAGCAATTAATGGCGCTGACTGATAGAGTTGGTGGATATCTTCTTGAGGGATTCTGTACCAAATTCTGTCCAATTGGCATGCTAGATTGTTAAAATCCCAAGCAGGTTTGAGGACCTTGCCCATAAAGTTCCAAACATTTCCAATTGGAGAGAAATCCGGCGATCTTGCAGGTTTTAGCAAGCATGAAAACAAGAAGAAGAAACTCTTGCCATGTGCAGCTGGGCGTTATCTTGCTGAAATGTAAGCCCAGGATGGCTTGCTATGAAGGACAACAAACTGGGAAGGGATATCAACTGTGCTGTAAGGATACCATGGATGACAAACAAAGACATCCTCCTATGAAAAGAAATGGTACAAGAGACCATCACTCCTGATTGTCGGGCCATATGGAGGGGACAGTCAGGTTGTGAAGTGTTTTTCTTGTTGGTTTAGGGTTTTGTGTAGCTGCTGGCTCACTCCTAGTAGCCGAAGCTTGGTCAGAACACTTCATGAGATCCGTCATCTGATGTGACATTTGACTTATTTACCTTTTTCTTTTAATCTGATTGCCATGGTTGATTCTCTTGGAGTAAAGGTTCTGCTAATCAGCGCCTCTGAAATCCCATATATAGCCGAGGAAAGGCCTGATTTCTTCACTCTTTGCAGCTGTTATTGGAGCAAAAGAAGATAATTTCTACTCATATCATGAAAAAGGACAGTCACCACTGCATTTTCAATTTTGTTAATTTATTTCGGGTAAATTGTACTAAACAGTGTGTCACATCCTGTGTGATACGTGAAACTGTCCTGTAATGTCCAGTCTTTCTCTATAGCAAGATATCACTTTAATGTATATGTGTATCATGATCCAACTTAAGTAAACTTCAAGTTACTTATGGTTTTTGTATTCATTTAACAATGCATTTCCTTCAAGCCAGTACACTCAAGTTTCTTGTTTACGTCTTGCATATGTACATCGTTATTTACCTTGTACTCTTTCTCACATTATTATCATCTGAGGAGTTGCTTGTCGTGTTTATGTCTACTATTCGGTCTCTAGAATCAAATCTCAGTACAGGCTCTAGTCAACAAGCGTGTAACATTCCAAGTCCAAACATTTTCGTCTCTACTATCGGGTAAGCCTATTCAATTATTGAACTAGTTTGGAGAAAACTTTCATACCGTGACCACCCGTCATTTCTGTACTCACAGCACGTACAGTCCTTCTAAGGGCAGTCACTCTGTCAAAACTCTATACCGATATAGATGTGGGTGTCCCCTTATTTCCCTAAAGAAAATATGGTACAGGTCATTCTCATAATGGATTCACCCGATCAAGGTATAGACCATCCCTTCTATCGGTCTGTCTAACCTTACTTCTCTCCTACTTACATTAAACAGGGACTCCACCTGCTACGGTACTTCCCGTGGTGTTGGAGGGAGAAGTCTTGCAGCATTCGTTGCAGAACGGACTTGCCACGGCTTCACCACTGTAGACTCCCTGAAAATTGATCGTAACGAAGCTCTATGAAATGCAATGGAATAAGCAAGCATATTCACGTAAGTCATCGATCAGTATAATTTCTGTGGTCACTCTATTCGTCGGTCAATACTTGATAGAGATGATATTCTACCTCCCCTAAAAAAATTCAAATACAAATCCAACCATTCTATTCTTCTTTCTTTATGTTTAAAAATGTACAAAACCAATAACTTTCTATTCTAAATTCCAGAATGTTTAGCTTACTGCTTTCATCCACTTTCTGTTACTATCATATGGTAATAGAGCTACAATCATTCTTAAGCTTTCACACACACAACAATCGTGTCGCCTCAGCTAGTGGCGTACAGCAATTGCATGTGTGAATTCCCAGGTTTTAGTGGTGCAGCTTAAGAGAAGCTACTTTCGTCGCGCCACGAAAAGTTCAGCTTGGTTGTATTTTGTTGCGCCACTTTCCTTTCGTCCGCAGCTCGTGGTGTTGCGGTAGCGTTTTCGTTTCCC